>NC_137772.1:64407717-65607717 GCF_963455305.1 Plecotus auritus | reverse complement strand
ATCGCCCCCAACTGCCCTCCCCTGCGCTGGCCTGATTGCCCCCTAACTGCTTGCTCCCCCGATGGCCTGAATTCCCCTAATCGCTTCTGCCTCAGACCCCGCCACTGTGGCTTTGTCCGGAAGGAAGTTGGACATCTGGAAGATGTCCAGTTGACCAGTCTAATTAGCATATTACTCTTTTATTAGTATAGATAACTTTACTATGAAAATCTTCATGAGAAGTAGAAGTTGGTGCCTAAGAAAAATCTGAGTTATTGCCTAAATCTCACTTAAAAAGCTTATAGTATTTTCCAAAAAGGGGAAAGATTTTTTAAAAATGTAACAGTTGACAATCCTGGGAAATATATTATATCTGTTATAAAAAAATATTAAGTTCAGTTTTCAGTGAGTAAAGAGTTTTGGCTGGAAAGAAATTTTCCAAAGGAAAGGGAGACAACGTAATTCAGTTAGTAGAAACACATTCTCTGTAGAGGGACTTTCAAACTTTTTCATTTCATGGCACACATAAACTAATTACTAAAATTCTGCAGCATGCCAAAAATGTATTGCATTTTTTGCTGATCTGACAAAAAAAAAAAAAAAAAAAAAAGTAGGTATAATCTTGATGCATTCACCCCAGATGGCTATTGTTGTTTTGGCCATTGTCATTTTTTTATTTCACAATCTAAAAGAGGTCAGTGTCCCTGACTAAATAGTCAGGTATTATATGCTTTAAAAATTCTTGGCACACCTGTTGAAAATTGCTGCTCTGCAGAGGAGCAGAAATAATTCTCTTTTGTTATAACACAGATCTATTAAAATTTCCCATAAAACTTAAACATTCTCATAATTTAGACTGTGTACTCACCAAGCAAACTTCTGATTATTCATTCGACTTCCCCTGACCCTTGATACTGGGGACGGATGTACCCTGTAGGTAGATGAGAGTAATCTAGTCATTGAAAAAGCATATTCCCAATTACAAATGAACAAATAAAAAGGAATCTGGTTTATAAATAATCTCTTTTAGACTTGCTTTACTATCGAATCCCCAAGAACTCGATCACCTCTTAGTAAATGGATGCAGGTAAGTTCCTATGCCTGCAAACCTGCAGGGTCTCTCTTTTCCCTTCTGTACCACCTATAACACGACAAGGGTTTCTCATATGTTCACTGTGAAGACCCCCAAAAGAGGACCAGCAGTTTTAATGACCTGATTTCATTCATTCAATCCAACAAAGAGTTACTGGCTACCTATACCTTGTGAGGTTTAGGAGTGGGTAAAAATAATGTAAAGTATGTACTTGCCCTAAATAGGCCCTTTCTGCTACCTATTCCCACATGCAGGGAGGGTGGAGGGCATAAGAGACCCTCTAAGTGCACACTTCCTCAGTTAACTTCTAGACTTAAAAAAGCAAGATAATAAGGGGATCAGGATATGCCACCCCAAAATATGCTACTTTGGCATAAGGATTATTTTCAGCTAAAAGTAACTGAGAAACAGCAGACATAGGAGGAGCTCTCTATCCTCCTTTTACAGGCCTATTAGCAGGACATAAACTTATCTTTTGGAAAGAAAATTTGCACTTATAAAGGTGTCCCTCTCTCCCATACCAGGAAGAGTAGTACATGGTATAACTCTTATCACCAGAGACGGTACTGAAATGAGTCTGCCTAAAAAAACCTTTCTTTACCATTATTTTTCCTCTATGTCCTAGTCCCCTTCTTACAATTTATCCCTCACTGAAGCCCAGACCCCTTTTCTTTTGACTAATCCTTTCTCCACAATTTATCAGCCTTTGTTAAAACAGTATATAAGCTTCAAATTCTAATCACAGTTTGAGTTACTTATCACTAAGTACTTTTACATGTTTGCATGTTATACATATAAACTGCTGGGTTTTTTCCCCTCTTGCTAATTTGTCTTTTGTCAATTTAATTTTCAGCCTCCACCCCCACTGAACCTGGGCGGATACAGGAAAAACTTTTTTCCTCCCCTAGAATAATTTAATCCAAATGTCCAGGAACAGAATCTGGGGGAGGAAGGAGGGACCAAGAGTTATTTCTAGAGAAAAGACCTTCTAGATGTGATGCTCTACAGCTTTGGGCTTTGAGGAATGCAAAGTCAATTCAAAACTAAATAACAGAGAAGTAAAGACTAGACTGGTTTACAAGCTTCCCGGGCTGGAGTCATCCACGGGAAACCATTTAAATGTCCATGACATGCTGACACCTTCCAATCACAAGCTAGCTGCTGAACCTCCCCCTCTCTGTGGCTCACTCACTGGCAACACCACATGCTCTGCTTCCTGCTTCCTCCTGGCCAACTTCCTGCTTTGTTCTAACATTACTAGGATTTGTGAGGTCTAGGCCAGTGGTCGGCAAACTGCGGCTCGCGAGCCGTGGTTTGCCGCTCTGTTGACTAATGACTTTGCCGACCACTGGTCTAGGCAGTGTTTTAGCTTGTCTTATCTTGACTCTTTATGTCTCAGACATTACTCTTATTTACAAGACAAGAAAGAAAACCGGGATTTTAAACTCCTGTTAAAGTCTGGTTAGAACCAAAAGCTCCCCAGTTTTCCATGGGTGTTTAGCAAGTGGAAATCATTTCAAAATAGATAATACAGTTCTAGCCACTCAGAAGGGCCAACTTGCAGTCTTTCCGTAAAGCCAGAGCCAGACTGCACTTTGCACCCGGAAGGCTTATTTCTTTCAACATCCCTTATTAACATTCTTTTCCTCATGGCACTTCTCAATGGCTGCTGCAGCTGAGCTGCTCAGCACAGATTTTCTGCTCTGCATGGGGGAAGGGATGTTAATTATGCAGAAAGATGGAGAGAGGCCAGACAGCCCCTCTGGTGAACTGTCTCATTCAAGCAAGGCCCACTTCCTGCTGTTTTGCAGCTACAAGGATCACCTGTTGGTCTTGGCATTGGGCCAAACTGGGGCCTAGCGGAAATGACAGACTGGGCTAGAAATGAAAGCCTGTTCATAGTCCAGCATCCCAAGTTCAGGAGAGAGAAAAAACATGTCGTAAAAACGTGTAGGAAGTATACGAAAGGTAGCAAAACTCTCTTTCTTCCTTTTTATTTCTTTCAGTTTGTCTGCTTGAAATACAATCATCAAAATGGAACTCTGAGCCAAAAAAATGTCTCCCCAGTTAAAGGCCCTGTCCTAAGGGGAAACGCCGGAAATCCTCTTGAACCTCCCCTACATCCCCACTGGGGTGTCAGAGTTATGCTGCCCAAATAAAGCTTTAAAAAGTAATAGCCCAAATGCAGTTATTTAATTCACTCTATAGCCTTTAAATGTTTACCTCTTTTATTGCTTCCTCCTTAACCCTGGTATTTCTATTTATCATGATCATTACACCTGTTGAAGTTTACTAGTAAATATATTCTCTTATTGATGGTTCTCATTGCACCTATCAGCAGAGAAAAACTGGCCTGTTTAATCTTTAATTATAATATTCTCTAGGTATTTGTATCTTGCAGTAACACTTATTGATCCATCCATGGATCAAATACTATAAGCAGGTTATGTCTGTAATAGTTTGACAGTCTTCAAAGAATTCCCAAAATTATAGCATTTCTTCAATTAAAATGGTAAAACAAGAAAGCTTTTTCCCCTTCCCCAAATCAGTAAATGGATAACTTGGAGCTTATTTCACCTAATAAAGTACACCATAAAGGTTTACATTTCTGCTATCTCTCAAGTTTTATTTCTTCAAAAGGCGAGGCAGTGTTTTTCATGAGCTCAGTCTTTAAAGTCTTTGTTGTGGCACTTTTGCCATCGCCTACCATCTTTCCACATGTAGCAGCCAGGCAGGTAGCAAAGTCAAAACCCCAGTAGGAGAAACTACCACCTAATCTGCATGCCATGCATTATTCATGACCCCCTGATTCCTGCACCTGCATCTAGGCAGGAAGCTTGCAGGGAACATTCATTATTCTTCCCTTAGCCTCACACAGGCTTGATTACTGCTAAGCCATTTTGTTCTGTAACTAAGGGTTTCAGGCCTCAGTACTAACTGCTGGATATGGAAAGAAAAAGAAAAAAGTCACCATGCTGAAGAAAAGGGCAATCTTGGTTGTTGTGTAACATGTATTGAATCCTACAATGTGCTCTTCTGCGACTGACAGTTTGTGTCAGATGGAAATGCTCACATTGGTGATTTACATTACATAGAAAATGGGAAGCTGCACCATTCAGGCCATGCACACCAACTGTTCTATTTATACACACTTACTCAGTGTCTGAGGCAGACAGCATTTTACCCGTGCTGGGCTTAATTTTCCTGCTAAGCATGTGGGAACTTCTTAGATATCTTAATACAGAAATGACTTTTCCTTCTCTGGGCATAAGCACCAAAGGACCTAACCATTAAGTTTTGTATTTTAATGACTAATATTTATAGTTAAGAGAATATGACCACTCTGTTTTTCAAATTTTTCATGAAGCAACCTAATGGCTGGTGGTTGGAAGTAGGATGTGAAAACCGGACACTCAACACAAATTACTGATCACTAAGGAACTCCTGGGGGAGGGTACCAATGCAACCTTTTTACTATCCCCATCACTGAAAAGCAGTGACAACTTAAATGTGACAATTTAAATTCAATCTTGTAGCCTCCAGTGAAATTAGGATGAAATGGTAGAGTACACACTGTGGAACCAGGCTGCCTGGGATGGAATTCCAGCTCCACCACTGATCAACAGTGTCATCCTCGGGCAAGTACTTAACCTCTCTGTGCTTCAGTTTTGTCACCTCTACAAATGGAGGCAACACTGATAACCACCTTCTAGGGCTGGGAGATTTAAATGAATTAATAGCTGTAAAGTGTTTAGAACAGTGGTTGGTACCCAGGAAGAAGTGAGCTGTTATCACTAGCAGAGCTGATTATATTGGAAGGGATGGGAACATGGAAACTGACTATCCAGTTCAGTCCAAGTGACTAAGACAACTGTGCTCTATTGAGCCTGCAGTCTTAAGTACTGTGCTTCTACGACTTCCCTAAAGATGAGGTAACGAAGAGAAATGAACACATATAGAGTAACATGAACCAAATAATGTGATTTATAAGATATGGCTTACCCTATGGTACCTCATTTTCCTGTTATTTATTAGAAGACCTATGTTCAGTTATGTCCCATTCAAGAACAAGTTAATAATCACAGCAATACAAAATCACTTCCATTGACTAAGACCTTGCTATGTGCCAGACACCATGCTTAGGACTTTAGGTACATTATCTTATTTTATGCTCATATACTTATTACCCACATTTTAAGTTTGAGAAAATAGGTTTACAAGAGTTAGATAACTTGTCATGGTCACACAGCTAGTGAACAGCAAAATCAGAACTTGAACCTAAGGTACAGCTGACTTGTTCTACTTCAAATTATCTTCCAACCCTTATGATCACAGAGACAGGGGTGGGTAAAAGTAGGTTTACAGTTGCTCATATAGAAAATAATACAATAATTAATCCTATATAATAAAAGCCTAATATGCAAATCAACCAAATGGCAGAATGACCTGTGGAATGACTGGTCACTATGATGCGCACTGACCACCAGCACTCAATGCAGGACTGCCCCCAGCCCGCAGGCCCCAGGCCAGGCAAGGCAAGTGCTAGCAGGGACCCCTGATTGCCCTGCCACCAGTCGCCCCACAGATCGGTCCTGATTGCCGGCCAGGCCTAGGGACCCTACCCGTTCATGAATTTCATGCACCGGGCTTCTAGTAAATAATAATACAAGAATAAACTCTGTATTTCACGTACTTACAACTGTAAATCTTCCTATATGCCCACACCGGTATATTCCCTCCACACTAACCTAGAGGATGCAATAAAGTAAATTAAGTCCAACTGTATATTCTATAGTATAAATGATGCAAAGTAAAAGTGTTGTTGTTTTTTGGCTTAAAGTTGGCACCATACTAAATAGCAGACCATGTGGGCACTCACAAAAATACATTCATAGTAATATGTAATATACTATGTTCTCTCTTTAACTGTTTATGAAAATTCCTTCTTACTAATATTTCTATTTAAATACAAAATGTGCAACACATGTAAGTTTAAATGGTAAAATTAATTCTAGCTACATCCACTCCCTCTTTTTTTTCTAGAATCCAATCCAGTTTGTGTTCACACCCCTGTGATGAAATCATTCTTCATCACCATCAATGGCCTCCATGTTTTCAAATCCAATGGTTAACCCCAAGTCCTCATCTTCTCAAATTCTTAGCAGTCACTGATCACTCCATCCTAGAAAAAGCTTTCTTTAATCAGCATCAGTGACATTCTGTGGCTTCCTTCCTCTTTTTTTTTTCTCCTTTGCTTGAAGCTCCCTCTCATTCTTTTGAATTCTAAATGTTGGCCTGGCCTGAGGCTCTCTTTCCCATGACCTTTCTCTTCCCAATTTTAACTCACAAGAGTCTCCAATACAGTTACCCTCATAACCTTGATGAGGGCCTCAGCTGAGGGCCTTACATACCATCCATATTATAATGACACCCAAATTTCTATCTCTATCTGCCGGGGTTCTTGTCCCAGCATTAAGAAGGGGTTCAGCAATCTGGAGAAAGGAGCTGATGCGTAGATTTAAGAAGGAGTCCAAAGATGAAAGATAGTTTGGAAAGGCATTGGGGGTCAGAGGAGCTACAGCTAAAGGATCTAAAGACTTCCCCTTGACTCAGGATCCCGTGCTATTTATTAACACAATTTGTCCTAAGGCAAGGTGGAGACATACACTTCAAAGGGTAAGGTTTCAAAGGGTAGCATTGTCAGATTGGGGAATAGCCTACAGCTGTTCAGGTGTTTGGCCAACAGGAGGCGATAACATGCAGATTAAGATGCTCTGAGCTGTCTGGCAGTTAATAATCCTATATACAAATTTTTAGGTTTGGGGAAATGTCCTATTCAGGTTAGGGGGAGATGCCCTCCAGCCATTCCAACAGGTAATTACATATGTGGCTCAGCCCTTGTTGAGCCGCCCACGCTTCACCAACCTTTTGATGAAACTCTTATAATTATGACATGTTGGAATTGGTTCCCGGCATCTACCACTATGCCTATATCTTCTCTGAATACCAGACTCAGATTTTTCAATCCTAACTTAAAGATGTTCCTTCTTTTCACCCTAGCGGTTTGGTTCAGTGGATAGAGCATTGGCCTGCAGAGTGAAGGGTCTTGGGTTCAATTTTGGTCAAGGGCACATGTCCAGGTTATAGGCTCCATCCCCAGGAGGCAGCCGATAAATGATTCTCTCTCATAATTGATGTTTCTATCTCTCTCTCCCTCTCTCTTCCACTCTGAAATCAATAAAAATATATATTTTTTAAAAAGATGTTCCTTTCTATATCTTCTCAGTTTCAAAAATTGGTGGCATCCTTCACCCAACTGCAACATCAGAATAATATTTGAGCCCTTTCATGCTCTTATGCTCCATATATTAGATAGACTGCTTAATACTGAGGAAAATCAGAATAAATTATTATTTCACACACCAATAAAATATTTATTGTAGTAAATTACTTATTTAATAAGATTAGAAATTTTTATTATCAAGATCATGAGAAATCATTATGTACAAATATTTTCTATTCTTAAGTTCATTTTTTTCTGTTTTTCTTAGCCCATACTTTGATCCATAAATTTTTCCAATTATTGTACATAATACACACTGTAAGAACTCAGTTTACTACATTTGTAAAATATTAATCTAGAAATAATTCCACAATTATTTTTAAATACCAGCATTTACCTATGCAGAATCACATGAAAGGTAATTTTAAAGTAATTGTTGGTATTGCTTCTTTTTCATACATAGTTGTACTGAATACAAGTTCTTATGGTTATTCAGATGAACCTGGATATTTTTATTATAATATATACATATACATATATACACTACACTTGACCCAATAAAAATAAGCATGACCAGTGTTTACATTATGTGGTCCCTTTTTATTCTCTGCTTTTACCAAGCCACTGATTCGATGGCCATTAGGAATGCCATATATTTTTTCAAAGAACCCCCTGCTCACTATTATTTGCCTCTTTTTACATGCAAAGCCATTGATGTTATTTTCAGAAGAGTGGGCTGCACTTGAACATCAGATAGAATTAATGGGATAATTTTTTCCTGTCTACTCTAACAGTGTAAGTTTTGTTAAAACTATAGTATTTTGGAGGGAACAACATGTATTTCATCTATGCACCAACAGAATGAGGAATTCTAAAAGGAGAACATTTGGTTTGCACAAGCATATGAATTAATCCCAGCCTCTTCTCCCAACACCCCTTTTGCTCTGTGTGTGGCAGTGACACTGAAGGGTCCCCTCCCTCCTTTGTCACCTGGTTAGCTGATGCTTACCTCTAAGAAGCCATCCAGAACCTCCAGGTCTAGGTCCACTCACTCCAAGTTTTCACAGTACAGGGTACTTAGCACATGTTAATGGAAGATTACACTTGTTTGTAAGTTTACCTCACCTGTCTCTTCAACTAGACAATATGCTCCAAGGGACAACAGAACTTTACTCGTTTTGCGCACCATCATATCACCATTACCTGCCATGCAGTGCAGTGCACACTCAATAAGGATCTCGTGGATGTTTAGCCCTATTTTCCTACTGGACTGGAACTTCCAGGGTGGATGACAATGGCCACACCTGCCATCATCAGAGCTTAGCACAATAAGCATGTAATAAACATTTGATAAGCCATGAGATGTAGAAAATAGAAAGTTTTAGATTTAGAAATCTGCGCTATTCCACAGAATTATTTACTAAACATCCCCAGAATAATTGACCAACATTAATTAAATCCAACAAACTTTACTCAACAGCTACTTTCAATGAAGTCTTGCATTGTGGAGTAAGACAGGATCTCTGTCCTCCAGATGCTTAGAGTCTAGTTAAGATAAACAGGTAGTGACAATCATGGAATGGGGTAGAAAAATGAAAGGAGATTTCAAGTTTTATTGGAGTGAAGAAGGGGTTGGAATTAATTCAAATTGTGAAATAACAGGAAAGGTTCGAAGAAGAGACCTTTAGGCTGGGACATGAAGGATAAGTAAAACTTTCAGAATCAGGAGTAAATGATGCTAAGAAGATAACTTCAAGAAGAGGAGCTACATTAGTCCTCTATATGGGAGAGTGCATTGTGGTGTGAGGGGAAGTTTCTTAGAAACTTTAGGGGGAGATGAGCTAGGATGTTCATTCACAGTTAGAATACAGATCATTCAATAAATATCTGAATAAGGAGTTAGTAATTGGGGCAGTCAGCTGTCGAATAATATCAATCCTCTGTTGCTCAGAAACATATATACATCACTTATATCTTAAATTTAACTAATGTTATTACTACCTATTACTTATTCATTAATTTAAATACTAATTGAACATCTATTGTGCCAGGCACTGTTCTAGGCTCACAAGTGCTGTGAACTGTGTCAGGGGAAGGGGCATTACATCTATTAAAACATGGTTCCTGACTTCAGGAAGCCTACAGCATGACATGTGTTTAGACAAACAATTGATTGTCATGGTACAGTGTGATAAATGACCATAAGAGTAGACAAAAGGGACATCTTAATTAAGCTTTGCAGTAGACCTGGAAGTTCATATAGGACAACTGAGAGAAACACTGAGGGTAGATATGTCCAATAGAAAAACTACAAATTGTTCTGGGTGACTACAGTAAAGGGTCTGGCAGGCCTGGAGGGGCCGGAGATTATGTAATTATGGAAGTAGTGGGAATGACAGAGGGTTGGGGGAGGAGAAAAAGGAAGATGAATATATACTAAATTAGCTGTTACCCCTGAGATTTGGTGGAAATATATTCAAAGTGTGGGGAGGCAAGGCGGAATTAAGAGAACATATGGATAACACCTGAGTTTCTGAAATGGTGGTCAGAAGAGCCAATATAAGGAAAAAAGATCATGTTTGGGATTAAAAAGAATACAGTGAGTTTCTGTCAGGTGCCTATATAGACCTAGGGTTCAGCAGAGAATTTTAGGAAGAGAGCTGGAGATGTGAGCATCTTTATCATATAAATGGCAGATAAGCCCTGAGTTTCATAGAGGCAGGACTTAAGTGAGATTACCTGTACAGCAAGGGTAGGACACCAGGAAACACTACAACTTCTTGGATAACTTTAAAACCCTCTTCCTACTCAATCAGGGAAAGCCAGCTATCCCCACTTATTGACGAGAAGTTGGAGCCTCATGACTGAATTTATTTAGGTCAGATCAATATCAAGAGAGGTAAGACAGGATCTTCTCTACCCTGATGTCAGAAAAGCCCCAAGTAATCTCTTTTTCTTTCAGGGCTGCCCTGGGCAGCAAATGGCACTGATATCAATTCTGTAAACAGCCTAGAAACCCAGGAAGTGTCCTTAACTGACCTTCTCTCCCCATATCTAACCCATTTCTGTCCCCTACACTGTCTTCATTCTTTCCACTTTTCATTTCCACAGTCACTAACCTATCTTAACCCACTCCTCTCTTATCAGCACTAACCCCAAACCTTCTCCCCCAATCCATTTGCTGCACTAGAGCCATGGTGTTCTTTTTAAAAGGCAAATCTGTTCTTCTCGCTCCTTTATCCCTTAGTGGCTTTTCACAGCTCTTGAAATAGACCTACAACATCTCAACATGGATTAAATGCCTATGATCTGGCCCCTGCTCACCTTAAGCTTCATGTTCCAAAAATGTCCCCTTTCCTCTCCCCTGCTTTCTGTGATCCCCGATCTCCTTTCAGTTTCTCTTGCATGTGTTATTCCTTTTATGTAGACCCTGCAACAGGCCCTCTGCCCCTGCATCCAGTTAACTTACACTCGGCTCTCAGCTCACATATCACCTCACTTCACATGACTCACCAAAAAGAATTACATCTGTATAGACTCTCACTATTGTCTTCATTGTCCTTCATAGAACTTATCAGGTCTGCAGTTATATAGAGACATGATAATTCAATGAAAAGCAGGAACTATTCCTCTTTAACTCACCACAACTTTCCCAGTCTTGGACCCTACATATGGTACAAAGTAGGTACACATAACTTATTGCTCCACAAGTAAAAGGAGATGATGAGAACTCATCATATAATAATCTGGAAAAATGAGTAAGTAAATATAACAATGTGATACATATATTCATATATTTAATATATACTAAAGATAAAGTACAAAGTGTAAGAGAAAGTGAGAAAAAGTGATGTGGCCCAGGTGCTGTCCAAGAAAAGTATTGGATCCACATCAGCCTATACCCTGCACCGTCTGCATAAAGGACTCATCTGAGGCCAGGGGGCCAAAGCAGACATGTCTATCATGTCCTTACCTTTGGAGAAAGGTGTGGAAAATTAGTAGCCATTATGGAGAGCCTAGTGAAATGTAAATGAGGTCTGTAGTTTATAGTTAATAGTGCTGAACCAATGACAATTTCTTAGTTTGAATAATTACACTATGGTATTTCTGCAACTTTAAAATCCTAAAATTAGTTTAAAATAAAACATTTTTAAAAGTACTATTCTTTTGCTGGGATAAGAATATAAGCAATATAGCCCTAGCTGGTTTGGCTCAGTGGATAGAGCGTCGGCCTGGGGACTCAAGGGTCCCGGGTTCGATTCTGGTCAAGGGCATGTACCTTGGTTGCGGGCACATCCCCAATAGGGAGTGTGCAGGAGGCAGCTGATCGATGTTTCTCTCTCATCGATGTTTCTAACTCTCTGTCCCTCTCTCTTCCTCTCTGTAAAAAATCAATAAAATATATTTTAAAAAAAAAGAATATAAGCAATATAGATTTTCTAGAAATGACTTTTTCCTGTTTTGTTTAGTGACATATTTTCTATTCTATATATGTTTATAAATATAGAGTACATCTGTATGTGTGTACACTCCCTCTCACTCACTCATCTTTTTAAGTAAATAAACTCATCAATTATACTACTTTCACCAACATGGTTTTTTAATGCACTAGGTACAGACTTATTAATAACAGGTATGTTGAAAAGTAGTAGAAAGAAATAAGTAAAATAAAAGATGAAGATATATTAAAAGGTTAATAATGCTCATGTCTACAGAGCAACAACTCATATTGTGGGACCTAACATTTATCCAGGTAATATAGATCCCAAATTCCTGCTTTCATCTGAGATACCCTCATAATTGCTTCAATTTTCCACTTCATTTTGCATGTTTATAAGTCTGACAGATTATTTTGCAGTGTTTGGTGTATGGTGCATTAAGGTCCCTGTCCTTTATTACGTGAACTGAAGTACTATGATTTAGTCATTAGTGTGGACTGAGTTGGAGGAATTTCATGAACTGATAGACATTCTGATTGGTAGTTATTCTACTAGTCACACTGGTAATGCCTTTTATTTGGTGTGCTCTGTTAAGAATGTAAGTTGTTGAAAAATTACTTTAAATGCTTTTATTGCCTCTGGCTGCATTAATTTTGAGATGCCTCATGTAGGCTAAAAAAAAAGAGGCAATGTTCAAGTATGTAATATGGGCATTTGTCAGCTGAAAATGGATCTATTAGAATATAGTATTCTCTCAAGGTGTTTTAGCTCACTAAGCTGTACCATTTTTCTTTTGAGTAGGACAAAATTTTTCACCATTTGGTTCACGGCCTAATGAAAATGACAAAACTAGACTTCAAAATGATAAGCCATATTTAAGGAGAAAATATAGCTTGCATTTCACTTACAATAAAATTTCAAATGCTAGAAAAACCCCAACCTGGTAGATAACGTAAGCATTATCTTTAATTATCTATCCTATATAATAAAAGCGTAATATGCTAAGTGTCCGGTCGTCCGTTCAACCAATCAAAGCGTAATATGCTAATGATATATTAAGGCAGCTCACCCTCTTGCTATGACGTGCACTGACCACCAGGGGGCAGACGCTCTGACCGGTAGGTTAGCTTGCTGCTGGGGTCCAGCCGATTGGGACTGAGTGAGATGGGCCGGATATGCCCTGGAGCCCTCCCATAGTCCCTCCCTAGCTGGCCAACCTCCTGCGTCCCTCCCTGGCCCCGAACATGCACTGGTGGGGTCCCTCAGCCTGGCCTGCACCCTCTCACAATCCAGGATCCCTCGGGGGATGTTGGAGAGCCAGTTTCAGCCTGATCCCACAGGCCAGGCCGAGGGACCCCACCAGTGCACGAATTTGTGCACCAGGCCTCTAGTATATGTATATATAAAAGCCTAAGCGACTGTTATGATGGAATGACAGGAATGACCAGTCGCTATGACGCACAATGACCACCAGGGGGCAGACGGTCAATGCAGGAGCTGCCCGCTGGTGGTCAGTGCGCTCCCACAATGGGAGCGCTGCTCAGCCAGAAGCCAGGCTCATGGCTGGTGAGCCTCTCCCACCTCTGCAGCAATGCTAAGAAGCAGCGAGCCAAGTGGTAAGGAGCGAGCAGTTCGGGCGGCAAGGAGCGAGCAGTTCGGGCGGCAAGGAGCGAGCAGTTCGGGCGGCAAGGAGCGAGCAGGTGAGCGGTATGGAGCAAGCAGGTGGGCAGTATGGAGCAAGCAGGTGGGAGGTTAGGAGCAAGCAGGTAGCGGTTAGGAGTGAGGGGTCCCAGATTGCCAGAGGGCCCAGGCCAGGCTGAGAACCACACTCCCCAACCCCGTGCACAAATTTCGTGCATCAGGCCTCTAGTTTTAAATAATTTGTTTAAAATAAATGAAATTATGTATTTTGTGTGTGTATGTGTGTGAGAACCCTGATTTGTCTCTTGATTTAAATCAAAAGGAAGTCATCTAAGAGATGGATTCAGTACTGAATTCCAGACAATCTGATCAGTAGGCCGCAGAGGCCATCCTCTCATTGCCTAAACTGAAGGCCAAGAATCTTGGAGAACTTGAAGGCAAAGGAGCCAGGAACTGACTTACTAGCTTATGCAGAAACACTTTATTTCAGAAATTGGCTCCTGAGACCAAGAGCTGCCAAACACATCAATCAGCATCCACAGAATTTAAGGTGTTTATGGATATCAGCAAGGAGAATATGAAGTATCACATGCCAGTTTACCAACAGATTGGACGAACAGCAATGCACCCACCATATAAGCACTTCCAAAATGCACCCTCCACCACTGATCAACATCGTTTATACTAGCTGTGTTCACATTCACCATTCCCTTCTCTGCACCACTGTCAGCCACCAGTCTGCCCTTTCCTCTCCTTCTGTAGCACTGACCAAAGAGGTTACAGAGCTTATCCTGCAGAAACACACATTGCTTATTACACCAATAAAACAGGCAAATCCAGCTGGTTTCGATATTTTGCTTATTTCTGAATTTAATACTGAAAACTACACTGATATTCTGGTTGCTTATTAAGCTCCAGACCATTAGTGTGCTTGAAAAAAAAGATAACTAAAAACAATTGATTAAAATGTATTAAGTGCTACTATGTTCAAGGCACATCCAATTTATGTAATATCAAGGTTGTATAATAACAATACAAGGTTAAGAATCTCAGTTCTCTAAACAGAAGAGTTGTCACAAGACAGTAAATAACAGAAAAATGGAAACACTCACTACTCCAAGAGGTCAGAGGAGACAAAAATCACTTCAAGATAATGGATGAGGTTTGGGTTGGGTCTCCTAGGAGAAACAGCCAGATGTGCAGGTGTGCAGGTGAGGACAAAATTATGAGCAAACAGGAAGACGTGGGAAAGATGAGTAGAGCATGTGGCAACCTTGGCTGAAGGAGAGTTCACAAAAGGCAATGCAGCCCTGAAAGTGGAATGCCTCTGATGACAGGTGATCCATGTTTTGGGATTTTTCTCTCAGGAAAGTACAAAGCTGCTGGAAGAGTTCATTGCAGAGGAGTAATGTTATCACATAAGAATTCATCCACCAGTGGTGGGAAGAATGACCGGAAAAGATAATCCTGATGACACTACAGTGCTTCAGATGCAAAGGGACAAAGTCTAAACGGAAGAGGTTCCAAGGGAAGGGAGAGAAAACGACAGATGAGATAAAAGAAGGACTGGCAAAACCTATTGGCACTGGATAGAGGAAGGCAAAGGGAATACTCAAGTTTTGAGACCAGGGGAATGGTGGGAAACATGGTTTAATTTTAGGCAGCTGGGAACGAGTAGCTGCAATTCAGGAAGGTAGGTAGGCTTACAGGAATGGATCTCAGTTTCATAAACATC
Organism: Plecotus auritus; assembly: GCF_963455305.1. Taxonomy (NCBI): domain Eukaryota; kingdom Metazoa; phylum Chordata; class Mammalia; order Chiroptera; family Vespertilionidae; genus Plecotus; species Plecotus auritus. Next base: position 65,592,547 of record NC_137772.1, on the reverse strand, counting down.
GAGGAGAAAGCTGCTGCTGAAAACGCAGGTGACATTTCTAAAGAAAAAACTGCAAAGACAGGGGTTGCAAGGGTGCTGGCCCTGACATACCTTACAATGGGGGTAGAGGAAAAGAATCAAAGATGTGAGAGGAAAAGTCAGCAAGAGAAGAGGAAAACTAGTGGTAAAAAAAAAAAATCAGAAGTAAATATACACTGAGTGGCCAGATTATTATGATCTCTGAATGCATAATAATCTGGCCACTCAGTGTGTGTGTGTGTGTGTGTGTGTGTGTGTGTGTGTGTGTGTGTATGTGTGTGTGTGTGTATATATATATATATATATATATATATATATATATATATATATTTTAGAGACCCGGTGCATGAATTTGTGCATGGGTGGGGTCTGGCCAGCCTGGCCAGGGGGAGGGGACATGGGCAGTTGGCCGGCCTGCCTGCTGGTCGAACTCCTGGTCAAGGGGACAATTCGCATATTAGCCTTTTATTATATAGGATATACACTGAGTGGCCAGATTATTATGCGTTCAGAGATCATAATAATCTGGCCACTCAGTGTAGTTTCTCTGTCAAAATTTTTAAAAGAGAAAACAGAGAGAAAGAACAATTATATGTGTCCATTAGCGACCATCATCAGAACAGATTGTTGGAAAAGCTACATAAAAGCTTTAGAATGTGAGTGCTTCAAAGTGAGGATAAAGAATGGTGGGGAACAACATCTGCTTGAGAATTTTTTTCCATGAAAGAAGAGAAATAGCTGGAATTCCAGAGAAAATCATTTGGTTTTTCTTTTTTGCTCTCAAGAAAATGGAAGCTCTAATTCTGTACGTTAGATGCAACATGCAACTGGAAAGAAGACCTAAAATTCGAGAGAGAGAAAAACTGAGTAACACATCCTAGAGGAGCCAAGCGAGCAGAATGTTCTCTGACACACATGGACAAATGTTTTCTTAAAAGTGGGAGCTTACTCTGAACTCTGTACTGCGCTAAGGGTTTTACCAAGGTGAAGTTTAAACAATCAAGACAAACCAAGTCTCACTTAGCCACACAACCATCTCCGAGGTAGGTATCATCATTCCCACTCTGTAAATGAGAAGAGCAAGCTTAGAGAGGCTGTGGCATACCTAGTCCAAAGTCACACACCAGAGCTGAAACTCGAGTCTTGACAGCCACGACCCACTCTTAAAAAAAAGTCCCACTCTGTTTATTTTATGAACCAAGAAGTAAATCTATTTTTTAAAAAATATGTTAAGTAGAGATTAACTAGAGTAGTAGGATATATAGCAAAATTTAGTTACCACTTATAATTTCATATTCACCAAAGGATGCTGCTTGCAATTGAGAATTGTGTACAAGTGTTCCTGAAGTAATCTGAGATCTTTAAATGATCATATAATTTGCACATCAAAATATTGCTTATAACACACATGTTAGTCTGTGTATATATATATATATGGTATCATAAAAAATACGTATTTGGTGTTTGCCCCAGGTTCCTGGTACAGAGCTCCAACTCCTGGAATTTTCTAAGTGACAGCAGGGTCCTTTGTAATTCATAGCAAACCCCCTTTGACTGCATCTGAGTTTATGTTAATGAGGTGACCCTTAGTAAGGGCCCTAACCGCCACCAGGAAGACCAAGCATGTGATTAGAGGTTTGAACTTGGAGCCCCACACTGGAGCAGGGGAAGGGGCCAGAGATTGAGTTTAATCAGCAATGGACCGTGATGTTCCATCCTTCATGCCTGTGTAATGAAACTTCCATAAAATGCCCTGAATGACAGGATCTAGAGAGCTACTGAGCTGGTGAACACATGCATGTGTTGGGAGGGCGGCAAGCCTAGAGTGGGCATGGAAAAGCTCTGCACCATACCCCCCATCACCTTACCCTGGACATCTCTTCCATTTGGCTGTTCCTGAGTTGCATCCTTTACAATAAATTGGTAATCATAAGTAAAGCACTGTCCTAAGTTCCATAAGTCATTCTAGTGAGTTATTGAATTTGCGAGGGGGTTATGGAAACCCCCTCTCAAAATTGTTGACCAGACAAGTGTGGGTAGTACTAGTATAGGTGTCATCAAGAGTGGGTGTGGACCCTTGACCTCTGGGGTCTGTGCTAACTGTGTAGTTAATGTCAGAATTGAATTTGAATTGTTGGATTCCCTATTGGTGTCAGAGTATTTGCTCGTGTTTGGAAAAAAACAACCACACAATATATTATACAAATAAATTTATATTGGATTTTCTTATTTCCCACGTGGTCTGGCCTAATACAAGAATAATGCACATAACACCATTGTCAACAAGAGAGATTATGATTTTTGAAGTCTATAAAGTTAAACCATCTACAAAAAATTCTGCAAAATGTTGTTCGGACTATTTTCCCCCCTTCATCATCATTATTAGAAAATGTGGAAGGAAGAATGGCCATAAAATAGAATTAACCTATATTTAAATCTACCAATCCTGATGACTCTCTTTTAAATAATCAAGACAAAATGAATTTACAAAATATGATTAGAACAGTTTGCTTAAATTTGTAGTCCCTGATTAAATACAGATGTTATGCAAAATAGGCTGGGTCTGGAAATTATCTACAAAAGCAGCCTTATTATTTAGCATTATTTTTGCTTTGAAAAAAAAGAAAGCAAGACTCTTCAGAATCCCAGTGATATCTGCAAAAATAACAAGAATCAACCTAGGAATGAAGAGAATAAAAATTCATACATGTATTAAGCAACACAAAGTATAGGCCTAAAAACTGCACATTATCAAACAGAAAAATAGAAATGCCATGATTTAAAAAAACACACACAAAAAACTGATGACATTAAAATAGAACCAATTGATGTTTTCACTCTTATGTTTCCTGCCCAGGAGATCTGAGAAAAAAAAGCAATATGATTCCGTGGTTGTAGAAGGAATACTATTACAATTCAGCATTTGAAAAGAATAATTAATGAATCAAAACAATTTCTTAGTTTCTACTGTTTGCCAGGCCCAGTACTAGACATGGGTGATGTAAAGATGCATAAAATACTGCATCCACCCTGGAAGTACTTTTCCGGATGAGCTAGTTCAAATATCATAGACATTTCAAGGAAGGGCCACATAATGCCTGCTTCAGCCACCAGCAGTTGTACAACTTACTGGCTGTGTTGTCTATGGGTAAGATATGGAAGATTTATGCCTCAGTTTCCCCATCTTTACAATGGGGTACTTACATCCTGTCCTTCAGAACAATGTCTTGAGCGCAGCAGGTGCTATAAAAGTCTTAGCTCTCGTGACGACCTTGCCCTTGCCTAGTAGAGTCCCTGGGCTGCAGGGTGATGTCTGCTCAGGGCTGCTCGTGTCTCTGTCTCATTTTCCTCCTAAGCAGAGGCAGTAACTATGAAGAGGATTCTATGTCTCGGCATTGAGCACAGGTTAAATGCTAAAAGATGACAATGAAGATCGTCACAAATTAGCCAGCTTCTAATTTGTACATAACTAGAGATATTCATCATGAAGAAATGTAAAAGTTTAACTGTTTTAATAAAAAGTAACCAGGGTATTGCAACATCCTGTTAAATAGCAAGATAAATCATTATAGCTGTAGTAGACTGTATTCTATTAGAATCCTAGAGTAACCAGTATTTGGAAACTAAATGTTAAACTTACTACACAAATTATCTGCACAAGTATGACCCAGTGGTGGCAAGGCGACTTTAGTTTCTTTTTGATTTTGAGTCTGTACATCCACAAATTTGGTGTTAATTTACTATTAGATGAGTGGCTGGCATGGGAGTCAAGAATGTTTACTGAGGTGGGGGGGCGGTTTGTGGGGCTGGGTGAGAAAGATGAAGCAATTAAGTATTAACAGGTAGTTCAAGAATAGTCACAGAAATGGAAAATAAAGCACTGGAAATACAGTCAACAATATTCTAATAACACAATTATGTATGGTGCCAGATGGGTCCTTGAAATATTGGGGATAATACTTTATAAATTATATGACTGTTTAACTGCTATGCTGTACACCTGAAACTAATACAAAATAATGTTGAATGCAAACTGTCCTTGAAAAATAAAATCAAATAAAGTAAATACATTTAAAAAGGGGGAGGAGTTTACTAAAGGGGCTGTAGGGGCTCTAATCTGCCAATCTGACTCCTAATTGTGGCTGTGCTCACAAAAGCATCACCAGCCCGGGCCAGGCAGAACAGGGCCATCAGTTGGAATGATTTACTGTATTCTGTATGCTAAGCAGTGTTGAAGAGCTGGAACTTTGAAAGTCCCTTCCGCTCACATACGTACAATTATGCGAAGTATATGCCTGCTTGCCTGTTTGAATCCATGCAATGCAAATCATGGATGCATTAAATTACAGCTTTTTTATGTAACAGCATGACCAACATAAAGGTTCAAGGGTTTTAAAAATAGGGTATTTTTATTTTATACGTGAATTACTGTAGAATGCCAGTGTATTCTCCCGAGGGTCTGCATATACACTACATGTTTACTTTGACCATGAATGTATCCACAAGTATGCAATTTAGAAATACATTTGCACAATATTAAATTTAAATGATACTATTCTGTTCTTCCTATAACTTTTTATAAAAATGTAGCATCTTCATGAACTTTAATGTCTTTGTTTTATAAACCATGTATTTGTCTAACACAGACACATCCTTAATATTGGCTATCATGTTAAATTTCAACATGCATAAGCCCTGGCCAGGTGGTTCAGCGGGCTGCAGCATCATTCCATACACCAAAAAGGCTGTAGGTTCGATTCCTAGCCAGGGCACATACCTAGGTTGCAGGTTAGATCCCTGGGTGATATAAAAATGCATAGAATATTGCAATCGATGTTTCTCTCACACCGATGTTTCTCTGTCTCCCCACTACCCCTACCCCCGTCCCCCTCTCTCCTTTTCTCTGTCTCTAAAATCAATAATAAACACATCCTTTGGCGAGATTTAAAAAAAAAAGAACTTCAACATGCATATATACGCCAATTCCAAACTACCTTCAATTAAGCTCTCAGAACACTGCTGAATTTGGTATCCCAATAGCAATTTTTAACATGAGATCAAAATTTTTATTTTTTTTTACAAGAAATGCCTGATTTATTATTTATTTTTATTTAACTTACTGGGTGATACTGGTTAATAAAATTATATAGATTCCAGGTGTACAATTCCATAATACAGGGTATAGGGGGGATAAATGGTGATGGAAGGAGATTTGACTTGGGATGGTAAACACACAAAGAAATGCCTGATTTAAATCACTTGTGTTTATTAATCTTTTTCCTGGATCCAGAAAAAAAAAAATACAGAATAGGCTTTCTATTTAAAAAAAGAGAGGAAAAAAAAAAATCACAATTTCTGTCGCTTCCTTCACAGCTTCACCTCTGCAATGGATGGCCACCATCTGCCCTCAGGGCAGTTCCCAGGACTGTGCTGGCGACTGATTCTATAAAGGCCAGGTCTGCCCTGGGCACACAGAAACCAGCTTTTTGCTCTTGTATCAAACACACGTTCCCTTCATCTACACGCCAGCTTTCTAGTTCTGTAGGAAATTATTTTGTTCCATGAAGTCGCTTTTATCTCTTTTTGATTTTTGTTTCAGAACATTTCAACTTTGCATATTAAATTTCAAATTAAGCAACCAGCTAGAAAAATGGAAATTCTTTGCAATTACTTTTACTTCTAACTGATGAAACTTGCACCTTCACATTCTGCTAATTATGACATGTAGAACAGTCAGAGTCTGGTGAGAAATTACTAGTTTTCATACCTTGGCAGTCGATACTATACCTGTCCTCTCAGCGAACTGCCAAGTTCCTTCTAGAGAAAATTTCACACTTTGTGTACATTTCAAAATACTTTGCTGCTATTTCTGAAAGCTATTAAGACTCAATTTTCTTCGAACTGTAACAGTTTGAGTCATTAATAAAACTCACAAGTACGGAGAAAGACTTTCATTTCACTATGGTGAGTGAAGAGCATGAACGCTCTGGATAACACACAACAGTTTCATAAACTGCATCTAAAGAAAATGTTTGCATGCCCTTGTTTTTCTACAGATATTTTCATTTTTCTATCATTGGTCTTTAGTGAGGCTAGGCTGTGGTCACGTGACACCCTCTATTTGGGAAGAACTTAGCTCACAGGACACCTTCCCCCTGTTATGTCATTTATCCTCACAAAGTCCAGCAGCAGGACCAGAGGCATTTCTCTGTTTGCATTTGATAACTAAGCACCCTAAGGGGTTTGGGGGCTTGCTGGGTGTCACAATAGTGCTAGTCAGACAGAAATGAGCACCGATTCTAAACGTATTTCTTTTCCTACTGTGACAGCATCCAGAGCCAGGAGTAATCCTGCAGATGATCTGGTCCATGCCCATTGCATTCCCCTCCGCCCCCTGCTCTCCCTGGAATGAGGATAACACCACATGACTTGCCCTAGGTCAGTGGTCGGCAAACTGCGGCTCGTGAGCCGCGGTTTGCCGCTCTGTTGACTAATAAGTTTGCCGACCACTGACCTAGACTCTCGATTCCAATAATTACAGGCTGATGTTGTTCCTTGTGATTAAGCCCCCTAGGTCTGTGGTCGGCAAACTGCGGCTCGTGAGCCACATGCGGCTCTTTGGCCCCTTGAGTGTGGCTCTTGCACAAAATACCACGGCCTGGGTGAGTCTATTTTGAAGAAGTGGCATTAGAAGAAGTTTAAGTTTAAAAAATTTGGCTCTCAAAAGAAATTTCAATCGTTGTACTGTTGATATTTGGCTCTGTTAACTAATGAGTTTGCCAACCACTGCCCTAGGTCATAGAGTCCGATTCTGGCCACACAGGGACTAAGAACTCCCATGTTCTTCCAGAATGTAATAGGAAGGATGTTTCAGAGTCAGGCAGAGCAAGGTTTGGACATTGCTCCAAAATACACTGCTTATGATCTCACGCAAGTTACACAGATTCACTCCACTTTAGGCTCCTCATCCCTGAAGTGGGGATATTAATACTACCTAATGCAGTTGTGAGGATAAAAAGAAATAAGGGATGTGGCGTATCTGGCTCATAACCACCCCTCAGCACACAATGTTTTCTTTCCCTCATTCCAAATCTCTGTTCACACATAATGGTACCAAGCTTTCAAATTTCATCCCATAAAGTAAAAGCACTCCAGCAATCCATAGTTGCTTACAAAAATAGATTTTAAGAGTATTGCTTCTGATTTTTTACATGTAATCCTTGCACTTTATTGAATTGTTATAACATATATATATATATATATATATATATATATATATCCTATGTAATAAAAGACTAATATGCAAATTGACCATAGCTCTGCTACACCAACAAGCCACGCCCACCAGCCAATCAGGAGTGAGTATGCAAATTAACCCAAACCAAGATAGCTGCGGCCACGGAGAGAGCAGGAACAGGAGGCTTGGGTTTCCCCGGCAATGGAGGAAGCTTTCTGCACAACCTGGCCAGCGGTGGACTCCACTCAAGGCTACAAAGTTTCAATTATAGAAGATAAATAAATCCCAACAAAAATGGCGGCAGCCACGGAGCTGGAGAGAACAGGAGGCTTGAGCTGCCCCTGGCGATGGAGGAAGCCAAGCTTCTGCATCCCTGGCCTGCCTTGGCCTCCACTCAAGGCTACAAATTTTCAATTATAGAAGATAAATAAATCCAAACAAAAATGGCTGTGGCCACGGAGCAAGCAGCAGGCTTGGGTCCGCTCAAGGCTGCAAAGTTTCAATTGTAGAAGATAAATAAATCCCAGATACCAGGGCCTCCACTTGGGTCGCTGGGGGTGTGGCCGGCCTGCAAACCACCACAGGCCCCTCGCCCAGGCCACCCCACGCCCCAAGGGAACCCCCACCCTGATCTGGGACACCCTTCAGGGCAAACCAGCTGGCTCCCACCCATGCACCAGGCCTCTATCCTATCTAATCCTATTTAATAAAAGAGTAATATTCAAATTGACCATCACTCCAACACACAAGATGGCTGCCCCCATGTGGTCAAAGATGGCTGCCCCCATGTGGACACAAGATGGCCCCACAAGATGGCCAGCAGGGGAGGGCAGTTGGGAGGGACCAGGCCTGCAAGGGAAGGCAGTTGGGGGCGATCAAGCTTGCAGGGTAGGGCAGTTAGGGGTGACCAGGCCGGCAGAGGAGGGAAGTTGAGGGCGACTGGGCCTGCAGGGAAAGGCAGTTGTGGGGGGACCCAGGCCTGCAGGGGAGGGCAGTTAGGGGCAAACAGGCTGGCAGGGGAGCAGTTAGGCATCAATCAGGCTGGCAGGGGAGTGGTTAGGGGGTGATCAGGCTGGCAGGCAGAAGCAGTTAGGGGCAATCAGGAAGGCAGGCAGGCGAGCAGTTGGGAGCCAGCAGTCCTGGATTGTGAGAGGATCGGGCCTAAATGGGCAGTCGGACATCCCTTGAGGGGTCCCAGATTGGAGAGGGTGCAGGCTGGGCTGAGGGACACACCCCCCTGTGCACGAATTATATATACTAGAGGCCCGTTGCATGATATTCGTGCAAGAATAGGCTTTCCTTCCCCTGGCTTCACTCCCAGCAGCCTGGGAGCCGGCACATCCCTGCTCCTGGCCCACCCCGGAGCCAGCAAGTCCTAGCTTCTGTCCGGTAGCTCCCTCAGCCGCCCCCCTTGCCCTCATAGCAGGCGTCACGCCCCTCCCGGCCGCTCCACGCCTGCATGTGCAAATCAACCTCCATCTTTGTTGGGTTAAGTTGCATACTCACTCTGACTGGCTGTGGGTGTAGTTGAGTGATGGTTAATTTGCATGTTTCTCTTTTATTAGGTAAGACATACACACATACACATTTTCCTTTGCATTGAAATACTAAATAAAACAGTAAACCTTACTATCCTTATTATAATTTAAGGTTTTAAAATGTAAGTCAAAACCCACATGAGTTGGCTCTGGCCAATATACTTTTTATAACTTTATTTTTTTTGTATTTTCTTTTCTTTCTTTATTATTTATTTATTTTTTTAGGGAGAGGGAGAGGTTGAGAGAGAAACATTGATGGGTTGCCTCCTGTACATGGCCCGACCAGGGATTGAACCCACAACCTGGATATGTGCCCTGGCTGGGAACCACACCTGCAACCTTTTGGCGGATGACAGGCCAACCAGTTGAATCACCCTGGCCAGGGCTGTCATTTGTGATTAGAATTGAAGTTAATCCTTCCAATTATCATGTATTTTGTGAAGTGACCTCTGCTGACATGATTTTGCAGCAATAACAACCAATATTCTTTAGGGTGGTGGTACTTAAAACTAAGTAATAAAGATACGAATAATTATCTATTACATTCTCTCTACTGCATGCAGTGTTGGGCATGACGCTGGGGTCATAGAAAGCATCCTTAGAGAATGTCCATGGAATGCCACAGTACATTTAGGACCAATTTTACAAAGAAGCAGAACTCAGCTAAATCTGATGTTTCCCTCCTCGAAGTCTTAATAGGTGAGGAAGGAGAAGGAATCCTTATCTCCATTTTGCATCTGTGAGTACTGAGGCCAGGCAACTTGCAAACAGAGCCAGCAGAGCACGCAGGTAGAATTAAATAAAATTCTGAGTAAGGACACTCAGTCCCTGGGCCTCCACTAAATCACATTCTCTCTTCCATGAAAGTCCTTTCTATTCTTCCAGGAAATAAAAATAACACACTGTGTGGATAAAAAAAAAAAAAATTCTATTCTGATCTTGAAATTTTTGATGAAAAGGGGGAATTGCCCCTTGGAACATGTGTTCTACATTTTAAATTCACAACAAATAAATTTAAAAAAAATTCATTTTCATTCCTCTCAACATCTCTAAAACAGCCCAATTTCACTTTGTGGTTTTTTTTTTAAGTTGTCTGGAAATTAAATGGACATAAACAAAAATGATAACCAGAGTGAGTGGATAGGTATAATTTACTCTTTATATAAAGTCAGAGAGTAGAACTTTTTAAAAAATGTTTTTTATTGATTTTAGAGTAAGAGTAAGGGAGAGGGAAAGAGAAAAATATTGATGTGAGAGAGATACATTGATTGGCTGCCTCCCAAATGGGGATCGAATCAGAAATGTGGGTATGTGATCTGACCAGGACTCGAACCTGCAACCTTTCAGTGCATAGGAAGATGCTCAACCAACTGAACCACACCGGCCAGGACAAGAGCATCTAATAATGTAAGTTTTTGTTCTTCCTCATTGAATTGACTTTTTAAAAAAATCCTCACCTGAGGATATGTTTTTTAATTGATTTTATAGAGAGAGGAAGGGAGGGAAGAAGGGAGAGAGGGTGGGAGAGAGAGAAACATCAATGTGAGAGAGAAACATTGATCTGTTCCCTCCAATATGCGCCCTGACTGGGGATCAAACCCACAACCTGGGCATGTGCCCTGATGGGAATCGAACCTGCAACATTTTGGTGTATGGTGTATGGGATGATACTCCAACCAACGGAGGCACCCAGCCAGGACTTAATATTTTTTTTTTTCTACCACATTAACTGTCATTCCAAATAAGCTATCAGGTCCAAAAACAATTATTGTCTTTCTGAGGGCAATATTTTGTGGCTATTCTAAAGTGTTCCACAAGTGACCTTTAAGTATGCAGGGATGACACAAGCATCCTGCCTCTATTTATTAGGCAGAAGCTCATGCTGTGCATATCTAAGTATTAACAGTTTCCCAGCTTTGTCTAACCTGTTCTTGCATTATTTTTCCTGCAACTTGATTTGTTTGCCTGGTTGTTAATTATCAATTTCACCACACTTGATAAATTTATATAAATTATCCTGAAATTACTTTTGAGATGGGAAAAGGAAAAAGTCAAAAAATAAAATATACAATCCTGTTGTCAGATCAAATGTCACAGCTATTGTTCTGGAATTATGACCCTTGTGGGCAAGAGAATACAATAATCAAAACAGGAACATGGCATCATGCTGGAATAGCCTCAGAAATTTCCCCCCACAATGTGCTGTTTGGTTGGTAGAATGAACTAAACATGGTAAGCCACGGAGCTGTATCAGCTGGTTTACTTGCTTTTCTCTCCATGTTCATAGACAGGCAATTCCCATGTGTCATGCAGGAAGGCAAATAGACATAAACAAACCCAGATTTTGAAGGTCACTCACTATGGCTATGGGACAGAGAGCAGGTTAAATGACATTTCCAGCCAGTTAGCTGCAACTCCATTCTTTCAACTGATTCCAGCACACCAGTGAGCCCTAACACTCCAATGTGTACCCATTTCTTAGTTGAAAGCCACCAGTTCTAGAAACTTTTTTTACAATGAAATTGTACACAGAATCCAAAAGTATAAGATATAACAGCAATATTTATACAAATTATTTTATAAATTAATGTCCTTAATAATTATTATGAAGTAAATATGAAAAGAACAATATATTTTGATAAATACCAAACTCTGACAGTTTTCTAATATTAATGGCAGCATCCGAATTACCTTGTATTTTGTTTCCACTAGAGAGCACAAAAGAATATGCATTCACTGAAATTCATAGTTTTAAATGGTCAGAGTGTTTAATAGACCATCTTCCACTAGAAGACTAGCTCTGGATGAAGAAGTACTAAAATAATCTAGACTATTACTGTGTGGGAGTAAATGATGAACCTTTTGAGGTATTTAAAATATTCTATATCTTCAGCTATAAGAAGGCTACATGAATGCATTCTCTTATACAATGTATATATGTAACAATACCTTACAGTAAAACAATGACTCAGAGGCCTGAAAAAGAGTAATGGAAATTCTTGTTTCGAAGTTAATTAATACAAACAGCTAACAGATGTATACATTGTTTATCATTAACAACAACCAAAATGATTTCTATTGTATTATCTTGGCCACACATGCTAAATATTCATTGGTTATTAAACAAGTGACTGCTAGCCCATGGCGAGGGCACATGCTGAACACGTGTGCCTGACGCTTGATCGAGTCTGGCTCATGTGTGCTGGAGTGATGTACCCAGCTGTGCAGTTTTATGTGAGTGGACATCTGTGGAGATGGATTTGAAAAGAACTAGTGCAAAGTGACAACTTTGATATAGAATACAAAGTGATAACAGGAAGCAGCAAAACTAACATTTATTGAGGTTTTATTACATTACTAGAGGCCCAGTGCATGAAATTCATGCACAGGGGGTCCCCTCAGCCCAGCCTGCACCCTCTCCAATCCGGGACCCCTCGGGGGATGTCTGACTACCGGTTTAGGCTCAACTGGGGGGATGAGGCCTAAACTGGCAGTCGGACATCCCTCTCACAATCCTGGACCGCTTGCTCCTAATCGCTCACCTGCCTGCCTGCCTGGTCACCCCTAACTGCCCACCCCCTGCTGGCCTGGTCACCCCTTACTGCCACCCTGCTGGCCTGGTCACCCCCAACTGCCCCACCTGCCAGCCTAGTTGCCCCTCACTGCCCCCCTGGCCAGCTTAATCACCCCCAATTGCCCCCCCCTTGCCAGCCTGGTCACCCCTAACTGTCCCCCCATGACAGCCTGGTCACCCTGAACTGTCCCTGCATGCCGGCCTTGTTGCCCCTCATGGCCCCCCCGCCAGCCTGGTTGCCTCATGCAGCCTGCTTGTTCAGTCGTTTGGTCGTCCCTCACTAACCCCCCTGCCAGCCTGGTCGCCTTACATAGCCTGCTGTTCAGTTGTTTGGTCGTCCCTCACTAACCTCCCTGCTGGCCTGGTCGCCCCATGAAGCCTGCTTGTTCAGTCATTTGGTCGTCCCTCACTAACCCCCTTGCCAGCCTGGTCGCCCCTCACAGCCTGCTTGTCATTTGGTTGTCCCTCACTAATCCCCCTCCTGGCCTGGCTGTAGGCAGCCATCTTGTGAGGGTGTGATGGTCAATTTGCATATTACCTCTTTATTATACAGGATAAGCACTCGGCCAAATTCTTGCATTCACTACAAGAATTACATTTACAGGAATTTTAAACATATGAACAGAGATGGTTAGAGATCTGTGTTGTGCCCCCGACCCCCCCAAATAAGATGATCTGGTAGTACAAATTAGCACACTTAGAGGCTTCAAGTTTGTAAAAATATTGGTAGGCAACTCACTTATATATAATTGTGTTATAATTGCAATTTAAAAAATAATTAAACTTCATTAAAATGAGTCCTAAAATCTAGGATTCTATAGGTGTTATCTTGCAAAGCACAATGACAGCAACTTTTCTGATAATAGATGTTATCTTCTCATTCTCAGAGTTTATAGTTGGCACAATAACAGTTATCAAGTTTGGAGCCTTGATGTTAATGTACCAGTATTTCCTGGATTAGGACTCCCTTCCTTAACAACTATTGTCCTCAAGATTAATATTTTTTCACATATAAAATGATTGACACTTTTTACTGTATCTCTTACAAATTATCTATTATCATTAAATTAAATCTTATTTGACCCTTTTATTTCTAAAACTCTAAATTCCAAACACCTGCTTGATTAAATTGAAGTCACTGATTATTGGTTTTTAGAGAGACAGGAAGGGAGAGGAAGAGAGAGAAACACCAATTGGCTGCTCCTGCATGCTCCCTACTGGGGATCAAGCCAGCAACCTTGGCATGCGCCCTGACTGGAATCAAACCTGCAACCTTTCGGTACACAGGATGATGCCCAACTGAGTCATGGTAGCCAGGGCAAAGCTCCTGACTGTCAAAAAACAAATTTATAAATGTGGATCAAATTGTGCTAAACCATAATACACATGCTCTCCTACTTAAGGCGAAGCTATCATTCTAGACCAGGGGTGGGCAAACTTTTTGACTCGAGGGCCACAATGGGTTCTTAAACTGGACCGGAGGGCCAAAACAAAAGCATGGATGGAGAGTTTGTGTGAACTAATATAAATTCAAAGTAAAGGAGCGGAGGGGAGAGCAAGAGAACCGGATAGAACAGCCGGATCTGGCCCACGGGCCGTAGTTTGCCCAAGGCTGTTCTAGACAGTTATTATGAGTCACATAGAGGAGAGACACAAACTTGGACCCACGAGGCTAATTGGCCTAGACATTGGATGGTTACCGGAAGTTATATTTACTGAGGAGAGATTAGGCCTTTCAAGTATACCAGGTATTAGCAAGTCAACAGTTCAGTACATAATAGATCTGAGTAGGCCCCAATAGATAATTTAGATCAAACCTCTTGTTTTCTGTTTAGGGAAAAAAGAGGCCCACAGAGATTCTAGGTCTACTGCTGAACAGTGATGGGGCAGACCACCTCCTCAACCCAGCTTTAAAAGTGTAGTTTTTGCCACATATTGGAGTAGCCTTTAAAATAATTGCAAGTACATAGTTATACACATCTCAATGTATTTAATAGAGAAAACATACATAACTTATGTGGAGTTCTCTTTCTTTGTATTTATTCCGGTTGAAACAGTTAAACCCTGCCTATTGTCTGATGTCATTTTACTTAAACATAACTTTGAAAACATTGTTAAGTTCCCCTTTTGCTCCTGATGAAGCAATTTCAAAACTGTAACTCTTCCAAGTTGTCAGTGTAACATTCTGACTTTTCACCATCAGCAATACCCCGTTTTCTTCCTAAAAGGGTATTATCCTAAGGAGAGTGCAAAGATCATGAAGGAATACTTAGATTAACGTGTCCTATGCAGGGCTTACCTTCACTTTAGCCAACATAATTAAGAAACCATTAATTAACACATTTATTAGAAACCTTTATCTAATCTTTTATCTAATGTAACAGATAATTTATCTACCTACCTACCTGTGCTCTGCACTGCACAAGACACATCTTTGGACTCTCGTTCTCCCAGCTACAGCCTGGCTACTACTGCTTTCCACTATTTCTTTATAAATGGCTTCAAAATCAACAAAGTCTGTATTTTACAAGCATCAGATTTGCTAAAAAAGCAAGTATTGATGCCTTTTCCCCTCCTACATTGGAAAAGAACATTTAAGACAATTGTGAATCTTTTTTCCCTGGTGATAAAGATGGTTTTGTCTGACCCATGCAGACTTTCCATGGTGACTGGTGGCTTCTTGGCACATATTCAATGCTCAATAAATGGGATCGCACATGAACAATAATATAAATTGCTGCAATGGAAAAGCTTTAATGCCCTGGAAATCTTCTTTGAATACAAATATCCTAGGTATCACAGTGGACAGAAAATGAAATCTTTCTTTGCATGTTAAAGATGACATTCTCTACTTGTCTCCTTCTTAAAGCCTAGCACGGTATTTTACAAAGGCAAATGTTCAATAAGCATTGAATGAATTGAGTACAAGAATGAACTAATCCCTTATGATGCTTGAGGTGTCATTATTTAGCACAATGCCGTCACTCAAAGTGATCTGGTAGGAGTATTTGAATAAATCAGTAATTTTATCTGTGATTTTGATTTTATGGTCTTAGTTCTATGCAATGTAAAAAGTAACTATAGTTCCTGGGTGCTTTACAAGCACAGAAATCTGGAAAGTACTTAAGAGACTCTCCTATTTCTGACTGATAAGAAATGGGAAGGTTAGAGCATTATAAATATTATAGAGCTAGCAAACAAAAGGGCTACTACTAAAGGAAAAGCACCTTATTTTCTCATCAGAATGAACCAAGATCCAACCTACATTTTGGGTTTAAAGTTTACAAATATTTATTCATGTTTGAAGGTAAGACATCAAAGAAAGGGAGGAGAATTTCAAAGTTCATGTGGATAAGACAAACATATACCTAGAATGAAAATGGAGAGAAGATAAAAATGGTTCTGGCATATATTGGGCCTTTAATAAGTATATTTTGAATAGATAAGAATTCATAATTGTTATCCACACTGATTTGTCCACAGAATTATTAAATAAACAAAACATAGTTATTTACATGTAAATAAATATACATTTATATGAGCATATATTTATATAAATACATATATAAAATACATATTTATATGAATATATAAATAATATATTTATATAAATATAGAGAGAGGGGGAAAGGGAGGAAGGGAGAGGCTGAGAGAGAGAGACAAAGTATTTTTCAAACAATTATTTGAATAACTATTTCAAATGTTTTTTCACTCTAGGTAGACAGATCTCTATTTATATAAATGACCATCACTAATATGTTGTCATCTTATTTTTCTCATCACCCTCACAACCACATCTCTACATTTGCTTCCGTAAAATCATAGTTTCCTAGTTCTTCAACACTCACAACTGCTTCCTAGTAACCTGCTGCATCCAGGCACTTATGTCCTTCTTATAACACAACTAGGTGTGTGTTGTCTCTAGTTCTTTTTGTTAAATTGAATAGACCGCTCATTTTTTCACTCTCCTGGAACCTCAGCGGGACAGGACCTGGTTGAAAATCACTCCTCCCTCTTTTCCTGGTGCTTCTCTTAGCCCCTCTGCCACTGACTGACTCCTTCATTCATCTGCCTTCTCCCTGCAGGTCTTTCTACTAAACTGGGTTCATGGTGGAGAACTGAACAGATCCTATTTTAAAGATCAAACAATCATTAGAATGCCTTAAAAAAGACTATCTATTGATACAAAGGTAGTTGGGGATGTGGAATGACTGGAACTCCTATACACTGATGGCAGGAATGTAATAGGCTACATCTACTTGGAAAACTAGTGATTTCCTCTAAAGATAAACATGCATCTATCTTTGACCCAGAAATTCCCCTCCTAGGTATGTACCTAAGAGCAATGAAAACATGTCAATGGAAGAGCTGCACATGCATGCTCACAGAGCCTTACTATAATAGCCCCAAATTAGAAATAACCCAAATGTTCATCAAGAAGTGAATGGATAAATAAATTATGTTATATCCATACAGTGGAATACTACTTACTCAGCAATGTAATAACATGCAAGAATTTCAAAAACATGTTGAGAGAAAGAAGACAAAGGGATACATAGTATGTGACTCCATACATGAAGGACTTGAACTAATCCCTGGTGACAGACACAAGAAAGTGGTTGTTTGGGGGCTGGGAGGAGGCAGTGAATTTACTGGGGTGACGGTGGGGCAAAAGGCAACATTCTGGGTGAAAGAAATGTTCCGTATCTTGATTTGTGTAGCAGTTACATGAGTACATACAATTGTTGAACCCTTAAATCAAGTGTACTTTATTATATGTAAATGATAACTCAAAAAATAAAAATAAATAAACCCCATTAATTGTTCTTAGGCCAATGACTCCCTTTTTATATTTCCATTTCTCTCTAATCCGTTCCAGTTACAGATCTACAAATACCACCAGGACAGTTTCATTTGAATCTTTCACCATTAAATCTACCACTCCTCCCAATTACATTATTCACTTCAAAGGCGAGGCCATTCCTTCTTCTTCCATTTTTTTCCTTTAGACTATAGTTATCACTAAAACTATCAATTATTCATTTATAATATAAATCACAAATTCTTTCCCTTCAAGATGGAATGCAGGAAAGAGCACTTTTAACGTGTAGTGGAAAACGACATTTGACTGGGCACCATTAACAGCATTCCTTATTAGTTCTATGATGTCAACTAAGTCACTTAACTTTCTTGAGTCTAATTTTTCTTTTCTGATAAATGAGATTATTCATTGTGAGGAACACTGTGAGATACATAAATAAAAATAAATTGATACAACAAAGCTCTACATTTTTATTACAACACTTAGGGCTATTAGGGCTATTGTTACTGATACTTACTCAGAAGCCACCGCCAGAGCCTGGCTCAGGCCCAGAGCTGCTCATGTCTGAGCTGCTTCAATAGCTTCCGATATATTCTTCCTGATTTTTTAGGCACATGACCAACCTGTTACTCATTTTCATGACTAATAATTAACCCGCAATCCCTTTTAGAACACTATTGTATAATCTTGATGTTTTAAAGATATATGTGGCAAGATTTATAAAACCCCACATTCGTTTCAAACGAGCTGTCATTCTGGAAACTTGGGTAAAAATGTAGGCGTGAAAAGCCAAAGCTATAAATACATTAACAACAACAACACAAAATTATTTTAGTAAGTAAAAACATGGTTGTTTTTTAAAACTTTTTTTACTCTTATTTTTTGTGAATTTTCACCAGAGGATATTTTTCCCATCGATTTTTAGAGAGACTGGAAGGGAGAGTGGAAAGGGGATAGAAAGAAAAACATTGATGTGAGAGAGACACATCAGTTGGTTGCCTCCCACACACACCCCAACTGGGGCCCGGAATGAAACCTGCAACCCAGGTACTTGCCCTGGACTGGGAATTGAACCCATGACCACTGAACCACACCAGCCAGGGCACACGTTACATGTTTTTAAATCAATAACTGTTTTGTTTTCTTGAACAGTTTCTAATTTTGCTGTATATTCTCACATGGTAAAACCTTTACTGGTCTGCTGACTTTACTTGGATAATAAGCTTCATAAAAAAGCTGTAGTGAAAATTAGTATTTTAACCCCACAATGTACTTTGCCCAATAAAAGATGACAAGAAGATATTTTAGCCCTAACCGGTTTGGCTCAGTGGATAGAGCGTCGGCCTGCGGACTGAAAGGTCCCAGGTTCGATTCTGGTCAAGGGCATGTACCTTGGTTGCGGGCACATCCCCAGTGGGGGGTGTGCAGGGGGCAGCTGATCGATGTTTCTCTCTCATCGATGTTTCTGACTCTCTCTCCCTCTCTGTAAAAAATCAATAAAATATATTTAAAAAAAAAAAAGAAGATATTTTAATCTTTTGATTTAAAAAGGCATTTGTTTTTTCTAATCAATTTCTTCTTTGAATTTTCCTATTATATATATTAGAAACATTTCTCTAAATGTGCAATTTAAAATACATTTTATATTTTCATTAGAAAATGGAAACTAGAAGAATCAATTTCATATTTTCTCTTATTTGTAGTAGTGCTTACATACATGGAGCTATATAGAGACTGGGTGCAGAATTGAAGACCAAAATACTTATTGTTTAAAGGTCATTAAGTTTTAGCTCAAAGATTTTATGTTCAATTATCTGTATAATAGCTTCAATTTTTATGTTTTATTTGTGTTTTGCCACTGTTGTAGCCCACAGCTATAAAATTTCAGAAATCCGGGGGAAAAGGCACAATAGCTAATATTATTCTTGACATTTTTGTGCACTATAAGAGATTAATCAATGATAATTTGAGTTTAGGGACTAAACATAAATTATTTATTTTTTTAGTCTATTTTTAAGTTTTACTATGAGTGACCCACCACAAAGTGGAAAGAAATGAGAAATCACACAGTTAACCTGGTACAGTAGTTCTGACACAGCAACCCTGGGGCAGTCTAGGTACATCAGAATCAACTGAGAAGCCTTTTCAAAAACATATTCCCAGCTATTTCCCCCAACCTCCTCAGTCAGAGTCTCCCATAATGGGACACATTCTTTCTTCAGGCTCCATGGACATTTCTGATACACAAGCAGTCTTGAGAACACTTGATTTTGCAGATGCCCTACCCTCAGTGTTCAGAGCCTTGTACCAAACCTGATTGAGGGCTTTCTGCTCAGCTACCCGCTTGAGATACTAGGAGGTTGGTTGGTTCCATATGATTCAGGTACTTCCCAACAATTAAGAAAATTATTTTTTGTTTTGTTTTTATTTTTTTGTTAACCTTCACCGAGGATATTCTTTCCATAGATTTTTAGAGAGAGTGGAAGGGACGGGGTGAGACAGAGAGAAAGAAACATGGATGTGAGACTCACACTGATTGGTTGCCTCCTGCACTCGCCCCAATTGGGGTCAGAGATTGAGCCTGCAACCAAGGTATGTGCCCTTGACAGGAATCGAACCTGGGACCCTTCAGTCCATGGGCCATTACACTAACCACAGAGCCAAACTGGGTAGGGCAAGGAAACATTTTTTTTTAACATAAGGACCTGATGAGGAAAATGAGACAATGTTTAAGGAAATACAACCCCCTATGATTAAATGAATTAAATACCTATTAGTTATAGTTATCTTAACAGAAATATGTTCAGTAAAATATAAATAATTGCAAGTATAAATACCCTTCTCTCCAGGACTTAGCTGCCAGGACCATTTAAAAGAGAAGTCCTGTCCTTGTCCAAGTCCAACTATCCTTAAACATAACTATGTTGAAAAGATTTTGCTTATTCAGCTGGAATTAGCCTTCTGTAAAGTTCTCTATTTTAGAAATGCAAAAGTACTTGGTGAAATAAAATATTTCTGAGAGTATAACCCTGGAGATGAGGATTTACACTATGAAATTCAAATATCAAGACAGAATATATGTACTATAGTTATTACTGATTTAAAAATACATCATTAAATGAATTTAGAAAGAAGAATTTATGAGATCCATCAGAACCAATCAGAAATTTTATAAAGGAACAACACTAAAATTTGCTAAAACTTAGGAAATTAGGTTTTAAAAATAGGTAAATTAGTAATTTCAATTGCTTGTACAAATGACAGCCATTATTTTCCAAAATAGTACATTAGTCATCACTCTCTTAAAGCTCCCCATCTCCATGGGAAGTTCCCTACTCATCCCCCTGGGGTAGGGCATGCTGGGCTTGGTCATGTGACTTGCATTGGCCAATGGGAGGTTGGCAGATGAGTGACTTAAGCAAAGACTTAACATGTGTTTGTACAAGTTGGGCTTGCCTTTTTGTGCTCCAGCCACTGCAATGAGAAACACATGCCCTATGTTGTCTGCTGGGTTTGGAAAAATTAGAGAGAGGAACAGTGCAGCCCCAACAACCTGTAGACCTGCCCCAGCTGCCTAGCTGATGCATGGAAGAGAACTGTTTTATGACAGTGTACCAGTGAGTTTTGGAAGGATTGTCTATATAGCATTATAGTGACAATAGATGATTAAAAATGAATTTGGTATCAGACTTGGGAGGTATTATGTATATATTTTAAGTATTAAATTAAATTTTAAGTTTGGTGGTAGTTATTATTGGCTAACTGACTCCATCCCTGTCCGTATTTTTCTTTTCCTTAGCTGTGTTCCAATAATTGGGACCATATAAACTAGTTTGGGCTGATAAGATATAAGCAGATGTCACAGGGTGGGCTCCCGAGGAGAGCTGACAAGGTTGGCTCCCATGTTCCTCTGGTTAGTTAGTTTCTTTGTTTTGCTTCTACTCCTTCCCTTCTGACTAGAATGAGAGCACCATACCTAGAAATACAGCTGACTTCATAGAACTATTGGGAAGAAAGCCACGAGTGAAGGATATCAAAACAGAAAGAGAAAAGAAACCTTCAGAATATTCTGAGCACCTCCACCAGACTGTCCTGTTATGCTAGAAAAATTAATATATTTGAGCTCTCTAGTAATGTTTGTTATTATTTGCAGCCAAAGATAACACTAACCAATATTTAGAAGGATAGACAGGTAGGTAGGTAGGTACCTAGGTAGGGAGACAGACAGAACTATTTTTATTCAAATTATTTAGAAAGATACATAATTCTATCTAGAAATATTATTTGACTTCATCTAATATTAAAAATTAGATAGAGCCCTAGCCAGTTTGGCTCCATGGCTAGAGAGTTGGCCCTTGGACTGAAGGATCATGTGTTTGATTCTGGTCAAGTGCCCATACCCCGGTTGCAGGCTCAGCTCGATCCTTGGCCCCAGTCAGGGTGTGTGCAGGAGGCAACCAATCAATGTGTCTCTCTCACATCAATGTTTCTTTCTGTCTCTACCCCTCCTTCCCACTCTCTCTCAAAATCAAGGGGGAAAAAAAAATCCTTGTGTGAGGATTAACAACAACAAAAAAATTAGATTGATAAAATGATGATTTTAGTGAAGGATATATAATTACATTAAAATTAAGTTCAAGCTTCACTTTTTATATTTTAGATATGTTTTCCCATAACTAGAGATCAAATAACACTGATCAGATAATTTTAAAACTAAAGTGTTGCTGGACACCAATTCCAGCATGTCAGCAGGGCTGAATCATCTGGAAATGGCTGAGGGCATTTCCCCAAACCTGAAAAGGATGCATAAATGATTGCTTGCTGCCAGACAGCTGAGGGCATTTCAATCTACTGTTATTGCCTCCTGCTGGCTAAACACCTGAACAGCCTTAGGCAGTTCCTCCAATCTGACAATGGATTCTGTATAACAAACCTTACCCTTTTATATGTATATCTACCTTGCTTTAGGACAATTTGTGTTAATAAAAAGCAAGGGGTCCAGAGAGATAGGAGAACTTGGTTTCTTTAGCTAAGTCTTCTCTGGCCCCCCAAAATGCCTTCCAAAATTATGTTTCGTCTCTGGACTCTTTGATTAATTTACACACAGTGCCTTCTCCAGATTCCTGAACCCTTCTAGATGCTGGATTAAGACCCCCAGCAAGTGTGGCAGAATTAATGTATTTCATAATTTAAAGTTTGGAATTCTTTTTTCCTACACTAATAATTTAGCAGATTAATCAGAAATATTATCAACATTTGCTGGCATTTTTACTATGCTAACTGCACATGAGTTAGGACAGTGGTTGGCAAACTGCGGCTCACGAGCCACATGCAGCTCTTTGGTCTCTTGAGTGTGGCTCTTCCACAAATACCACAGCCTGGGAGAGTCTATTTTGAAGAAGTGGCGTTAGAAGAAGTTTAAGCTTAAAAAATTTGACTCTCAAAAGAAATTTCAATCGTTGTACTGTTGATATTTGGCTCTGTTGACTAATGAGTTTGCTGACCACTGGGTTAGGATTTTGTTTTTAGGATAAGCCACGATGCAGCTTTCTTCTGGGTGGCCACCCTCAGGTATGTGATTGTGAAAGTAGAATATCCTAGTAAAATGTCTGCCAGGTAAGATTCACTCTCATCCAAGCTCTCTTTCTGTTATCTATACCACATCTTTCTATATAGCAGCAGGTTCTCCTTGAAAACATATCCTCCAATTTTTTTTTACTTCAATTTGATGCATGTAAGTAAATGTACTTGATGAGATTCAAGTGTATGCCAAAGTGCTATAAAGTAAAGGAAAATTATGGCACACTGGCTATAACTCATGAAGAGTAATAAGAAGAGAGAGTGTCTAGAGCATTTGACTGAAAATAAAGGAGATTATATACCGGTGAATTGAGTTAATTTTGACTCTATTTCAGTATGGTTCTTTATCATGTGTACTCTGACTATATTAACAAATGAAATAGTGATGAAACATTCCAGGAACTTGTAGAAACATTAATATTTCAACATTATCACTGAGTATCTATGTCAACACACATAAAAAATGCATGAGAAATGACTACCTATACTCACTAGTTACACACATTAAGAATATATATGAGAAATATAAATTGTGTACATAAATTTGCAATATGATTATAGGTAGAACATACAGCAAGAAAAAAGCTACATGAAGATTGCTCATGGGAAAATATGTCAAGCAATTAAAACTAAATAAATACTTGTAATCAGTTTAAAGTATACCGTATGACCACATGAAATACCATTCTATTTAAAATTATGAGTTATCTTATAAATTATTATTAAGTCATTTTTAAAAATAATTTGAAAGTAGCAAAAATAAATAGCCACTCTCAAATAAAACTGGTTCCTCAATTCTATCCATGATGTAATTTTGGAATCCCTTACTTAAAAAAATAAAAAGTTTGGCTTTAAAAAGTTTGACTTATATTTATTTTTAAGTTAATCAACAAAAGGTAATAAATTCCCATGAGAATGAGATATGACACTTTGAAAAACAAATCAACACTCAGTTAACCCAATAATTTTCAAATATTTAGAAAGGCTAAAAATTGCTAATATTTATAGTTAGTTATATTTATAGAAGATGATGATTCAGTTGTGGTGGGCTGTGTGTCAAATTGATTATTTAACATTATGCACAGAGTGTAAAATAGCCACCAGAGAGATGAAAAGTAAAAAACACTCTCAAAACAGCAACATCTTTGTAATAGCTTTCACATATTATATCTTTTAACTTTTTTTTCCTTAGTGCCCTTGACTGGAATCGAACCTGGAACTCGTTGGTCTGCAGGCTGACACTCTATCCACCAAGCCAAACTGGCTAGGGCCCTTTTATCTTTTAATGATCAAAAAGATTCATGCATCACAAATTCTGAGAATAAGCTCTCACATGGAACTATAGTTACATCATTTTTAAGGACAAAAGTATTAATGGCTGCTACAAGACAGTAATAATACATAATATTTTTTCTAGGATAATAAATATTTTTGCTTTATCAGGGGATGTATAAAATGTCAAGAATCCAGAACAAAAAAAGTAAGCATAAAATAAGCAAATGTTTTGAAAGAAAAAAATTTTTTACATGTTCATTTTTTCCTTTTTTTTTTTTTTTTCCAGTTAAATGACTATCCTGACTCTCTAGGAATGTGATGCTAGAATAATGAGTTGGCCTCCATAGAGCTCAATTTCTTCTGTAACATTAAGACATTCTAATTAATGTTCTCTAGTTGCTCATTGAGTTTGTTTGTTCATTTATTCACTCCAGAACTTTCCTGCCTCAGGGTCTCGGGATATGTTATTCCCTCTGCCTGGAATGCTCTTTCTTTAGAGATCCTTGAGACTTGATGTTACACCTCTGCAGGTCTCTCCTAAAGCACTATCTTTTGAGAGTTCTTCCCTGAATACCTGCCATCAAATAGTAAACTGTGTCTACCTCCTCCACACTCTCTAGCACTCAAATCTACTTCTCTTACCTCCACAGCACTTACCTTCTTCAGAAATATATGCTTATTGTCCTTCTGCTCCCACCTCCTCCATGTGCATGTAAACACCATAAGATCAATGATTCCAGTTTATTCAATACTACAAGCCCGCTGCACAAAATTCGTGCAGGGGACGGGGCGGTCCCTCAGCCCGGCCTACACGCCCTCACAATCCGGGATTGCTAGCTCCTAACTGCTCACCTGCCTGCCTGCCTGATCGCCCCTAACCACTCTGCCTGCCTGCCTGATCACCCCTAATTACTCGCCTGCCTGTCTGGTCACCCCTAACCACTCTGCCTGCCTGCCTGACCGCCCCTAACCGCTCGCCTGCCTGCCTCATTGGCACTAACCACTCTGCCTGCCTGCCCGATCACCCTAACCACTCTGCCTGTCTGCCTGATCACCCCTAACTGCCTCTGCCTGCATGCCTGATTGCCCCTAATTGCTTCTGCCTCGCCTCCCACTGCCGCAGCTTTGTCCAGAAGGACGTCTGGAATGATGTCTGCAAGGTTGTTTGGCTGTCCAGTCTAATTAGCATATTACGCTTTTATTATTATAGATAAGAAATATTAATGATAATTACCTTTATTCTAAGAAAATTCAAATGGGAGCAGATCACCTAGAGATGGAAATAATGACTGATGAGGCCTTGTGCCTCTCTTTTGGGAAAGTGCCAACATCTTCAATTATTTAAGGGGTATTTGTGTGACCCTGCTATTGTTCCTGGAAGTTTAATATAAATGCTGAATAGGCAAAGGGTAGGTTTTATCTGTTGGCTCAGAGCTCCATCTATGCCCTTCTGTGCTTTCCTGTAGTTCAGGGGAAACAGCGTTTCCTAGATGCCTCTGGAGCTAACTTCTCACTGCGGAGCCTGGACACAGTGGCGAAGCTTCACTCTCTGCTCCTTACTGGGCTCAGCAGGGTCGGGGCAGGGGCAGGGGCAGGGGCAGGGGCAGGGGCAGGGGCAGCTGCAGAGACAGGAGCAGGGGTGGGGGCAGGGGCAGGAGCAGGGGTGGGGGCAGGGGCAGCTGCAGAGGCAGGAGCAGGGGTGGGGGCAGGGGCAGCTGCAGAGGCAGGAGTAGGGGTAGGGGTAGGGGAAGGGGCAGGGACAGGGGCAGGGGCAGGGGCAGGGGCAGGAGCAGGGGCAGGGGCAGGGGCAGCTGCAGAGGCAGGAGCAGGGGTGGGGGCAGGGGCAGGAGCAGGAGTGGGGGCAGGGGCAGCTGCAGAGGCAGGAGCAGGGGCAGCTGCAGAGGCAGGAGCAGGGGTGGGGGTGGGGGCAGGGGCAGGGGCAGCTGCAGAGGCAGGAGTAGGGGTAGGGGTAGGGGAAGGGGCAGGGACAGGGGCAGGGACAGGGGCAGGGGCAGGGACAGGGGCAGGGGCAGCTGCAGAGGCAGGAGCAGGAGCAGGGGCAGGGGCAGGAGCAGGGGTAGGGGTAGGGGAAGGGGCAGGGGCAGCTGCAGAGGCAGAAGCAGGGGTAGGGGTAGGGGAAGGGGCAGGGACAGGGACAGGGGTAGGGGCAGGGACAGGGGCAGGGGCAGCTGCAGAGGCAGGAGCAGGGGTGGGGGTAGGGGCAGCTGCAGAGGCAGGAGCAGGGATGGGGGTGGGGGCAGGGGCAGGAGCAGCTGCAGAGGCAGGAGCAGGGGTAGGGGTAGGGGAAGGGGCAGGGGCAGGGGCAGGGGCAGGGGCAGGGGCAGGAGCAGGGGCAGGGGTAGGGGAAGGGGCAGGGACAGGGGCAGGGGCAGGGGCAGGAGCAGGGGCAGGGGTAGGGGTAGGGGAAGGGGCAGGGGCAGCTGCAGAGGCAGGAGCAGGGGTGGGGGCAGGGGCAGCTGCAGAGGCAGGAGCAGGGATGGGGGTGGGGGTGGGGGCAGGGGCAGGAGCAGCTGCAGAGGCAGGAGCAGGGGTAGGGGTAGGGGAAGGGGCAGGGACAGGGGCAGGGACAGGGGCAGGGGCAGGGACAGGGGCAGGGGCAGCTGCAGAGGCAGAGGCAGGGGCAGGGGCAGTAGCAGGGGTAGAGGTAGGGGAAAGGGCAGGGGCAGCTGCAGAGGCAGGAGCAGGGGCAGGGGCAGGAGCAGGGGTAGGGGAAGGGGCAGGGACAGGGGCAGGAGCAGGGGTAGGGGAAGGGGCAGGGACAGGGGCAGGGACAGGGACAGAGGCAGGGGCAAGGACAGGGGCAGGGGCAGGAGCAGGGGTAGGGAAAGGGGCAGGGACAGGGACAGGGGCAGGGACAGGGGCAGGGGCAGGAGCAGGGGTAGGGGTAGGGGAAGGAGCAGGGACAGGGACAGGGGCAGGGGCAGCTGCAGAGGCAGGGGCAGGGGCAGGGGGCAGGGGTAGGGGTAGGCGTAGGGGAAGGGACAGGGACAGGGGCAGGGGCAGGGGCAGTGCAGTCCACAGGCTGCTGTCTTCCTTGGCAGCACCGTTCCAATGGCAGCAGCAACTTCTCAGCAGCCTCAGCAGGGCATGGTCTGGCTCCTTCATCCATGAGAGTGAGAATGCCTTCCTGTAGCTATTAATCTCTAACTTCACTTTTTTTTTTTCTCTCTTCTAGTCTTTCCTTTCCAACCCTTTGGTAATCAATTCCCAATATTAAATTCTATCTGTATGAAATACCTAGTGGGGGCTCTATTTCTCCACTGACGCAGGTGAACCCACAGCCCAGCCTATGCAAAGAATAATATGAATGGGGAGGAGGAGATCATTGTTAGGCCAGAAAAAAAAAAAGAAGAAGAAGAAATCATATAATAGGACGTCAGGGACAACATGCTATGATTTATTTTTTTTATTATTTTTTTTTATTTTTAAATATATTTTATTGATATTTTACAGAGAGGAAGGGAGAGGGATAGAGAGCTAGAAACATCGATGAGAGAGAAACATCGATCAGCTGCCTCCTGCACACCTCCCACCAGGGATGTGCCCGCAACCAAGGTACATGCCCTTGACCGGAATCGAACCCGGGACCCTTGAGTCCGCAGGCCGACGCTCTATCCACTGAGCCAAACCGGTTTCGGCTATGATTTATTTTTTTGTTTGTTAATCCTCCCAGAGAATATTTTTCCATTGACTTTGAGAGTGAGAGAGAGAGAGAGAGAGAGAGAGAGAGAGAGATATCAATGTGAGAAAGACACATAAACTGGTTGTCTCCTGCATCTACCCTGAACAGGGCTGAGGATTGAACCTGTGACTCAGGTTTGTGCCCTTGCACCTGAGATCCTTCAGCGGGCAGGTGCACACTCTAACCACTGAGCGCATGCTGGTCAGGGCCATGCTATGATTTCTGATGTTAGCAGTTGCAGGTGGTGATAAGGCTCAGAGTACAACCTTGGAAATAGTGGCTGAGATGAAGTGAAAGTGTAGTTTCACTGTAATTGATCTTTTAACTGGGATGTGATGGTGCTACTTGGTTTACTCAAGTGACTGTCAAAATAAGGAACAATAATTCCAGGATATGAGATAGGGAGAAGGATGAGGGCATGTCAGACTGTGACACAGGAGCAGGCTCTGTGTGTGTGTGTGTGTGTGTGTGTGTGTGTGTGTGTGTGTGTGTGTCTGCTGGTACCCCTGTGTGTTGTTCTCTCAGGCTCCGGGCTGTACCTGCGTGTTGTTCTCTCAGGCTCGGCGGCCGCGCCCGGCCCCTCCTCCTGAGCTGGTCGTGACTGTTACGGAGTCCTGACCTAATTTGCATATTTCTCTATTATATATAGTATATACAGATTGTTTTAAAAAGTGTCTGGCCAGGCACCGGAGACAAGGATGGTGAGGACATGGTATGTGCCCTCTGTGTACTCAACATACCGGAGCTAAGGACAGTGCTCAATCTGCACAACCATACCCAGCTTCCTTGAGATGACACCTATAAAACACAAACTTGAGCATGCCATTTCCTCTTAATGCTTATCGATGGTTCCCGTTGTCTACCAAATACATTTGTCCTTCCTGACCAGGCCCCTCCCTACCTCTCCAAGCTGCTTCATCTCCCATCTCTCCTCCATACTCACTTACCCACCAGTTATTAGGAACTTATGCACCCCTACCACACGCCAGTGCTTTTCTCTGTTCCGGTCTGAGTTATGTGCCACCCCCACTGTCTTCTCTCCACCACCCTTCATGTTTTTATCCCATTGTATTTTAATTCATCACATATATTTTGATGCTGAACCCCTTGCTGTCAAGCACTATGAATCATTCATAACCCCAGCCTGTAACACGGGGTTAAAAAAATGGATGAATTCCTCACCACATGAATATATGACTTAACTTGATAATTCAGGAAATAATTCACATTACTGGACAAACTTGATTACACTTTTCTTATTTTAAAAAGGGACTAACTCTGTCCCCAAAGCAGATAAAAGGAACTGTGTTGAGTGTATAGTTTCCATTTTGCTGCTAAACCCAGGGAAAGAGTTATTCAGTGACCACTATTTTAAATTTTTCTTTCTTTAGGTTTGGAAGACAGTTGGGCTGATGAAGGCAAGGCATACACTTTAGGTTTTATCTGTGTTCATTCACAGTAAATCAGTAGTTTTTTCTGACCTCTTTCAAAAGAAGAGCAACCTAAAAGTACTTATTTCCCATGGCAACAGAGTGAAACCTCCAGACTTACCCACCAGCAGCCCCATATCAGCCAGGGCAGTCATTGTGAGAGGACTAGAGCTCCATCCAAAGGGCTGCATCAAAGGTTATTGCTTTGCTTAGACATGAACGAAGTGGGGATTTGAAGGTGTCCCAAACACCTTAGGCTTTTAAATAAAGATATATATTTCTCTTAGTGAAACAATAATCTGGGAAGGATATAAGAGCAAAAGCTGAAATCATTTGACATACTGAGCTCTCTGACATTTTCTCAGACACAATCAACTCAGCTGGGTTCATTCTAATCAGCCCAAATACTCTCCAATCTTTCAGTCAAGAAGTGCAAAATAAGATGACACAGTACCATTTCAACACTTCAACAAACTTTTCTGTTTAAAGATTGACAGTCAGCCCGGCTGGCGTGGCTCAGTGGTTGAGCATTGACCTATGAACCAGGAGATCACAGTTTGATTCCTGGTCAGGACACATGCCTGGGTTGCAGGCTTGATCCCCCATAGGGGGCATGCAGGAGGCAGCCAATCAATGATTCGCTCTCATCATTGATGTTTCTATCTATCTCTCCCTCTTTCTTCCTCTCTGAAATCAATAAAAATATGTTTTAAAAAATAAAATGGTTAATAAAAAAGTTATCTAGTACATTATGTAGAAGACTTGCTTAACCTTTTAAACTTGAATAATTGTCACTGAATTTTAGGCAGGATTAATGGTTAAATTAGTATCAATTACTAGATTTAAGTACACTTCCTATTGGCCAATACCACGTGTATTATATGGATGTCATTATTTTGAATTAAGAATTGATGTTAAACATTCCAAATTATGTTTAAAGTATTTGATATAACTTAAAATATATTTCTTTACAATGTTCCTTCAAATTTAAAATAAGGTTAACATTTAAAATGTCAAAAAAAATCTCTTGTGATTTTACAGAACAGCAGAGGGAAGGCAGGGGTGGGGGGTTGAAGAGGTCAGAGATCAACCAAAGAATTTGTATGCATGTACTAGTATGCATAACCCCTGGACACTGACAATAGGGTGAGGGAGGCTAGGAGTGGGAGTCAGGGGCAGGCTAGAAGGGCCAATAGGAGAAAAAAGGGGATATATGCAATACTTGCAACAATAAAGATTTTTTTAAAAAAGGGAAAAGAAAAACAAACAAACAACTATATCAAGGCATTTGATAGAATCATTTCCTCCTAAATCACATTATCTTTAAAGTAACGAGTTAAAGATTTTAAAAAATCTGAAATTAGTTCATAAATGCTTTCTTATACTATTCAAGACTCAAAAATCTTTATTTTGGATGGTTATAGAAATTTTAAAGGCACAGCATAAAAACAGAAGCTGCCTTCTTAAAGGAATATGGGTTTATAGTCAGACAAACATGGATTTGACTATGAGCTCTGCCTATTATCAGCTGTAGGGCCTCTGTGAATAGAGTAAACCTCTGAGCCTGCATTTCTTTATCTGTAGGATAAAAGCAGGATCATAGGATGAATTAAATAAAAACTGTGTGAGTTTTCATAGAATCTGCCAAAAAGTAGGCTCACTCAGAATTCTTTTGTTTTTTCTTTCTTCCTCACTGCTAGTAATTTTCTGTTATAATTTAAAAGACATTAACACAATCATAAGTAAGGAGATTAAGAGAAATGGGAGTGTGTTCAAGAAATTTGGAAAAGAAAAATAAAGAAAATAGATAACTACCCCCTCAAGATTTTTTACTTCCTCTGATCATTAAATGCAATTTTCTAAATTAAGAATCATGATGTCTGAACTAGCAACAAAGTTTGAAGGCAGCAATAGTATATTTAACTTGCTAACAAAGAGCATGTAAGTGAAAATGTACTCAAGATAAGACTCTCTATTTCCAGAAATTCACAAATCATTTTTCGTTAAGAGAGCTACTCACATGAGCAATATACAATTGCTGCTTGAACAATGTGGGGGTTAGAGGCACTGACTCCTGTGCACTTGAAAATCCATGTGTAACTTTTCACTCCCCCAAAACTTAACTACTAATAGCCTACTGTTGACTGGAAGGCTTACTGATTATATAAACAATTAACACATGTTTTGCATGGTATATGAATTATAAATTGTATTCTTACAATAAAATAAGCTAGAAAAAATGTTACTAAAAAATCATACATTTGCAGTATTTACATAAAAAAAATCCACATATAAGTGAACCTGAGTAGTTCAAATGTCAACTGTAATAACAGGAGGAAGACAGTGAATTTTAATTAGCTGTAATGTAATCCACAATGAACCATATAGAAACCACCTTTTAACAGGCACAAATATCAAAGATGCTAGCCAAAGCAAAATGTTACTGACACTACTAATTTATGTTGCTTTTGTTCGGATCTGAGCGTTGTAATCAAAATCAGAGGGCAAACTACCCAGATATGGTATGAGTTAAACCGTAATGTGCACTTACCAATTCTGAGAAAAATGACACTGAGAAACACATGCGCATCTCCGTAACATCTTCATCCCCTTTCTCCACTCGCCACTCTTCCATTTCCCATTTGCTCTTACTGAAAGTATTATATCCCTATCCTTTTAGGTCACTTGCTTCTGGTTAAATAGAAATTTCTCTGAACAGGTCCCTATTTTAGATATTCTGATTCAATTACATGTTAACTTAAAAAAAAAAATGTTTGGAATTAGAAGAAAAAAAAAAGTAGAGAAATGAGAGGTCTGGATAACAAAGCCAGAGCTTGCCTATTTAAAAAATATCATTGTTTTGCCTCAGGTAAGAGAGAATTATGATAATTTGTTCCAATCATGAGCCTGCACTTCTCTTTTTCCAATAATTATGTTTGTCAAGTTGTTAAGGGTAATGAACCCATTTTACCATCAGGGGTAAAAAACAGTAACAGATCAAAACAAAACAGATGTCCTATACATTTCTGGACATGGGTTTTGTCAGAATTACTGACTTCATGGCTTCTGACTCAGACAGTACCTCTACCACTGAAATAAGAAAAGGGTGGAGCCTGTCTGCCTGCGGGCCCCTCCACAGCATTTCTTCCAATTTATCTGAATTCACTGATGCTGAGCTGATAAACAGGAATCAAGTGAATGGAGGAAAATGGTTGAAATGATCAGTCCTAGCACAGATAAGTAGCTTCATTATATAAATCTATATAAATTGAGGTGGCCTCAGGCTCTAGCCACCAAGCAATGTTCTTTTTTAATTAAAGATGAATATGTTTATGTTTGGGGGAGGGGGAACAGGGGATGCAATTTTGACTATCAACATCTGCATTTCAAATCAAAGGAAACATTTCTTAAACTGAAACTTTATTAAAAGTTCATTTTAACAACTAGTAAAATGCATAATACTAGACATTCAGGAAACATTTACTAGCATATTAACTTTTATGCTATCCTATATAATAAAGAGGTAATATGCAAATTGACCATCATGCCCTCACAAAGATGGCTGCCTATGACCAGGCTGGGAAGGGGGTTAGTGAGGGACGACCAAATGACTGAACAAGCAGGCTGCATGGGGCGAACAGGCTGGCGGGGAGCCCATGAGAGGTGACCAGGCCAGCAGGGGGGGTAGTTGGGGGTGATTAGGCTGGCAGTGGGGACAGTGAGGGGCAACTAGGCCAGCCGGGGGGGGGGGGAAGGGGGAAGTTGGGGGCAACCAGGCCAGCAAGGAGGGCAGTAAGGGGCGACTAGGCTGGCGGGGGGAGGGGGGGGCAGTTAGGGGCGATCAGGCTGGCATGCAGAGGCAGTGAGGGGAGATCAGGCTGGCAGGGGGAGGCAGTTTGGGGTGAGAGATGAGGAGCCAGTGGTCCCAGATTGTGAGAGGGATGTCCGGGATTGGAGAGGGTGCAGGCTGGGCTGAGGGCACCCCCCCTCTCCGTGCACAAATTTCGTGCACTGGGCCTCTAGTGTAAATATAATAGTGTAGTAAAGTACCAAATTAAAAGTTCAAACTATGATGATTATTGCATGAGGCAAGACTATGAACCTGAATGAGAAAGGAGAGTTTCAGCTGGAGGAATTTACCTTGTGGGCTAACATCTTGTTTTAAGGATTGGCCTAGGACAAGGCAGTTTCATCTCTCTCCAGTATCAACCTTTGTTAATATCCTTTTTTTTTTTCATCTTCCTCTTTCTCTTCCTTGACACTTATGTGGTGATCAAGTCAATGAAATAATAGGCCAGGCTTTGAACCCCTCCTAAACTACGGCTCCTTTTGTCTTTAATTGGAAAGACAAAAGTGAACTGGTTGCCCAGGTCTTTTAAAATATGCTACCATTACTGTACATAAAACTTTGATTTCATCACCTCTCTACCTGCAAACATTTTTCTCAAACTAACCCTTTCTAGAAAGTTCAGCAAGGGCAGGAAAGAGATACACAGATATCTTTAGAAATCCTCTCATTTTGACCATGTCAAACTGTTGTTTGAACCTTTTATTACTTACTAGAGACCCGGTGCATGGAATTCATGCATGGGGGTGTGTGTCCCTCAGCCCAGCCTGCACCCTCTCCAATCTAGGACCCTTCGAGGGATGTCCAACTGCCCGTTTAGGCTCAATCCTACTGGAATTGGGCCTAAACGGGCAGTCAGACATTCCTCTCACAATCCAGGACTGCTGGCTCCCAACTGCTCGCCTGCCTGCCTTCCTGATTGCTCCTAACTGCTTCTGCCTGCCAGCCTGATCACCCCCTAACCACTCCCCTGCCAGCCTGATTGATGCCTAACTGCTCCCCTGCCAGCCTGTTTGCCCCTAACTGCCCTCCCCTGCAGGCCTGGGCACCCCTAACTGCCCTCCCCTGCAGGCCTGGTCCCCCCCAACTGCCCTCCCCTGCAGGCCTGGTCACCCCCAACTGCCCTCCCCTGCAGGCCTGGTCACCCCTAACTGCCCGCCCCTGCAGGCCTGGTTCCCCCCAACTGCCCTTCCCTCCAGGCCCGGTCGCTCCCAACTGCCCTCCCCTGCAGGCCTGGTCACCCCTAACTGCCCTCTCCTGCAGGCTTGATGGCCCCCAACTGCCCTCCCTTGCAGACCTGGTCCCTCCCAACTGCCCTTCCCTGCTGGCCATCTTGTGGTGGCCATTTTGTGTCCACATGGAGTCAGTCATCTTTGATCACATGGGGGCAGCCATCTTGTGTGTTGGAGTGATGGTCAATTTGAATATTATTCTTTTATTAGATAGGAGGATTATATAGGATAGAGGCCTGATGCACAGGTGGGGGCCGGCTGGTTTGCCCTGAAGGGTGTCCTGGATCAGGGAGGGGGTTCTCTTGGGGCATGGGATGGCCTGGGTGAGGGGCCAGTGGTGGTTTGCAGGCCACCCACACCCCCCCATGACCCAAGTGGAGGCCCTGGTATCAGGGATTTATTTATCTTCTATAATTGAAACTTTGTAGCCTTAAGCAGAGGCCAAGGGAGGCCAGGGCTGTGGAAACTTGGCTTCCTCCATCGCTGGGGGCAACTCAAGCCTCCTGCTCTCTCCAGCTCCATGGCTGCCGCCATTTTTGTTGGGATTTATTTATCTTCTATAATTGAAACTTTGTAGCCTTGAG
Source organism: Plecotus auritus (assembly GCF_963455305.1). Lineage (NCBI taxonomy): Eukaryota > Metazoa > Chordata > Mammalia > Chiroptera > Vespertilionidae > Plecotus > Plecotus auritus. The sequence goes on along the minus strand of NC_137772.1, from coordinate 65,557,707 downwards.
CGGAGCCAAGCCTCCTGCTTGCTCCATGGCTGCAGCCATTTTTGTTGGGATTTATTTATCTTCTATAATTGAAACTTTGTAGCCTTGAGCGGAGGCCAAGGCAGGCCGGGGCTGCAGAAACTTTGCTTCCTCCATCACCGGGGGCAACTCAAGCCTCCTGCTCTCTCCAGCTCCGTGGCTGCCGCCATTTTTGTTGAAATTTATTTATCTTCTATAATTTAAACTTTGTAGCCTTTAGCGGAGGCCAAGGCAGGCCAGGGCAGGCAGAAAGTCTGGCTTCCTCCATTGCCAGGGAAACCCAAGCCTCCTGCTCTCTCTGTGGCCGCAGCCATCTTGGTTGGGTTAATTTGCATACTTACTCCTGATTGGCTGATGGGCGTGGCTTGTGGGTGTAGCAGAGGTACGGTCAATTTGCATATTACTCTTTTATTAGATAGGATTCCATTATTTTACTGATCATAGTATACTGGATTATTTTTTTGTTTGTTTGACAGCTTATCCTATAGTAGAGGCCTGATGTACGAAATTCGTGCAAGGGGCTCGGTCCTCACAGCTGCGGCGGCTTGCCTCAGCCCTCGCAGCCCCGGCTTAGTCCTGAAGGTCGTTCAGCTGTCCGGTCTAATTAGCATATACTAAGGTCTGGTCATCTGGACGGCCGTTCAACCAACCAAAGCGTAATATGCTAATGATATGCTAAGGCCACTCAACTGCTCACTATGACATTCAATGACCACCAGGGGGCAGCAGTCGGCCAGTTGCTATGATGTGTACTGACCACCAGGGGGCAGATGCTCCAACTGGTAGGTTAGCTTGCTGCTGGTGTCTGGCCAATCAGGGCTGAGCGAGATGGGCCAGACATGCCTTAGAGCCCTCCCGCGTCCCTCCCCGACCCCAAATATGCACCTGTGGGGTTCCTCGGCCTGGCCTGCACCCTCTCACAATACAAGACCCCTCGGGGGATGTCGGAGAGGCGGTTTCAACCCGATCCCACAGGCCAGGCCGAGGGACCCCACTGGTGCACGAATCCGCGCACCAGGCCTCTAGTGAATTAATAAAAGGCATCAAGATCCAAAGGCAAACAGAAAAAGAAAAAAGAGAAATTAAAAGTGAAACAGAGATGTGCATTAAAGAATAGAAGAGCAGAAAGACATGTCACTAAAGTTAACTTTGGGTAAATCTAGGCACAGTTTTTATTTTTTAATTCTCTGGGGAGGATTATATATTTATTTGTCCCAGAATAAAAATTTTCTCATTCTATTATTGTAAGTTTTGGAATATACCTACATCAAGAGGTCTCTGGAAAACATTCTTTTTGCTCCATTTGTACTTCCCAGTGTTGATACACACATACTTAGTCTTGAATGATGGTTAATTAACTATTGATGGGTCCTAGCATTCTAGGGCTTCCCAGGTGACAGCTCAGTATTCTTTACTAATCATTTAATAAAAACACTTACATGAATAATGAATCTGGCATTTCCCTAGGTACACATGCAACTTTCTTAACAGTAATAAAGGCAGGCATAGGTATAGTTATGCTAAATATTGTGGTTTGAAAATGTTTTTACAGAGCAAATCAGAGAGGTTATGTTGAAAATGAAGCTCTGGTTTCTGAAATTATTAAAAATTTCACATTATCACCCCAATAAGTTCAATAAAAAACAAAAATAAATAAGAGATGGAACACTGAAAAACTCTAAAAAAAGTTTCACATCAACATATAGTATTATATTATAAGCACATAATATTAGAAGCATAACCATGACTTGCTATATAAGCCCCAAATGGAGTAAGCACAATTTAGATTTTAGTAATCACAGTTCTAAATTTGAAAGTTTGAATTGAAAGAAACACACATATCTATAACATTCAGATAATATATATAGATATAGATATACAGATATCTATATCTATCTCTATATATATAGTGATTATATATAGTGTCTAAAATGTATATAGACACTTTGAATAATTATAAAGATAGTGTTTATTAAAATACATTTCATTTTTTAAATTAAATTTATTGGGGCAACACTGGTCAATACGAACATATAGGTTTCAGGTGTGGGTTTCTACATTACAAGGACTATATATTGCACCATGTGCCCAACATTTCATTTTCAAAATTGAGCTATAAGCTGTTAGAGTGTGTATACATATTTTTGGAATAGTCCATATATGGTGCAGTGCAAAAATATGATTAAATTGTCTATGAAATTTATTTTGCTTCTCAGAATTGAAACTTGTCATCATTTGGTCTAATTTTACAGATGAGAACATGGAATCTTTGACGTTAGGATTTAGCTCACACAAACCCATGATCACTGTGCTGAACACTGCACTAGCGCTGAGGTAACTTGGCATGCCATCACTTTCAATATAATTTCAGTAACCCCTTTGATTCAGTGCCTATCCTGGTCCAAGCTGACATCTGCTCTGGAGAAACTAGGTTACTACAACCAGTTATTTGAGCAAATTTGAAAAAAAATGTTTTTATAAATTGTTCCAGTGGAAGGATATTATGGAAACAGACATTACAAACTTTTAGGAAAAAATTGGCTTTTGGAGTCAGAAGTCCAAAACCTTGTCTTGTTACCATCTATTATGTGACTTTGGACAAGTCATCTAACTTCTCTGATCCTCAGTGTCTTCACTTGTACAATTAGAATTATGGCACTTGTGACAGTTGTAGATCTTGGGTGTCATATATTACTTACACTACACACTATTACTATTACTGCTACTACTACTTCTATCAATAATCAAAGCATTCTATGTGCTCAAACTTTGTGATTTGTTTTTATGCCTTGAAACTATATCACACCCTCATATACTCCCGTAAGCTAAGTGTTCTGATTTTCTCATCACAGATGAAGAAACATCTCTGTGTGGTTCAATAATATGCCAAAAGTCACACAGTTATTAAGAGCTTGAATATGAATTTGAATCTAGATGTGACTCTAAATTTCAATTTAGATCCACTATATCCTGGTTTCCTCTAATACAGTATATATATTTGTGTGTATACACAAATATACATAATGTAAATAATAATACATGGTACATAGAGATATGTTACTCATTTGATGCACATACACACACATACATACATTCATGTTTTAAATTCTAAAAATTAGTAAACTGCTATACTAATTTTTTTAAATGTCAAGGCTTAATATGTACTTAGTAGTTAATATTTAGGGGAAAGGAATTAATATATGGTAAAATCATTTTGAGTAAACTGTTAGTTAACATGTGTCAGCAATAACAGTGGCTATTTATTTTTTTTATTATTATTATTTTTAATATATTTTGTTGATTTTTCACAGAGAGAAAGGGAGAGGGATAGAGAGTTAGAAACATCGATGAGAGAGAAACATCGACCAGCTGCCTCCTGCACACCTCCCACTGGGGATGTGCCCGCAACCAAGGTACATGCCCTTGACCGGAATCGAACCTGGGACCCCCCAGTCCGCAGGCCGACGCTCTATCCACTGAGCCAAACCAGTTTCGGCAACAGTGGCTATTTAAATCCTCATCTTTCTTCAAGATTATGTTATTAAAAATTATTCTAGAGAAAAAATATAAGTGGAGTAGCCATAGGTTCAATTCTAAGTACAGAATTGACAGAGACAGAAAAAGAGCTGTTTTCAATAAGCAAGGGCTGAAATCTAACCCTATGGATTGGGCAAAAGGAAAGAGAAAAGATCATTTTAAAAATTACATGTGGTTCTGATTTTTCAAAGTGGTAACATATTACTTTCCAAATTTGAAATTTCAAAAAAGCTATTCCATACTTTCCTATCAAAACAAAATAACAATACTTGCTATTTTTTTCTCTTGACTGTTGTATATGAATAATAATGATGATGATCATAATTGGATAATGATTCAGAATGAACAACTTTTTCAGAATTAAGGAGAAGGGGCAGGAGGTATCAGAAAAGATTCAAAGAAGTCTTATTTCTAATCAAAGCACATTTTTTTTTCAACTATGTAATCTCCTTCCAAAGAACATCAGGCTGAATGGAAAGATGCCGACACCTGTGCCAGGTCAGGGCTAGAATGACATGTCTGGGGAACAGGAGATGCCGCTATTTCCATTATCCATTGAACACCTTGGCAATTCTTATTTCATCCTGGGAATGTGATACTTACTCTTGAACTGCTCTGGCTATGGAAAGGGCCGTAGATCCAGTTTCATTAACGCTATCTAAGGTCACATTTGGCAGGTCATCATCATCACTGTCACTTTTACTTTGTCTGGGAGATAGGCCTCGGGGGTCCATTTGTGCTGGGGAAAAAAGGCATATATATGAATTAAAATTAGCATGCAGAAAGTTAACCTTGTCCTGGACCAACACCAAGTATGGAAGGTCTCTTCTGTGTATATCACACACATGGAATTCTCTAGAAATCCCAGGAATTAGTGAAAGCGACGTATTTTATGTACTGAGCACTCACTGACTCTTTTACCTTGTTCATTTGATTTACAAAACCTTCATCAGCTCTCAATAGTTTCAGGATATGACTACGGAATATAAACTATAAAATCCACCATATTTTCTACTCCTGAGTGGTCAGAAGCCAATTAGGTAGCTCACAAGTTAGTGCTGGACCCTCTGGCTTCTCCTTGCTTCTGCTGCCAGAATCCTGGTCACCTGACTGCTCTTGCTTACAGCTCTCATAATCAGCTGACAGAAGAAGAAGGTTTGCAAGACTCAAAGTTTTAGGTACTTTTCATACTTCAGTGAATGTTATCTTCAGTTTATTACTACAATTTGAGTAGAAAAGTTGCAGAAGCAGTAGTAGTGTTTTTAATTATGTGTTTATATGTGCTAAAAAGTACTCCGTCTCCATCCTGATTTCATTTTTCAAAAGGGCATTTCCAGATACAATTCACAATTCCCCCCACCCCCCCGGCACTGTGAACTTGCCAAAGCAAGAAACGCCACATGACTTGAGCCCTGTTGACCAGGACTTTCAGATCCTTTCAAATGAGAGGATTATAGTCAACATTTCATATCTTAACTCATATTTTAAAAAATTAGATTGCATTTCCACCTCCTTCTCTCTATGAACAGCTTTAATAACCATGGTGTAGGATTTCCATCAGCCCTCACCTCAAGCACAAAATACACACACCTTCTAAATTAAAAGTACTGCACTAGCTGCCAATGGCATTGTTAGAATACGTGGCTTCAAAGCCAGCCAGTTCCAAACAGATGGCCACTCCTCAAAATGCCCAACAACATTTCTAAAACCACTGCTGCTTACAAAAAGCAAATCCACTTAAGGTCATGGTTACAATGACATCTGGGTATATTTACAGTTTGATTTTTTTTCTCAACTAATTTTTTCTTACTGTGTATTATGCATTAGGTAGATCATCAGGAAAATGCTAGTATTTCATCATATTTTACCCACAAACAATTTTTTATGATTCTACTTAACATTTTCAATATGAATAGAAAAACTATACCTAGAGAGTTTCAACATGTTTGTAACTAAACATGGTTAGGAAGGAACTTATATCTGTTGAACCTACTGCCACACATTATTCCTGTAAGTAACACATATTAAAATGCAATGAAAGTGCTTGGTAATTGTTGGTTAAATTAAAGAGAAAATAACTCAAATAACCTAAACCAGTGGTCCTCAAACAAGGGTAAATTTCTCCCCAAGAAACATTTGGCAATGTCTGGAGACATTTAATTTGTCACAACTTGGGGAGAGGGAGATGCTACTGGCATCTTCAATGATACTCCTAGACATCCCACAATGCACATGACAGTCCGTCCCTCATGACAAAGAATTTACTAGTCTAAAATGTCAAGAGTGCCAGGTTGAGAAACTCTGAGCTAGAGATTTAAGGGTTTGGATATAGAAACTAGAAGAGATATTAAGTCATAAACTGGATTATCCATATTTTCTGGCTCTCAAATAAAACAATACACTGTTATGTGACTTAGCCCTCACCAATTCCCCATATACATGCAGCATTCACTTCCGCAAATGCCGGGAATTATGCAGTAACACTCATTAAGAGTTTTGTCCCACACATGGTGGGACAAAAAGACTTTCTGTCTGATCTCTAGAGAAGATTTCCTAGAAGAGGGCTGTTGGATAAACTCTTTCTAGAAAGGACGAGTTCTGCAACCATCTGATAAAGAGAACTCCTTAAGCATTCAGTCACTCCAAAGGCACTGAGGCACTGTATCATTTAAGATTTGTCTTGGCAGCAGGCAACAGAAACGGGCTCAGAATAACTTCTATTAAACAGAATGTACTGGAAAGATACTGAGTAGCTCAAAGAAAGTAAGGTCACGATGAACAACCAGCACTCACGTAGCACAGGTCACAGGGATCGTACAGGCATTTCAACCAGGAATTCATAGACAGCTTCTTTTGGGCAATCTGTTATAGAATGATTCTGTTACCAATCATTCATAACTACTCAAATTCAGCCAAAAAAGAGTAACAGATCTATCTGGGCTTCCGAATCACATATTGTATGGTGTTATGTACGCCTGCAAATGTCAACAGTTTAACATTTAAAGTTGTTGAAACATGATGAACTAAGATTCCTTTGCCAAGATACCAACCTAACAGCTAGCTAAAGATAAGGGAATACTCTGGTGGTCCTATTTTGTCCAAGAAAACTAGAGTTATCATAGGTAAGTAATACAACTCAAGGAAGATATGGGCAATTAACCAATAAGTAACCTGACTCTGAAAGTTAAAATCTAGCCATACAAAAGGTTCTAAATGGCTGGTGTGAGAGTTGATCATCTAAATTATGTTATGTTTACATCTCAATGAAAGTTTAAAATATGTTAAATATGATATCCCTTTTTTTATGTATTTTTCAGGAACATTATAATTGAGGATTTCTTTCCAATATTTGCAATCAATATTATGAAATACATCTGCTACCCTCATGCTGAGAAACTCTTTTTACCCATACCTTCAGCCAAGCTGAGGAAGCAATTAGAAAGGCTTTTTAAAATCTGCATTGCTGATTAGGTCAGATGATTAGCTTATCTGCATACTTGCATAATTCCATTCTCCTTTTATGAAATGTGGGATAGGGACATCTGCCTTCCTTAACCTCCATTAGTCTCTGAGTTTCTCAGTTCATTTAGGAAGCACCCATTCACTGGGGTGCCCATTCAGAGAAAATGGAAAAGTACCCTGAGCACCAGAACCAAAAACATACCCACCTCCCTACGTAAGAGAGCAATACTAGTAGATGACCTATAGGCATCTGAAAGGAATTTACATTTGAGATTCTGTTCCTTTTCAAGGAAAAAGGGGTCAGACAGCTGGAGAATGCCAGCCCATCGCTGGTAGAGGTGTCCTTTCTCTGAGTCGGAGGTGTTGTGGAATACTGTGTGAGCTTCCCTCACTGTGACGAAATCCCTGGGGGGATAACTGCAGAACTCCAACACCTGAAGTTGAACCCATTTACTCTGACTTTCAAATACATACTTAATGGTAAATTAATTGTTCCTGTAGAGGTCACCCCGATAAATCATAATAAATGACTTATGATGAACCTGCTGGCTTGGAACCTGGTCACCATCTAAAGAAGCCCAGGAAAACCTAAGAGACAAGCTACTCAGCTGGCAGCCAATCCCAACTGATGTGAGCCATGCTAGATGGCCGACCACATTGCAGCCACCCATATGCATGACTAGCATAAGCATTTCCTGGCTAAATCCTTTCCAAATATTTGACTTAACAAAACTGTGAGCAAATAACATAGTTGCTATTTTAATCTACTAAAGTTTGGGGTGCTTTTGTTACACAGCATATAGCAATACAAAATCAATGTGCCATGTTACTCTCCCAGCTCCTTCAGAGATTTCCTGGCAATGATGTGGACAAGGGGCTGCTACAGTTAGAGTCAGCCTATCACATTCCTCTCTGTTCTCCTCCTAAGAGGAAGCCTGGCCCTAAGTGGCATACATTTAAGTGAGCTATTAACATGAAAAAGAAAAAGAAAAGCCACATGTTATTATCTGACACCATTTCCTTCTCAAGTCAAAATATGCCAAATGTATTTACAGTTCCTTTGGTTCTGAAGCATCTTCTTTGATTCTTGGCTGTGCCTCAGGTGGGCTTCTCCCAGAAGGGGCCATCGGTTGGCATTACTGCTCGGGAGAATGAAGCTTTCCTACACAATCTCATAGTGGACAGGAGGCTCACCTGGGTGGATCCTCCCAGGTATGAGGTTACCCAAAGTCCAGTACATTTGCCTCTTGTCAATGCACCTGAGACATGTTCACTTTCCTTTCCCCCAGGTCACAGTGGACTGGCACCGACACAGGGACCTCAGTGCATTCTCACTTCCCCACCTCATCCTAGGCACTGCCAAAAGATCCACCACTCTTCCAGCTTCCTTAGACTTCTTAGGCCTATTCAGCTATTCTTAAAGGAAAGGAAGTTTTTCCTTAAGTCACCATATTAAATATGTACTAACAACAATCTATGAACATACATTGAAATTTACAAAGTAAACTTTTCTAACCAGAATGAATCACAGAAGGAATTATTCAAGCCCATTTACATCCACTATCAGGGCTGGAGGGGAGAGAGGGGGACACAGATGGACAGAAGGGGTGTGAGGCAGCCGGCGGCTGGAGTGCTGTCAGCCTTTCTCCCCCCATTCAGTCACTGACAGGCTGCCTGCCACCCACAGATGCCCTCATTGTTCGCCCTGCCAAGGCTGAAGCATGCCCCAGTTAGAGAAGCCTTGGCTTCCAGGAGGGCTGCTGCTGCTGCTGCGAGAAAGAAGGGCAGTGGGAGAAGGAGGGGAGGGAAGGGAAAGGAATGTGTGGGGGAAGAAGGTGCTGGGGAGAAGTCACAGCATCATGGCATCAGAGAGTAGAAGACTATCCTCTTAGGAGCAATTGCTGCACTCATCTGGTGCAGAACTTGTTCCTAAAAGGATAGGCACAGTGTTTCCTTAGGATGAAAACAGAGCTCTGGCTTCAGAGAACCTGGGTGTGACTTCTGGGCCTGTCACTTGCAGCCGTCTGACCTTGGGCAACTGATTTCCCACAGCTCATCCAGCAGGTTCCCCTGCCATTGCTGCTGTGCTGAGTAAATGAGATAATATATGCAAAGCATTTAGTACCCTGCTTGGCACTTCGCAGTCAATCATCATTCCATTTTATTCTGACAGTAAATTCAGTGCTTCTTCAACCATCCTTTCTATCACAATATTTCCAAGTCCCTCACCTTTTCCTGGACTAATTCAAATTAGGCAGTGTTTTGTTTTGTTTTTAATACTTAAACTAAAAATACCACTACAGAATATACATTGGATAATATATAAAACCACTACTTCTGTATTCATTTATGGATATGGTTAACAGATATTTATTGGGCATCAATGAAGGACCAAGCACTCTATGGGGTGCTGGGGAGAAAGCAGCGAAGAAGGCAGATTAAAACTCCTGCTTCCACACTGGCACAAGACCGATAACAAACAGATAAATAAGAAAACACATACTCTATCAGGTAAGTGCCATGGAGAAAAATGTAACAGGGAAGGGGGCAGGGGCTGCTGAGAGGCAGAGGAATGCTTTTAGAGGGTGGTCAAGAGAGGCCTCACAGAGAGGATGACATCTGAGCAAGGAAGGACCTGAGGAGTAGAGGGAGGCTTACAGATATGGTTTATTTTGGGGTGTGGGGTGGTAGTGATAAACATCAGGTACAAAGGCTCTGAGGTGACGCTGGTTTTGTATGTCTGAGGACCTGCAAAGGAGGCTATACCTGCAGCTGAGAAAAGGAGAGCGAAGTAGATGAACACAGACAGGAAGGCGTGCAGAGTACAAAGGGCTTGGTGACAACATAAGGATTTTGGGTTGTGTTCTGGGTGGGGAGGAAAGCCATTGGAGAGCACTGAGCACAAGAATGACATGATCTGCCCAACTGGCATGGCTCAGTGGTTGAGCATTGACCTATGAACCAGGAGGTCATAGTTCGATTCCCAGTCAGGGCACAAGCCTGAGTTGTGGGCTCGATCCCCAGTGTGGGGCATCCAGGAGGCAGCCGATCAATGATTCTCTCCTATCACTGATGTTTCCATTTCTCCTTCTCACTTTCTCTATGAAATCAATAAAAAAATTATTTAAAAAAAAAGAAAAAAAATGACATGATCTGAATCCTGTCCTGTGATAAGGATCATCCTGGCTCTATGAGCTGGGAGCAGGGCAGAGATCCAACTGGAGATACATGCATGAGAATCAACAGAGACATAATATTCTCTAAAAATCGCACTGCCTTTTTCTCTTTGGGCACCTTGAGCTGGCTGCACATACTATAACTCAAGACTTTATTACCTGAAGGGCGATAAAGCACACTCTTCATAATATATTGGTACAACTGATGTTCTGACCTCATTTGGTTTGAGAATATCAGTTGCTCAAATATATGCCTGATATTTCTAGCATATCAACATATAGGATGAGAAAAAAATTCATAAGTAAATAAAGCCTGACTCAAAATATGGTGAACTCCGAGATTATGACCAGCCCTCCAGGGTCCCATTCTGCTTACTGATGTTTCCATAGGCTGTGTTTCTTACTTTCTTCACTTTTGCTGTTACTAATGAGACTCTGCCTCACAGTAGCAACTGTGATTGATATAACCCCAAATGAAGACTTAAAATAATTCAATCAGTTACGTAAATCTTAGTTGTTGCTACTGTGTAGATAGAATATGCAGTTTACTCATTTTTTCCCTATTCCTATCTGCACACTTGAGAAAGTAATGGCGTCTGCTCCTGTTACCTTAAAAAATAACCTCATAATCCTATCTAATAAAAAGGGGATATGCTAACTGACCATCACACTCTCACACTCACAAAGATGGTGGCGCTCACAGCCAATAAGAAGGGAACATGCTAATTGACTGCCACGCCCTCAAAGATGGCGGTGCCCACAGCCACAAAATGGCAGTGCCCAGTTCCCTCAGCCCCGCCAGGTCCGGCCACTCTGCATGCCTGCCTCCGGAGTCCCCCAGTCCTCTCAGCCCCCCAGCCACCCAGGGCTGGACTGAGGCACAGGCAAGCCTCGGATGGTGGCTGCCCAGCTGCCCTGGGCCACCCGAGGCTCAGGTAACCAAGGCCGGCCAAGGCTTGCAATAGGCCGGCAGTGGCAACAGCAGAAGTGTGATGTGGGCATCACCTTCCCCTGATCGCTGGGTCACCTCCCACCCCTGAGGGCTGCCGGACTGTGAGAGGGGGCAGGCTGGGCTGAGGGGACCCCCCGCTTCAGTGTATGAATTTTCATGCACCAGGCTTCTAGTGTTCTTATAATTCCCTGGTACAAGGTCTACTTCTCAGTTATAATGTCATTGGACTTCTCTACAGACTGTAGATTATTTCTCATTTTTTAAAACAATATATATATTTTTTTATTTCAGAGAGGAAGGGAGAGGAGAGATAGAAACATCAATGATGAGAGAGAATCACTGATTGGCTGCCTCCTGCACAGCCCCTACTGGAGATTAAGCTTGAAATCCAGGCATGTGCCCTGATCGGAATCAAACAGTGAGCTCCTGGTTCATAGGTCTACACTCAACCACTGAACCACACTGGCCAGGGCTCATATCTCTTTTTCACTTTCAGCCTCTTCTTAAACGCCCCTCCCCTGGTTTCAGGGATGGGCACACTAAGGCCTGTTGGTCTTGTCACCTGTTTTTGTAAATAAAGTTTTATTCAACCATGCTCATTTATTTTGTCTCTGGCTGCTTTAATGCTATAATGGCAGAGAAACCATATGGCTTGCCACAAAACACCATTTGACCTTTAACTTATTTTTTATTGAATTTATTGGGGTGACATTGGTTAATGAAAGTATATACTAGGTTTCAAATATACAGCTCTATGATATATCATCTGTATATTGCATTGTGTGTTTTCTACCCAATGTCAAGTCTCCTGTCACTATATATTTGACCCCTCTCCTTTACTACCGACCCATCCCTCTTTCCCTCTGATAATCAACATACTATTGTCTGTGTCTAGGAGTTTTTATTTATTTGTCTTGCTTGTTAATTTGTTGCTTTCAGTTTTATATCCCACATATCAGTAAAATCACATATTCCATATTTGAAAACCTTGAATTTTTCCCACCATCTAACAAATAAGGTTCAATAGCCCTCCCCAACCATTCCACAATTCACTTTTCATTCAGAACTCATGTATCTTATCCCCAAAACCCCTTAATCCAGCTGGATCTTCTATTCCCTTCCACCTGCAATTCAGTCAACAAAAATCCACTCTCTCTACAAAATGATAACTTATTCAAGAACCTTCCTTTCATTTTCTAACAAATACAATCTCTTTAAATAAAAAAAAACCCTCATATTTTGCATAATGGTACTCTTGCACTTTCCATTTGAAATATATTTAAGCAAATACTTATTATCATCCTTATTATTCTGTCTACTCCTTGAGAGGAGAGACCGTATCAATTATACTCCCTTGTACACAGTAAAATGTAATATTTATTGATGAAAACGATAGTAATAAATGCAGGTCTCTTAAGATGATCACAGTGGTTCCAAGTTGGCAAAAGATTCTATAATATAATGGTATAAGTGTCTAATTCACATTTTAAAAACTACATTCTGGTTTACAGTCTAATATTAGCATTTGTGGAGGAAAAGTCACAATTATTAAATTTCTATTACTCTGTAAAGTCTTAGATAATTATATTTTTAGTTTGAATAGGACATGGATGACATGGGAATAAAAACGTTCATAATTTCTATTCCCTTTTAGCTAAATTACATTGAGCAGGTTTTCCCTCCTTTCAGGAAAATATTTTAAACATTTCAACATACCTATCATTTCTATAATACAAGTTACTGCTTAGAAACTGTAATGAAGGACTTCATTTAAAAATATAGCTTAAAACTTAATGTTTATTGAGATTATCACAACAGCTACTAGGATTTCATATGCCTATGGGACCATAACTAAAACTACTTCTCTTATTTGTAAAAGGAAAATGAATACAGATTTACCATTGTCTTGTGTTCACTGGAAGTATGTATTTGAACACAAAAGGCTTTTGTGATCAAAAAAAGTTCGTAAAATTTTCCACTTAATAAGTGGACTTTTACACTGTGTTTGGTAACCTCATATATCTCTCCAGAGTCAGCCAAAAGTCTCTAACTCTAGGAGCCCTCTGAGATTTCAGTACACCACTATTTCCCACTACGTTCCCATTTTGTCCATTCATTACAGCTGCTTAAAACCCTAGCCAACCAACTCCAATTGATTTATTCATAACTGAATCCACTTTAGGCAGAGATGACTTAAAATACTTAATAATAAAGTGATTTTGTGGTGAATACATCTGGGGAGTAATGAGATCACTGAACTAATTTTCATCTGTAATGCACAGAGAAGGAGATTTTAGCCATTAATTTATGATGTTTTTGCTCACTTTTTATTTCACTTGGTCCTTTTGCTCTATCTGCATTTTCTGAACTGGGGAGAATTGAATGTTTCAAGAAACAGACTAAGATTTTGCTGTAATAATTTTTCACCCAAGTTAACCTTTTTATTTCATGGGAAACTAGAGTTACATGTTCTTAAATGTGCAGTCTTAAGATCTTCCTCTAAAGTTCCAGAGAGCCAGAGGCAAAGGCAAAGACGGTGCATGCTCCCTAAGATGGCTGCCAAACGTCTCCCACCCCACAACAATTTTCTTTTGGTCTGGCAGGGAGGAAAAGCCCAAGTGATGATGATGAAAATGATGATAATATTTAGCTAAGACAATACCATCATGGACCTATGCAATTCTTTACAAATTAACTCTGAATTCTATATTTCATTGTGTACAGGTGGCAAGTTGCAATTTCCTTTTCTACTCTTTTAATATAATAATGTTAAGTACCACTGAATCACAGACCTCATCTTCTGTGCTTTAGCTATAAGAAACATTTAAGAAAGGGCAGGAAATCTACATGCACTTACCAGTTCTGTTTCTATATCAGCTATGCTATGTGCAGTTAGTTGGCACGTAAGTAACTTACCAAAGATGGTTTCTTTGCTTGTTTAAATGTAAAAAGGTTAGTAAAAAGTAGGCAAATTTACAATCAAGGTTGCTGTTGCCCTCCACCCCTCTTCAAATGGTTTTGCTCTCTGTGCCTCATTTATACTTACCAGTAAACCTGCTAACCTACATGTTCCTAACATGTAATCAAGACTTAATTTGTCTTCTTAGACATACAACAGAGCCTTTTAATTCTTGAAGATATATTCTAAAACCATCGCAAATTGGTGAATTATTTATCCATGCTATTGGATTTCTCTATGGCTTTCAAGATGATTGGTTATCTCCCTTCACTGTGAACTCTTAAAACTCTCTCCCCTTGGCTTCAGGAATGGGCACATTGTCCTCACACCCCATAATATTTCTATTGAGACTTATAGATTTCTTGGGCATATCCTCACATCACATTTTAAAAATGTTATGAAAGTTTTATTTCTCATTTGATTGGTAATTTACACACACACACACACACACACACACACACACACACACACACACACACAAAACCTTCCCCCTCCCCAACAATTCACAGGAGTTACTGTGTGGGCCACAAACAGAGAGCACAAAGCACCCTTGAGATCAGCCCTAAGTTGGGGATGCTCACTCATGTACTGACACCCTGTGGGTTCATGGGACTCTAACATGTAACTTAGCAAAATATAAGCACTACATAATGGGCTTCTGGGACATTTGTGAAAAGCAGAAAGATGTTATAACTATGAATGGCCCACAGTGTTAAAATTCTGGAATGTGATTTGTCTTTATGAGGGAACACAGCGGCCAACTCTTCTCTTTCCAGTGCACTGCATAGCATCGTCCTGTCTTGAGCTGAACAGCTTTTCAAAAATGACCTGTAAATATCTTTGAGCCAAAAAAGCAAGAATTCCTACATTTTTTTCTTCTGTTTCACTCTAGGTTGAAGGATGTGAGTGTTCATGTATTAAAAGAAAAATTTTCTCTATAAAACTGGATTTACAGGTGTTTCCATATCAGTTCTATGAGTGGTATGTTTTTATTTGAAAGGACAATTCCATTAGTTTCTGTCGATCCATGAGAAGCAAGGACTGTATGTGTTTTGGTTTGTTTTCATAGGCATTATTTTGATAATATACTAAAACCCTTACCTTGAGCTGATAAATTATCTAGTGTCCAAAAAAAGCCAGTGAGATCCCTACCACCTGTAAATGGAGCTATGACTTCCTTTGGCTTCAGGCATCACTAGCTTGGGGTTCTTTTACTCAGATGCTTCCTCAGCCTCTGACATGGTGAGGGAAGCAGCTCATATAGGCAGGTGGCTCTGTCTCCAGAAATGACTCTTGAACAAGATCAAAGTTGTAATTCTGCCTAGAAGACAGGCCAGGGGAAACAAGTATCTTGAGAACACAACTAGAGGCCTGGTGCATGAATTCATGCACGGGTGGGGTCCATCGGCCTGGCCGGCGATTGGGGCCGATTGGGGCTGTCCCGCCCAGTCTGAGGGGTGGGACCATGGGAGGTTGGCTGGCCAGGGAGGGAGCGCAGGAGGTTGGCTGTGGGAACGCACTGACCACTAGGGGGAAGTTCCTGCATTGAGCGTCTGCCCCCTGGTGGTCAGTGCACGTCATAGCGACCGGTCAGTAAACTGGTCATTTGGTCGACCAGTCTTAATAGTCGCTTCGGCTTTTATATACAGTATACTAATGCTATATTGGGAGGAGCAAAGAAGGTATACACTAGTCTATTTTTCTCTCCTGACTTTAAACTGGGTTTACACTAACTTCTTAATGAAAGCCCACCTGGGTTATCTAAGTTCCTGAAGAAGACATAAGGGCTATGATGGAGGGTGAGGTGTTGGGCTTTCCCAGGCAAAGGTCTGGTAGGTTGTATAATTGTTGAGGTCAGTATGTTTAAGTGTTAAACATGCACAAAAGTTTGATAGTGCTTTCTTTGAATATAATAAAGACAGATTTTTTTAATGGTAAAAAACAGTAATGCTTATGTTTGGATAACTTCTGAAGTTTATTATGTGCTACTAATAAGCATCCTGAACATAATCTACCTGGATTTCCTAACTAAAGCTGGCCAGTCACTTCAGCATGAAGCAATGGTTGTCTCCAAGACCATGCTGAGGCCCTAGTGGCTTATTACAATCCATGCAGGTTCACATGCCAATCTTCCTATGTGTCCTCCACACTTACTCTACCAATTAAATAAATCAGGATTTCTAGTCCTGCTTCTCCTTCAACTATTCCAAATCTTGAAAATTGCTTCTTCCCAGTGTTTCTCATACCCAACAATCCTTCATGTAAAAGATGAAATATGAAGAGTCATTTAACATATGAGCCAGCATGTGCTTTCATAAACTTGCTTATAAAATTCAAGTCATTTTAACTTAAAAAATTCTATACAAATCATGATGACCACCTATTTATTCTCCCAAAAGATTAAAATGACCTTAACATTTGCAGTAGTTACTTCAGATTATTAAAAACTTCATTTAATGATATCATATTCTATGACGTGGTTATTTTCACTTAACATAACATTTGAGATTTTATATTATTTTACTTTAATTGTGAGATGTTATTTCACTTTGTAAATGGACCACCATTATTTATTTATTCTTATAATGATGGGAAATTAAGGTGTTCACAATATGCACTGTTAGAAAAGCTACTGAAAGTCTCCTCATAGTCTGTGGCTGGTAATATAATTATGGGTCATGCAGATCATCAGTTTTAATAGATATTAGAGGCCTGGTACACGAAATTCGTGCACAGGGGTATGTCCCTCAGCCCAGCCTGAACCCTCTCCAATCTGGGACCCCTCAAGGGATGTTCGACTGCCCGTTTAGGCCCAATCATACCAGGATCGGGCCTAAACGAGCAGTCGGACATCCCTCTCACAATCCAGGACTGCTGGCTTCCAACTGCTTGCCAGCCTGCCTTCCTGATTGCCCCTAATCGCTTCTGCCTGCCAGCCTGATCACCCCCTAACCACTCCCCTGCCAGCCTGATTGATGCCTAACTGCTCCCCTGCCAGACTGTTTGCCACTAACTGCCCTCCCCTGCAGGCCTGGTCACCCCTAACTGCCCTTCCCTACAGGCTTGATTGCCCCCAACTGCCCTCCCTTGCAGGCCTGGTCCCTCCCAACTGCCCTCCCCTGCTGGCCTGATCGTCCACAACTGCCTTCCCTTGCAGACCTGGTCCCTCCCAACTGCCCTTCCCTGTTGGCCATCTTGTGGTGGCCATCTTGTGTCCACATGGGGGCAGCCATCTTGTGTGTTGGAGTTATGGTCAGTTTGCATATTACTCTTTTATTAGATAGGATAGAGGCCTGGTGCATGGGTTGGGGAGCTGGTTTGCCCTGAAGGGTGTCCCAGATCAGGGTGGGGGTTCCCTTGGGTTGTGGGGCGGCCTGGGCGAGGGGCCTGTGGTGGTTTGCAGGCTGGCCACACCCCCCCAGTGACCCAAGTGGAGACCCCAGTATCTGGGATTTATTTATCTTCTATAATTGAAACTTTGTAGCCTTGAGCGGAGCCAAGCCTCCTGCTTGCTCCGTAGCCACAGCCATTTTTGTTGGGATTTATTTATCTTCTATAATTGAAACTTTGTAGCCTTGAGTGGAGACCAAGGCAGGCCAGGGCTGTGGGAGATTAGCTTCCTCCATCGCTGGGGGCAACTCAAGTCTTCTGCTCTCTCCAGCTCCATGGCTGCCACCATTTTTGTTGGGATTTATCTTCTATAATTGAAATTTTGTAGCCTTGAGCAGAGGCCTGGGCCAGCCAGGGTGTGCGGAAAGCTTGGCTTCCTCCATTGCCGGGGAAACCCAAGCCTCCT
Source organism: Plecotus auritus (assembly GCF_963455305.1). NCBI lineage: Eukaryota > Metazoa > Chordata > Mammalia > Chiroptera > Vespertilionidae > Plecotus > Plecotus auritus. The sequence continues at coordinate 65,539,807 of NC_137772.1, read as the reverse complement.
GCTCGCTCCATGGCCGCACCCATCTTGGTTGGGTTAATTTGCATACTCGCTCCTGATTGGCTGATGGGCGTGTCTTGTGGGTGTAGTGGAATAATGGTTAATTTGCATATTACTTTTATCAGATAGGATTGCCAAACTGCTCTCCAAAGCAGTTGAATCAATTAACATTACCATTAATGTATGAACATATCCATTTCCCCATATTGTTATAAGACTTAATATGGCGAGTTTTTATATTTTTTCTAATATAATTTTGTATATTTAGTTTCTAACAAAACACAAAAAGGATTTAGCATGTTATAACTACTCAATGACCATTCCCACTGCCCCCATTTCTCTTCTTCACTAGAAACTTGGCTCATGTTTTCTTATCAAGAGTTAAAGTCTCTCTATGCAGATATTTATCTATATTTTTAAAGCCAGTTCTAAGCTCACCTTTTCTTTGGAGTTTTTACTTCTTTCAAAAGTGCATCTTTTACTTTTTTCAGCAAATTTGTGTGGGTGATAAGCTCTTAGTTCATATATGTTGGAATTTTTAAAAAATGTATTGCCAAGCCCTAGCTGGTTTGGCTCAGTGGATAGAGTGTTGGCCTGAGGACTAAAGGTTCCCAGGTTCGATTCCAGTCAAGGGCACATGCTCGGGTTGTGGGTGCGATCCCCAGTAGGGGGTGTGCAGGAGGCAGCCAATCAATGATTCTCTCTCATCATTGATGTTTCACTCTCTCTCTCTCTCTCTTTCTCTCTGAAACCAATAAAAACATATTTTAAAAAAATGTACTGCCAACTGAATTTATTTTAGGTGAGAACAGAATACTAGGAGCCCTCAGCACTTTGAAAACTCTACTGCAGTGATTTTCAACCTTTTTCATCTCATGGCACACAAAAACATTATTAAAATTCTGCAGCACACCAAAAATATATTTTTTTGCCAATGTGACTAAAAATAGGTATAATTTTGACTCATTCACACTAGATGGCTATTGTTGTGTTGGCTGTTGAAGAGGTCAGTGCCTCTGACTAAATAGTCAGGTATTGCATGTTTTGCATATTCTTGCGCACACTAGTTGAAAATCAATAGTCTACTGCATTGTTTTCTGGCATTTGTTGTTGCTGACAATCTTTGTCATTCTTTAATTCCTTTGTAGGTAAGTCTTTGAGATTTTCTTTATGAATCATGCTTGACAATTTCACTGCTATGTGTCCTTAAGTGGATTTATCCTATATAATAAAGAGCTAATATGCTAATTAGACTGAACAGCAGAATGACCATCTGGATGACCTTCTGGATGACCTTCTGGATGAAGCTGGGGCTGTGAGGCAGCTGGGGTTGCAAGGCCCAAGCCCCTTGCACGAATTTCGTGCATTGAGCCTCTAGTTTTTACATATTTGGGTATATTCTAAGATTCATGACTTCCTTTAATTTTTCAAAATTCCTAGACATTTCTTTGAATATTGTATTCTATCTATTCTTATTTTATAAAAGTCCTTTTAGATAAATTTTGGAACACTTCAATTGATGTCTCTTAACTTTTCCTTCAAGTTTTGGTCAACTTTTCCACTTTGTGTTGTTTTCTTGGTTAAATTCTCAGTATGACGTTTCAATTCATATGTTCTTCTATTGAACTTTCTCAACATGTTTCAGTTGCTAAAACAAGAACTAGCCTACATTTATTTTTTTCCTTCATCTTTGACATCTATGTTCTGTCCATCAGATTTCCATTCATTCTGCCTCTATACAGGCCTGTAGGAATTCTCACCTGGCTTCCTAAATAGCCTCCCAACTTTACTCCCTTTATTTTCTCCATATTCAGTCCCTCATCCACAGATTTGAATGTTACTCCCCCTACTCTCAAACTTTGTGTGTCTCCTTGTAGCATTCAGTAAATATACACTCCTTAGCTTGGCATACAAGGCTTTTGATAACTAGATTCATGAATATCCTTGGAGCCTCATTTCCATTTCTTATAAACACCCTTTATTTCAACTAAACTAACCTATCTATTTGTATAATCTAGAATCTACCATGATACACTATGCTCTTGAATATTCCCAGGTCTCTGCATCTGTGCACTGCTCATGTGGTGAAATCATAAATGTGTATTAATTAAATGAATAAGTGAATGGAAAGACATACACTGGACAATTCCTGGGTAAGACAAGCAGTTAAAAAAATGGTGCTTAAATATTTCTTTTTAAATAAAATGCTTAATGCTTTTAATCTGGAAGTGTAAATTTTATTTAGTTTTGATAAAAGAATAAGAAAAAAAAACAAAATAAATTGATGCTTTAATCATGTTCATTTAAATAATAATCATGAAGATTTTTTGCCATTTAAATGGTCCAACAATAGGGAACAAAATTCAATATATTTATAATAAATCAACTAACTTCATTAACTTTATAAAGTATGAAAGTTTCTAGGTGGTACTTTTAAAAATATGGATATACTATATGAATATATTGTGTTTTTACTTATATTTATTTAGTATGCATAAATAAGGTACAATACCAAGCTCTTCTCTGAGTACATTTTAACATACCCAGATATGAGATGGTCACTTCATCCTGCTCCTTAAAAATATGCAAGGCCTCTCTAAATGAACTATACCTACTGACTGAAAGTACTAACATGGCTGATACTCCTTATATCTTCTCTGGAATAAGGTTTAGGATAAATAGTGTTAACAAGTAGAGTATGAATCCTTGATAGCTTATGCTTGTTGTTAGTAAAAATGATTCTATTCTCAATAATAATTCTATTCTCAATGTTAATCACAATGAAAAATAGCTATAAATCATCCAGTGACTTATTTAGACTTGTGAACTGAAAAGGCTATATTATTTCACTTAAATCAGATCATATAAAATTACACTGCTAAAACTAGTTTAAGCCCTGGCTGGTGTTCTCAGTGGTTAGAGCATTGACTTGCATACCAAAAGGTCTCGAATTCGATTCTAGGTCAAGGGCAAATACCTGGGTGCAGGCTCGATCCCAGTCCCCTCTCTCCCTCCCTTCTACTGTAAAAATCAATGAAAAAAATTTCCTTGGGCGAGGATATTTTTAAAAAAATTAAAAAACAAGTAAAAAAAAACTAGTTTAAATTATAGCCGAAAGGGGGTTTACTTTTAAGTATAAGAGGCTTATTATGGTGATTAACATAACATGTGATCACAATTGGTCAAAGAAGGAAAGAGACAGGCCTCGATATTTGTCATAGTTGCAAAGCGGATGAGATAAAACCCATCAGTGGAGGCTGTACTACCTTTATTAGTGTATATTACACCAATGGGCATACCAATGCCACTAAGCAGTGCCTTACCTGCAGTGCTCATTGGTTAGATATAAATGGATTTTGTTCCATTATAACCAGGACTTGAAGAATGTGTTGGAAAATACTTGCTACCACACATCATGATACCAACCAATTATGGACACCATACAAGGTCCTTTACTCTTTGACAAACAATGCAATAGTAAGGGAGCTATAAAAACAGAAAACATACTATACGAGACTGAAGAAAAACTGAAGTGAAAACTGGAAAATGTCAGATCTTACCATGCAGCTTTTCTCTGTAACCAAAAGCACACATTTTATGGAATTTATTTTCCAATTTTGAAAAAGGCATTTCAGAACATCTGCTCATATCAGCTAAGATAATTCTAAAACTGTAATGTTATAATGATTATTAGCTATTGGCTAGTGCTCAGAATTTTATTGAACTCATTAATCTAAGAAAAATAAATGTAATTATAACAGTAATAATAAATGCTGGCTATATTTTTGTTTTGTGGTTTTCCCTTTGTTTTTCAGAAAACAATCACCACCAGAACAAGGCAAGACTGAACCGATGTGTCTGTGTATACGTCTGTCTAACCAATTCCCTGCTCAAGAGAGCTCCAGGCAGGGACCAGATATGTCTAAAAATGACACAGATGCCAATCTCTGAAATTCAGTGAACCACACTTTGACAAAATTTCCCTAAACCTAGAAATGTTAACCTACAGCTCGAGGCTGTTGTTTTTAATGCTGCGAGATAATGGAAAAATGAAAATACATAACATGGTACCATGAAGCTAATATTTAACAACATGAAATTACTTTATGCTATTCATATACACGTGTATGTGTGTGTGATTTTATATACAGTGTAGGGTAAAAGTAGGTTTACAGTTGTTCATATGGAAAATAACACAATAAGTAAAACAAGAATAAACTTCCATGTACTCACAACTGTAAGCCTCCTGTGTATAGTAGATTTCATTTGTAACAAATTTTAACCTTCACAAAAATTTAAATGATTTAAAAAACAATGTGTTTTATTGAGGAAATATGGAACTGGGCTATTTAATATTGACAAATTCTCTAGAAAACTAAGGCATATATTTTAAAGCAATAAGTCCAAGTTTAGCAAAATGGCATGAAAGTATTAAAAAGTTTTGATTTTATTCATGTCTCTACCACTAATAAGCTGTGACCTTATAAAGAGTAGAGGAAGTTACATGAGTCTTCATTTTCTAATATGTAAAACACAGGCAGTAATACCCATACATTAAGTCTTACAAATGTTATATTTACAGACAATGTATGTAAAGCACAAAGGACATACAGGCATTCGATACAGGTTAATTGTTGAAAAGATTCTTAATAAATATCTTCATAAGATTGATTACATACTTTGTTGCTTACCTCAAATAGACTGAGCATAATTTACCCTTTCTGTCATTACGAATGGTCATGATTTCAAAAACAATTATTATGCTGTAATAAAGTATTATCTCCAAGGACTGAAGAACCATTTAAGCCTATTTACTCCGGTCTCAGAAGACCTGGCTGGGATTTTTCAAGTTGTTATTTTAATAATAATTTTGACACCTTCCTTGTTGGCTGTCACGTTTTCACCTCAGTGTATCTATGGATAAAGGCGGTTTCCTGATTTGGACAGGGAGTTGACATATAAGAACCTCAGGGGGTACGAGATTGGGGATACAAAAGTCAGATCTATTTTATCTTACTACAGAACATGAAATGCTACACATTTTTGTGGCTATTGGGAAGACATAGAAAAATCTATTGGGAAAACATTTTAGGGGACCTGAGTAATAAAAATAAAAATTGAGAACTATTCTCTCATTTATTTGTCCTTGGTCATTTCTATGCACAGCTGGAAAATCATATGCACAAAGAATGTCAGGAGCACATTACAACCGAGATTTCAAAGGCTTTCTCTTTCAGAGGAGGAACTCAGATCCTCTCCTACATGTAATTCATAGTATATATCATGCATGCAATAGGTGTTTTATACCCTATGCAATGTGTAAGTGCATTATAACCTACAATTCAGTAAAACTACACCATTCTTCATTTTTTATGTACCCTTCATTCTCTGCCCTCATTGTTTACTCTTTGCCTGGTCTGCAATACTTCTACCTACACTGAGTAGCAAAGCCTTATGCTTCTTTAACTTTCACCTCAAATGCCACCTACTCTACCTTCATTATAACAGATGACTTCCTCCAGAGTTTAATTCATGTTCTTTGGAGATTTACAACCTAGGTCTCTAGGAGGTTTCCTCTGTTTAAAAAGGCTCTGTGTTTACAGAGGGCTGATTTAAAACATCACCTCTGACAAAGGCCACCAGGAGTGATTAGGGAGCCCTTGGTTTTAACACAGAAGAGTCAAAAATACAATCACGAAACTGACAATTCCTTCTAAACACACAAGATTTGAAACAATCAGACAAAGCTGTTTTAGATTTGTGCCTGGGTCTGCCTAATATACCTTTAAGAGTTGAGATCTGTGGAAGGAAACCAAATCATTGTTTTATGGCTGCAACAAATGGGCCCACCACAGTAAATATGTCATTTTATTCTCCCTCACAAAGAGGCGTTCACTGCATAGTGCAAATAAAAGTAGCATTTTCCTTCTACTTAAGGTTTGTTAGATTAAATTTATGTTTTTTAAAATGCACTGCAAACATCAAAAACTGATTGCACCGTTATCAGCTTTTAAATCAAAACAGCTTGCTCTCTGGTAAAGACAGGAGATCTGGTCGATTTATTTCATAAAACTTTATGTACAAAGAGACAGTGTCTATGAACTTAATGGAGAGAATATAGAGTCTGGAGGGGTAATTTTTATTACAATTTATAGTGGGATTATCCATACTCTACAGTTTTCAGGTTTTATTGAGATTTTATAGTACCGATGCTGACACAGTTAACTGCAGTGGGGTAGGAGGTATAATTTGTTTCAGCCTGTCTGGGAAGTGAAATTAGCATTACTATTACATAAGAAACCTACCAAACACTATTAATTGTTTGGGTCCAATCAAAGGCATTATTTATCCTAGTTTCATGGTAAAATATTTTACCTGACACTAAAAGAATAAATTAGAACTGACTATAATTTTCATATAGCAATATCTTTTCATTATGACCATTTGGAAGCTATAAAAATAGTTTTCACCCACAGGGGTTCAATTCCAGAAACTATTAAAACCTAAATAAACATTTATTGTTTATTGTGTGCCAGACAATGGAAAAGGCAGTAATGATAGTTATTATTATAATTACATATAACGTATATTAGATTTGAGCCAAATATATTGAACTAAGAGGTTATATGTGTGTGTGAGTGTGTGTGTGTATATATGTATATATATATACACTTATATATATATTTATATATATATGAAATAAATTGGTTTACAATTTGGTGTATACCTTTCTAGAAAAAAGAAAGGCCTTCCAGGAAAAGTAAAGTACATGATAAAGGTATATTTGTCATTACAAAAATCCATGGAAATGGTGGCTGGGTCAGAAGATCTAACTGGTGGAATGACAACAAATTGGAGTGGAATAGTGGTAGGAGCCCAACTGTGAGGCTGTAAGGAACCCTGCTGGTTATCATTTTATGTTGTTGCTGCTTCTACTTCAGCATACAAGGGAAGCTTCCTTTTATGGGTAGGGTTTAGGACTATAGGCCATCACCAGGCAAAGCATTTCTAGGCATATCAAACAAAACATTGTACCACCCTGGCCAGTGTGATCAGTGGTTAGAGCATCAGCTTGTGCACAGAAGGGTCGTGGGTTCAATTCCTGGTCAAGGGCCCATACCTCGGTTGCAGATTAGATCCTGGGTCCCGGTCTGGGCTCATGCAAGAGGCAACCGATTGATGTATTTCTCTCACTTCAATATTTCTCTCTCCCTCGCCCTCCATTCTACTCTCTCTAAACAGCAATGGCAAAAATATCCTCGGGTAAGGATTAAAAATATCTATGTATATATATAAAACCCTAAGTGACCAGTCCACCATTAGACCGGTCTATCTTTTGACCGGTTGCTATGACGTGCACTGACCACCAGGGGGCAAACACTCAATGTAGAAGTTGCCCCCTGGTCGTTAGTGTGCTCCCACAGTGGGAGAACCACTCAGCTGACCTACGGATGCCAGATGCCGGGCTCACAGCTGGCGAGCATAGCTGTAGTGGTGGGAGACTTTCCTGCCTCTACAGCAGCGCTACGAGTGGCGGCAGGCACAGCGGGGCGGGATGAGCTGCGTGCCTGGCCCAGGCTCCTCCCTGGCTGCCTGCCCCTTCCTGCGTTACTACATCCCCCAAGGGGTCCTGTATTGTGAGAAGGTGCAGGCCAGGCTCAGGGATCCCACCGGTGCACAAATCCATGCACTGGGTATCTAGTATATATTAACATACAGTATATATAGTACCTACATTAATTCTTTTTTCATTCATCCCTTCATTCAATAAATAACTTATTGAGGACTTACTAGTGTTGGGCACAATGTAATGAAGAAACAGTAGCTAATGAGGCTTGGATAGATTTGGGGAGTCATTAACCTATTTTATCCTCGGAGTGAGGATTTATAACCTACACCACATTTTATAAGCAACCACAGTTTTTGACAACAGAGGAGTCTATGCTCATTGTAGGTCACCCAAGTCCCACTAGGTTTTTCTCTCCCCAAGAAACCCATATACCTACCATGGGATTATCTTTCTAGTTCTACTCTGTTTCTACTGAACTTTTCCAAAGCCCCCAGCTATAGAGAAGGTAGTTCTCTGATGAATTATCCAAGAGCTTCTCCCAGTTATCTCAGTTTCACCAAATTCTCCTATTTTCTGTCTTCCTGAGTCCTTTGCTGTCCCAAGACATAACTATTCCTTTTTCTTATTTTTTTTTTCTATAGCATCAACAAAACTTGTTAGTAGTTCACAAGTTGGCATTCTATGCTTCTATTTATCCAATACATAGTTACAAAAAAACAACAACACACAAACAAAACAAAAGTCAGCACAGATACACAGAAAGTAGCATTTTAACTCAGAAGTCACATACAAATGTGCAGGATGGGAAGTGTGACAAGTAGGTAGAAGTGATGCTTTTTCTTTCTAGCCCAAGTTAGTTAGCTTTTTTTTATATATATATTTCATAAACTAGAGCTCTAAAAACACAGAAAATAAGTTAAGTTTCAAGTTCAGGTTCAAGTTTTATTTAAAAAGGGCATATTCATTGCACTCTCTGACAACCAACTTTAAGTTAACTGGAAAAATCCAGGAACAATCACAGAATAAATAATATATAGAGTTCTTCCTCTCTCAGTTCACATTGTTTTAAAATTCTACCCCTAGATGGCAGTAGAAAGTCTGTAATTTTAATATGTATCATTTAGTTCCATAATAATTACTTCTGAGATAGGTGATTTGGTTAGATGAGGAAAAGAAAGAAGAATCAAGATTCAGCAGAAAAGTTAGAATGGTGGAGGGTGGAGGGAGATAGAGAAGGACAACTGGGAGGAGGAAGAAGACAGGGAAATGGAAGGAGGATGGAGAGTGACAGGGCAGAGAAAAGAAGGTGGAACAACCAAGAAGGGTACTTTGATCAGGAGGTGTAGAAAAGAGGAGGCATGGATGGACCCAGCGGGTATTATGCTAAGTGAAATAAGTCAGACAGAGAAAGACAAATACCATAGGATTTCACTTATGTGTGGAATCTAATGAACAAAATAATATAGAAGCAGACTCATAGATACAGAAAACAGACTGACATTTGTCAGAGGACAAGGGGCTACGGGGGCTGGGTGAAAAAGGTGAAGGAATTAAGCAGTACAAATTGGTAGTTACAAAACAGTCTTGGGGTGTGAAGTGCAGCATGGGGAGTATGGTCAGTAACATGGTGATAAATATGAATGGGGCCAGGTGGAGACTTGAAGCAGTGGGGAAACCACTGTGAAGCACACGGTTTTCTAACCACTTTGCTGTACATCTGAAACTAATTCAGAAAAATACTGAACGTAAACTCTAATTGAAAAAAATTAAAGTAAAAAAAGAGGATAGAGACAAGAGGTGGAGTTAAAGAGTTAAAGGTCAGAGCACTACAGTACAGTGTCTTTCAAACTTTCTGGACAGGAGCCATTTTAAGAAATATAAATTTCAATATGACTCAGCATACACACATACACACACACCCCACTCTCACGGTACCTATCTGCATGTATATAAATAAGGTGTTGCACAAAAGTTTCATAATACAATCTTATTTGGGAGATACTATCAGGTATTTTTTAATCTACCTCATTCTGTTTAATTTCTTTCAAACTGCTGATTATGAGCTACTAAATTGATTTCAAGACTCACTAACAGAAAAAATAACCCACAGGGTAAACAGTATTGTTTTAGTGTCTTGTACACTAAAGTTGGTTTTAAGAGGAACTTTTTTTTTAAATCATCATAGCTTGGAGTAGTTGACATTCTTGGTCATATCATCAGCTGTAAAACATTTGTTGAATAAACGAACTAATTAATGGAAGAAAAAAGCAAATGAAGCCACCTGGTCATGAATAACATATAATTGGCCAATGATCAAAGTAGCATGTCGCCCACATAAAGGTGGCTGGAGGAAACATAGAGTATGTGATTATTACTCTGTAAATTAGTAGCTGTTCTTTTATTTATTGGATAGACAAGTATCAACTTGTTCTTTTCTAAAAAATACAAAGCAGAATACCAGTTAATCAAATTCTCCCTTAAAAGTGGAAAATAAACATTAAAAATTTGTAATAAAAATGGGAAAATAAGCAGAGAGAAAGAGCTGAGAGAACAGTTAACAGTTTAGAGCAGAAAAGAAGAGCTATTATTAAGGGAATAAGAAAAAATAGGGAACAGAAATCACAGCCAGAGAGTTGTAAATAATTAAAAAGCCAATAAAAACAGTGCTGGCAATGATTCTAAGACTAAGTTTCACTCTTGGATCTCATATTCTTCTTTCTTTTATTTGTTCCTTCCAGGTATTGAAAGTTATTGGGTAAAATGCCCATTTACTAAATATAGGGGTGTGTACTTATCTCCCATACCCCAATATATATATATGTATATATATTTATATCCAAATATCCTCAAAGTAATCCTATAAATACCTGTAATCTAGTATTTAAAATAAGAATTTCCTTGTAGCATAACAGTACCTTTACTATTTGAAATTAGAGGCTTTATATTTGAGTAGAACATTATTTCAGGAGAGAAAAATATATTAATAATAAATGAAACTACAAAGGAAACAAGATATTATATTTCAAAATCCAATAAGTAATGTTCAATGCCTTAAATATTATCAGAGAAAACTTTTCAGGTGTGGTAAAAATGAATATAGAGACCACTATATTAGAATGCTATATTAGTTACATATTTCATTTAAGCATGTATTTGTGTAAACATAAATTTTTTACTATAGGAGAAACTTGTCCTAACAAAATAAAAATGGTGTGATAGGTTATCACTTTATAACAGAGTGGACATGAAGTTCACTTTATTAACCTCCTGCTTTAGCTACTCTGTTGAATAAATGGATTTGTCTCTTGTCTGTACCTTCATTTCCTTAAGTAATATCTACTTACTAATGTGGTAGATATTACTCTCTTAATGTGGATCCTCTTTGGGGGCCATCCTTCTCTTTTTGCCTTTGTACTTTTATTTACTCTTTAACTGTATGGGGGCGGGGAGCCAATCAGACTCCTGTACTTTTTACAGTTTCCAAGGAGCTTACCTAGTGTTTTCTCTTTTCTGCTAATTCGTTTAGAAAAATGCAGACAATTTCTGTCTCCTCTCTGAGCCAATTATTATTATCAAATCTTAGAACTAAACCAGTCTATGCCAAATGAAGCAGAAGAATCAATAGATTGCAGATATTTCAGATAGACAAGAGCAAAAGAAGCCAATTTTTGGTGGTCTCTACTTAAATTCTTGTGCATGCTCAGAAGTAAAAGAATACAGATAGGTTTTCCACTCCATGTTGAAAATCGGGTAAAAAAACAAATGATTACTGTATCTATATAAAATAAAATTTTCTGAATTCCTATTTAAAATTCAATTTTTCATAAATATTGGCTGTCTTTCTCACTATTTAACAAGTTCCTGTCTTTGTTTTATAATGATAGAGGTACACTCAAGTCCTACCAAAGTCTACTTTTAAGAAGAATAAACCAAAAAATCAGCAATTCTCCAGTTCCACATCCCACTAAACAACATTAAAAAAATGAAATAACATAAGTAGATGGGCAGTTGATAAAAATCAAATTCAGAATTAAAATATGAATCTACATATAGTAGTTATCATACTTAAGCATAATAATACATTTACCAAAGGAAGCTGAGGTAGTTCAATCACTCAAGAAGCAAAGACAACCGTACCCATAAGGACAGGTCAGCTGCCCCAACTATTCTGGACATATGGACAGATGACACCAAGACCCCAGTGAATGGTGAACTAAAAGAGGACAGTCATGTGTAAGGTAGACAGAAGCAGCAAGTCAGCGACAAAATGAATTGGGGTGTTCAATAAAACATCATTACCATCAAATGGCAAACCTAACAGCAGGAGAAAACTGCTGAAACAAATTTAGACCTGAAATGGGGAGTTTCATGGGAGCAAAACTACAGGTGTATTCAATGGTCAGGAGCTAACTCCAAGCAGCTTTGCAGCAATCACTACCATAACCATATTTCCTTTCAGAATATAAATGGCACAGGACTAAAACCACACGTGTGGCTCCTTCCTCTAGGCCGCTGAGAAATCGAACAGTCTGGAGGAAGAAAACGGGAGTGAGTATTACAGATTTGCTCATGGCCACATCCCTTTGAAACTCCTGAGTGAATGCCATGAAAATAAGAGTATATTTTTGGAGGATTCTTCATCACTTCATCTAAATATACCAAGGAAACAACATTCTTTTAAAGGAGATGACCAAAGCCATGCCCAAGTGGGGTTGGTTTCCACACAATAGTATCAATATGCTATTGTCAGATATTTTGGCAAAATATATTTTATACTCAAGGACCTAATCACATAAAAGTTTTCAGTCAGGAATAATGCACTTATGACCATAAGTTACTTGTCAAGCATAACACCATCACAATAAAAAGTCTTAATACAATCAATGTTTCTGTTTGCATTTCCATGGCCTTCTGGGGTTGCATTCCCATGAGAGGAATCTGGAGCTGAGCTCATCCCTCCAGGTAACCTATTTGATGACAGTCATGTGGACAGTCAGGTGATGGGTTTGGGTGGCTAAGGAGGAAGCAATAATGGGGAAAAAGGGAAAAGAACAGATCATCTGCATAACCTAATAAAAAAGAATGGGACAGCGATCAGAAGAAATTGGGCAACAGTGAAATACCCAGGTGGATGCACCAGACTTTTCAGTTCTGTTTCAAAACCATCACTCAATCACTCCTTTGATCAAGTCTCATTTCTGGGCATCGAGGTAATAATACCTGTTCCTCTGGCTACATGAAGACAGAACTAGCTCAAGTATCGTAGGGAAGATATAAGTCCCCCCTTTTTTTTGTTGTTAGCTCTTTAGTTGGGTTTTTCACAGACTGTTATATAATATTGGCCTTTAAGTACTTTGAATTTCCCAAATGTGTTATCTATTAAAACTCAAATGTAAAAATGTCTTTGAACAACAAATATAAATTATTTTGGGTTAATCTTTTGTTTTGAATGAATTCTATATATTCCACTAGGTGATGAATGAGAAATGTTTGATCTCATAGTTATATTAAGTCTGATATCATTCTTATAATTCTCAATGGAACCCAAATTTTACTGAATTTGTTTGCTTTTCATTGTTTCTAGATTAGCTTCTGTCTTCACATTTTCTTTGATTTTCCTAAATATTTGTCAATCCAATAAAATTATTTTAGAATCTGTGTTAACTACTACAAGATGCAGCTTACTTCCACAGTATAAGCAACTAATGTGCAATTAAGGACTTTGCTTCCACAATTCTTTCCTCTCTAGAATTAACCATTTTCCATTATCTATGGGATTATTCTTGACAGAATAATACTATCCCCCTCTTTTTTTTTTTACTATCCCCCTCTTTTAAAATCCTTCCCTTAAGAGCTTAAAAGTCTCCCCAGTTATCATTCATTTCTACACAACTCTTTCCAGCAAAACTACTCCAAAGAGCTGTCTAGACTTTCAGACTCGCCTCTCTCACCTCCCCTCTCTCACCTCCCCTCTGACACATTCACTTCAGTCAGTTTTTGTCCCGCCATCCCACCCCACCCTACCCAGTGCTCAATTCTTAGTCCTTACTTTACTTGGTCCCATAGCAGCTTTTGATACAACTGATGGCTCCCTCCTTGAAACATTCTCTTCACTTGCATTCTCTTTAGCACTCTTCCTCTTTCCTCACTAGCAGATCACAGAAAGGAAGGGGGGGAGGATGGGAAATCCTAAACACCCCCACTCTTCCATTAAGGGAAGAATAAAACAAGAACAACTTTGCTTGTGATGTAAGACCCTCTATGTTTTCGGGTATTAAATATCTGTAAAAGGTAATGAAACTCTGTGAAAACTACCAAACACTTCCCCAGGCTGGACTGAAATTCCTTTATGAGGTAAAAATAATAACCCCTCAGGGTCTTGTTTATAAATAACATGTCTCAGGTTACCTAGTAACAAAACATGGGCCAGACCAGTCTACTGGTTGTTCCGTCTACATGGAGAGCCTTCCACTTCTCAGCACTCTCACTCTGAGGGGCTACTATTTCATCCTTTTGGTATCAAGCAAAAAAAAAAAAAAAGAAAGTCTTCCTTGGGAGACCTTCTATGACATCCTCCCTCTTATAGCTCTAGTCTAAATTGTGCTTGTTGACTGTACCTTCCAGAACATGTGCCTTCCATTTTTCTTTTTATCAATTATTACATTTAAGGCCCAACTGAGATATGTTGGTACCCTGGGCTAGCTAACAACTTGCCATTCTTTAGATCAATATTCTTTAAATACTTAGCTGGGCTGAGGTTCTGTCTTCAATTCATATCCTTTTGTTGTTAGTCAAGCATATCCATGTAGAAGTTTTACCCCACATCCCCAAACCCTAATCACACCTTCCGAGCATCATAGTAAAAACATTCTCCCAACCATATATAACTCCCTCCGTGAAAATACTGTTGTCAAATACAACTTTATCTGCAATTATAATTAAACTCTGTCCTGGGAAAATCCATGGCTAGTCTATGTTTTCATCCAATTCTGTCTATAATTACCAGTTATTTGTATGATTTTCTATTTTATGTTGATATCTGCTAATAGACATAAACATTCAGATAGAAAAGGCATCTGTTTTGTTCAACACTGTATCCCTGGTGCCAATAAAATGCCTAATACATGATAGACGCTCAATAAGTGCTTGAATAACAAATTATTCAATCCATAAGCTATGTTATTTTAGACATGAATGTGTCTATCAAAAGTCCTTTGTATAATGTAACATAGAGAACTTACTTCTCTACCAAAGACCACATATGTTATACCAACTTTAAAAATGATTAGCCAGTATAATCAGTGACATTTATCGGAGTTAGTTTTCTATTTTCATTACCAGCATTTTGAAAATTCAACTCCTTTGTCATATTTTCTTTTGCTCATCCATACCAAATATACAAGTCCTAAGTGGGAATGGAAATAGGGGATCCCTTTATCACTCAGGCATTTTATTGCTGGCCTAATGCCCAACTGCATATGTGCAAAATAAAGACTTAAGAAACTACCGAAATACCCTTTCCTTTATTTATTTGGGGAGGTAGGCAGACTTCCTCCACTAGACACTTTTACCATCATCTAATTAATCAGTTAAACAATAAAAAACTTATAAAATACTATAGCAATATTTGTAGAATGTGGCGATTATAAAAACTTAATATCAACTAATAAAAACAGAAAATATGGGGTGTTTCCAGACAATTTCTCATACTAAACTCTCATCCCTTATAATCTGTTGTAGTAAAAACTCTGAGAGGCATTTCTGTACCAACTTCTCAGGGGCAGTTTTTCATTTTAAAATTCAGGAAGTTTTTATTTCCTCCAACTTTGTTTTTACAAAATAGAGAAAAACATTCTGAACATTATTGCTTTGTGTATTTGAGAGGGGAGATAATAATTAAAAATAACTGCAAACATGTATGGATAGCTGATTAATGCTAGACATTTACACATGATCTCTTGCTTAATCTTCCTAAGAATCTTCAAGGATCGATCATGTTTTTAATCCCATTTTATCACTAAAGAAAAAAAAGATTAGTGAGACTAAATAACTTCCCTAAATCCAAAGCTGTAAATGAGAGACCCAGAATTCTAACCCATACCATCTTGATTCCAAATCCCACGCACCTAATGCCCACATCACAGTCCAGTGTGTTTATGGTTATATATTCATTTTTATATAAGAAAACTTTTGAGTAAACAACACTGAATATAACTAACAAATATACGCATGTAGAGAACAAATTACAGCCTGAATTTTAATAAAGTCTTCTGCAAAGATATATTTTCCAGAAAATTAAATTTTGGCATTTTGGCAATATACTTTATAATACACTTTAAATAAAAATAATCTCTCCCATCAAAAATGATAATGGTAAATGAAAGAGATATCTCTTTTATTCCTTCATTAGTGGACCAAAATTATAAAGAAGTCATGAACAATGTTAAAATCAATCAATTTCAGAATAAAAGTAATATTTCCCTTAAGTGGTACCAGACAAAGAGTGGATTCTATGTTCTATGGTATACACATACACACATATATAAAATAATGTAACATGCAAAATTATATTTTTGTCATTTGCTAATTCCTAATTCTTAAAAAAATTATAAAAACATCTATAATTACTGTGTTGTACATCTGAAACTAATACAAAATAATATTGAATGTAGCTTTAATATTCAAAAATAAAAACAACAGAAGGAATTGGACAGTTTTAATGGATATGGAATAAGTTGGGAGAAAATAAAGTCCAAAATACAATGTGGAAAAATCTATAATTATAAAAGACTAGAGGCCTGGTGCACAAAATTCATGCACTGGGGAGGCGGGGGTCCCTCAGCCTGGCCTGCGCCCTTTTACAGTCTGGGACCCCTTGGGGGATGTCCGGGACCCCTCACTCCTTACCGCCTGCTTGCTCGCTGCTCCTTAGCAGAGTTGGGAGAGGCTCCTGCCACCACCGCTGCGCTCGCCAGCCGTGAGCCCGGCTTCTGGATGAGCAGTGCTCCCCCTGTGGGAGCACACTGACCACCAGGGAGCAGCTCCTGCATTGAGTGTCTGCCCCCTGGTGGTCAGTGCACATCATAGCAACTGGTTGTTCTGGTCGTTCCACCATAACGGTCGCTTAGGCTTTTATTATATAGGTAAGAAATACCTGATGTGTCATCAGTTATGTTATTATTTAAATCTATTAGCTCATTTTGTTCAAAAGTATTAGTAATATCAAAGAGGGTTCAGCTTAACTAAAATCCATAAAAAGGCTCCCCTACTCCCTCTTTTTCTTCTAGCTATTCATGAAGACGATGGTGGAACTAGTTCCTGGCCTTTGCCCATAAAAGCACAAAAGGGAAATAGTCAGTAAGTACAGTATACTTCTCAAGATTGCAGCCTAAAATCTCTGATTGCTGTGAGTCATGAGATTTTTCACTTGTTAAAACTGGGAAGGTAAAATGTATTTCCTTGCCAAAAGTGAATGCACAGCTCTGTAGTATATGTTTGCAAAAATTTCTCTAAGTACACAATCCAATGTTATTCCTACGCATTGAAGCCGGCCTTACATAACAGCCTAAATATCCAGGTTTACTAGCATTTATGAGAAGGCAATGTTTTATGTATTCATCAATCATCTTTTAATTATAGGCCTCAATACTAATATGGTATTCAAAGCAAAAATACAACATAAAGTCTTAATCCATCATCATTTCAAAGTTATGAAGACAAAATACATACATTTGTATTCAGTTTAAAAGGGAATGAATCAATGATCATAGGCACTTTACATTTCTATAGAAGGGTGGCTTACTTTTTAGATTTATGGGAAGGGAAAAAGAAAAATCTCAAACATGATGCTATTACAAGTTCCTTCTAATAAACTGTGGAAAAAAGGAACTTAGAAATAGATAAATAACTTCATGCTATCATATATAGTTAACTAACTAGATATTATTAAAGTCATGTAGCAATATATCTTCCTGCCTTCTAAACCCCAGAGGGAATATTAATATTGTATGTTGAAATATTTCCATCACACTGAGCCATCCTGCTATCTAAAATAATAACTTAAGACATATCCTATATAATAAAGATGTAATATGCAAATGGTCGATACGTCATGAAGTGTAACTACCGACCATGTAAGGACCGGATCACAGATCAGCAGGAGGGTGGGGAAGCAAGCTACAAGCAGGCGGTGGAGAGCTACAGGAGGGGGCAGGGCAGCAAGCTATGAGGGAGGGCGGGGGGGGGAGGACGGAGGGAGCTACAGGAGGGTGGGGCAGCGGGCAGAGAGCTACTGAAGGGTGGCAGCGAGCTACTGGAGCATGGATTCGTGGACAGGGCTACTAGTATAAAGATAAGAACTCAAGCTACATGATAATTTTGTAGCCAAACACCTAACTTTAAAATTCTTTTAATGTCCACTTAACTTATAAGTTACTGAAAAGCGAATGATCAGATTTCAAGCATTACAACTTCATGGCATTTTATGTCATTGTCATCCAAGTAAGTTGCAATCTGAAAAATTGCAAGAAGAAACATCCTGATTCACTGTTTAAAAATTTCTCAATGGATAATTTCTATGAGAGATTTATGCATTTATACTTATAAGCAGTTACTCTATAGATTGTGCTTTTCATCTGGGTATTTGAAGGTAAACATTATTTTGCAAATTTAAAGATTTGAATTCTGACATTAAATGACTTGAAACATAAAACATATAGTAAGTAACATTGAATTGTATACCTATGTAAACCTGAGTTTAGTTCCTGCTCTCAATGGCTCTGTGCTGGACACAGAACTCGATTGGGTGTACTGTATTGCATGTGATTTAGGGTCCGCTCACTGAATAAAAGAAGAGTTACCTCTAGTGCTGAAATAAATCGAGGCTTCACTTGTGTCCCTTACCTTTGCCATGACTTCTCCCATCCTCCAAAAGCGGCACTACAATAGTGTTGTTCACATTTCCAGGTGATCGCACAGCTGTGTAGACAACAGGCACCGACTGTACCACCACGGGGATGCGGTGAACGTGACTCAGTTTGTTAGACTGTAAATTCATGGGACTTGACGGTGGTACAGGATGGATAATGTGCAAAAACTGCTGGCCTCCTACACCAGATGCCGAGGCAACAAGGGGCCCTGGAGTTAATACTGTTGACGAAGATGATGCTGAAGATACTGATGTTATAACAGTTGGGGAGGAGGCTGGACGACTAGAAGATGAGGAAGAGGTTGAAGTTGAAGAAGGTGAGGAGGCAGACGCTGTCATGGAAACTGGAGACGACGAAACGGCTGTGGGGGATGTCCTGGCTTTGTTGATAGATAAGTCCACTGGCTCAGTTTGTGTCTGGAAGTGATCTACAGATAACGAGTCCTCCGGGGGCTCCCCTTTCACATTATTTAACAACAGAGGAACAGCTTCCATATCGGGGTAGTTGTGGACGTTTGGAGACTGTGGGGAGAAAAATGGAACACACATTTATCTTCGTTGGTCATACATTTTAATAGGTGCAAGATTTTTTTACTGGAATGATTGTTAATTTTTCTTATTGCTATGAGACATTAATCTGTTCCCCAAATAGTTCAAGGATTGCTCTGTGCCAATTATGATTAAAGTTGAGAGTACAAAAGTACTAGACAGAGTAACACAGGCCTCTGCTATAAAGACACTTCCATCCTGTTGGGAGAGACAGGCAGAGCCATTAAAGTCCAGTGAAATAAGTGTGTTATGGAGGAGGAAGGAGGACATAGGAACCTAATAGTGAATAGCATTTTATAGAAAATGTTCTAAAAGACAAGTGCAGTATATAAAGCATTACCTACTTAAAACTACAAATACAACCTATTTAATTAAAAACATTCATTTTGTTGGTTTTATCCACCCTTCATTTATGAGTCTCAATTTCCTCAGTTATAAACTAATGGAATTCTGATTAGATAACCTGAAACATCGTTCCAGCTCTAGGTTCCACGATTTTACAATCTAACGCTTATCCAACATTATCATAATCTGGAGGCATAATGTTGCCGGGCAATGATACTGGGAAAAGTTTCATGTTTGCTGAAAAAGATACCGTACAATTCTCATGAGCATTAATACAAATCATTCCTAACAATTAGATTATAACTTAACTTAGTGATGACAACATTTTTTTCTCAAAATAATTTACACAACTATTATAATATGGCTTTTAGAAAATAATAATCTCAGGGAAACCATTTTTTTCTGGAAATTTTAAATTGTCTATGACTGTCTTGTTTAACTTAAGATAATGATAATAATTTGACCAAATTCAATGTTATTCTTTTAATGTTTTTTTTAATGTTTTTATTGATTTGAGAGAGAGGAAGGGATGGAAAGAAAGAGGGAGGAAAGGAGGGAAGGAGGGAGGGAGAGAGAGAGAGAGAGAGAGAGAGAGAGATGGATGTCAGAGAGAAACATCAATGGGCTGCCTCTCATATGTGCCCCAATCAGGGATCAAATATGTGCCTGACCAGGAATCAAACCCACAACCTTTTGGTGTATGGGCTGACAACCAACTGACCCACATGTGGGCTCATTCTTTTAAGTTTCAATGAGCAAATTTTAATAATAATAATAATAATGACTCCAAGATTTTGCCCAGACTAATGGACGCAGCATTTTATTCCTGGGCATTAATACTAGTATAATTTATTCTTATATTCAACTACCCATAAGTTCAACAAGTATTTATTGGATGCCTACTTCTGAGGCCCATATGGCTCAAGAATTCACTTGGCATGTGTCAGCCTTAACAGAGAGTTTAAATCTAACTTGACCAGGCTAGTATAGACATTATTGTTCTATTATATGAAAACCAAAAACGCCTTTTCAGCTTCATTATGTTATCAGAACAACAATGCCTAAAATTATATGAAATTGGTACATTTCATTGTAAAAGATTTTGGTTTGCTATTCCCCAAAAAACTTCAACATACACTTAAAGGAACAAAACATCTTTCTTAAAATTTTCTTTTATAGAATATAAGCTATAACTCCATTCAGAACATATAATAGGCATTAGTGTAAGAAAATTTTATCTTGCAACAATGAGAAAAGAAAAAAAAAAGTCAACAATTGTACCAGATCAACTAAAAAGGGGAAATGAATTGATGTTTTTTTGTTATTGTGTTTTTTGGTTTTTTTTTTTTGCTTCTAAGATAACATGGTTACTGACCTACAGAACGATAAAATTAGAAAATATAAAAATGAATCACCCAAAATATTTCCTGCATGAAATTCTAAATAACAATATTTCATTTATATGCTGAAATTGAGAAATAAGTTTTAATCTTTTCAGACATTAAGACACAAAAAAATATGAACACCATGAACAACTACTTTTATAAAAAGCTGTTATCATTAACCAGTTTTCTAACTAGAACACTTTTTCAATTGCTTCCCAGCATTATCACCTAATTACTTTGTAGAACATTATGTTTCTCATTAGTATGTTATAGCCACATAGAAATCCTGTTATTTTATGAAAGGCTGCTTTCATAAAACATCGCAAATGATCTATCATTATAATTATAAAATATGTCATTAAGACTATGTTATCCAATACCTTTTGACTTCAGATATAGTCTTGATTAAATTTTCTCTTTGTACTGTATTAAGACATTTCAAAATTCTAATTTTGGAAATAGTGACTACTTTCATCACACATTATTCTCCTCAAATATCTACTTACACACAAGCTTCCTACATAGGTTTACAAACCAAGGGCTGAGATGTAATTCACCATTGTAAAAACATTTTATAAAGTAAACAAAAGACTTCTTTAGCAAATTATGACAATACCGAAGGTGATACATACTAGTACAGAGCTTCTTTGTAAAGAGATGGCTTCTGAGGTATCAAACTTCCCTGAGCTTTGTAACTGGCTTAGAATTCCCCAGATTATGAACAGGAGTCCACCTTTTGAAGGTAGCTGCTTAGTCCCTCAATAGGAAAAATATTTACTCTTAAAGCGGTTTTACAATACTAGAAGAGTGTTTCTCTTATAATTCTGTTGTATATATTAGAAAGCTATGAAAACTGTACATTAATAACCCACAGGAGCTTTCAAAAACTCGAGAACTACATAGCTTTTGTATGAGCTTATGCCAAAATATACAAAATGATCATAAAAATTAGGAAGGATACACCAAATCTTTGAACTACAGATTATCTTATGTGGAACCTTGCAGGCACATTATGCATGAATATATAAGCATAAACATCACAGAGGCACATGCTGGTTCCTTTTCCATATGTAGCAATTAAAATGGAGCCAACATGTCCAAAAACAATGCCTCATCAGTATTAAGAGGACAAAATCCTTATTGCACCATTCATCTGTTTACAGTGTTGACATAATAGCATATCCTCACAGCCCATACTAATCGCTTCTACAGTGAAAACGTGAAAGGCAAAGCCACCCACAATTCCAGCTTTAGGCTGAACGTACACATACATAAACCAGCAATACTGCGGAAATATGGTTTCAAAACAGCTATGGCATACTCTTGTTCCTCCTTTTAGGACAGAGAAAAGACCTGAGTGATTTGATCCTGAAATCAGTATTAGGAATTCATTTCTTTTCTTCAGAAAGTGGAACACTGAAATGGACTGGTTCTGATATTTGAATCCATGAATGAGTGGCTACAGTGAGGTGATGGGGAGCACAGGAAACAACCAAGAGAGAACAAAAGCTGAGAGAAACCATGGGAAAACACTGAAAGAGAAGTACACAGAGCTTCCCTTTAACAGTTAAATGAAAGGACTATACATATTTGAGAAAGCGAGAAAAGATATGGGTATGTTATCAGAAAACTAAGGGGTAGAGACACTGAGAAGACCACAAATAATAAGAAAAGTTGTAAGCCGTAGCATATTGAGGAAGAGAAACTTCTGTAAAAAGAACAAATAAAGGGTTCCATCCTAAAATTTTCCCTTTATTATTAACTGGGCAATTCTTGATACAACACTGATGGACTAGTGTCAACTAAACTTGGTTGCTTTTGTTGTTTGTTTTAAAGCTCATTAAGAGTTTTGCCTGGGAATGGTAATTTTAGCTGATTTTTCACTGTTCATCACCCTGGTGTGGAGGACATGATTCAACATTAAATTCAATATTATCTGAAAAAAACCCACACCTTTAAAGACACAGAGATTGTAAGAAAAGACTGGATTTTTGTCAGAGAATGAAAGTAATTTCATTTTTGAAAATATTATGTATCACTTAAAAGGGTCTACAAGTAAAATTTTAAATAAACGTGTCAAGAAATGATTGTGTAAATACATACAAAAGTGCATCAAGTGTTATTGTTTTATAAACATAACAATCCTAATATATAAAAACCCAGGGTCCGTAACGTCCAAAACAACCGAAGGCTCTACTGAACACCGGAAGCCAGTCCTGCAGTCAGTGCTGGGTTGCCGTGGCGACCCAGCACTGACTGCCGCTGGTGTGGGCACAGTGACCCAGCACTGACTGCCGAGGGGGCTTAGGATCAGGCCTGGAGAGAGGCTCAGAGAGAGAGGCAGGGTCTGATCCATAGCCTCCGTGGCAGCTGTTGATCAGCCGTTGCCTCTTTCTCTCTGGGCTTTGCCAGCAGCCATGCCTCTGTTTCTCTCCAGGCCACCGTGGGGGCTGCTGATCAGCCCCACCTCTCTGATCAGGCCCTGAGATAGGCCCAGAGACGCTGACTGGCATAGAAACCGATCAATCAGAACCAAATCTGGGTGAGCTGTGAAGAGCCAATGGCTGCCTAGGAGGTGGAGCTTTTGACGCTGACTGGCATAGAAACCAACCAGTCAGAACCAAATTGGCCAGCAGGGGAGAGCAGTTAGGGGTGATCAGGCAGGCAGGCAGGCAGAGGGGTTAGGGGCAATCAGGCAGAGGCAGTTAAGGGCAATCAGGCAGTCAGGCAGGTGAGCGGTTAGGAGCCAGTGGTCCCAGATTGCAAGAGGGATGTCCGATTGGAGAGGGTGCAGGCTGAGCTGAGGAAACTCCCCTCCCCCCCCGTGCATGAATTTCATGCACCGGGCCACTAGTATACTTCATAAAAACATGTACATGAAAACATAAAGATAAATAGAAACAAGATTATTTTGTCACACTATCACTTTCTCCGAAAGTCTTAAAGCCACTTTTATTCACAAAATAAATATTATACATAATATTCTGTGAACATATTCCTCTCAGTGATCTGGAGATTACATGTGTGTTTTTCTAATCACATAATCATTTTCCTGAACAAACATGTAAAATACAGCTTCACCTCTTGGCATTTTGTTGAGTGAATGTAAAAGTGAATCTAAAAACTATGTGTTAGTACCCAGTGTATTGGATGTGTTTCCTACAGTCATCCACTAGTATCAGTTGAATAAAAAGCATTTTTTACACTAGTCATATATTTTAATCACAAGGAGATCTTAAAAAGAGAAAAAAGAAATGTCTGAACACCTCCTTATCTTTGGAAAGCCCTTCAGAGATTATGGGTAGTCATGGTTAGACAATATTCTGTTAATTGCTACCCAAGATTTATAAGCCTGTTTTTAAATTAATGGCACCAGGGATTTTTAGAGAAGTGGCATACGTACACACACACACACACACACACACACACACACACACACACACACACACTTGCACACACAAACAGGATGTCTCCAACTATCTAACAATTCATTCATCTCTTCAGCCAGCCAGTCAGCCAGCATTTAAATAAATGTTTAATGTTATCCTTATAAATTCTGAGATATAATTTCATGGCAGTTTTTAGAAAAGATTGTAAAGTGGTTTGCCTAACAATACATGGCTCCTGGCTTAACTATTTCAAGAATCTTTGTTTTAAAAGCCTGTCGTGTGGCTATTATAAAGAAAATTTGATTTGGATACAAAGGACTTAAACTTTATTTATTTGCTGGCAATCTTGGTATCATCATTAAAATTCTCTAGGTTTGAGCTTATCTACTTAAAAAAGAGTAATATTAATCCCAAACTCATACAATTGTTGTAAAGATTGAATTAAAGGCAGTAAGTGCTTTTAAGTAATAGTGAGAACAGTGAGAGGGAAATACCGGAGTTTCCCCTCTCAGAACTAAAAATTCCAAACACAACCTAATCTATTACTATAACTCTCAAAAGTTATACATTTACTGAACTCAGAGTAAGATATATTCTGATGTAGGATAATTCAGCCACACCGAGGTACAGTGTTTGCCAAACACTGTATATTACAAAAGTAGCTGAACAAGTAGGAATATTGTGAGCATTTTTAGATTACACAAAACAATTTCTCTTAAGGTATAGAAGAAAATAATCTGAAACTATTTAATTGGTTTCTGTATTTTTGAGCTTCATTAGATTGGTCCACAGGATGATCATGTACAGTTGATGGAATACACTTTAACTGGCCTGAATTCTTGCTGCCACGATTTAAATAACCTTTATCAATCCATAGTTCAGTTTGTATCCTTTATAACACTATATAAATAAATTAAAATGATTGCTTTGGGATGCTAACCATTCTTTAACAGTCTTATTGTGGGATGAAAACAGCAAAGCAATATTTGTTTTTTTGTGTGTCTCAGAAAACTAGTTTATGTAAGTTTCACTGTCTGAATTTGTGAGTAATCGAACATGTTGTTTTTTTATGGGAGGTGCTTAAAGAAACTTAAGTGTGCATTGCACGTAAAAAAAGGAAAGAAACTAAATCTAGGAGTCTGTATCTTGTGGTCATTTGAGCACTTAAATTATATACCATTATTTTAAGTGGAGATACATTTTAATTAAAGAGCTGAATTCCTTTCTTTACAGGAAATGCATAGTAGGTACATACCTTAGTTTTCGTGTCTTCCTTTCCTGAGTTAGTAAATGAAAGTATCAAGATATGAGCACCAAGCTTAAAGCAAAAAACCTGCAACTTTGACCATTTTTGCTCTAAGTATAAATGTCACTGAAAACCCATTTGTGAATAGAGCCTGCACTTCACATTCCACTATATTGTTTTATTTTACTAAAAAGGAGAGCCTATTTTTCAAGATTGGTCTTGCATGGGCCCGGGCCCTCATGGTCATCATTTACCTTGTTTTCAGTCCAGTGGTTTTTATTCTTTACATGTTCAAGGGCAAACTCTTAAAAACCAGTGTTGTTTAAGTGTGAATTTAGAAAACTGCCAAGAAAAAAATTAAAGCCAAGTAGACTAAACAATGAGAGATAGAATGAGAGATAAAATGTAGCTGCTCTAAAAGCATAGAGAAAGAATAAAAGGAAACGAGTACAAATATCCTACACTGACAATCTGGAACTTGGTTTTGAAAGTACTGAATGAGTTATCTACTTACATGTAAGGGGGAATTATTTTGAATATTTAATTCAATTGCTTTATATTAATCTCTCAAGTGTTAGTTTAAGAAATATTTGATTCTTTGAGAAAATTCAGAACATATGCATAACATAATGAACTCTTTGTGCTTTTATATATTTTCTATGCTTTCATAAATGAACTAAAAATGCTAGCCTTAAAAAAGGGTTCAGCACACACATAAATTTATTCCAAATTTTCCTTCTTTCCTAGTTATTATGTTTTTCATTACCTATTTATTTCCCAGGCTTTCATGAATCATATTATTTATGCAAAGCAATCAGAATCTATGTTTACAGTTGACTGCAAATCTGAAACTGGTTTGGCACGTGCATGGGAGTTAGTATGAGGTAAGAGGGATTCTTCTATATGGTGGTGGAAGATAGAGGGGATTCAGTTTATGCATTAATAGCAGACATTTCCTAATGAAAATACTGACAAGCATGTTTGGACATGAACATAATGTTTATATGTTATATGTAAATACATACATATTTAACAAATAAATAATATCACA
This sequence comes from Plecotus auritus, assembly GCF_963455305.1. Classification (NCBI taxonomy): domain Eukaryota; kingdom Metazoa; phylum Chordata; class Mammalia; order Chiroptera; family Vespertilionidae; genus Plecotus; species Plecotus auritus. The sequence continues at coordinate 65,513,348 of NC_137772.1, read as the reverse complement.
ATACTAGTATAATTGGTGAATACTGAATCACACACTTGCTAGATAAGAACATTGTGTTCAAGATATTAAATCACTTAAATCTTATTTACCTGGTCAAATGAGATAAAAAAGTCATATCATTAAAACACATGAGAAAAAGGAAGTCTAGGAAGTTAGTTTTGCTCCTGTTTTCTTATAACTGCTATCAAACTGAATCTAAAAAACATACATAGATGTCCTAAAAATAAATTTTATGTTTGCAATTATATGACATTTTAGAAAAGGCAAAATTATAGAGACAGTGAAAAGATCAGTGGTTGCCAGGGGCTTTGGGGGTGGGAGGGGAGAGATGAATAAGTGAAGCATAGGGGATTTTTAGGGCAGCAAAACTCTTCTGTATGTTACTGCAATGTTGTTTACATGTCAACATGCATTAGTCAAAACCCATAGAACTGTACAACACAAAGAATGAGCCTTAATGTAAACTATGGACATTACTTAACAACAATGTACCAATATAGGTTCATTAGATAATTAAATGTAACAAATGTGCCACACTAGTGCAAGACTCTAATAAAATAGAAACTGTTCAGTATTGAGGTATATGGAATTCTTAGATACAATCTGCCAAATTATTCTGTAAGTCTAAATTTGTAATAAAGTATAAAGCCACTAATTATTTTTTAAGAAAAATGGAATTCAACATTAACGCTAGCAATGAGATCCATTTTTGTCTATTATTTTGTCTACCATTCTTTGTAAAATTAATAATCCAAAACTATTTTCACAACATTTGTAAATTATGAAAAAAAAGAGGCAAGTGTTATAAGCTTATCTTTTCTACCTCACGATTAAAATTGTTTGTTCCTTGGTTTTAAATTATTATCATTCAGTGACTGATAATTTAAAATATTAGAGTTTCACTATACATGAGAGAAAAACATGCTTTATGGAGATGAAAAAGTTCATTCACCATAGGCCAGAGTCTCACTCCAGTGCCTAAAGCAATGTTTGTGCGAGTTATATATTTTGAAATATGCAATAATGTTTACCATAATCAATTTGCTATCAGATGGAACTTAATTTTATTTCACAAAATGTTTACCATCAAGACTTGTTATTTTTATAATTAACCTAGAGGCCCAGTGCACGAAATTCGTGCATGGGGGTGTGTGTCCCTCAGCCCAGCATGCACCCTCTCCAATCTAGGACCCCTCGAGGGATGTCCGACTGCCCTTTTAAGCCCGATCCCACTGGATCGGGCTTAAAAGGGCAGTCGGACATTCCTCTCACAATCCAGGACTGCTGGCTCCCAACTGCTCGCCTGCCTGCCTTCCTGATTGCCCCTAACCGCTTCTGCCTGCCAGCCTGATCACCCCCTAACCACTCCCCTGCCAGCCTGATTGATGCCTAACTGCTCCCCTACCAGCCTGTTTGCCCCTAACTGCCCTATCCTGCAGGCCTGGTCACCCCTAACTGCCCTCCCCTGCAGGCCTGGTCCCCCCCAACTGCTCTCCCCTGCAGGCCTAAGTCCCCCCCCAACTGCCCTTCCCTGCAGGCCCGGTCACCCCCAACTTCCCTCCTCTGCCGGCCTGGTTACCCCTAACTGCCCTCCCCTGCAGGCTTGATTGCCCCCAACTACCCTCCCTTGCAGGCCTGGTCCCTCCCAACTGCCCTCCCCTGCTGGCCTGATCGCCCACAACTGCCCTCCCTTGCAGTCCTGGTCCCTCCCAACTGCCCTCCCCTGGTGGCCATCTTGTGGTGGCCATCTTGTGTCCATATGGGGGCAGGATCTTTGACCACATGGGGGCAGCCATCTTGTGTGTTGGAGTGATGGTCAATCTGCATATTATTCTTTTATTAGATAGGATAGAGGCCTGGTGCATGGGTTGGGGCCAGCTGGTTTGACCTGAAGGGTGTCCCGGATCAGGGTGGGGGTTTCCCTTGGGGTGTGGGGCAGCCTGGGCGAGGGGCCTGTGGTGGTTTGTAGGGCGGCCACGCCCCCTGGTGATCCAAGCAGAGGCCCTGGTATCTGGGGTTTATTTATCATCTACAATTGAAACTTTGTAGCCTGGAGCGGAGCCAAGCCTTCTGCTTGCTCCATGGCGGCAGCCATTTCTGTTGGGATTTATTTATCTACTTTAATTCAAACTTTGTAGCCTTAAGAGAATGCCAAGACAGGCCAGGGCTGCAGAAGCTTGGCTTCCTCCATTGCCAGGGGCCACCCTAGCCTCCTGCTCTCTTCAGCTCCGTGGCTGCCACCATTTTTGTTGGGATTTATTTATCTTCTATAATTGAAACTTTGTAGCGTTGAGCAGAGGCCTGGGCCCACTGGGGTGTGTGGAAAGCTGGACTTCCTTCATCGCCGGGGAAACCCAAGCCTCCCTCCTGCTCGCTCCGTGGCCGCAGCCATCTTGGTTGGGGTTAATTTGCATACTCGCTCCTGATTGGCTGGTGGGCATGTCTTGTGGGTGTAGCGAAGTGATGGTTAATTTGCATATTATTCTTTTATTAGATAGGATCACATAGTAGTGGCATACATCAAATATCAGAGACAATGAAACCTCACCTGAGAGATATTTATATAACCACATTTTATTAAGGTATAATCGACAAGGAACATTTTATTAGTTTCAAGTGTACAACGTATTGATTTGATATTTTAATCCTCATCTGAGGACATTTTAACTGATTTTTAGAGTGAGAAAGGGAGAGAAAGAGAGACAGAGGGGCAAAGAGATAAGGAGACAACGAAAAAACATCAATTGGTTGCCTCCCAAAGGTGGTAGGGTGGGGATCGAACCCACATGAGGTATGTTCCCTGATTCAGAATAGAACCCTTGACCTTTCAGTGTACAGGTGACACTCCTACCAAGACCACAATGTAATGTAGATCTGTGATCTAAACCTAAGAGTAATTCTTAAGACTGAACTTATTTCCCCCATGCTGCCCTTGTCAGCTCTGGAAGAGGGAGAAAGAGAATATAAGAAATGTTTTCATGGAGTTCATATGCAATTAGCATTGCCAATGTCCAACTGAAGAGAGTATAAGAATGATCACAGCTTGGACAGCTGTCCAGGCACCAACTCACTTTCCCAATATACCTTGCCCAAAACAAATGTAATGGCATGAAGGAGACTGCAGTGATCCATATTATCATGCATTTCTTATTTAGTTTCTGTTTGTTTTCACATTAGGCACCTAGAAAAATCATTCTTAATCTAGGAATAGCATTCGCATTTTGTGCCCTGGCCACGCAGTATTTGATATGTTTCAAAGAAACGTGTAAAGATGAGAGAATAAAATGGAAAAACCAAAAGCCTAATTAGATTTTTAGCAGGAAAATTAGAAATCTAAGTAGAGAAATCAGCTTATTATCTATTTAATTTCTTTTTCTCCCTTTCTCTTACAGCTACCACTCAGAAATAAAAAAAAATACATCATTTTATTTTTGACTAATGATGTATATTCCTTGATAAGAGCAGTGCAATAGCCCTGACTGGTTTGGCTCAGTGGATAGAGCGTCAGCCTGCGGATTCAAGGGTCCCATGTTTGATTCCGGTCAAGGGCATGCACCTTGGTTCTGGGCACATCCCCAGTGGGGGGTGTGCAAGAGGCAGCTGATCGATGTTTCTCTCTCATCGATGTTTCTAACTCTCTGTCCCTCTCCCTTCCTCTCTGTAAAAAAATCAATAAAATATATTGAAAAAATAAAAAAGAGCAGTGCAATAAAGCATCCTATCTAATAAAAGAGTAATATGCAAGTTGACTGTACTTCCGCTACACCCACAAACCATGCCCACCAGCCAATCAGGAACGAATATGCAAATAAACCCACCAAGATGGATGCGGCCACAGAGAGCAGGAGGGAGGCTTGGGTTTTCCCAGCAATGGAGGAAGCCAAACTTTCCACCTGCCCTTGCCGGCCCAGGCCTCCACTCCAGGCTACAAAGTTTCAATTATAGAAGATAAATAAATCCCAACAAAAATGGCAGCAGCCATGGAGCTGGAGAGAGCAGGAGGCTAGGGTTGCCCCTGGTGATGGAGGAAGCCAAGTTTCTACAGCCCTGGCCTGCCTCAGCCTCCGCTTAAGGCTACAAAGTTTGAATTATAGAAGATAAATAAATCCCAACAGAAAAAGCTGCGGCCACGGAACTGGAGAGAGCAGGAGGCTACGGTTGCCCCTGGCGATGGAGGAAGCCAAGCTTCTGCAGCCCTGGCCTGCCTTTGCTTCCGCTTAACGCTACAAAGTTTCAATTATAGAAGATACATAAATCCCAACAGAAATGGCTGCTGCCACGGAGCTAGCAGAAGGTTTGGCTCCACTCCAGGCTACAAAGATTCAATTGTAGAAGATAAATAAATCCCAGATACCAGGGCCTCCGCTTGGGTTGCCAGGGGGCGTGGCCAGCCTGCAAACCACCACAGGCCCCCACACCCCTAGGGAACCCCCACTCTGATCCGGGACACCCTTCAGGGAAACCAGCTGGCCTGACCCATGCACCAGACCTCTATCCTATCTAATAAAAGACTAATATGCAGATTGACCATCACTCCAACACACAAGATGGCTGCCCCCATGTGGTCAAAGATCCTGCCCCCATGTGGACATAAGATGGCCACCACAAGATGGCCAGCAGTCGGGAGGGACCAGGCCTGCAAGGGAGGGCAGTTGGGGGCAATCAAGCCTGCAGGGGAGGGCAGTTAGGGGTAACCAGGCTGGCAGAGGAGGGACGTTGGGGGTGACCGGGCCTGCAGGGAATGGCAGTTGGGGGGGACCCAGGCCTGCAGGGGAGAGCAGTTGGGGGGGACCAGGCCTGCAAGGGAGGGCAGTTAGGGGCAAATAGGCTGGCAGGGGAGCAGTTAGGCATCAATCAGGCTGGCAGGGGAGTGCTTAGGGGGTGATCAGGCTGGCAGGCAGAAGCGGTTAGGGGCAATCAGGAAGGCAGGCAGGTGAGCAATTGGGAGCCAGCAGTCCTGGATTGTAAGAGGAATGTCTTACTGCCCGTAAGTCGGACATCCCTCGAGTGGTCCCAGATTGGAGAGGGTGCAGGCTGGGCTGAGGGACACCCCCTCTCGTGCACGAATTTCATGCACTGGGTCTCTAGTAACTATTATAAATGGTTATAACTGTTGTAAATGGTGAGAGACACTCTAAAAAGGGTACTTGCCTGAGTTCTAGTTTAGGTTATACTTTATATGACCAATTTACTCACCATCTCCTTAATTTCTCATTGAAAATGACCTCAGTTATGCTTTAGCACAGTCCAGTATCTATTACCAACTCCAGCCTTGCCAGATTCCACCTGCCCTGCATTCGACACCACTCTCTTTGCTTCCAGAGCACTCAGGCTTGTGTGTCTTTCTCTAATGAGGCTATGAGCCAGCACCTATCACAGTTCCTAGTACAAAGTAAGCACTTAATTAAAGCTCATTCCTACACCTCCTATTGTTCCCCAAAGCCCTTATTAACTCTAAAGTTGACTATATCTATGAAATTACTCCATGTCTGAAACTTAATAAACAATAAGTAGAGGTAAAAGTTTCCATCAGCTCATTCCTTCATTAAAAAAGTTGTTAATATTAATTCCCATTTAAAAAAATTCTCTCACTATAGAACTTTACATGGCTAGTTTCAATATATTACAAAGTAGTTTTTTTGTTTTTAAGAAAGAGATAAGGGGACACTTCCAATGGATCTGAAACCTAACACATGTGTCACATTTTGTAAACTTGTTAATTTGAAGTGTTTTACTTTTTTAATAAATAGAAAATGCATAGCTAGAATTGTTAAGTACATATTCAGTAATAGTAAGTTGAAAGATAATGTTCTTTCTGCTTCCAAAATTTAGTTTTAATGTATATAAAATTAAACCAAAGTTAGGTACGATTCTGTATTTTTTTCCCATCATTCAGCAAGTAATACACAGGAGGGAGACTATAAATCTTATAATTTAATACAATGATAAATGTATGTGTGTATTCCATGGTAACAAATGAAAATGCTCTCTATTCCCTTCTGTGTGGGATGCTCTATGCCAGCATCCTAACTTTACTCCTTCCTTCCAAACTCTACTGCAAGCTTTCTGTGGATTTCATTCTATTTCCCTTTTTCCTCTTATCCTATTTGCTTACTGTGCTCAGCTCCTTTATGCTGATCTTATTTGACTCGACTTTTGCCTATCAATGCCATGGTCTTCAATTTCATCTACACATCTGGTATGTGGGATTATCACAATGCTGGGCAAGGTGATAGGACAGTCTCCATAACAACGGCAAAAGATCAATAGTGCCAAGTTTGAGAAACCAGGCACTACTGCCTCTTTTCCTCTATCATCCTATTCCCCCTCTTTAAAAAAGCAAAACAAAAAAAACCCAACAAACTTTTTAGATTCTTTTTCCTCTCATTTTTTCCTTCTCGACTTCTTCCATATGTCACCAACCTATACAATGCAAACATTAGTATGTGCACCTCTGTAGGTATAGCTTATATATTGGTATGAATGCTAGTTAGCACATATGATGTATACATTCCTGTGATCTCTTAGCATAAAGTGTACTTAAAAATTATGGGAGGAATGTGTGTAGTGAGAATATGCATATATTTAACTTGAAGTATTTATGATCTATTTATGCAATGTGTGTGTATTTGTGTGTATGTTCAGATGACTTCATTTTATTAGTTTTCATTCTTTATTGTTGTTGTTAATCCTCACCCAAGGATATTTTTCCATTGCTTTTTATAGAGAGTGGAAGGGAAGGCAGAGAGAGGGGAGAGAAACATGGATATGAGACACATCAATTGGTTGCCTCCTACACTCGTCCTGACCAGGGCCTGGGATCAAACTTGAAACCCAGATACATACTCTTGACTGGGAATCAAACCTGTGACCCTTTGGTGTGTGGGATGACACTCTAGCCACTGAACCACACCAGCCAGGGCTGTTAGTTTTCATTCTTGTGCTTAAGTGCATGAATTGAAGAGTGCAGATATATTTGTTTTCTATAACAGTCCAGCTGAGATGGCTTTGGGTTAGAGAACTTAAGTCACAAGTGCAGTGAATAATTCCCATCTCTGTTAAGGATATGGCTTTCCAGTAAGGAGTCTGGATACTGGCCCAGAGGACGCCTACTGCAATTAAATCTAGGCATGAAACCTGAATGAACTTTGCCACATATAAAGGTGGGATAACATATTTAACACTCACAGATATGTGTACATGCATATGGTCTATTCATTTAATCCTGACAACATCTCAATATAGGAAATTATTATTAATCACATTTTGCGGACAGAAACAGAGATTTGGGGCAAGTTAAGAAATGTGCCAATGGCTGTACAGATATGAGTGGCAATGTCAAGATGTAATATTTAGTGACTTCTGTCAACAAACCCATAGCCTCAATGTATTATAATACTGATTCCCACAACTGATTCTATACTGTATGCCTACAGTAGGTCAGGAAAGACTGAAATGACTGTAATCACTCCAATAACATTTTTCCTTTTGTTTCATGCAATTTAAAGAAGAACATAATGTTCAAAAGAGAAAGTATCAAAAAGTTCAAGTAAAATCTTTCATGGACTTCACAAACATATCTTAGCAGAGTTATTTTCCTTTATTAGTTTCCCCTATAATATTTCTAAGAAACAGCTTTACATTATTCAATTCTTCATTATCAATTAAATAAGAAAAAGAATAGAATCAGGCACATCAATCACTTCTTTGAGCCAAATAATAGAACTTGGATTCCCATGAGAAAAAGTTAATCTGTGCTTTTTGGTTTTAAATGATTTCTGTGACGAGCCCTCAAATTAATTATTAAATAAATAAGCAATGTCACATTTACATAGTTCATTTCCTACTTAGCATCAATACTTTCAGCTGCAGTAAAAATAGCCAACGTTCAATTATCTACAGTCTTAAAAGGGATCGCAGTATAAGTAATCCCAAATGACAGATAACCCAAAAAGCATTTATGTTGGGTTTTAAATTCATTATATGATTCCAGCAGATTTATTGCCATAATTATATGCTTTTTCTCAGGCTCATATTAAAATTCATTTGTATTTCCTGAGCACCAGTCAAGTGACAGCAGAAAGGAGGATTCCAGATACTTGCTGAGTGACAAAAGAAAAGTTGATTTGCTATTAGCATTTTTTCCCTGTAAATAATCAACAATAAGATAAGCAAGAACTGGTCATAAAACTGCACTTCATATTTATTTAATTCTTTACATAATTAATTAAAATGATACACTACAGTCCAGCAGGCATGGCTCAATGGTTGAGCCTCAACCTTTGAACTAGTAGGTCACAATTTGATGCTTGGTCAGGGAACATGCCAGGGTTGCAGGCTCGATCCCTACTAGGGGGGCATGGAGGAGGCAGCTAATCCATGAGTCTCTCTCATCACTGATGTTTTTATCTCTCTCTCCCTCTCCCTTCCTCTCTGAAATAAAAATGTAAAAAAAACACACAACAAAACGATATATTACAACACTATAGCAGAGGTTTGAAGGACATGGCTAGGGACACAGACTTAGGTTGTGCCCTGGCACTAGCCTAGTTCAGGGATCATAAGCAAGTTGCTCATCTTGCTAAACTTCAGTTCTTCACTTATAGAAGGGTTCAGATAGTAGTACCTACATTTGAAGGAAGTTCTGAAGGTTAAATGACACACAGTACTAAATTAAAGTACTTTGTCATTTTTTTGTTGTAGCGATTATTTTTGTCTATTTTACTGTGGTGCTAAAACTACAATACTACAACTGATAGAGTGCACCAGTTTAGGTTCCACAAAAAGACACAGCCTTTAATTATTCAACAAATTACATAGTACACTCTAAGGTCAATTGTTAAAATTTATTCATAATCTGCTATAACAGGAGACAGTTGGACCTCTTTTTGATGTAACTATCAAAACAAACTGGAAAATAACTAGACACATAATTTGTTGTTTTAAACCCTTAGGGCAGTATATATTTCACAATTCTACATTTTTAGGGTTTTAGGAAGGTAGTAGCACACTGCTGAGAGGAATGGGGTGGAAGTGCACACTCAGACACTGTTATTTCCACAGTAATACCAATGAGCATTTACACTGTGTTACAGACAAAGCTTACAAATATCTGCACGGAGTTCAGCTCAGGTTTTAATTATACCTAACTTTTTCTAATGAAATTTTTCCGAATTTTTAAGAATTTTAGAATTAAATATAAGAGATTCGGAAACTGGATTAAATCAAATTATATCTTTTCATATGTCTCTTGGCTTTCCTTCTGTCTTCTTTCGAAAAGATTCTATTTAGGTCCATTGCCCATTTTTTTTTATTGGATCATTTATTTTCCTTTTATTAAGTTGTATAAGTTCCCTGTAGATGTTGGAGATTAAACCTTTATCAGTGATAACGTTTACAAATATGTTCTCCCATGCAGTGGCCCTTCTTGTTGTTTTGTTGATGGTTTCTTTTGCTGTGCAAAAGCTTTTTATTTTGATGTAGTCCCCTTTGTTTATTTTCTCTTTAGCTTCCATTGCCCTAGGAGTGGTATCAGTGAAGAAATTGCTTTGGCATATGTCTGAGATTTCTCTGCCTGTGGATTCCTCTAGTATTTTTATGGTTTCCTGTCTTATGTTTAAGTCCTTGATCCATTTTGAGTTTATTTTTGTGTATGGTATAAGTTGGTGGTCTAGTTTCATTTTTTTTCATGTATCTGTCCAATTTTCCCAACACCATTTATTGAAGAGACTGTCTTGACTCCATTGTATGTTCATGCCTTTGTCAAATATTAGTTGAGCATAGAGGTTTGGGTAGATATCTGGATTCTCTATTCTATTCCATTGGTCTATATGCCTGTTCTTGTGCCAGTACCAGGCTGTTTTGAGAACAGTGGCTTTGTAGTACAGCTTGAAATCTGGTATTGAGATCCCATGCTCAAAGTCACTAATTATCCGAGAGATGCAAATCAAAATAACAATGCAGTACCATCTCACACCTGTCAGAATGGCTATCATCAACATATCAACAAATGACAAGTGCTGGCGAGGATGCAGAGAAAAAGGAACCCTCGTGCACTGCTGGTGGGAATGCAGACTGGTGCAGCCACTGTGGAGAACAGTATGGAGTTTCCTCAAAAAACTGAAAATGGAACTCCTATTTGACCCAGTAATCCCACTCCTAGGAATATATCCTAAGAAACTAGAAACACCAATCAGAAAGGATATATGCACCCCTATGTTCATAGCAGCACAATTTACAATAGCTGAGATTTGGAAACAGCCTAGGTGCCCATCAGCAGATGACTGGATCAGAAAACTATGGTACATCTACACAATGGAATACTATGCTGCCATAAAAAAGAAGGAATTCTTACCATTTGCAGCAACCTTGATGGAACTGGAGAGCATTATGCTAAGTGAAATAAGCCAGTCAATGAAAGAAAAATACCATATGATCTCACTCATTTGTGGATAGTAAAGAATATTATAAACTGATGAACAAAAAGATAGATACAAAGGCAGTAAAGCATCAAACAGACTGTCAAATTACAGCAGGAAGGTTAGGGAGAGGTGGGGGAGATAAGAGATCAACCGAAGGACTTGTATGCATGCATATAAACATAACCAATGGACGCAAGACATTGGGGGGTGAGGGCATGTATGGGAGTGAGGTGGGGGGGGGCAATGGGAAGATATGTACAAATGTAATACCTTAATAAAAAAATGGAAATAAAAAGAAAGACATCTTTTGCTATTACTAAAATTAAATAAATAAATAAATAAAATTATATCAATGCTACAGTTTTTCATTAATACTGTTGTACATATCACAGAATCATAGGGTAAGATAATGAGGAATAAAAAGGTTCTCTTAATTTGCATAAAACGGTCCTAGAAAACTTCTTATCAATGGAATTCTAAACAGTGATTCAAGTTTATATAATTACTCCTTAATTTTAAAAGCATAAAGCAAATTTGTAGAAAGATGACAGACAGATGGCATTATTCTTTCCCCCCTGTATTTCAATTAGAATTTTTTTCTTAGCTGTATTTTACTGGTAAACTGGCTTAAATTATTATATTTCAGTTTTAATTAAGCTATAACATTTTTTATATTTTCACTGATCAATAGATGAGATAGAATATAAGCAATATGTCAGGAAATCAGTGTATTTTAAAAAATTTTTCTTTAAAAAAATACACTGATTTATACTGTATCTTCCCAGAAACATGCACAAATTATACCAGGTTGTAAATATACCCCAAGATGAAGCAGAAAGATAACATTTTGATATACATTTGTAGAAGATTGAAAGAAAAGGTTTACACCATTCACTGACACATGACTATTCTTATTATCAGCAGAGAAAAACATTATTTCAATATTTTCTATAATTTCAGCATATAAATCTAATATGTATATCCAATCAGAAGGGTTTTAAATTACAAAAGAGCTCATTAGTTAGAGTGCCAAGGCAGGACTTGCTGAAAATTCTGTTCAACAGGTCCATAATCAACACAAAGTTCATAATTCGGGATATGCTAAATTTCTGGGAGATCTGACATGAGAAATTCACAGAAGAATGATTAAATACACGTGCAATAAAAGTGGTATGTAAAGTAAAAGTCCTTAAAAATAATGATTTTGGCCCGACCGGTGTGGCTCAGTGATTGAGTGTCTATGAACCAGGTAGTCACGGTTTATGGTTCTATTTCTGGTTCAGGGCACATGCCCTGGTTGCCCCATTCGATCCCCAGTTGTGGACATGCAGGAGGCAGCCCATCAATGATTCTCTCTCATCATTGGTATTTCTATCTCTCTCCCTTTCTCTCTGAAATCAATAATATATATATATATATATATATATATATATATATATATATATATATCTTTTTAAATACGGATTTTAAAGAAGACAATGTTGGCAACTCCAAATAAGAGCAACAGTTTTCAAAAATAAAATTATAAAGTTCTTCAAAACTAAAAAAAAAAAAAGGCAACAGTTTTCATTTCAATCTGAAATTAAAGAGAAAGAAAGAATTAACAGGTTTAAAAGCTTCAATTTCCAAGTACATGTATAGGGAGAACACTGATAGAAAATATATGATGAACGACATATATGCCATTACATAATAATTAAAAAGTAGGTAATTAAAGCAAAAAAAAAAAGGTGACCTATAAAATGAAGCAAATACTTAGGGCAACTTTATAGGCAAATTTTAAACATGACTTTGTGCCTCTCATTTGTCAGGATAAAAAAGTAATATATAAGTAGCTCTCTAGATGGCATTATCTCAAAAAGGGATTGTACATATTTTTCACCATTGTTTCCAAACATGCCTTAAATTGTAATACTTTTTCATAAGTGGCTTCATGGGTAGAATCCAAAGTAGTGAAAACAAAAATAATTTAGCCAATGTATAGTGGATAAAACGTGGAAAAAGAAAGGACTAAATTTCCTTTCAACTAAGTTGTCTATATACTAGTATGATCAACTTTCCTGCTAGGAACAATAAAAAATTGGACAAAACTTCAAAAAGTACAATTTTAAGACACTGGAAGTGAGCTAAGGCAACCAAGACTTGAAGTACAGGACCCAGAAAATAAATAAACACAATGAGAAGAGCTATTGTTCTATAACTACTTTATTTTTTGAGGCATAATCATACTGTATGGAATTCATTTAGATATTTTAAAAAGTTCTATGAGACTATAACAAATTACTTAAAACTAAAAGGAAATAGTCAACATAAAAAAATTACCAGTAATTCAGAATTTTTAGAATTATCAAACATGGACTTTCAAATAACTACAGTAACATGCTTAAGAAAAAAAGTAAGAGTGAAATTTTACTCTAAAATTAGAACCTTCCAAAAAAAAAAAAAAAAAGGAGATATAAATTCTAGAAGAGAAAAAATACAATACCTGACACTGAAAATTTGACATAGCAGAAGACAGGATTAATGAACTAAACACGAGAGAGTAGAAATTGGTCATACTATAACACACACAGAATAGTGAACAAATTATAAGTGTACTGTTTGTGAAATTTTACAAATGTGCTGAGCATAGACATGTAACTACCACCCAGACAAAGAAACAGAAAGTAATGTTTTCCTTTCCTGTCTCATCATGGTCATCACATATTTCAAGAAGAATAACTATCCTGACTTCCAAAGCTATAGTTTTGCCTGTTCTTGAATTTTGTCAAATTTTGATACAAGTTTGCCAGCTTCATAAAAATGTTTAAAATGAAAGAGACAAGCCTTTCTGGAGGCCATTACATGTGAATTGTCTAAAGAATAAAGTTATTATCTAGATGTACTGCTAGTCACACTATTTTTTTTTTTTTTTGCTTCTGTCCATCCAATACAATTAAAAGTAAAAGAGAAATGCCTTGCTGAAATCAAGCCAAACTATATTGGTGGCATTTTTCCAATTCCAAGAATGTGAAAAATATGTTTGATATGATTTCTTCTTAAAAAATAATTTAAATTTATATGAATAGTAATATCATTTCTAAACACCAACCTAAACTATGCATATAATAATATATTGTAAATTCTAACAAATACAGCAATTCATCTTTTCCAGGATTTAATTTTGCATTTTGAGAATTATACAAGAAATATCTGTCTAATCCTCTCTCCAATTTCTCATAGGTTTTCTACGATTACCCAGGTAAACATAATTATGTCAAGTGTTATATTTAGCACTTAACATAGTTCCTGGTATCTTGTCCTTTTAGGTACTCATTAATAGTCATTAAATGAAGGTATGAACTCAGTGATAAATCAGATGGTCTTTTAACAATTTCTCTTCCATTGAAGACTTCAATTTCCTCTTAAAAAACGGGTTGCTCTCTCACCACCCATTCCCCTTTCTAAAAGTTAGGGGATTTTTTTTTTTTTTTTTGAGGGAACAAGTTTTGAACAGTTATCTTTTCTCTGTCCCTAGCTAACTTATCTTATGCAATTCAAAATAAAGCAAAACACTCCTATTAGAGCCACACTGATTCCTTTTGGGTATCTTTGTCATTTATACGATGCACATATCCAGTTAGATAACTTGTTTTGAACAAGAGTAACTGTTTTGCTATTGGCAGCACTACAAAAATCAGCTTTTCTAAGTTCATCCCTCTACTACTTTGTCTAGGTTTTCTTCTTTTTTTTTTTTTTTCAATTTACAAACTTCAATATAAATTTCATTTCTCTCCAGGTTACAATCATTTTGACTTCACCAAGCAGTTCTTCCTTCTTGTTCAAAACCTAATCAGAGCATCATCAGTTTCACCTCATTGCTTCCTTTTCCATCTGGCAAAAAAATATAAATAACAGCTGCCTTAACACTATACTCTAATAATATTTTAGTTATATGACTTAAACAGTTTACATATTATCTCATGATTTTTGTAATAACATTGTAAAACACATGTCACCACAAATTTGGTTCCCTTGTATAGTTACAACTTTTTAAATGTTTCTCATTTTGAAGTCCATAGCTTGCTCTTTATTCTGATATAGAGTAAAAATATTCTTGAAAGTACTTAAAGTCACCTGTCAGAGGTGTGTATGTGTACAGACTGGTGGTCTTAAATACATCCCTAAAGTGATTACTGTGTCCTCGTGCCTATCTGGTCATTCAGCTTTATGATATACATAATGCCAGAATATTTGCCTTCAGAGCTCCAATGAGATTCAAATGGAGAAAAACAGAAGGTTAGAGTGGCAATTAGTGAATTAGTATAAAGGAATGATCATTGAGAACAATCTAAAATTAGCTACAATGATGATTTCCCTTTAAACTTTGCCATCTCTTTGTCCTTCAAATGTACTTTTTTTTTTTTTTTACTCTCTATTGCAGCCAGAGTCCTATTCTCTAGACTTCTTTTTCACTCATGTTGATGGCCTTTTTAAAATTCCTGATCATCTTCATACTAAAGGTAGGTTCTTTAGGGGATGGGAGGTAAACATACTTAGCATTTTTCAAAATACTTAAGAATAGAATATTGTATAGATATGATTAGTTGCTGCTTATCATTAATTGCTTCTACTTACTTATATCTTTCTGAAACACAGGGGCTAGTACATCAAATCTCTTAAGCTATGTATCTAGATTCTGCCAGTGAGATGGTCATGCAGGCATGAGAAGTGAGATGGAGGTCATCTCGCTGGTGTGGCTACTAGCAACAACATTCAGCAGTGCAGGGCCAAGTTGCTAATTTTTGTGAGAGGCAGTTGTGTCAATAGCAGTTATAGTAGCAGCTTCGTCACCTCGTTATGCCAGCGTGTCCTGAAATCAGTGGTAGAAAGGCAAACCTGACTTCCCTCCCTCTCTCCCTTCAATGGATTAGGTAAACATCTAATCGCTATAATAAATTCCTATCTGCTTGAAATCCCACTCCAATTCTTAGTGTTTCATGCTTCCTGTACTTTACTCGAATGGATACAATTATTAGGAGGTTGGTTGAGATAACATGACTATAGATATGAAATGCAAATGGGAGAGTAGAGTGCAGTTATCGATCACCAAGCATATGCACTCCAAGTTCTTTAACGGTGTAAATGAAGGTCCACATGCTACACGCACCACTCTCATCCTTTCACTCTCCCTGCCTTAAACTGCATGTAGCTTCCTTACATTCTTGACCCTTCTGGGCTCTTCACACATTCTCTTACCTCTAAAAAGAGGAACATAATCTACCCTCATCCCTTTTCCCCACTCTCAACTTTTTCTGAACTCCCAGACATTTTTAAGGTGCACGTCAGACATTCCCTCTTCCCCGCAGCTTTGTCTGATACTCCAGGACAATAAGGAACTGTCTTCTGGAATCCCATAATACACTGTGTCCGTCCAACTTTTCCACCTACTATGCTGTATTAAAATTAGCTGTCCATGTTGTATCTCTCTTAGAAGACTGTAGCTCCTTGCAGTGTGGGACCACATTCAATGACTATATCCAAATAAATAAATGAGAGAATGATTTTGTATTTTTCATTGCTCCATCTGCCTGAAGAGACTAATCACATCAATTAAAAAGCATAGTCCCCATTTGAGACAATGGAAGGTGAAGTTTTTGTAAGGTTCGGTTTTCAAAGGGAATATGGAAAAATTCATGGAATTGATCACATTAAGTCGTAAGTCAAACTAAGATTTCCTAAAGAGAGTTTTATTTCTTCTTTTAGGCTATTTACATTCTTACGTCATGCACCCTGTAGAAGGGAGGTGATTCTGACACACCCTATTCGTGGTGAATGATGAGATTTTTAGTCTGGCTTTTCATTTATGTCTGGCCTTTCACATTACAAATATATTTCAAAAAATTAATCTATATACCTATACACCTTTATAAACCTATATATCTATACCTATAATCTATCTACCTACACCCTGTATAAACTGACTTAGTGACTAAGGTTTCTCATTTAGATTTTGAAATCCCTTTCAATATGATGACATATATAAACACAAAACCAGAAAAAAAAATCAAACTATGAGTTTTTTTCAGTGTTCTGAACTCTCAAGTGTCTACAGTCAATTTATGAATTACCAAGACTAACCTGAAAACAGGACGCAAGGTCGGTGATCACATGCTAGAAATAGGAGTGGGGAGGTGAGAGTGGACCCTGGCAAGAACCTGGATTGCTGTTCAAGATAGAACAGGGAGTGGGGGTCAGATTCCACTCTGAGAAGGAAGTGGTGTAGATCTGGGAGCACCCGGGAATCCACTGGCTATTACTGGATCATGAGCTCTTGATTAGTGTAGACTTGGGGTCCTTAGACATTTGGCCAGAATCCTTTCTGACTGGTCAGATAGTTCAATATCTCACTTGGCTAAGATAGCTCAGAACGGGGTATGGAAGTGGTAAGTGGAGTGAAGAAAGGAAGGATTAGGTATAATCTGGTAATTTTTTAAAACACTCTAGCATTGGAGGTCCCAAGGCTCAGGTTCTGTTGTTGGAACCAAGATAATCAGAAAGAGAAGAAATAAATGAAATTTCATGAGAGTGGAGATTTTTACTTCATTCACTGTTACACCCCAATACTGGGAATGTTTGTGGAATAAATGAGTGATAGGAGGCTGGTGCTGTCATGTGCATATCCTATTTGCTTATTTCTCTCTTGCTTATCTCCTTTTTTAAAAATGTATTTTTTATTATTGATAGTATTAGATATCTCCCATTTCCCCCCTTTCCCTCCTCTTCCCAGTCTCTACCTACCCCCACCCCAGGTCTTCACTATCCTATTGCCCGTGTCCATGTGCTATGCATATAAATATGTAAGTTCTTGGGTTTATCTCTTCTCGTTCCCCCAACCCCACATCGAGGTATGTCTTGCTTATCTCCTTTGGTCACTGAATTGCCCACTGCATACCATACTTTTATGGTTTTTAGCCTAAAGCAAGAATTTTCATTCTGTCAGATCTCTGTGTTTGTGTGCATGTATGCACATGTGTAATAACAAATGTAAGTTGAATCACATTAAAACTCAAAGGTGAAAAAATTAATCACATAATTTTGCCACAAAACATTCTAATGGAATCAGCAACTGATGTAAATGAGTGATTTCATTAACTTTCACCATTTGATAATAGCCTGTTTAACAACCTAATCAATGATCAATTTGACCTGTTTTGCTCTCCTCTCAGCTTCCCTGATAAGTGGGAACTTCAATAAGTTGCTAGAGAAATCACTTTAGTTGATTAAACCTCTAAAAATAAACAAAAGGGAGAATAAGCCTAAAGATGAAATGAGCCGAAAGAATCATCTGTCAGATGCTGAGAAGAGAGGTTTCCTGACAAAGCTTTATTAATATAGTTGGAGATTTCTATCATTTTATCATCAGCCTAATTTTATATAGAGAACAATTCTCAAAATACTCTTAGTCAAAAACACTTTTTTGCTTTAGTTTTAGTGTGGTTGCTGTATTTTTACTATTTAGAGAAAACATGCATCTTATATACAAACATTATACAATAAGGCTCTGCACAAAATTATATTTTATAATCAAAGCACTGAGAAATTAGATATTAAAACCCCACTTTATTATTTCCCTGTATCCATATTTGTTTTTGTGGATGTTTCTGCAAACTAGACAAAATTTTGCTCAGCCTGAACTCTCAATTAACTATTTTATTTAAAAAATAATAGTAATAATAATACATGAAACAGACTGTGTGCTGCTCCCAGTAAAGATATGTAAAATGAAAAGAATTAAGCTATTTTCAGAGAAAAGAAAATGTAGGGTTATGAAATATCAGTAATACAGGGTGGGGCAAAATTGGGTTTACAGTTGCTCATATGGGAAATAAATAGTAAATAATAATACAAGAATAAACTCTGTATTGCATGTACTCACAACTGTAAACCTACTTTTGCCCCACCATGTATATATTAACCTTTCAAACTATCTAAAAATAATTAACACTGATGATGTATTCAAAAGCCCTACTATAGTGTACTAAATTAAGAAGGCACACAGAATTTATAATGTGAATAGTAAACATGTCACCACTCAAACAAAGGCACTGGAGCAAATAATTGATTAAAAATGCAAATTAACACAAGTGAACTTGGGTACAAAAAGAAAGTCATGGAACCAAAGGCTTCTATGGAAGCGGAAAAGGAAGTGGGAAAGGCAAGACTGAGGACTGTTCAGGGGGAGAATTGTGGTGAAGCGAGGACAGCCTCCGGAGCTGTGGACAACTTGTTAAGGAAGTAGCAGTTCTGAATTTCTGTTACTGGGCTTTGTTCACACTGTGAAGATTTCTGATAAGGTGTTTATAAATTTTCTGAACAGTTGACCTTGGGACTATTTTATGGACACTAGAAACTATTGCTTTTTATGGAGAAGATAGGCAGTTCAATAAAGGTAAATCACTCGGATTATCAAAAGAGAAAAGGAGGGAGACATCCCCTGTGAAACATTTCATGCCTGTTCAATAAGTTTAAGCAATTATGTACTACGGTAAATTAGAATAGATTGTAAATCATTGAGTCAATCTTACTAGAAGATGTATGGTCATGTAAAATAAATGATGCCCCTCTTTACAATAAAATTTAGTACTGATGAATTCAGTTATTTAAGAAAATCTAACTGCAGCAATGTCAGTCAATTCTGAATTACAACCCTTCAATAATTGGCTTTTATTTTATTTAGCACAGAGCACTGACTTTACACCAAAGTGAAGAAAATACTCCTATAGGCTTGGGAAGCAGAGAGGCATATCATATATCACACACCAACTTGACAAATGGCCTACCTTGAGTGAAACCATTAACTGCTACCAGTTCAAGGCATTGGAAATAAGAAATGTGGGACACCTGACTATCACAACTTAATAATCATATTATTTTCCTTAGTAACATGTGCCATTGCTAATGTTTTCAATGACTGCTTTCTTTTAAGATCTCACAAAAATATCTTTTAGATTAGATATTAACAAAAGAGAAATTTTAAGAACCATAGCTATTTGTCTCATCAATTTGCAAATATCTAGAGCCATTGATAAATACCAGATGTTTTTTGTTGTTTTATTTTATTTTAGAGAGGAGAGGGAGAGAGAGAGAAACATCGACCAGTTGCCTCTCACTTAGACCTTGATCATGGATTGAACCCACAACCTGTGCATGTTCCCTGACCAGAAACTGAACGTGAGACATATCAGTGTACAGGACAACATTCAACCAAATGAGTCACACTGGCCAGGGCTAAATACCATGTTTTAATAAGAAGTGTCAATGTTGACATCCTATATAATAAAAGTCTAATATGCTAAGTGTCCAGTCGTCTGGTCATCTGTTCAACCAATCAAAGCGTAATATGCTAGTGATATGCTAAGTCTGCTCAACCACTCGCTATGATGTGCACTGACCACCAGGGGGCAGATGCTCCGACTGGTAGTTTAGCTTGCTGGTGGGGTCTGGCTGATTGGGACTGAGAGAGATGGGCCGGACACGCCCTGGAGCCCTCCTGCGGTCCCTCCCTGGCTGGCCAACCTCCTGAGTCCCTCCCTGGCCCTGATTGTGCACCGGTGGGGTCCCTTGGCCTGGCCTGTGTCCTCTCACAATCCAGGACCCCTCAAGGAATGTCGGAGAGCCAGTTTCAGCTCAATCCTGCAGGCCAGGCCAAGGGACCCCACTGGTGCACGAAATCATGCACTGGGCCTTTAGTATAAAATAAAAATGTAATTAAGAAGAATTTGAGGACAATTATACCCTCAGCTTCAACAACATTGGCCATCTTAATTTTTCATATATATTACCTGCAAGAGAATATGTATTTGAAGAGAACATAGAAGTTATTGCCAACTTAGAAAGATGAATGACCATTAAATATTTTTAAAAAGAACTTGATCTGATTTACTTTTATAATATTCAAAATATGCAAAAGAATACAATATAGGTAAGTATAATAAATTTACATTGAAATATTTGAATAAATTTATATGAATCATAATGAAATAAACATCCATGATTAGCTTTTCTTCTCTTCTAAAATATGCATTTATTCCTTTTTAAGGTTATAAATAGCAGTTTATAATATCCTATGTATTTTGATATATAGTATTTTCATTATTACATAATTCTAAATATTTTTAAAATTTCCATATTGACTTTTTAAAATATATTTTTATTGATTTCAGAGAGGAAGAAAGAGGGAGAGAGAGAGAGAAACATCAATGATGAGAGAGAATCATTGATCGGCTGCCTCCTGCACAGTCCGAGCCCTCAACCCGGGCATGTGCCCTTGACCAAAATCAAACCTGGGACCCTTCAATCCGCAGGCTGATGCTCTATCCACTGAGCAAAACCAGCCAGTGCTCCATATTGACTTCTTGTTTGATTCATGTTATTTATAAATATGTTACATTTCAAGATTTTTATGTTATTGACTTCTTATTAAATGCAGTAGTCCAAAAGTGTGATCTCTGGGATAGGGATTTTAGAAATTTGATGAGAATAGTTTTTATTGCATATTTTTTATAACTTTTTTTGCAATTTTAAAAATTTTGAAAGAATGCTTATTGCGAAAATCATCATTGTCTTTACTTGGTTTTTCTGTTTGACATAAAAATAATTGACAAAGGTATATTGAAATTTCCCTCCATATGATAGAGAATTTTCTAATTTTCTATGTTCAATCAATTTTGCTTTATATATTTTTATGCAACTTTTTTAGTCATTTACAAGTTTATAATTGTTATGCCATCCTGATAAACTATGCAGGGAAACTCTCTCTTCCTAATTTTGTTTTTCTGTACTAAAATTTGTATGGTTTGAAGTAAATGGACATATTGCCATAGTAAATATGTCATCATTCCTTTATTTTCAATCTTTGTTTTATGTTTAGCTGTGTCTTTTGTAAATCCAAATTAACAAACAATATCGTTTGGCTTTTGTGTTTAGTCTATTAGTTTTCTATTGTTGCATAACAAATTACTCCAAACTCAGTGACTTAAAACAACATGAATTTATTATTTCAGTTTTCATAGCTCAGGAATCCACCAGCTCATTTTAGCTGGGTACTCTGCTCAGGGTCTTAGAGGATAAAATCAAGGTTTCAGCTAGCTTAGTCCTATCTGGAGGTCTGACTAGCAAAGATTCACGTCCACTTTCCCATAGGTTATTGGCAGGTAATTCATTTCCTTGTGGCTGTAGGACTGAGATCCCCATGGTCTTACTAGCTTTTAGATGGTAATGCTCTCAGCTCTTAGGGGCTGCTCAAAGTCCTGGCAATGTGGTATCTCTCTGACTTCCCTTTCTAAGACCAGTCTGAAAAACTCTCTGCTCTTAGAAGACATGTATATAAGCTCCCTTTCTTAAAGTCAGTTGTGCCATACAACATAACCTAATTACAGGAATAAAATTCATCAAATTCAAAGTTTCAGGGACTATATGCATCCTAGGATGAGGCAGACAGGAAATTTCCAGAAGTCATTTCTGCCCACCACATTCATTATGATTACTGATATTGGCTTTAATTTTATCATCTTTTTGCTTTCTATTTGTCCTGCTTTTCTCTTTATTTGTTTGCATTTCTGATTTTTAAAAAACATACAGAAAAAGACAGAATTGGTTATACTTTTTTCTTTCATTGTTGTCAAATACAATTTTTCCATTCTCCTAGTTTTGGAAATTATATAGTGTAATTCTATTCTTTTAGTGGCTACTCTGGAATTTTTATAATCATAATTAATAGTGTCACATAGGTAAAAAATGTAAGGACATGAGAAAACTAACTTCCAATTTCCTCTCCAAACTTAGAAATAATTATAGTGAAAAATATCAATTATTTCATTTTATGAAAATCCTACATATTAAATATTAAGAGTAGTATTTTATGAATAAAATGTGTATATATGTGTGTATAAAATGTCTGCCATCTTGTTTGGTCACCATACTTTTTTACATTACAGATCATCCTTTGAGATCATTCTAGTTCCTTCCTCAAGTATTACTATGTCAGGATCTTTTAGTTGAATACTTTAGAATTTCCTTTACATAAGGTCCTTGGTTTCTGCTCACTTGTTTTTGCCCATATTTTTGAAAAATATTTCAAAGATTTATAGTGAGTATTGTATAATTTTTTCCCATTTTATTTTTTTATTTAATAAATCTTTATTATTCAGATTATTACAATTGTTCCTCTTTTTCCCCCCATAGCTCCCCTCCACCCGGTTCCAACCCCACCCTCTGCCCTTATCCCCCTCACACTGTCCTTATCCACAGGTGTACGATTTTTGTTCAGTCTCTTCCCACACCCCCCGCACCCCTTTCGCCCCAAGAATTGTCAGTCCACTCCCTTTCTATGCCCCTGATTCTATTATATTCACCAGTTTATTCTGTTCATCAGATTTTTTATTCACTTGATTTTTAGACTCACTTGTTGATAGATATGTATTTGTTCATAATTTTTATCTTTACCTTTTTCTTCTTCTTCCTTTTCTTAAAGAATACCTTTTAGCATTTCATATAATACTTGTTTAGTGGTGATGAACTTCTTTAGCTTTTCCTTATCTGTGAAGCTCTTTTTCTGACCTTCAATTCTGAATGATAGCTTTGCTGGGTAGAGTACTCTTGGTTGTAGGTTCTTGCTATATATCACTTTGAATATTTCTTGCCACTCCCATCTGGCCTGCATAGTTTCTGTTGAGAAATCAGCTGACAATCGTATGGGTGCTCCCTTGTAGGTAACTAACCATTTTTCTTTTGCTGCTTTTAATATTCTCTCTTTGTCTTTTGCCCTTGGCATTTTAATTATGATGTTTCTTGGTGTGGTCCTCTTTGGATTCCTTTTGTTTGGGGTTCTCTGCACTTCCTGGACTTATAAGTCTATTTCTTTCACCAGGTGGGGGAAGTTTTCGGTCATTATTTCTTCAAATAGGTTTTCAGTATCTTGCTCTCTCTCTTCTTCTGGCACCCCCATAATTCTGATGTTGGTATGCTTGAAGTTGTCCCAGAGGCTCCTTACACTATCTTCATATTTTTGGATTCTTTTTTCTTTTTGCTTTTCCGGTTGAGTGTTTTTTGCTTCTTTGTATTTCAAATCTTTGACTTGATTCTTGCAATCCTCCAGTCTGCTGCTAGATCTCTGTATAATATTTTTTATTTCAGTCAGTGTATGCTTAATTTCTAGTTGGTCCTTTTTCATATCCTTGAGGGTCTCGCTAAATTTATCGGCCTTTTCTAGAAAATTCTTAAAACCTTATAATCGTGGTTTTGAACTCTATATCCAGTCGTTTGCTTTCCTCCATTTCTTTCACTTGTGACCTGTTTCTTTGTCTCTGCATTTTGGCTGCTTCCCTGAGTTGATAGAGTGGCTTTTTGTGCTAGGTGTCCTATAGGGCCCAGTGGCTCAGCCTCCCCAGTTACCTGAGGTGGACACTCTTGATGCACCCCTTTGTGGGCTGTGTGCACAGTCTTGTTGTAGTTAAGCCTTGATTGGTGTTGGTATCACTGGGAGGAATTGACCTCCAGGCCACTTGGCTGTGAGGATCAGCTGTGTTTACGCTGGGAGAACTTCTGTGCTGGAGACACCCTTATGGGAGAAGACTTGCAAAAGCCTCTGTGCTCAGCTTGGATGGAGTCTCTGGGCAGAGCAGACAGCATTGGCTTCCCATCAGCCCTGCCCTAAGAGTACCCTGGGTCTCAGTGTCCAACGGTAATTGCTGCAAGCACCTCTGAGAGAAAGCCACCCTCGAGTTTCACCCGCTGCCAGACAGTCCAGTTTCTCCCCGAATGAGTCTGGGTCCCCAGAGTCTCACCCGGAACTGGAGTTCAGAGCAGTCAGGAGCTTTTGTCTCCCTCCTGTTTGAGAAAGCCAGCCAAGTATTCAGTTGCCTGCCCTCTCCACGCACACGCCTTGATACCTCTGCCTTCGCAGTTCCTCTGAGTCTCAGTGTGCTTTTCTATTTCCTGACAGTCCAATTTCTCCCCATATGAGTCTGGGTCCCCAGAGTCTCGTCCAGAACTGGAGTTCAGTGCAGTCGGGAGCTTATGTCTCCCTCCCGCTTGAGAAAGCCAGCTGCATACTCAGTTGTCAGTCCTCTCCACGCGTGTCTCTTTACCTCTGCCTTCTGCAGCTCCTGAGTCTCAGTGTGCTTTTCTCTTTCCTTCTAGTTGTAGAATTTCCACTCAGCCAGCCTTCCTGTGGTTCTGAATGATGTCCGTTTTGTCTTTTAGTTGTAGTTTTGAAATTGTTGTGCAAGGCAGCAGTTTAGTTGTTTACCTATGCCACCATCTTGGTTTCCCTGAGTAACTGTATAATTGAATGTTGACATTTTCTCTAGCATTTTGAAAATATTACCCAACTGTCTTCCAGTTGTCATTTTTGAGAATGAGAAGTTTTATGTCAGTTTATTGGTGTTTTCTTTGTAAAATGATGTCTTTTTCTTGTTACTTTCCTGAACTTCTTTGTCTTTTTTTTGTTTTTGTTTTTTAGTTTTAACATTATAATTTATACATTGAGTCAATTATATGTTTTATTTTTAAGAACTCCATTTGGGTCTTAATCTCCATCAGCCCTACTGAAGTTTTTGTTTTTGTATGTGTATATGTGTGTATTTGCCATTGTGTTGAGACAGCAACGACTGGGAAGGGTGGGCGACCTGAATATCTCCCTTATTTGTTCTCTTCTCTGATAGTTTTGTAGCAGGATTACTTTTCAGAGTACGAAGTTCTCCATATTGTTGGAGTAGAACTAGCTGTAAAGAGCAACTCATCAAATTATTTTCATTAACTGTAGATTTTTGAAAAGTCTCCTTCATTGCTCTGGAGACTTTTTTATTACCATAACTCCACCCTAAGTCATACCATTTCCATAATGCAGTTATTTTTCATATTTTGAATAAAGCACATAACCATTATAAATCCAGTTGATCCAGCCTCCTAAGTCTCGCCTGCCTAATAGAGCAAGATAAGCCATCAAAGCAACCCTTGCACACAGCATTAAAATGACCAGATAGTTTACTTTAGGCATAATTATATAATTCAGGCAAAAAAAAAAATTGGAACAGAAATTACTACATCATATTCAGTGATGTATTACTGAAGTATTTTCCCCCAAACATTTCCTTACCATGGTTCATTGAATGATATACGGATAGATAAAAAATTTTAACAAGTATTTGCTAAGCTCTCAACCAGGAATGACTACAAATACCCCTTTGTTTATTCATTTCTTCATGAATTTCACCTAGGTACTCTCACACCTTACACTGTGCCCCTGAAGAAGTCAGAGAGCCTCAGAGATTACATATAACTGCTTACTTGATATAAAATAAATATTTGGTATATTCTTTCCTGGATCTGGAGTATTTTCCCCTCAAACATACATTTATCTAGTTAATAAACCCTTATTACATGTAATCTAGTTGCCACTCTTCTTAGAATTTTAGCTGCCATAAAGGACTTCATGATAAAATAGTAGTAGCTCTAGTGGCATTTTCTTTTGACCTTCAGATCTGAAAAGGTGTTAATGGATCTCGCTCATGAATCTTAGACTCTTCATGAATCATAAAGAGTTACACTGACTTTTTTTTTTTTTTAAATATATTTTATTGATATTTTACAGAGAGGAAGGGAGAGGGATAGAGAGCCAGAAACATCAATGAGAGAGAAACATTGATCAGCTGCCTCCTGCACACCCCCCACTGGGGATGTGCCCGCAACCAAGGTACATGCCCTTGACCGGAATCGAACCCGGGACCCTTCAGTCCGCAGGCCGACGCTCTATCCACTGAACCAAACTGGTTTCGGCTACTGACTTTATACCTGGTTTTAGAAACGCATAAACTCAAAGTATATTTAATTAAATTACTTACTCCACAACCTCTATGTATAATTATATCCTATATAGATAAGCACATAAAATTTATACCAGGGCTAATAAAGAGGGAAACATATTTTTTCATTTCCTTATGGGGCCAAATCATAAAATTTAATCTTGGCAATTTTATGTTTCTTACAAAAAAAAAAAATAGAATTTCTCATTTGGACATGCTATGGGAGCTATTCAAAGTAGGCAAAATTAAAAAAAGGAATAAAGAATAAAAGAACATGTGCCCTGGCCAGTGTGACTCAGTTGGTTGAGCATCGCCCCATGTACCAAGAGGTTGCCTGTTGGATTCCTGGTCAGGGCATATGCCCTGGGGGTTGTAGGCTTGATTCCTAGTAGGGGGCATGCAGGAGACAACCGATTCATGTTTCTCTCTCTCCCTCTCCCTCTCCTTCTCTAAAATCAATAAAAACATGTTTAAAAATTAAGAGTAATAAAAATGCTTTAAAAAGCGCACAACTTACATTGATTATTTAAAACTATTTATGGCCTAAAGTATCCAGAATTTGTTCTGTGCTATATGCTTCTCTTAATTCCTCAGCTAAGGTTCTCGTTATGTCATTTGATCCATGATCCCTACCTTTTTTGCAGTCCAACTTCTAAGGTGACATTAGATTTAACTTTTTTAAAAAAGAGAGATTTTTCTGGCAAGCAAAAAGTTTAGGAGCGAGAGACTGTTATGAAGTTTCTATTTAGATGATGTGTTCATAGAAGGCTTGTCTGATAAAATGAGATTGGATCTGAAGCCTGGATAAAGTAATGGAGCTATCCTCACGAAGAGTGCTCCAGAGGAACTGTGAGTGCCATGAAGAGGAAGTATGGTGGGTACACTCCAAGGAGGCCAGTGGAGGAGGAACAGGAAACATGGAAGAAAATGAGTTTAGACAAGGGAGTAAGGAGCCAAGTTACATCGAATCTTCTTGAAGGTGGCAAGGATTTTTTATTTTATTTTTTGAGGAGGAAAGTCTTCAGACAGAGGTGTGATATGATCTGATTTATGTTGCAAAGATCATTTTGACTGTGATGGGGATAATGGACTCTGTAGAAGAGCAAGAACTTTCCACAGGCATGATCCAAATAATTGAGAATGTAAATTAGGCAATTTAAAACAGAACATGGACCTATAATCGCCAGGTTTTCTGTTGTTCTAGAGTACTTGATGTTCTAGAGTACTTGGTGCCTTTCACATCTTTTTATTTCTGCTAATGCTATTTTTTATGCCTAAAATATCATTTATTTTTTCATTGCTTGGAAAAATTCTAAGTATCCCTTAAAAGCAAACTCAAATTTTACTGTTTCATAATGCCTACCTCTATGACCCTGGGATAGTCAATGCTACTAATTACTGTGACATTTTGAATGTGAACCAAACTTGGAAAGAAAAAGAAAATAGAGCAAAAGATATGAAGATAATGAGACCTTATAAGCAATTACTATAACTCTATGCTAATAAATGTTAAAATATTCATAATAGGAAGCAAATATCAGATATAAAAACACACAGTAAAATAATAATACTTAAAACACAGAAAGAAAATGTTTTGAAGAGGGGCATATAAAAGTTTTCCACAATTCTACCAATCTATAATTCTATCTATACTGTACCATTCAGATCAATCCCACAAAGACAGTCACAAAAGCAATAAGCAAATTATTCAAAGCAGTAGATAGTCATGGAGCTAACAAACTCCATATCAGGGGTCTGGCAAGCTGGAGCATCCAGGCCAAATTCAACAAGACAAGTTTTGCAAATTTAAGTATGGAGAAATGGCCACACTCACTCATTACATATTGTCTGTGGCTGCATTGTGCCTGACAATAGCTAAGTGGAACCATTTTATCAGACCACATGGTCCATAAGGCTGGCATAGCCTAAAATGTTTACTATTGGTCCTTTACAGAAAGAAATTGCTGATTCCTATTCTCACTTCACCAGATATCCCTTAAACACTCGGGGTTCTCAAATAAATCATGTTCCTTCGATTCTCATTCCTTCAAATCCTTCTGCTGGGAGCACACCCTCTTCGGGCTAAACGTAGTACTCCTTAAAAGACTCAGGCCATCTCTCTAACAAAATGTCCAGTGTGCACAAAGAGTCCTCCTCTCAGGTCTACATCAACTCGTGCATATCTGGGACTTCACACAAGGCTCTCTGGGTTATCATTTTTAGAACTATGCCACTCCAATTAAATATGAGATTGCTAAGAACAGGAAACGTTTTGTGCACTTTGCATTTCTTCTCCAAATGAACACATATTAAACTTGTCAACCTACGTAGTTGGCATCAGAAGCAGACTAAGAAAGACTCAAATGAGTCACAAGGAAATTCAAATTTAGTTCATTGCCTCATACTACAAGTCAGCATGGTAAATTGTTCACGTGCCATAAGTTTAGGGGAAAAGTTTATAAAAGATTATTCCCATAAAATGTATCTGTAGGGTCTTTGGTCCTTATGAGAAATTGCTTCCAACCTGTGATGAGGTTTCCTCTGTCACTTCCAGCTGCTTCCAGATGCCTCTAGCCGTGACTCACCCATTCCCTTCCTAATTTGCTGCTTCAAAACTACTTTTAGAGCTGGAACACAGAACACAATGTGGTAAAACTGGTGTCTAAAATTAGAATAAATAGGCTCTTAAGGACCTATGGGATTTTTCTTTCACAGGTGCATGAACAGGGTTGCTCTTCCAAAGATACTTTCTCTACATTCCAGATTCTTGGCTGTGTTCTAAATGGGTGTTTTTCTTGAATCAGAAACTTAGTACAATTCACTGAACTGCTACGGAAAACTATACCTTGACCTGTTGAAAGAAAAATATATGTATATAAAAACCTCCTGCCTTTAAAAAGAATAGACTTGATGTTAGCATACAGATGTTATATTATTATGTTAAAAAGTAAAACATCACCCAATTTTAAATAAGCATGATACCTTAAAATGTTAAAACAAATTAGAGCTG
Organism: Plecotus auritus; assembly: GCF_963455305.1. Lineage (NCBI taxonomy): Eukaryota > Metazoa > Chordata > Mammalia > Chiroptera > Vespertilionidae > Plecotus > Plecotus auritus. The sequence goes on along the minus strand of NC_137772.1, from coordinate 65,484,072 downwards.
TTTTATGTACCTGTTTACAATAATTAATTCCTGAACATGCTCTCTAGAGATAACAAAAGTCCAATTTCAGAAGTTATTTTCAAGTGAAATTAAACAGAAATGAAGGGTACACAGTTTTGGGAATGAAAGGCAATTTAGAGAAAAATATGCCATTTTTGTAACTAAGATATGAAAGTAATTTATAAATTACTATAAAGCATTTTAAAAAGCAAACTATGATGTTTATCTATGCTGTTTATAGACAGAGCTAAAAAGTACCCACTGGTTACAAGGCCTGATGTATACTTACAAACTTAAAACAATGCTCCATACTGGCTTTCACGTTCCAAATTGACTAATAACTTTAGAAATCTAGTCCTAGTCTTAGCACAAGATCATGAATTTTCTTCTTCCATTTTTTACTCCTAGCGCTAATGGAAGAGTGAAATTAAATCTAACACTAATGTGGCATTATGTTATCAATATGTCAGTAATAAAATTTATTATAAAATAAAGTCAGGTAAACAGGTCTTTTACATCAGTACAACTTGAAGTAAACAGCTTGATTTGTGGCTTTGTCTCAACATTGCACAGAAATTCAAAACTAGGAGCTTGTGGAATGTCTTGTTGGCTCACTTAACCTTGACTTCGCTACATTCAAAGGACAAAGTGCTGTTATTATGTTTGACTAGTGGCCCAGTGCACTAATTCGTGCACATTGAAAGGAAATTAATTAGAAGAAATATTTTAATATCACTATTCACCCTTTCTCTATAATAGATGTGTCAACCAAATTCACGATCAAGAATGACAGATCAAAACACACATGTGCGATTGGTGCCAGCGAGAGCTTTATATATATCATGCATGCACAAATCAACTTAGCCTTTTATATATAGAGAACAAACTTGCTTAATTAGACCTGCTTTCTGATTTAGCTAAACTCTTTCCAGACCATTGAGGTACCCCAACTTCTCTTTCAGGTAATTATCAGCAACACAACGGTAAATATCAACAGGAAGCAGATTATTATTATAGGTCACGCAGGGAGAACAAAGGGTAAAATATTTAATTGCAGTGGTGTTTGACTATATTCTGTGCAGTGAGAAAACCTGAAGTCATTTTCATGGTCCACCATTTCTTCTTTTCAGTTGGGTTAAGTTTCTAAACTTTCTAAATCTCCATTTTCCAGCTAATGAAAAGAAAATAGGATTCTACTGAATCTCCTATCCACCTACTCCAGGACTTCTGTGAGGATCAAATGAGATGAGGCACAGGAAAACACTTCACAGACATTTGGTTAAAGTGTGAATGTTTGCACCTGGCTATAAAGCAAGTCATATTCCTAGGCTGAAGAAACTCCAAGGAGGCTAGTCGCTGACGTCATTACCCGGCGCCCACAGCAACCGTTTCCAGACTGGGCTGGGCTGTGGACCACATTTTGCACCATGGGGTCTTGGCAGCGTTGGCTGGGATTTGGTGGGGTGTTGCTCCAGGGTGGTGGCGGGGCCTATGTCCCACTTGGGGGAAGCCGCATATTGCTCTGTCGGTGCCAGGTCTGCGGTGCCATTTCTTTGTAAATGGCCAGTGCATGTCATGGCAGTTCCTGCATTGGGCATCTGCCCTCTGGTGGTCAGTGTGTGTCATAGCGACCAGTCAGATGGTCGGAAGGACTCTTAGCATATTAGCCTTTAATAAATACAGATAATGACAGCAGCAGCTTAGCTCTCCTTGTCTTTTACCTGGTTGGCTTTTTCTAATTCTACCGCCTACACATCCATCACAGGTATTAGAATTACTAAAGCCTGAGGTTTAAAAACTCCTGTTCTCTTGCTCTGGCCTAATAGCTTAGTTAGTTAGAACATTGTCCCCATACGCCAAGGTTGCAGGTTCAATCCCTAGTCAGGACACATACAGCAATCAAGCAATGATTACATAAAATAAGTGAAAAAAGAATCCATGTTTCTCTCCCTTTCTCTTCCTTCTTCTCCCTCTCTTAAGAATAACTGCTAAGTTAAGAATACCTTCTCCTAATAATTACCATGGCTAACATCAACATTATATTGCCTGCTATCTCTATACATTCTGAAGTTTGTCATTAACCATTAAATAAAGTAAAAGATTATGCTTTATTACACATCTTTTTATTAATAACCAACCTTACTGAGAACAGCAGTAAATTCATTAAAATCAAAAGTTATTTGCATGAGGAAAAATGAATGATTCTATCAGTCTCAAAAGTCTCTCTTTGATGAAAAAGACTAAGCATCAATGCCTATCATAGAAGACTTGCAAGTGTGGCACAATACTCTAGAAGACAGGTAAATTTAAATGACCTTGCCAAAGTGGCAACTTGCCTTACATAAACAAAATGACATTCATTTGGGAAGACTACATCATAGTATAGTTAGAATTTATTTTTATTCTTGTAAATTGGAGAGATGTGACAGAGAAGGGCATCATAAGATCATGCACAACAAGAAAGCAGAGAGAGATACTGCTGGCCTGAAACTGATTCAGCTGCAGTAACACAGTAGTTAAAGTAATTCAATATAACCTGCAATCTATTTAACATCTAATTATTTGCAAAGCTGTGGGTAGGGCACTCCAGGGAAAAGAAAATATACACCCATCTTTACCACAGGAGCGTATAACCTTTGTGGTGTGAAAATAGGCATGCACCTAGTAAATTCAATTAGAAGGCACAATGTAACTAAAGGTAGGACATTTGCCTCTAATTGATAGTTGATTAACTCATATTTTAACAAAGCATTATTTTTTTTGTTAGAAAAGTTAAGTTCAGGGCGTGTGCTATATGAAAATGTGTCAGATAAACCACGTTCCTGTTCTACACTGCGTGGCTATTCTCCTTAAAAGACATAACTGCTAAAATAGAGTGGTAGCCAAGTTAATTACAGATGAAAGCTACTGGGCAAAGCGTCGCCTCTTCAGAGCATAAACTTAACCTAAATTAATACTATTTAAAAAACAACAATAACAAAGTCTTAGGGGGAGTCCTATGTAACCTTTAACTCCCCTACTTGATTTTTAAAGGTCTACAGAACAAAATCTCAGTTTACCCATCAATCTCCTTCCTCAAAAGAACAGAACTCTTTTTTTTTTTTCATCTGGAAAATAAAGATTTTAATAGTAACTACTCGTCTAAAGTTGTGCTGAGGATTAAATGTGCTGATATGTATAAAACACAACCATATCTATTTCCCCCCTGTCCCTGGCTGAAGGGTATGCCAATACACTCTTTTTTTGTTCAAGTTGCCAGCTTTTAAAAAAAAATTTTTTATTGTTTAAAGTATTACATATATTAGTACATATATCTCCTTTTTTTTTTCCCCATTGACCTTCCCCCAGCCTCCCCTAACCCCTGACACATGCCCTCATTCCATCCCCCCAGTGTCTTGTGTCCATTGGTGTGTTTATATGCATGCAGACAAGTCCTTTGGTTGATCTATTTCCCTCCCTCCCCAACACTCCCCAGCCTTCCTGCTGTAATTTGACAGTCTGTTCGGTGCTTTACTGCCTCTATATCTATCTTTTTATTCATCAGGTTATAATGTTCTTTATTTTCCATAAATGAATGAGATCATGTGGTATTTTTCTTTCATTGCCTGGCTTATTTCACTTAGCATAATGCTCTCCAGGTCCATCCATGCTGCTGCAAATGGTAAGAATTCCTTCTTTTTTATAGCAGCGTAGTATTCCATTGTGTAGATGTACCACAGTTTTCTAATCCACTCATCTGCCGATGGGCATTTAGGCTGTTTCCAAATCTTAGCTAAGGTGAATTGTGCTGCTATGAACATAGGGGTGCATATATCCTTTCTGATTGGTGTTTCTAGTTTCTTGGTATATATTCCTAGAAGTGGGATCACTGGGTCAAATGGGAGTTCCATTTTTAGTTTTTTGAGGAAACTCCATACTGTTCTGCACAGTGGCTGCACCAGTCTGCATTCCCACTAGCAGGGCACGAGGGTTCCTTTTTCTCCGCATCCTCGCCAGCACTTGTAGTTTGTTGATTTGTTGATGGTCCAATACACTCTTGTGGATTGAATCATATTTATCTTCAGTCTTTCATAACTATGCCTACTGAATAAAATTTCCCCAGACAACACAAACCCTTATAATCACTTCCTCCAGTGTCCTTGACCTCCCATATATGTCACTGCACAAAACAATTTAACACTTATCTATACTACTAAAAGGGTAATATGCTAATTAGACCAGATATCTTCCAGACATCTTCTGGATGTCCTTCCGGACAAAGCCACAGTGGCAGGGGCTGAGGCAGAGGTGGTTAGGGGCGGTCAGGCTGGCAGTGGGGTGCAGTTTGGGGGCAATCAGGCCGGCAGAGCGGAGCAGTTCAGGGGCGATCAGGCAGGTCCCCACAGGGACCGGGCCTAAACCGGCAGTCAGACATCCCCCGAGGGGTCCTGGATTGGAGAGGGTGCAGGCTGGGCTGAGGGACGCCCCCCCACCATGCACAAATTTTGTACATCGGGCCTCTAGTAGTCAATAAAAGAAAAGACCTTTCATTGTCTTCAAAACCAGAGTGTCTCCACATCCTCAATTCTTCTGGACCACACCAATGCTTTCATCTTCACTACTCTGCCAGGCAGTATCCCTTTTAGTTCAAGGACCTGCGACCCAGTTTCTAAGAGAGTTCTGCTCTGGTCTTCCTCTGGCCACACCCCTCCCCAAAGGGAGAGATGTCTGTCAGGCCAAGAAAGGATGTGGCCACTTGAAGCTACACTTGCCTTCTGGAACAACTCTAGCCAAAAAACACTCTGTGATGTTAGCAATGTTCAATATTTGCACCAATATGGTAGCCACAGCCTGAAGAGGCTATTATACATATGCAATATGACTGGAGTGACTGAAATATTTTTTATTTTATAATTTAAATTAATGTAGATTTAAACTTAAATAGCTACATGGGATTATGGCTGAAATATTGGCCACTGAGAAATTTCTTATCAAGATCACTGGTAATCTCTTTGCTGCCAATCCATTATTGACATCTTTATTTTCACCCTCTTTGATGTTTCTGTAACATTCAACATTGCTGAAATTGCTTCATTAAGTACTGGTTTCTTTTGATTTCTGGGGTACCACACTTTCCTGCATATATCTTAGTCTTCTCTGCTGACTCTATTTAGAGTGCTCAAACTTTCGGTATTGGAATGCCTGGGAGCCTAGTCCTGTATCTTATTTACACTCTCTTTGGAAATCTCATACGTCAATTTCTAAGAAAACCTCCATCCCCAGTACAGATTCCCATATTTGTGATCTTCACTTAGTATCTAAATGTAACAAAGGAACAGCAACACTCCCTTCTGCAAAAAGCCATCTCCTCTGAGTTTTCTTCATGTTATGATGGCATCAACATCTGCTTAGTGGCTACAGAAAAGACTAAGGAAGTTATTCTTGATTCCTCTCTCATTGGACCCCAAATCCAATCCATATGTCAGAACACTTAACTAAACCTCCGAACACATCACAAATTGGTTTACATACTTTATCTCTAATATCACAAACCTACCGCTAAATCACCACCACCTAGTCTAGACTATTACAGAAGTCTCTAAACTTGATTTGCATACATGATTGCTCTCATCACCGCTCATCTGCTGCAACTCTTCACCCAATGAAGCAGCTGTATTTTTAAATAGGTGGTAATAGAAGGGTTAACTGACAGTGATCATTTGAACCAAGACTGGACATAAAAGGAGGAGGAGCAAGCTGTGCAGATAGGAAAAGATAAGTTTAAAGAGAAAAACAAGTAAGGGACTTAAGTTACAAATAAAAAGCACCTTTTATTCTTAGGGAAATGGAAAGATGCTGAAATGTTTTCAGTTTGGAAAAGAAACCTGCTATGTGGAGAATGGGCTGAAGGGGGTGAGAACGGATATCAGAGTAACATGTCAGGAGGCTATTAGTGCAGCTTGTGTGAACACATAGGTTCACATAGGGAGGTGGAGTAGAATTCAGATAAAAGGCGTATTTGGAAGTTATGAGTTTGCTGTAGAGGGTAAAGGAATGAAGGGTATCAAAGATAATGCCCATGACTTAAGCTTGAGAAACTCAAAGAAGGCTGATGCTACCTACTGAGATAAGAAAGGCACACCAGGAAACCAACCCTTCAGATGGATGGTGGTGGTAGAGGTTTTACTGGGACATTACAAAGGCAGGTTTCAAAAAGGGACAAAGGTCACCAGGTAGCAATCTACAGAAGTGCTACAAAGATGAAAATCTTTGAAATTCTAACCATTTACCCACAATATGTCACTGATATTTTAGATATGGGAGGTTTGCTATCCTTACTAGATAGTTTAGTAGAGTGGTCAATAGAGAGTTTTATACATGGGTGCAGAGTGCATAGAATCTTTTTGGTATTCTTCAATTACCTTTAGGACATCCTTTAACTTTGCATAAAACTTGTGCTCAGTGATGGAAAATCTGTTCAGTACTAACCAAATGACAAAAAAATTGTAGTAGTAATATGACAGGCAGCAAAGGAACTTTTTGTATAAGGGCAATAGCCATATTACAAGAAATACATATCAGAGAAACAAAAAAATGTGAGAGAAACAAGTCTACTGGGTATTTAAAAATGTCAACATGCTTTAAAAAAATAAAGGACAAATTAAAATGTTTGTTAGTGTATATAGTCAGATCAAAACCACTCACTCACTAGCTCTGATCACATACACACAATTAATCACCATCAGAAACACCAAATATCTTCAAAAATCGAATTGGTTATACTTTAGGAAGTATAACTGTTCATTTTAATCTAGATAGTCTAATATTGATATACTGACTAAAGACATACATAAACACTATAAATAATGTAAGAAATTAAACATAGCAAAGCTAATAAAAGGTAGCTTTATTTTCAAAAAAAGTTCCTTTTGATCAAATTGTTTTCTTAAAAAATTTCCTATTCATCTATTCATCTAAATGACCTGTAAAAGCTTTTCAAGTACCAAACACTTAATTGAGGTTAAACAAGTTTTATTACCATTAAAAAAAAAAATACTGAAATAGCATTCTCAGGCAAACAAAAATAAAGGATTGCATAAGAAATGAACTAGATGCACAATAATGACAGACTTTTGTAAATGGGTTATTTATAATACTAGAGGCCCGGTGCATGAAATTCGTGCACGGAGGGGGGTTCCTCAGCCCGGCCTGCACCCTTTCCAATCTGGGACCCCTCGGGAGATGTCCAACTGCCCGTTTAGGTTCATTGCTGTTTGCCATGACTTACACTCTTCCTTTGGGATCAGGCCTAAACCGAGAGTTGAACATCTCTCTCGCAATCCGGGACTGGCTCCTAACCCCTCTGCCTGCCTGCCTGCCTGATCACCCCTAACCCCTCTGCCTACCAGCCTGATCACCCCTACCTTGCCCCCCTGCCTACCTGATTGCCCCTAACCTCTCTGCCTGCCTGCCTGATCGCCCCTAACTGCCTCTGCCTGCCTGTCTGATCACCCCTAACTTCCCTCCCCTGCAGGCCTGATCTCACCCCCAACTGTCCTCCCCTGCAGGCCTGATCTCAACCCCAAGTGCCCTCCCCTGCCAGCCTGATCTCGCCCCCAATTGCCCTCTCCTGCCAGCCTGATCGCCCCTAACTGCCTCTGCCTCGGCCCCCACAACCATGGCTTTGTCCGGAAGGAAGTCGGACATCTGGAAGATGGCTGGTCGACCTGGTCTAATTAGCATATTAACCTTTTATTATTATACAAAAGAAACACTGATTATTGATCATGTTTAAATATCTAATAAGAAATTAATTTTTAGATAAAATGATTTAGACTAAACTAACTTTAGGTTACCTCTTAATATTTTTATTATAATAGTAAGACTGTTTTTCAACCATGAAGGCTTTTGGTGGGGAAATCAGATCTTGTGCTATTGAAAGAACTAAAGACAACCCTCAGCATGCATAATTCTATCATTCCTTGTTTCACTGAAACTTTTATCAGTAGAAGAATAGATTTTCTTCATCTTTCATGTGTTAGTTAAAAAGAGAAGGTTATTGTTTCAATTTCTTAAAAGCAATATGGTACTCGTTCCCCCTCTCCCCAGAAAGAGAATGGAAATGAGATATGCACATATCCTGTTGGAACTGTAAAGAAAGAAACCACCACTCAACAGAAAATAAATGTTTTGATGCTTTGCGAACCTTTCTTATAAGAACGAAATGTCATTTAAAAACTAAAAAATGTCATCAGATTTTAGGGGACTTGGGAGGACTAAAAACTTGATTCATTGTTGTTTGCCATGCCTTGCACTCTTCCTTTATCTTCAAAAAGCTTAACTATGGAGGCTCCCTTGCCTATGGGAAAGGCACTTAGAAAATATGGTCCACAACGGAGAAACCACTAAAAATTCTAGAATTGTGTTCAGCTAAATCTCCTGCAGGACAGTAACCACATTGATCATGTAAGCTTTTGTAGATTATTTTAGATCCAGACTGACTTATTTAGACTTGCCAGAATCTTTTCATATAATCAGTCTTCTTTCATTATCATTTCTGATGAAAGCCAAATTAAAGTGTATGTACCTGTAGCCTAGTTTTAGAGGGAATTCGGAGGGTTAGGTAGAGCACAGAATGCCACGAGATAGGCTGAAGTAACATATTATATGTGTATATGCAGGGTGTCCCAAAAAATGTATATACGCTTTAACAGGTGATAGCTCTATTTTGAAAATGAAATGTATTTTAATAAGCACTTATTTTATAATTAGTCCAAGTGTTTATAGAAATTTTGGGGGATACCCTATACATATATTTATATGTATGTGTATATACGTATATATTTATACTAGTGGCCCGGTGCACAGGGTGGGGGGATTGTTTCTCAGCCCAGCCTGCACCCTCTCCAATCTGGGACCCCTCGAAGGATGTCCTACTGCCGGTTTACAGGGATCGGACCTAAACCGACAGTTGGACATCCTTCTCGCAAGCCAGGACTGCTGGCTCCTAACCACTCACCTGCCTGCCTGCCTACCTGATTGCCCCTAACCACTCTGCCTGCCGGCCTGCTCGCCCCCAACTGCCCTCCGCCACCAGCCTGCTTGCCCCCAAATGCCCCCCTGCCAGCCTGCTCACCCCAACTGCCCCCCTGCTGGCCTGCTCACTCCAAACTGCCCCCCCCCCCCACTGCCCTGATCACCTCCAACTGACCCCAACTGACGGCCTGCTTGCCCCCAACTGGCCCCCTGCTGGTCTGCTTACCCCAAAGGCCCCGACCCCACCAGCCTGATCACCCACAACTGCTGTCCCATCCTGGCCTGATCACCCACAACTGCCCTCCCCTCTTGGCCTCTAACCGCCTCTTCCTCAGCCCTGCCACCATGGCTTTGTCCAGAAGAACGTCCGGAAGGTCTCCCGGAAGATCTCCCAGTCTAATTAGCGTATTACCCTTTTATTAGTATAGATAGAGGCCTGGTGCATGGGTGGGGGCCAGCTGGTTTGCCCTGAAGGGTGTCCCGGATCAGGGTGGGGGTTACCTTGGGGCATGGGGCAGCCTGGGCGAGGGGCCTGTGGTGGTTTTCAGGCTGGCCATGCCCCCATGGGGTGAGGGTTCCCACTGGGGGGGAATGGCCAGCCAGGGTGAGGGTTGAGGGCTGTTTTCAGGGTGGCCACACCCCCTTCAGCATGGGGGTTCCTGCTTGGCTGCCTGGCCAGCCTGGGTGAGGGGTTGATGGCTATTTGCAGGCTGGCCAAGCCTCCCAGGGGGGACCTTCACCCCATGGGGGTGTGGCCAGCCTGGGTGAGGGGCTGAGGGCCGTTTTCAGGCTGGCCACACCCCCTTCAGGGTAGGGGTCCCCACTGGGGTGCCTGGCCAGCCTAGGTGAGGGGCTGATAGCTGTTTACAGGCTGGTCACACCCCCCGGCAACCCAAGCTCCCAGGCCCTCCTTTTCTTTTTTGTTTAAAGCGCCTCCTTGAGCGGAGGCCAGGGCCTGCTGGAAGCAAGTATCTGGGATTTATTTATCTTCTATAATTGAAACTTTGTAGCCTTGAGCAGAGGCCAGGGCCAGCCAGGGCGGGTGGGAAGCGTGGCTTCCTCCATCGCTGGGGGCAACCCAAACCTCCTGCTCGCTCTAACTCCATGGCCGCTTCCATCTTTGTTGGGTTAATTTGCATACTCGCTCTGATTGGCTGGTGGGCGTAGCAATGTACAGTCAATTTGCATGTTTCTCTTTTATTAGATAGGATGTGTATATATATTTGTGTTTATATGTGTGTGTACACACACAGATACATAGGCAAATTTCCACTTTATTGGTCTATTTCCTTTACAGTGACTTATGGCATTAGGAGTCTAAAGTTCAAATTACACAAAGGAGCAGTGATAGTAATGTCTTTGAACATCCGAGTAGGTGCACAGGCAATAAATACCTTTTAATGTCTACAATGTGGGAATCATTATGTTCATTACACACATCAAGAAACTAGAAATCTGAGGTTAACTTTCTTTTCACTTCCTACCATATAAACTTAGAATCCAAGAAATTATTATGTGTTTTTCTCAATACTCAAGCACTATGATTTTAATAGTTGATATGCTAAGCATATCTTTAGAAAAGCCAATGACAGATGTATGGTTTAAATTTAAAAATCAAGGGGTTTATTCATTTTTCCCATGTATGATAAGGTGTACATGTTAGTAAACTTGTTTATTTTTTCTTGTTAAAAATATAAACACACATTTAAAATTTAAGTTTTAAAGGACTTTCTTTCATCTAGGACAGTGGTTGGCAAAACGCGGCTCGCGAGCCACATGTTTGCCGACCACTGGACTAGACTAAATGTTACCGTGTAGTTGGAAGCTGTGAGGATTAGGCAATTGTGGCATATTGTGTGAAAAGAGGTAAAGGGTAGTATATGACAGTGGTCAGCAAATTCATTAGTCAACAGAGTGGCAAACCGCGGCTCCAGTCCCAGTCATAGCACATACAAGAATCAACCAATTAATGCATAAATAAGTAGAATGACACTTGTTTTTCTCTCTCTCTTTTCCTTCCTCTCTCTCTCTAAAAATCAATAAATAATATTTTTAAATCATTTTGCATACTTTTAAGTGGAGTTGTTCTAGTTTCATTTTAGACAATGGGATGGAAAGGTTTTAATTTTCTAATGAAAGCTTTAAAAATTAATGGACACTTACTTTAATAGATTTTAACCATGTACAATCTAATGATTTTAATTTTTAATTTCAATTTTCTACTGAAAGCTTTAATAAATTAATGGACACTAACTTTAATAGATTTTAACAAAGTACAACCTAATGGTCTGTCCTAAAGAAGGAATTCCAAGGAAACTAGTTATTTCACATTTTTAAAGACAATGTAAATGTTGAAGATGAAAATAAACAAAAAATACATATCTTTTTTAAAGTGCTTAAAACCCTTGCCAACAGCTCAAGGAATTTGCATTCCAACTTTTTATCCAAAATATATAATGCACTTTCCTAGGCTATTCAAACACTTCTCTTCACATGAATCAGGAAAAGAAGTAAAAGAACAAAAACAAAAATATTTCCAGTAGAAAGCTGAAAGGAGAAAACATTATGCTAGGGCATTCTAGTTTTTTAAGAGATATGCAGCATACATATATTCAAATACATTTTCACGGGTATAATTAAGTTAGGAAAGATCACAAGAATAAACTTTAGTTGAAAGATTTACATTTTTATATTAAAAATCAAATGATACTTAAAATATATTTTCATATATTTCAGAAAATGTAGATTGCCTCTCATACTTTTGCTATATAAGGATAAAAATCCCTCTTGTGTAGAATGACCTAGAATAAGAACTATCTCCTCTCCTCTGAAGAGCTGAATACATTAAAGTTGGGACAAATAAAGGTCAATTCTTCAATACTTTTTAATATGAAAATATGCAGTAACTGAATTAATTCTACCTCAAAAATGAAACTTAAAATGGAAATGAAGGGCCAGAAATACAGTTTTCCAGAACCATAAGCAATGATGAGTTCTAGATAAGTACACTTTAAAAATAATTAAAATCAAAGCTGGTTTTAGAAGAAAACATTTCTAAAATAATTATGCATTTTCTTACTTCTTAACCAAAAAGAAGATAATATAGTCTTTTCCAGAGTAGGGCCTATTTATATACATCAACTTTTGTCTTCTAAAAACGTAGTTGCTGTTGCACATGCAGATGAGGAGGAAGACAGAAATTAGTAAACTTTACACTTTTCTACAACATTTATTTCTAATAAAGTTTCTCTTGATGCTTGCATTTTTGGATCATTTATCTCTTTCTTATTAGTAAGGCAGAGTAATCATGTACAAACTCCTAAACAATGTAATATGATTATCTTCCAACAAAAGTCAAAATATTGGCTTATTGAATTAAAATATTAAATCAAAAGCCAAAGTAATTTTCCATGTAGTCACCAACCTTCTAGAACACAATTTCTTCATTAATGCTATGTCTGGTCCGTTTTTCAATAGCATTTGTTCACAATGTGTTATTTCTGCTTTACTACAAGAAGCAATTCTGTGGCAAGAATTTATCTTATGGCCAAGTTTGTTGTTTTAATAGTATTAACTTATGAATTCAAACACTTTGGATTGGATATTTGATAAAGCCTTATTTGAAAATCTACAAATTATTCTCCATCAGAAATCTCTTCTGAACTATTTTATAATCTAAATGTTATTATGGCATAACCCCTAAAAATAATGGGACAAAAATGGAAGGCAGGCAAAGAGAATAAAACTATTAGGCAATAGTGATCTTACTTCTTTAGGATGAACTCAAACTTCTTACAGCAGTAGAATAACAGTATTCCTGTTCTCAAGTAATAAAACTGATTTTGGCTTTTGGTGAAGATTTTAAAAGATGCCAGAATCAAATGCCCACATATAAATTCAGGTGTATTTGAAAGCTATAGAAATTTCATAGCCACTATGGTTTTTATCTGCTCTAGCAGATGTTTTTATTAAATAGAAACAACATAAAACTATGGCAAAAAACACACAAAACAGTCAAACTTTTCTTTTTTTACTTAAAGTTGCCTCCTTAACTGGCTTGGCTCAGTGGATAGAGCGTCGGCCTGTGGACTCAAGGGTCCCAGGTTCGATTCCGGTCAAGGGCATGTACCTTGGCTGCGGGCACATCCCCAGTAGGGGGTGTGCAGGAGGCAGCTGATTGATGTTTCTCTCTCATTGATGTTTCTAACTCTCTATCCCTCTCCCTTCCTCTCTGTAAAAAATCAGTAAAATATATTAAAAAATAAATAAATAAATAAAAATAAAGTTGCCATCTGCTAGGATAGAAGCCATTGTCAAAACCCAATGCCCATCAGTAAGAAATCTGACAAATAAACCAGGCTATAGCCATACAACAGAGTACTATGCAGCTATTAAAATGAATAGCATAGCATTGTGGATTGCTAGTGAGAAAAGTCTAAATTTTTCTCTTCAGTAAAAAAAAAAAAGTGCCCAGCTGGTGAGGCTCAGTGGTTGAACATAGACCTATGAACCAGGAGGTCACAGCTCGATTCCCGGTCAGGCACATGCCTGGGTTGCTGGCTCTACCCCCAGTAGGGGGCGTGCAGGAGATAGCCAGTCAATGATTCTCTCTCATCATTGATGTTTATATCTCTCCCTCCCCCTCCCCCTTTGAAATCAATAAAAAAAAAGATATTAAAAAAAAGAAGTTGCAAAAACAGTACACACTGCAAGATGCAATCTGCACATTTTGTTTTGTTTTGTTTTATCCTCACCCAAGGATATGGTTATTGATGAGAGAGAGAGAGAGAGAGAGAAACATTGATGTGACAGAGAAACATTGATGGGTTGCCTTCAGTATGCGCCCTAACTGGGTATCCAATCAGCAATCTTTGGGTGCCAGGAGGACATTACAACTGACTGAGTCACTGGCCATGGCTGCATATTCTTAACATATGCACAGACCACTGTGCGGTTACAATCACCATTTACCTGGGTTACATTTGAACGGATGGAGATGAGTGAGATGAAGCCACTACTTTTTGACCACTATCTGCATTGAATTAATACTCTGCTTTTGCTAAAATAAAAAGCCAGAGATAATTGAAATCAACCATTTTGCTGACAAAGTAAATGTGTTCAGATAATACACTGTGTTCAGAAGAGAGAGTTTTGAAAGATAAAACAAAACAACAAAAAAAGACTCTAGTTGTTTTCTCTCTTGCTGACCCCTTCTCAGCCCCAAAGCTGACTTCCTAAGATCTGATTTGAAAAGGCACTCTTGCTACCCATGACCCACACCTCTGCATTACTCTTACAGTTAGCATTGGGTCAGAGACAGAGGCACCTTGCAATCCCTTTTCTAATGACTAAATAAACACAATCCATGTGATCTAATTTAATTATGTGTATGGTGCAATCTTTTCATTAGCTTTTGCTGAGTGAGTACCTGAAAATAATTTGATCAGTTAATTTTCCCGCAGCTTCATTATTTTAAAATGCATTCAATCATAATATTGAGTGTTTGCTATATGCCAGATATTGTTCTATATAGATTTCTAAACATAAAGACATAAATAAAGAAAAACACAATAGTTTCTGTAAATCAGGGTCCAATCAGATACCAGTGCCATTATGGGTATGTTTACAGGACATTTAATATGGGTGACAACAGAGCTGAGAAGCCAAAAGGGGTATAGTGGAGTAACCCAGATTAGCAAAAGCAAAAAGCCACTCTTATCCCTAGGACTGGAAAGACAGAGGGGGAGAAATGGTATATAAGAATCCAGAGCTGGCTCAATCTAAAGGGAGACAGAACCACAGCAGGGGCTGCCTCAGGAGCTGGAGAACAAAAGCTACATCCACTGCAGAAAAATCTGCCCAAGTAAGAGATATGAGGTGGGGATGGGGATGGGGATGGGGATAGGAATGGGCATGGGGATGGGAATGGGGATGGGGATGGGGAGACAGAGACAGAGACAGAGATAGAGATAGAGAAAAGAGCCCTGGTTTAACCTCTCCAGCTGTCTGCCAAAACCTCCCATTGGCTGAACTTCCTGAGAAGTCAGTGGGCAAGGGAATTTGGAAAGCAGAGTTTGTAAGAAAATAGATAATGGAAAGAGATAAGAAGACTTCAGTAATGATTAATTACCACTTAAATTTCTCAAAATCTATAATACTTTTCATCTTCCAGATGTCTACAACACACACACACACACACACACACACACACACACACACACAGCCACCATACTTTACAATTAAATGAATGCCCTATAAGGAGTATGCAGAGTAAGATCTTTGGAACCCATGAGGATCCTAGAGACTCCCTTGACCTTCCCTCCTCTTCTCCTTTTTCATACTTTTAAAATTTATCTTTTGCTTAGCTCATTCGAAGTTGCCACCATAAAATGCCATTATACATGTAATTTAGTTATTAATGAAGCACAGATATGCTATTTACATCAGCACCTTTACTAAAGGCAAGTCACTTAATTCTAACCCCATATTTCTCTAATTTGAGGCATTCAATTAGACTTTCTCAAAATAATAAAATGTTTATCTAAGTTTAATTAGTGTTACAATTTTTCTTTGTGTTCCATGTACACACTGAATGATTTTCTAAAACAATAATTATTATTGTGCTAGCAGGCTATTTTCTTCTGATTTTAACATAAATTCTCCTTTTTTTCCCCCATTAAGTATACTGTTAACTATTGGTTAGATGAAAAACCTATTCCAATATTAAATAAGTCCTATGTTTTGGTATTTTCATAGAGAATGGCTGTTGAATTCTATCAAATGTTAGATCTATTGAGAAGATTAGAGAGTAATAGTTTTCTTTATCTAACAATGGATGTCCCTTTTTTTAAAAAAAAAATATCT
This sequence comes from Plecotus auritus, assembly GCF_963455305.1. Lineage (NCBI taxonomy): Eukaryota > Metazoa > Chordata > Mammalia > Chiroptera > Vespertilionidae > Plecotus > Plecotus auritus. Next base: position 65,468,193 of record NC_137772.1, on the reverse strand, counting down.
TTATGATTGAAAGTATTATAGATGTCCCTTTTTTTCCCTCATTGTTCCCCTCCCCCCTCAGGTCTTCATCACCCTATTATCTGTGTCCTTGTGTTATGCATATATGCATATTAGTTCTTTGGTTAATCTCTTCCCACCCACCCACCCCTGCCTTCCCTCTGAGATTCATCATCATTCTTCTGTCTCCTTTTCCTCTTAGTCTTCCTACATTTCTTGGCTTATATCCAAAATGTCTTGGCATTATAATAAAGCCAGCCAACAAAGGATTTCTTTCTTTGTGGTTATTTCCCTGTTTATGAACAACACAATCATAGTCTAAGCAGTATCTGTGGTGTCTTCACTAGTTTCATCATTGCTGGATAACACAATGCTGCCTCTTTGCTGCTAAATCATTGTTTTTATTCAGTTTCCAGATTCTAGATGGCTGAGGTTACTTAAAGCCTAACATATCTACTGTATCATAAAGGAATTTATTTTATAGGCCCTGAAATTGCTGAAGAACTTAGAACATTTTTGCTCTCATTATTCAGTGAAAACAAATATCAAATCACCTAACAGCCTAAGAGTTAAGCAAATTTTCCAACGGCATGCAAAAGTGTGTAGTCATCTTACGCCAAGATCTCAATCTACCAACTAGGTAATGTTTTTCACATATCACAATTTGTCTCTTGTCCATTTAGTTTAGGTAATAGAACTTTTCCCATATGAAATTATATTTAAGACTTGAAATATTAGGAAAGAAAATTAAGTGCTTTAATCTATGCCAGCCATCCTTGTATCTTCATAGTGGCTAGTTAGTAATGCTAACATTGGAGGGAAGGTTACTGAATGAATTACTAGCCATGTTTCAAAGAGTGGGTGGCAGTACCTAGGACATGGGGGGAATATTAGGGATATACCAGGAATAAATGAATGACGTTAAACAATAAAAGACTGCCCTAACTGGAATGTAGTAAGTGGATAATAAGATAGTTTGATATTAAGTCTTGCTGCCCTAGATCAGAAGTTTGATCATAATGAATAGGTCAAAAGTAAATTTCCTAGGATTCTGTAAGTGGGAAGAATACAAAGTGTCTACAACAGATAATGAGATTTTGAGGAATTGTGTCCCAAGCATACCTCACATTCATAAGAGAAGTTAATATAAAAATTATTTGCCTCTGGCAGGGTGGCTCAAATGGTTGGAGCATCATCCCCTGCACCAAAAGGTTATGGGTTCGATTCCCAGTCAAGGCACATACCTAGGTTGTGGGTTTGATCTCTGGTCGGCACACGGAGGGAGGCAACAGATCAATGTTTCTCTCTCACACTGATGTTTTTCTGTCTGTAACTCTCTCCCTTCCTTTCTCTCTAAAATCAATTTAAAAACAAACAAACATATCCTCCAGTGAGGATTAAAAAAAAAAAAAGATTTGTTGTAAGGCAAGACATGCTGCTTCCTTTATATTCATTATAACTCGCAGAGCAGGTCATATTGAACAAATAGTTGCCAATGAACTGATTTTAAATCTGGATGAGAAATAGTTTCTGATGAAACTGCCATACTGGGAAATACATTTTTTTTCAAAAGCAATGCAAATGTGTGGGAAGGAAATTAATACTTTCTAAAATTCTACTATATGCCAAGCAATATGCTAAGGATGACTGCTGAACTCTGCTCCAGAGTCAGGAGCCTGCAAGTCTTTGACTGAGACATTATTAAAAGCTGGCGGTAAAAGTGTGGTATATTCAGGTTAATCTATGCAGGAGCAGTTCATATAAAAAGCATTAGAGCAATATAAACTAGATCTTATATGAGTTTTCATCCCCATCTAATTCACTTTTTCCTTGAAGCATTTTAATTTAACATCTAATAATTTTTTTTCTAAATCTAGACGCTCTTTTCTTCACATTAGCAATTCTCTTCACATTTTGTTCATTGCCTTACAATCTAAAAATTCTTTTTGTTCAGGGAGATTCATCAAATCCACACTTATGGATCCTAAGTGATGGACTTATATTTTCTCCTGCTGTAAGACAATGGCTAATGGTTGGTCCCTCCAAGAGAATAATAGATTCGCTCATTTGTAATGGTAAAGATTTTCACTTTATAATTTGTGTTTTATAGTGTTAAACATTCTAAGCTCATACTGCAAAACATTCTTGTCCTGGGCAAAGGCTTTTATCATATGTTATATCTAGTCTCTAAAGGCAACAGGCCTGCAAAACTAATGGTTACTTTTAGATCTGGCTTGTCTATATTTGACTTGGTAACCGCATTTGTGTACATTCACACTTAGGTTCTAAATTGTTTCCTACGGCAAACATTTCCTTAAAATTTCTGAGTTATGGTGGAAGGAAGGAATATCAAATTTAGAGCATATTAAAATATTTAATAAATCCTTTGTAGGGAGGGTGGAAGAAACTACCTCAAATGAAAGTTGACTTCGCTAACCCAAACCCTGCGATATGTCAGGAAGAACAGTGTTCCCTTATTCTTATTTTGAAAGAGAAAGAGCTTTGGTGATGAATCCAGCTTTTCAAGCACAATCTGTCTTTGATGGCCAGTTACCTCCTGATAGCTCAAATGCTATTTGACATCTTCACATTTATGTCCCTCAGGCACTTCTTGTAAAACTAAATCTATCATCATCTTCTTCCTAATAAGGTCTTCCTTCTTTCAGTATTCTCTAGCCCAGTATAGACCAGTGTCAAGTCACCTGGCATCCCAGGACAGAAATTTGTCCTCATTCTTGATTTCTTCCTCTCCTCTTCTTTAACCCCCCTCCCCACATGTCTCTGGTCTTCAGATACTGACTACTTCACACCCCAATCTGCTCTCTAATTTGTCTATTTTGATTCACACAAAGCTACACTATCCTCTCCTAGGCCACCATCATATTCCATGTGAATGACTGCAGTAGCTATTAACTAACCTCCCTGCTTTCTCCTCACCTTCTTCAATTTATTATCTCCCAACATACCAGCAATCATTCTATAATACAAATCTTGTGCCAACACTATATAATAAAAAGGTAATATGCAAATTGACCATCACACCCTCACACAAGATGGCCGCCCCCATGTGGTCACAAGATGGCCGCCCCAAGATGGCCGGCAGGGGAGGGTAGCTGGGGGGGGGGGGACCAGGCCTACAGAGGAGGGCAGTTGGGGGGAACCAGGCCAGCAGGGGAGGGCAGTTGGGGGCGACTGGGCCTGCAGGGGAAGGAGGGCAGTTGGGAGGCACCAGGCCGGCAGGGGAGCGCAGTTGGGGGCAACCAGGTATGCAGGGGAGGGCAGTTGGGGGTGACCAGGCTGGCAGGGGAGGGCAGTTAGGGGCAACCGGGCCAGCAGGGGAGGGCAGTTGGGGGCAACAGGGCTGGTAGGAGAGCAGTTAAGTGTCGATCAGGCTGGCAAGGGAGTGGTTAGGGGGTAATCAGGATGGCAGGCAGAAGCAGTTAGGGGCAATCAGGCAGGCAGGCAGGTAAACGGTTGGGAGCCAGCAGTCCCAGATTGTGAGAGGGATGTCCGACTGGCAGTTTAGGCCCAGCAGTCAGACATCCCCCGAGGTGTCCCAGACTGGAGAGGGTGCAGGCTGGGCTGAGGGACATCACCTCCCCCAGTGCACAAATTTTGTGCACTGGGCCTCTAGTGTTAAATAAGCCCTATGTTTTGTTTTGTTTTTATAGAGAAAGGCTGTTGAATTCTTTCAAATGTCTGAATCTACTGGGAGGATTAGACAGTAATATGCCCTTACTTAAAATGTTTCATTAGTTCTCCAATTCTCTTAGGATAATTTTCAAAACCTTCTCATGAACTGGTTTCTGTTTATTTCTCTACAATCATAGCCTTGCCTTACAAGTTCTGGATGTTCTAGATATTCAGTTCTACGAGGTTCCATGTTCTCTCTTCACTCTGGGCCCTTGTAAAGACAGTTGTCTAGACAACAAGAACACTCTTGTCTCCTGCTCCTGCCACCTGCCAAACACCTACTTCTCCTTTGGCCATCTACTTGGATTTCACTTCCTCCAGGAGACTTGCATTTTTCCCCTCTTAATAAAAACCTTTCATCCCGTTGTATGCTCTGTGCTTGACAAACAATAAACTCCTAAAACATGTTCAAAAAGTAAATTAACCTGTGTAAGAGTGATCATCAGGTGAATAATTTGCAGATACAAAGAACAGCAATACATATTTTCTTTTCCCTCCCCTCTCCCTCTCCCTTTCTTTCTTAAAGAAAACCTTATTACATGATACTTGGCAGGATGCATTCTATTGTACTTGATTTCTCCACTACCCAAAAACTAAAGGCAAAGAGAGAGAAACTACTTCCTATTTAAAGAGAGTCATAAATATCTAGTGTCAGACAATTCCCTCAGGGCTTTCTAAGTCTAGCCCACTTCTTAAGTCCTTAATAAAAAGACCAGAGAGAAAAAGGAGAGAATCATGGAGTCATGTGTCCTCTTCCTGGGTTGCCAGGGTAGGCAGAGGACAGGGATTTGGTGTTTTCTTTAACCAATGGTATATGGGTGAAGAAGAATAGAATCTATCAAATTTTATATCTCAAACCTCGCCGAACATGCATTTAGGCAATACACTGATAGATTATCCTCCTACCTATCCAATGATAGGGGAAAAGAAATAGGGACCAACAGGTAAGAACAGGTGGAGGCATGAGTATATAGCTTACATCCCACCTTTTGGTATTACAATATGTGAGAGTCCTATGAATTAAGGGACATTTCAGAAGGAAGCTGAGCGGCGATGCATGGCAACTGCAGCAGAAAGAAGCCAAGAAATGTGCTTCTGATGGCAACAGTGAAGGTGGTAGGTAAAGGAGGTCATGCTAATAACTACATAATGGAGCTGCCCAGGTGACACCAGCCCCAGCCCCCTGCCCAGAGAGGGTACTAGAGGCTTGCACCATTGCAGGCTGATGGGAAACACGGCAACCATGTCTTCTGAGGAGGTGGAATACTAGTAAAACTGATCATCACCCTTACGGGGAGAACAATGGGTTATTGAGGCCACCAGCAGCAAAGGACTAGCCCAAGCCAGATCAAACTGCAGAAGGTTTCTCATTAAAACCTTATCTCCCCTCCTCCCTGCCACTCCCACCTATTACAAAAAGGGGAAGAAAATGACAGAGGCCAACACTGTCCCCCTCTCTACTCCCCCATAGCACATGCCAAGGTGGGAAATAAGAAAATAAAGTGAAAAAAAAAACAAACCCAGAATTTATTTCCTTCCTGTGAGCCATTTGCAAAAAAGAAGCTTAAAGTAGGATAGGAGGTTGAAGTATGAAAATGAACTGAAAGCTTTTTCTATTTAAATAACCAAAGTCACTGATAATCTATAGAAAACATTTGAGATGTCAATTAAGGCATAAGGAGTAAGAACCTAGTAGGGAGAAAAACATATAAAATCATTTTGTGTTTATACTTTGCCAAATTCAGATTGTTCGAGAAATTGACTAGAGACCTAACCATCAAAAGGGGTTTAGCACATACAAGAAAGTGAAACTGTCCAAGTGAGACACGGATTTGCCGAAGGGTTGACACCGCATTAGGCCTCATATGTTAAAGACAAACTTATCTAAGCTATTGCATAATATTTAATAGACAAAATGATTTTGTTCCTAACCACCTCTCTTTTCAGTAAGTCTTTTTAATTGCTAATCACAATGACTCCAAAATGGTGTCTATACAACAGAACACATCCTAAACTTAATATGCTTTTCTAATATAACACATTATTGCAGAATTTTAAACTTCAGTGAAATTCATTTAGTCAGGGCTCTACATCCTATCGGCATGAGTACATGGCTTCCAAACAAGGTCTTACGCAACTACATCATTAGTCATGAAAAATCTAAGTACACAGATTAATGACTCTGAAACTACCACTTTCTAACTTCTAAGGAAAACTAATTATACACAGTAAGCAACTGGTTTCTATAGCATTGCGATTGAAATCTAATTTTTGAAAAAAAGTGAAGAAAATTCAAGAGTGCTGTCCAAATTAGTCAAAGATCTATACATTTTCCTTAGTAAGAACATCGTATTGGTGTAGTAGATGTACTGCTAATGACTATAAACGCATGCATACAAACCATTCCACACCGCATCCTAATCAGAATGAAATTTTTGTTGGCCCATCTGCTTTAAATTCTATGCCAAGAACCAAGAAAAATCTTGGAAGTCTGAGTCTTAGTTTAAAAACAGAAGATAAATTCTGAATCTCAGACTGTTAGGCCTGGAAAAAATATGCTAAGGACAACTGGATTAATTCAAAGCCCATTTTGACTGAGGTCTTTTCCCATAATAGACTTTTCTAAACCAACCTTTGGTGACCTCTTCTCTAAAAAGCATAAATGCATACACACTAAAATAATTTAATACACACTGCTCACTCTAATTGTATTTTTGTGTTGCTGTTTATGCTGTCTGCTCAAAAACTTCATATGCACTCAGCAAACATCCTATAATTAGCTAGGGCTTCACCTACAGAGATAAGTAGCACAATGATCTTAGGCTCTTAATATTCCTTTGAAATTTATTTCAAAGCTGTGCTAAACAAATCAGTCAGAAAACTGCAGCTAAGCAGTCCACCCACGTTCAACAACCTTTCTCCACCTAATGATAATTACAGTCTGTAGAACAGGCAGCCTCTCTAATAAACAGCATCAACTTAAGAAGACAGATATCTGTAAGGAGCCTTTCTGTTGCCATAGAAATATCTTCAGGCCACCCTGTCCTCAGAAATGAAACATTACTTTCACATTAACCTGCTATTAAGAATGTTTGTGTGTGTATGTGTGTATTAGGATGAGTAGGGAGTATATATGAGCCCAAACTATAGGATAACTCACCCTGTCCTGATGGTTACAAATGATATGTGGTCCTTAGTTCTAAAACATCCCCCAAAATGGAGAACACAAATCTTCCCAGTGACTGCAGCTCCTGACTAATGGGTTCTTGCTCCCTTGGCTGAATTGAAAACTTTCTTAATGCAGCAAAGCAATAAAGAGCAGCAAATAATTCTCCACATCCCTTTTCTTCATTCTGAGGAAGAGGTCTTTCGGGGTCAGTGACTTCCTAAAGTAAAGGTATCATCCCAGTTCTGAAACAAACAAACAAAAAAATCTCATCATGTCAACCCAAACATGAAAAACATTTTTAGAATCATTCATTGGGGATGAAAAAGCTGGAATACTCTTTTTCATAATTATTTTAAGGGTTGTTTTTAAAAGAAATGAACTTCCCGGAGGAATACTAATGACTAAAAATATGAATTCATTTTACATATCTGCAAATGCTTTCAGTGGAAATTCATAGTATACCATGTGGGATCACAGGTACAAAATAGAACTTAGTCATCTATAGTGCTTATATTTGAATGTGCTTGTCTTTAAGGCCCTTCAAACATAAAACCCTAACTAAGTATAAAGGATAACTTCAAAAGTACAATAACAAAAATGTAATTACTTGGACTTTTATTATCCAAAAAGCTTCTGTTATGCCAGGGAACCGGTAAGGAGGGAAGGAATGAAGTGTTCGAGGGGTACGTGATTCAGAAACACCAGGAGGTGGGGGCTAAAAATGTTTCATGCTCAACTACTTTGAGATAGGCATCATGTTACTTAGTGACTACCTAATGCAAGACCTCCAGGAATTGTAATAGACCCTTTAACATATGTTCCCTCAATTATTCCTAAAATATGACCTTGGGAGGAGGTGGGAGTAGAGTATCTTTCCATTGTCACAGGAGCAGACACCAAAGCTCAGGGAAAGTAAGTAACTTGCCCAAGTTAACAGATGTGCTCACAGAGCTGCCAGGAAATGAAAGTAATTCTAACTCGATAGCCTATGCTCTTTCCAGGACTTCATTATGGTATTACTTTAGGTGCTCCTTCAGTTAGCATAATAACCAGGTTTTACATTTGAAAATATTCTTTAAACAAAAAATAAACGGTCTCAGCACGTGGTAATAATTCATTGTTAAGTCTAAAATATTAAAGATTTTGCCTGGCCAGCATGGCTCAGTGGTTGAACCAGGAGGTTACAGTTCAATTCCCAGTCAAGGCACATGCCCGGATTGTGGGCTCCATCCCCAGCAGAGCGTTTACAGGAGGCAGCTGATCAATGATTCTCTCTCATTATTGATGTTTCTATCTCTCCCACTCTCTTCCTCTCTGAAATCAATCAAAAAATAAAATAAAATATTAAAAATTTCATTTTTTATCCTTTTAATGTTGTTCTCAAAAATAATTCCTAATTGTATAGATATAAAAATCTACTCCCTCAACAGCCTTATGTTACTTTCAATAAGATGATGGTGGTATTGGTGGAATTTTAACACAAGGACAAATCTAAAAATAACTGTTGTCCCGCATTATGGCACTGAGTGATTTTTCTCTTTTTAATGCCATCTCTTTTAGAGAATCTCTAAGGCATCTATCTAACTGTATAATCTTCATTACTTTATCATAGTAGGATACAGCTGTTTTATTCAGATCAGTTCCTCTGCATGAGCCACTGAAAAATTATTTTTATAGTTTTTTTAAACAACAAAAATTGGCCCATAAATGAAGACATTATACTTTTTCATCAGTGCTAACAAGAGTTTTTAAGTAACATGATCTAAAAAAAGATAACTTTTCACTTGGCTGATGTCTAATTGATATATTAATTTTTAAAGCAATAGCATCTTTATAAAGAGATGCTGTCTGTGTGTGGTCTTTGTGTGTGCCAGAGCACGCTGAGACAGTGATGAAGTGATCTTCACATCAAGAGATGGGCAATGAACACTAAAATTAACCACAGAGTCTGAGGTCTTATTAACTGTGGCATTCCACAAATACACGACACGCCTGTAAGTAGAGCAGCACAGGAAAATATAAGGGAATGATAAATTTGACATAATATTTGAAAATATACTAAAAGAATATAAATCTGGCTTAGTATGAAGAATCATACCTAATGTCAAATTCAAGAATAGGACTATATAATAACTTTTTAAAGTTTCTCTATCCACATTCCAGTTCATTCAATTCTCAAATAGGGAGAGCAACTGAATTTTAACAATAGAGTGTGTGGGAAAGTTAATGCTCCAGAAGTTTCAAAATCCTATACTGCTGTTGGGCTCGATCTACAAGGTCAAGCTACAGATATACTAGTGAATATAAGAAAGTGGGCCACATCAAGTATGACCACAACCACGTACTTTTTAACAACAATTACAACATAGGCATTCAACAACCTTCAAGAAAACCTCTGGATGGCAGGCAGAGGCAGTACAAGGTTAGAGATACAGACTCAATAGATCAAAAATAAGAAATCAAAATAATATCAACTGCAGACAGGGAAAAAATGCCAGTTATGTTTAAAGGTTCTGCATCTTAATTATAGCTATTACGGGTCATTGATAAAGCCTACTCCCCTACAGTTTCTCCTGGCACAAAAAATGCAACACAACCCTAGCTGGTTTGGCTCAGTGGATAGCGTGTTGGCCTGTGGACTCAAGCAACCTGGGTTCGATTCCAGTCAAGGGCACATGCCCAGGTTGCGGGCTCGATCCCCAGTAGGGGGTTGGCAGGAGGCAGCCAATCAATGATTCTCTCTCATCATTGATGTTTCTATCTCTCCCTCTCCCTTCCTCTCTGATATCAATAAAAATATATTTTAAAAAAATGCAATAAAAATATATTTAAAAAAAATGCAACACATTTGTTTTTTGGAATGTACAGGTTGATTGATTTAACAATCATGTCACCAAAATCTCTGAAGTTCTTTGTTTCCTTGGATAAATCAAATATAGCAAATGCAATTTTCATTCAAGAAGACAGAAATATGTACTATTTGACTTTACCATTTTCACTCATACATGGAAAGGTAGTTTCTCATATGTATTTAGTTTTTCACTCAGTTTACTTAATTTGATTCCATTAGCTCAATGTAAAATTTGGGTCCTAATAGGCCAAAAGACATACTGTCAGAAATCCCAGCTATTTCTAAGAAAATTATGTCACTTCATTTTAGTGATCTTAAAAATTACTATAACTATGTCCTGGATCATTTTATTATAGGCCTGCCATGTGATTTCAGTGTCTGAGTTTGTACCTGTGCTTACTATTTTACTAGCAAGACATTGAGATACAACTTTAACATCCAGAGCTAATTTGGTGGGAATGGAATGAGGCAGACCTAACAGTGATGCCTGTGAGCCAAGCAGAGGCCAAATGATAGGGCTGGGAGCACAATGATGGCTTCCCAGTAGTTCAAATTGAGAATGGAGCAGGAATCCACAGAACCAGTACACCAGGTTGTCAGACTCAAAAAACTTGGGCTTCAGCAATCAGTAGCCATTCTTTTTTAAAAAAAATATATTCTATTTATTTTTTTAACAGAGAGGAAGGGAGAGGGATAGAGAGTTAGAAACATTGATGAGAGAGAACCAAAGAAATCATATATAATTTTAAAGGTATTTAAGATACTTTTCTCTTTAGAAGAAATCCATTTATTACTCATATTTAACCTGTAGTTCACAGCTGGGAGGGACCAGGCCTGCAGCGGAGGGCAGTTGAAGGGGACCAGGCCTGCAGGGGAGGGCAGTTGGGGGTGACCAGGCAAGCAGGGGAGGGCAGTTAGGGATGACCAGGCCGGCAGGGTAGGGCAGTTAGGGGCAATAGGGCTACCTCCTGCACACCCCCCACTGGGGATGTGCCCACAACTGAGGCACATGTCCTTGACCGGAATCGAACCTGGGACCCTTCAGTCCGCAGTCTGACGCTCTATCCACTGAGCCAAACCAGTCAGGGCTCATTTTGACAGCAGTTTACACTCAGTGAAAAGTTATCATCCATCAGAGAGTGATATGAATGTGAATTCTGTAGATGTTTAAAATGTCAATTCTATTTAATTTGCATATCTGTTTTGTTTGTATGGCTATGGAGACCTACTATATAACCATTTTAAGCCTTTTCTTAATATATTCTTATTTAATGCAATATTATAAACCAAATAAATCATGTTTTCAAATATTTAAGGTATTTTTCTCTTTAGAAAAAATCCATTTATTACTCATATTTAACCTGTAGCTCACGATTACTCTTCTGTAATTCAGTTACCTCTGACTTTCAAATTATTGTTTTAATTGTGCAAGTAAAAGGTTTTAGGTATTTTCTGCCTGCCTGAAATATTCCCATGAGGCTCTGTTAAAATATGTTCTCATCATGGTTAAGCGTTCCATTGCTAAATTAGTCACTTGAGTAGGTCACAGTACAATAGCTTTAGAAACATACAATTACAGTAAAACCAACATATGTGTCTCCAAGTCCAAAGATTTCTATAAGTGTTAGTTCCTATACTCTTGCCATTGTTAATTTATGTTAACAAGAACATTTCAGTTCCAGAGATTTCAGTTAATTTAGTAGCTGAACTTATATTGTATTGTTCCCTTTTCATTATCCTATCCCAGTGGTCGGCAAACTCATTAGTCAACAGAGCCAAATATCAACAGTACAACGATTGAAATTTCTTTTAAGAGCCAAATTTTTTAAACTTAAACTTCTTCTAATGCCACTTCTTCAAAATAGACTTGCCCCGGCCGTGGTATTTTGTGGAAGAGCCACACTCAAGGGACCAAAGAGCCGCATGTGGCTCGTGAGCCGCAGTTTGCCAACCACAGTCCTAGCCTATATAATAAAGATGTAATATGCAAATTGACCATCACTCCAACACACAAGATGGCTTCCCCCATGTGGTCAAAGATGGCCACCCCCATGTGGACACAAGATGGCCGCCACAAGATGGCCTGCAGGGGAGGGCAGTTGTGGGCGATCAGGCCAGCAGGGGAGGGCAGTTGGGGGGGACCAGGCCTGCAAGGAGGACAGTTGGGGGGGACCCAGGCCTGCAGGGAAGGGCAGTTGGGAAGGACCAGGCCTGTAGGGGAGGGCAGTTGGAGGGGACCAGGCCTGCAGGAGAGGGCAGTTGGGGGTGACCAGGCCAGCAGGGGAGGGCAGTTAGGGATGACAGGCCGGCAGGGTAGGGCAGTTAGGGGCAATAGGGCTGGCAGGGGAGGGCAGTAAGGCGTCAATCAGGCTGGCAGGGAGTGGTTAGGGGGTGATCAGGCTGGTAGGCAGAAGCAGTTAGGGGCAATCAGGCAGTCAGGGAGGCAAGCAGTTGGGAGCCAGTAGTCCTAGATTGTGAAAGGGATGTTCGACTGCCCGTTAAACAGTCCCTCAAGTGGTCCCAGATTGGAGAGGGTTCAGGCTGGGCTGAGGGACACCCCCTGCCCCATAAACGAATTTCGTGCACTGGGCTTCTAGTACCATTATAATACACAAAAGTAGAAAACATGCTGAAATACTACATTAAGGTGTCCTTATATATATATTTTTAAATATATTTTATTGATTTTTTTACAGAGAGGAAGGGAGAGGGATAGAGAGCTAGAAACATCGATGAGAGAGAAACATTGATCAGCTGCCTCCTGCACACCCTCCACTGGGGATGTGCTCACAACCAAGGTACATGCCCTTGACCGGAATTGAACCTGGGACCTTTCAGTCTGCAGGCCGACGCTCTATCCACTGAGCCAAACCAGCCAGGGCTATATTTTTAACTCTGGATATATAACAAAACAACTTTGTGGTTATGACAAAATTTTTTGTAATGTTCATAAAAATAGATTCTTTTCATGCACTTTTTATTTCAATATGCCATCATGCTCCCAAATTTCATTAACCTAACATCTAAAACCCAACATATTTTCCCCAAAATTATTTCATCTCTTCCCAACTTCTCTCAGTTCCTATATTCTGGTCATAAAACATGGAATAAAAGTCACTTTGAATTGATTTTTTCCTTCACTCTCATATGAGCTCATTCATTTCTCACACTGGATTTTAATTCAAAATGTGTACTGATCGCCTCTTCATCATGACAGTATGTCATTAATTCAGCCATCTTCTTACACCACAATTATGGTAATCGGACTCACACTCTTAGTAATGTAACTAACTCCAGGTTTTAGCCCCAAATGCTCCAAAAAGAGAAAACTAAAATAGATTTTTCTTACAAATACTGCCACATTGACATTTTTATTTATCCTATTTGGGATATTTTGTACAACTTGAATGTTTAAATTCATGTGTCTGACCTGATCTACAAATGATCAGCCAACATGTTTTCAAATAGTGACTCTCGTTTATTCTCTCCCACTTTGAGAAGTCTGAGAACATGTGCATTCCACATCTAATTTTTTTTTGTTGTTATTGTTAATCCTCTCCCAAGGATATTTTCCCCCCAGTGATTTACAGAGAGAGTGGAAGGGAGAAAGAGAGGGGGAGATAAGGAGGGAGAAAAAGAGAGAGAGAGGAAAGAGAGCTATCCATTACTTGTCTCTTGCACAAGGCCCAACCAGGCCCACAGGGCCTGGAATCGGACCTGCAATCCAGGTATGTGCCCTTGACCAGGAATTGAATAGAATCTGAATCCGAGACCCTTCAGTGTATGGGCCTACACCCTTACCACTGAGAAACACCAGCCAGGGACACATCTAGATATGTTTGTTTTCATTTTCTTTTCTCTCTGTATTGGTTTCTGAATAATTCTTACATATATTTTCCAGTTTACCAACTCTCTAGCTTTGATTTATCTTCTTAGCGATTTATCTTCTTAGCTTCTCTACTTCATTCTCATATTTCAACAATGTTTTCCATTTTTAGAGGTTCCATTTAATTTTTTCCAGATCTTCTTGGTCATTCCCGATGATCTTCCATTAGTTGTTCACATTTATATTTCTCCTTTCATTTCATTAAATATGCATACAAAACTATTCTACTTTATATATTTGAAAACTCCGATATCTGAACTCCTTAAATGTTCAGTTCCATCATTTTGGCCACCTTTACGCAAAAAAGCTTGCCTCCTCATAAAGTTGGTGATAAGTGATTGTGACCTGCTTGATCTTGTTAAAATCCTGCAAACCTATACCAGGGCTTGAGAGAGGACTTCTGCCTGCTTCAGCTGAAAGTCAGGGTGCTAATGACCTGGAGACAGGTTAGCCTATCTCAAATGCCCCAATTTAATGAGAATCTCAACTTAAAAACCTCTCTCCTTATTGCTTGCCCCAATCTTGATATGCAGATATCCGTATTTATACACATTTGCCCTCAGAGTCATCAGCATTCCAGCTCTCATTTTTGCTCATTAGTTCTATTTAGATGAGGGGGATGGAAAAGACCCTTGCTTTAGCAGGGGTGTGGAACGTCCAGCCTGAGGGCTATATATGGCCCACAAAATCATTTGGTCTGGCACGTGCCAAGACATTAGGGTGATTTAATTAAATTTGTGCAAAGTGTTCCCACAATACCAGCGACAGAGTGCAAAGCACTTGTCAGAAAGAGGATCTCATTTTTCAAATAATTTTAATGTTACCAAGTTCTTGTTTCCTCATATATACCAATCTTGCCTTTCTATAACTTCCAAGTTTTGTACTAACACTGCTTTCAAAACAACTTGTAATAAAATATAGATAATCTATAATAATAAAAGTGTAATATGCTAATTAGACCGGAAGTCCTTACAGACGACCTTCCGGATGAAGCAGGGACTGTGAGGGAAGCCCGGGACCTGGGTGCCAGAGGGAAGCCAGTGCTGACAGCTGGGGGAAGGAAGGCCTACTCTTGCACCAATTTCATGCATTGGGCCTCTAGTCCTATACAATAAAAGCCTAATATGCTAAGTGTCCAGTCGTCTGGTCAGCCATTCAACCAATCAAAACGTAATATGCTAATGATATGCTAAGGCCATTCAGCCACTCACTATGATGTGCACTGACCACAAGGGTGCAGATGCTCTCACTTGCTGCTGGGGTCTGGCCGATCAGGACTGAGTGAGACGGGACAGACATGCCGTGGAGCCAGCCCATGGTCCCTCCCTGGCTGGCCAACCTCCTGCGTACTTCCCCAGCCCCATTCGTACACCAGTGGGGTCCTTTGGCCTGGCCTGCACCCTCTCACAATCCGGGCTGAGGGACCCCCTCAAGTGCACAAATTTCGTGCACCAGGTCTCTATTCTATAATAATCTTTAAAAAATCTGGAAATCTGTTGAGTCTCCTCATATATGCATTCCTCTGTGAACAAATAGTCTGTTACCTCACTTATGCTTATATGGAATGATTTCCAAATTCCTGACCATCCTGGCCACTTGTATCTGGAGAGATTCCATTTTCTCAAAGTGCGTTACCTTAATAGGTCAGATGACAATTTTCCAGCACAAAGTCAAGAAAGCTTAAAAGTTGCAATACCTAGACAACCGTTTTTCCTCTATCTGCATGTAGTGAACCTCCATTATGTCCCAGACATGACTTATTTCTACTAATCAAAAACAAAACAAAACAACGAATCTTTGAATATTGATGTTTAACAGTTTATGAATCTACTTAGTGTTACTCTCATTCAGTCTACATTTTCCCATCTTATCTAAGTGACTTAAAAAAAACAAATAAACAAACAAACAAAAACTTCCTGCCCTGACCAGTTTGGCTCAGTGGATAGAGTGTCAGCCTGCAGACTGAAAGGTCCCAGGTTCGATTCTGGTCAAGAGCATGTACCTTGGTTGTGGGCACATCCCAGTAGGAGGTGTGCAGGAGGCAGCTGATCCATGTTTCTTTCTCATAGATGTTTCTAACTCTCTATCCCTCTCCCTTCCTCTCTGTAAAAAATCAATAAAATATATTAAAAAAAACACTTTCTGTTTTGATATTCTGTAATGGCTGTTGAAATAAAAGCTTGGTTTTTCCTTGATCTATTTTTCCAAGAATCTTCTCATTTAGGTTAGTTTGTATATCATTACCCTATACATGTACAGTTATTTATAATTTATAAAATTTTAATTAAAAATTTCAAACTCTAGTGCTTTGGCTACATCCAGTGGTTTAGCAATGTGAGGAGAATAGCAATTACTATAAGTGGATAAGTATCCTATCTAATAAAGAGGGAATATGCTAATTGACCCTCATGCCATCGCAAAGATGGTGGCGCCCACAGCCAAAAAGGAGGGAATATGCTAATTGACTGCTCTGCCCTCAAAGATGGTGGCGCCCACAGCCAATAAGGAGGGAATATGCTAATTGACCACCCTTCCCTCAAAGATGGTGATGCCCACAGCCAATAAGGAGGGAATATGCTAGTTGACTGCCCCGCTCTCAAAGATGGCAGCGCCCACAGCCAATAAGGAGGGGATATGCTAATTGACTGTCCTGCCCTCAAAGATGGTGGCACCCACAGCCACTAAGGAGGGACTATGCTAATTGCTGCCACGCCCTCAAAAATGGCGGTGCCCACAGCCACAAGATGGCGACGCCCAGTACCCTCAGCCCCCCAGCCTCCCAGGGCTGCCTGAGGCTCAGGTAACCAGGCAATGCCCCATCACACCTCTGCTGCTGTCACTGCTGTCACAGCAGAGGTGTGAAGGCAATGCCCCATCACACCTCTGCTGCTGTGTGAAGGCAATGCCCCATCACACCTCTGCTGCCAGCAGTGACGGCAGCAGAGGTGTGATGGGGCATTGCCTTCCCCTGATCGCTGGGTCGCCTCCTGCCCCTGAGGGTTCCCAGACTATGAGAGGGGTCGGGCCAGACTGAGGGACTCCTCCTCCAGTGCATGAATTTTCATGCACCGGGCCTCTAGTTTATGAATAAATAAGCAGGAACTCACAACAAGTTAGGTGCATGGTTAGTATTAAATTATAAGGTTTTTTTCATTCCTCGTTTGTACTAGGTCTTCTCCACCCTGCTAAGCTCTGTTTTTAGGAAAGAGCCATGTTCACTCCATAGTAACACAATCTATTTCATATTTTTCTCAAAAAAATTGAGGCAGTAGGGAGATTGACAACAACTGTAACATTCTGTAGTTTTTGGAATCCGTGTATTTGTCCTATGTAAAAAGTTAGAACATTTGATAGAACTGAAAGCAGTTTTAATCTTGATTTTAGTCCCCATGTGCTCTAATTGACAAATACCTATATATATTGGGCAAAATTTTGTAATCAAAACACAAATGTAACATTATTTAATAAACTAAAGCTACAGACTGTTCTACTTGTATTAAGGCAACATAAATCTTAGCCACAAAAGTTTAGCTAATGGGACTATTGAACTATATAACAATGAATTCAAACTCATGACTAAAAAAAATACTTTATAATCTATATATATGTAAAAGCCTAAGCAACCGTCAACCATTTGACAGTCCAACCGGTAGCTATGACACGCAATGACCACCAGGGGGCAGATGCTCTGACCGGTAGCTATGATGTGCTCTGACCATCAGGGGGCAGATGCTCAATGCAGGAGCTGCCAAGCAACAGCAACTTTACAGAATGCCCTCTCACACTCTGGGACTCCTTGGGGATGTCAGACTGCCGGTTTCGGCCTGGCTGAGGGACCCCACCTACCGGAGGGACCCCGCTCATTCTACAGATACCCTTCGAGCCTGGTGCCACCCCAGGTGCGGCTGATTGGGAGGGACCACGGGAGGTTGGCTCCAGGACATGTCTGGCCCTTCTCTCCCAGTCCCACCCCGCTGGCCACCTTCTAATTGATTCCCATTCAATGTGCACAAATCCATGCACCAGGCCTCTAGTAAGTTAGTAAGAGACAATAAGTTATGGTATGGTGGTACATAAATAAATGAGAAAAAAATTCAATCCCTTGGATTATTACAATTATTACAATTACAATTATTACTATTTCAGCTTTTGGTCATAAGGCCAATATAAGATAACAAGGAAGTAATGACCCCAGTCTAATAATATAAATTTAGTAGAACTTCAGGATAATCTTTAAAGATGAAATTCAATGCAAATCAAGGCCTCAATATTGCTACCCACCAGGCAGATTACCAGCCAAGCACATTCGTAAAGCCAGCAACAAACACAGAGAAGTGGTTTTCAAGTTCACAGAAAAGCAACGTTCCTGAAAAAAGTGCAGATGTAGTGAATTTCTGTGAAGGAGAGGAGATTTATTCACTTATTCTAAATGAAGAATTACAGATTTTTAAAAAATGTAATAAATACTACACCAGGAATTACAGAAGAAAAACATTCATATAATGAGAACAAGTATAAGCACTTTAACAAAACGTGCACCCCCTATGTTTTGAATCACAGAGATGTATACTGTGCTTTGTGATTTCATTCTATGACTCCCTTTATTTCAAAGCAAATATAACCTTTTAAAGAAACTGTTTGTATGCCAGAGGCCCTATGATTTGTTCCAATGTTTCTGTTCCTTTTATGATTCTATAAGGTACCACAATTTAGGGCAGGCTGTGTTTAGAATATTTCATTTTCCCCAGCTAAGCATCTTCCGAAGGCCTAAAGTCTTACTGTTTCTTCACAGTAACTCCCAAAAGGTAGTTTCTAAAATAGCTCCTCAGAAGAATGCTATCAATTGTTTACTCAAGGAGGGCTACTAGAACAATGAATGTTTATGTTCTTTTTCTAAGTTCATTAAATTGAGCTTTGCCCATTTTTCTTTCATATGATCTTAGAAAAGCTCACCATGGTTTATCAGCACAGGAACATAGGTTCCCACTGAGTGGCATCCCTTCAAGCAACTCCCAGGAAAAATATAAACTTACATACTCCATATGGATACTGTCTGGAGTTGAATTGTGTCCCCCAAACTGATATGCTGAAGTACTCAACATATTTCCCAGTGCCTCAGAGGGTGACCTTATTTGGAAATAGGGTTCTTGTAGATATTATTAGTTAAGATAAAGTCGTACTGGATAGTGGACCTTAATCCAGAATGACTGGTGTCCTTAAAAGAAGAGAAGAAGAGACACAGAGGCAGAAATACAAAGGGAGAAGACAGTAACAGAGATTGGAGTAACGCATCTAACAAGCTATGGAACACCAAGGATTCCTGGCAAACACTAGAAGCCAAAAGAGGAAAGGAAGGATTCTCCCATCCAGGTTTTAGAGGGAGCGTGAACCTGCCAAACCTTTAATTTTGGACTTCTGGTCTCCGGCACTGTGAGAGGATACATTTCTATAGTTTTAAGATATAAATTTCATGGTAATCCTTTCAGAGAGCTCTAGGAAATGAATACATACACTAACACACTGTATTTCTTTCTTAACTCGATCTTCTATCACTTCTGTGTTTTAACATCCTCCCACAATGGCAAACTCCTTCCATGCCCTCACCACAACACATCCTTCTGTGCTTCTTCCTCTTTGCTTTTAAACTCCTCTGTTTCTTCAATAGCCTCCCCCCATTTCTTCACTTCTTAAACTTATTTAAAACTCATGAGTTACCCTCTCTAAGAATCCTTTCCTAATTTCCTTTCAAAGCTACACTTCTGCTTTCCCCAAGAATAACATATGCTTCTAGGAAACATGTCTGTCTTCCCCACCAGACTATATGCTCATCATTGTACTCCCAGGACCAAATGTAATTAACATTAGGATCACAATATTGGCTGTGTGGTTGAACTACTCCTATCTTGCATTTTCATAAACATTCCTTTCTTCTTCTTATCACCTCTTCTTTTCTGCCCCGATGCATCAATGAATCATCAATTTTAAATCTAGCAAGTTATTTTAGGGCTTCCTTCCTTTGAGACTATCCTTAGCTGTGATTCTAGTGAAAAACAGCTGAGGCAACACTTGAGAGCCACAGCCCAGCTATAGAACCTGGGCTGTTCCTCATGTTTGCCATAATTTTAACCATCATCTGTAAATTGAGGTCTACATTCCATTCATCTTGACTGCTGAACTAGTAGTCAGCAGGCAGGCTGGCAGAGCATTCTGTGGGCCTAAGAATGAATATGAGAACCTTTTCCTTCTACTGGTGTAAGTGACCATGAGAGAATTCTCACTCTCTGTGACTCTTACAGCACAAAAACAAGGGGGACCTGACTGGCTTGGTCAGCAAATAAAAGAAAGCATTGATGTTGACAATGAGCAAAAGGGAAGATTTGAACTTATGGGGGAAAAAACCAAGTCATATTTTTCATACCTTTAAAAGAAAAGAGTTTTAAAATATTTATTTATATTTAGAAAGCACTTTTATGTGTAAATTAATATTACCTATAATATATTTATATCTGTTACTGTTTTAACTGGAGCACTTGGGACATTGTACAATATAAGCAGTATATGCCAAATTTTTTCAAACATGGGAAATCAAAATTTTAATTGCATTCAGACAGCTTTATAAACATTTGTATTATTAAAAGAAAAAAGTTAAGTAAAAAAGGAAGAGCACTGTTAACTGTTTTGTAAAAAACCATTTACATTGTGTATCTATGAATTAAATAAATTTATTTTTAAACTTTGCTGGTCCCTGGCCAGCCCAGCCAAGAGTCTTCAAGCTGCCTGGCTTGCTTCCACCAACATCAATAAATGGCCCACAGCACCTTCACTCTCACAGTCTATACCCCAAACCACTTTACTTTGACCTACTTTCAACCCCATTTCTGACATATTTCTGACTTCTGCTTCTGCTCCCTTAAATTTCTCATTCAAAGGCTTTCTCTTGCGCCCTTGATGGTTTCATATATATATATATATATATATATATATATATATATATATACACACACACACACACACACACACACACACACACAGAGTGGCCAGATTATTATGATCTCTGACCGCATAATAATCTGGCCACTTAGTGTTTGTGTGTGTGTGTGTGTGTGTGTGTGTGTGTGTATACACACACACATATATATACACACATATATATACATATATACACACATATATACACACATATATATACATATATATATATATATATATGTATATATATGTGTGTATATATCTGTTAAAAAGGTTAATATGCAAATTGTCCCCTCGACCAGGATTTCGACCAGCAGGCAGGCCGGCCAACTGCCCATATCCCCTCCCCCTGGCCAGGCTGGCTTTCGTGCATGGGTGGGGTCCATGCTTTCGTGCATGGGTGGGGTCCAGCCAGCCTGGCCAGGGGGAGGGGACATGGGCAGTTGGCCGGCCTGCCTGCTGGTCGAAATCCTGGTCGAGGGGACAATTTGCATATTAACCTTTTATTATATAGGATATACACTGAGTGGCCAGATTATTATGCGTTCAGAGAGCATAATAATCTGGCCACTCAGTGTGTGTGTGTGTGTGTGTGCATAATATTTTTTATTGATTTCAGAGTGGAAGGGAAAGGGAGAGAGAAACAGAAATATCGATGAGAGAGAATCATTGATTGGCTGCCTCCTGCACGCCCCACCCTGGGGACTGAGCCCCCAACCCAGGCATATTCCCTAACCAGGAATCAAACCCATGACCAGTGAGCCATGGTGGCCAGGGCCTGATGGTTTTCTTAGGTTGGCCTGCACAAACGCCTGGCTAGAACCTCAAACAGACCCACTCTCCCTTTGCGGATCATTCTGCTGCGAGTCATAGCAGCCACAAGAAGACCATGATCCACTTATTCCCAAGGACCTTAAGCCTGATGTAGACCCCCATTGCCAGAGAGTTGTGGGGTATGTTCCAGCTCCAGGGGTTGCACTAAAATGAGAGATTTCACTAACTTATACTTCTACTGAACTTAGAATAGTGCATATAATTGGAATGCAATAACATTACTTACATTAAATGGGCAAATAAATGTTTTCTTCAATAAAAATGAGTATCTATAATAATAAAAGCATAAAATTCTAATTAGACTGAACATCCTTCTGGACATCCTTCCAGACGACCTTCCGGATGAAGCGGGGGCTGCGAGGGAAACCCGGGTTCTGGGTGCCAGAGAGAAGCCTGTGCCGGCAGCCGGGGGAAGGAAGGCCTACTCTCCCACAAATTTCATGCATTGGGCCTCTAGTAAAGTTATAAGTTATCAAAAAGGGAAATGATTTGGCTGGCCTTTGACAATAAGCCAGAGTCTAGGAAACTGAAAGAAACAAGGCTGGGAGAAATCACTGTGACAAACCCCTATTTCTGTGTTTATTCCTCAAGGGGAAAAAATGTAGGAGACTTACTCAGGGCTATCATGGCACATTCTTTCATGACCCCCTCTATGCCATTTTTGTAGTAGTTTTTACTTTAAAATAATTGTAAATGTACATAAAGAATGCAACAAGATACAAAAACTCCCATATACCCTTTTACCTGGATTTCAAAGTATTGCCCTTTTTACATGTATTTGTACATGATTATACCCACATGCTTAATCATATATCTCTTTGTATATTTATATCTAAATGCATTTGCATATATAGAAACATATAAAGGTATATGAATATATCTACACACAATTGTAAACATGTTTACAAACATATCCATTTTCCCTGAATATTTGAGAGTAAATTTCAAACACACTGTCCCTTTATTCTTAATACTTCAGCATGCATATACTAAGAATAAGTACACTCTCAGACATCATCACTTCATGCTCAGAAATCTCTATCTAAATACTCATTTTTTTTACTTTACAAAATTAGTTTTCATTTGTAATGCTAACAGCAAGACACCCATGAAAAACACACATGGTGTCTAAATAAGACAAAGGAAAATCGTTTGGGCAAAAATAAAAAGGATCCCAAATCAATTATATAGAAAAGATTCTTTTATTAACTTTTGGTCGAGAATATGTTTGTATATTTTCAGAAAACAACTCCAAGACCATGTGGATTCCTGCAACACAGAGGAAGTAACAGGTCTGCTCCAACCACGAAGACAAGAGGAGAAACAGTCCAGAGATGGAAGATGCTGACAACGCCTTGCCACGCTAGCAGTCAGCAGCTGTGCAACGCAGCAGGTTGCCTAGGACCAAACCAGAGAGGGTCGGACCTGCATTGCCACCATGTGCCCACCATCCAGATATCATTGCTGACATGTACACTTAAGGAACTGTTTGACATTGAAATGGGGACTCAGAACTGTTGGACATTGAAATTGGGACTCAAACATTTTTTGTTATTATATGTTTATTTCTAGTCTGTAGAGGCAAGATTTTTTAAAGGAAAGAAATGGGGAAAAAAATAGATACAGAGGCAAAGAAGCATTGAACAGACAGTCAAACTACAGCGGGAAGGAAGAGGAGGTTGGGGTGGGGGGGCTGTAAGAGATCAACCAAAGGACTTGTATGCATGCATATAAGCATAACCAATGGATAAAAGACACTGTGGGGGGGGGCAGGTAAAGGCATGTACTGGGGGGAAGGGGAGGCCGGGGGGAGGTCAATGGGGGGCAAAAAAAGGAGACATATGTACTACTATTTGTAATACTTCAAACAATTAAAAAATTTAAAAATAAATAAATAAATACTCATTTTTTTTGCATTTCCCCATACTACTTATCACATAAATATATGATAGCAACATAGATGTATATTTGAGAGCCTGGCCTTTGTTTTATACCAGGCAACAAGCTAAACTCTGTCCTTTACTTATAGTTATTTCAGTGATTACCATATCTTTCTTAGGACTGAGTTTCTTTAATGAAGAGAAGATTAATAACACCGAGGCCTGCCAGAATAATTAAATGAAATAATGTATGCAAAATGCTAAGTCTAGTAAGTAAATAGTAAGTGCACATTAGCTAATATTATTCTTCTTACTGCAATCTCATTCTGCTTCTAAGTGTGAACACTTCATACCAGGGATTATGTGTTACGTAATTGGTGCTCCTGCAGCATGTAGGGTGATGTGTTGCACATGATAGATACCCAGAAAGCATTTTTTAAAATAAGTTAAAGCTTTTGTTTCTGTTTTTTTTTTATTTTTATTTTTTATATGTTCTTAAACCACAGTTGACATAAATATTATACTAGTGTCAGGACACAGTGAAACTAATATAGTAGAACATAGTGATAAGACATTCATATAACTTATGAAGAGATCACCCCACTAAGTCTAGTGCCCGTCCAATACCATACATAGTTATTACACTATTATTGACTATAATCCCTATGACTTCATCCTTGTGACTATTTTATAGCAGAAGGCATTTTTTAAATGAAATTGAATGAAACATCAACTGAACAACATGTGTTGAGCTTTTCCACTCTGAAGGCACAGTGAGAAATAAAAAAAATATATCATTTCTGACATTTAAGTCCTTAAGGACTTTAGTCTAGTTAAAAAGCTTAGCCTAGTTAAAGAGTAGTTAATCTTTAAGTACTTAGTCTAGTTAAAATATATATGTACAGATATTTCACCCACAACTTAGTGAAAAGGACCAAGCTAACAGGACGAAAGTGCATGCTGACTTGGCAAACACAATTATAAGTGACTTAAACTTTAAACTTATTTTCCTACCTTAATTTTTTCCACATATACTTCCCTCTGTAATTTTTCTTTCTTCTTACTCCTACTCAAATCTTTGTTTCCATGGCAATACGTTTCCACCCAGAAATTCCATCACTGGAATGTCTACATTCAGCCTACAACTACTTCTACTGCTCTCACTTTTAAGTTGCTCCTAGAAAAAGTCAGTTCTCTACTCTGAGGTCAATGAACTACAACTTAAGATACATTTATCACTCACCCTTCGGTACAGCACAAGAGTTCTTACATAGGATGATTTTAAGAACATTTCTGTACTTGATAATAATAATTAAAAAAAATCTCAAAAAGAATCATATCGACTCTGTGATGTGAACTACATATGACTCAAGCTTGTTCGCATTCAAACTCATTACCCAATACAAAGTCAGCATTTAGAGCGCTACTTAGCAATTAAAACCAGAAAAAAGAAAGACTGCCAGTAAAAAAAAGAATTATCCAACAAGGACTTATTTCCTACCACCTGATCCTGAGTTTGGCTAGACACTGGGTTTCTCTTGCCAGAGCCTCTGAATCGTTAAGGGAACCCTAATTGCTATTGAGGTTTTCCACTGAAGTGCTCTAAACCCTACTTCTATTAGACTTTTTAATGCCGCTTGATTTACTCTTAATTCCTCTGTTTTGAGTTGTGCTGCCAAAGTCCTGAAGATCTGAAACACACCATTACCTCTGAATAGGTGTTTGATTAGACTATTCTGAAAACCAATCAGATTCTAGAGAATGCCCGCCAAATGCCACAAGCTAAATAGGTGTCCTGTCATCAAATTATTGGTAGTAACTCATAGAGCAGGTCTTCCTCTAAGCTTCTGGGAGCCAATGGAAGTCTTTGTAACTAACACAGGAATGCAGTACAGGTTGAAGGAGGCCCCCAGATGCTTCAAAGTTGACATAGGACTCATAGTTAAGTTCTGGTGTTTTTTCAAGAATTCTAAGGCAGAAAATTCCTAATTAAGGAGCAAGCCAAGAATTACCATGAAAATTTCTATAATTGTTATCCACCAATAGGATCAATACCCTACACATTTATTTTTAAAAATACCTTGTAATCTAAGTGAAGGTGAACTGCCAGGCATAGCAATATGTAACAAGGAAATTCCATTATTTAATAAGTAATTTAGATGTTAAGTTTCTCAAACAAAAAAAAATAATTAAATATGATTATAATATACAAACTTCTAAAATGCCCCTTTTCCCATTTTCAAAATTTGAAACATTTGGCAGATCTTTCCTGTCCTGTCCACCAAACTTTTTAACTCTCTATCCAAACTTGTCAAAGTTTTTTGGCTCTTATGCAAACTTTCAAAATCAATTATTCTCTCACTCAGCAACAAGTTCTCTGCCCCTTTCAGAATAAAGCAAAGCTTTCCCGCTTTTTCCACTTCTCCTCCCAGCATCACCCTCAAAATGCATCTTCCTCCTGCTATCCAGATTCTGTGTAACTAAGGCCCAGAACCAAAAGAAGCTGGCAGAAAGAAGCGGCTATGAATACTTACACATTAGGTTTTCCTGCCCCACATGTATACCAGAGAATACTCTTAAGGTGACGTTTTATTACCTGTGTAGAATGGGAAGACTACTCCTAAGTTTTCATGTCAGTTGGACACTTACACATTCTGAGACTTCATTGCTTAGACTGAAAATGTTGTAAGCAGAATCAAATGCAATCACTATGTTAAAAGACTACAACAATTACCTGTTAATAAACATAGGTCTCACCTGCCCTGTCAATCAATAGCATCTTAACATAAACTCAAGTTTTTTTAGCTTGATCAATTTTAAAGTAACTCCAACATTCTAAAAGTACCTTCCCCAGTGACTAAATTATGCACATATTGAAAACCCATGCAGTAAGATTCCTGGACACCAGGTCTCTCAAAGTTATTTCAGTTGTCCTCTATACCCTACTCTTAGAAGGATGGAAGTATCCTCTTGATTTGTTGAAAATCAAAAGAAATATTAAATCTCTATTATCACATATAGAAGTTGTTTAAAAAAAAGAGCTTCAGAATCTGTGGACTTCCTATTAGGTGTTTGCAGGACCAGTAATTAGAATTGTGTGTTTTTTGTTCCATAATATTTATTGGGTAAATTTGGTTTATAAGATCATGTAGGTTTCAAGGGCACTCTTCTATGTTACAAGATCTGTATATTGCATTGTGGGCCCACCACCTAAAGTCAAATCATCTTCTGTCACCATATATTTGTCCCCCTAGGGTGGGCAACCTTTTTTTCTGCCACGGGCCATTTGGATATTTATAATATCATTCTCAGGACATACAAAATTATCAACGTAAAAATTAGTCTGTTATATTTGATCAAACATTTAATTAACTCACCCCTAATGCCTTGGCAGGGCCAGACCAAATGATTTCATGGGCATCAGATAGCCTGTGGGCCAGACGTTCCCCACTCCTGCCTTAGAAGTATGTTTTAACTGCACAAAATGTTTTATGTGTTTTTTTTTGTTTTTTTTTTAGAGAGAAGTCATATGCTTTGGGAAATGCAAAGAATCTGAGGGATTTCTACCGTTGTATGAAGTTGTTTTTATTTTTATACTGAGTTTCCATTTAAGTGAATGAATTTATTGCCTGTTTTCAATTGGATTATTTTCCATTTAAACATAAGTTTAACAGTAACTCAAATTTTCTAAAAGTACTTCCCACAGCCCTAGCCGGCTTGGCTCAGTGGATAGAGCGTCAGTCTGCGGACCGAGGGGTCCCAGGTTCGATTCCGGCCAAGGGCACATGCCTGGGTTGCGGGCTCGATCCCCAGTGGGGGGCGTGCAGGAGGCAGCCAATCAATGATTCTCTTTCATCATTGATGTTTCTATCTCTCTCTCCTTCTCCCTTCCTCTCTGAAATCAATAAAGAAATATATATTTAAAAAAAATAAAAAATAAAAATACTTCCCACAGTGACTTTTTAATGCACATACACATGCAGTAAGATTCCTGGACCCCATGTCTTTCAAAGTTATTTCAGTTTTCCTCTACACCTTCCTACAAGGAGTAAAACCTTCATATTCTGTATACAAAGGAAATTACTTCATTCTTGCCCATCTTCGTTTTAAACCTTTCACATAAGAACTGAGGGTTAAAATTGTTTGTTTTTTCTTCCTCCCTTCAATGGTGCATGTTGGAAATCCTACAGATATTCTCTGGTGTCATAAATAGATCATTTGTGTATTTCAAGTGCACTATAAAACAGAAGGTGAGAGCTTAGCATCTCTGTATCCATAGAAAAGACCAGCAAAATCCAGAAGCTAGCCTATTGTAAAAAAGTTTTGAGATGTTTAATTAACGAAGGCTTTGCCAGGATTTTCCTCAATAATTCCAATTTCCTAAAAAATCCAAACAACAGAAATACTGCTCTCACCTCAAGATGATTTCAGCCAGGCATGAGAACACTAGTGATAGAAATTATAAAGGACAGTTGCTGTTTTGCTAACAAGGTAAACAGTTCACCAGTGGTCCTATATCTCCAGAGTATTTATGAGTTGCATTTGTGGCTAGTTGCATTTGTGGCTAAACCAAAAATCACTTGTCAGATGTCTAAAGAAAAGTAAAGTAGAGAATTAAGTTATAATTCCTAATATTATTTCTATTTTAGAAAACTTAAGTTAAAAGTGTAATTTCCTCAATAGTTCAGACCGAAGCATGTATTTTTAAATACCACTATTTAAATATTAAGATAAAAATTATTCTCCTTTCCTTTAACTAGATCTCTCTCTGTCTTTCTCTCTCTCTGTGTCTCTCTCTCTCTCTCCATATTTATGAGACAATTCTTTTTCCATCTTAAAAAAGTAAATTGTCACCTAAAATAATTACTGGAGTATTTGTCTTGATTCTTATGTTAACATTCAACTTTTATTTATACTCATCTCTGACTGCTAAGGAGAGACAAAGGCAGAGAAACAATACTGCCAAAGAGAAATGAGAGATGGGTTAGGAAATCGAGAGGGAAAGTGAGAGAGGAGAATAGTATGACATGGGGCGTGGGAGATTTTATAAAAGTTGCTCATTTATTTTGTTTTGTTCAGAGTAGGGAGATAAGTCCCTCTTTTCTTACACCTCTGAAAGAGATGGTCTGAAGGTGGATGCTTCGGACTATCCCTGACAAAGGTGACAGAATTGGGATTCTGTGTAGCAGTATCTTGACACTACGTCACAGGAACATAAACAGAAAAACCTCAGATTTCTAGTCAGGCTGAATACATGTTTTAAAAAGTAAACGTGTTGAGAAACTACTTTATGCATTGTCATAGATGCTGTACAAGACTTCAGCTCACCCAAAAAGCCTCTGTTCAAATTAAAAAAAAAAAAAAAAAAAAAAAGGAGAGACATCTCTTCAGATGAGTATTTAGAAAAAAATTAGCCTATAAAACTCATATGCTAGGGCTCCCAGCGGGCCAGGAGAGCAGAGTGAATATGAACCCCAAGCTCCCCTCTGAGGGGACTTTATGTGGCGCTCGCCTGCCTGCTGCCAGGCTGCCAGAGGGGAACTCAGAATCCAACATCACAGTTTCACTCCAATAGCGAGTCTCATTCTGTACAAAAGACGTGGAATCTTTGGAGACATAATTTAAATGCCAATTTTCATGCTTCCTCTTCTAAGTTATGGCACTTATAACATCAATATTTTAAACAGTTCAAGTATTTTTTAACTTCTAAATGAGTCATTCACGCTCTTAGCAGAGAAGAGGTAAAATAAAATGTCAATGACTGAAATGTGAACGACTTCTTCAAAGATAGAGTTAAGTGCATTTCTCACGATTTAATGGCAATGTAATTGGCTGAGAACTGGAAATACAGTGCTGCACCTAACAATGGGAACTCGGGTCTCCACAGGCATTGAAAGGCTGCTGGAGACAGGGGGCCCAGCACTGTCAGCATCACACTAACTTCACTCCTGCAATCTCCTCACAACTCCCGCTGAGTTTTTAAAGGAATCATTTGTGCCCTTCGGAATTTACATGCATCTTCTAATCAATGCAGGTGCTAAAAATCCCTAAGATGTCTCCAGTCAGTGTCCACTGACTCCTCTAAGAAGCCCAGCCCAACAGCCAGGACAGACTGCCCCAGGGACAGGGCAGACACGACAGGTGCGGCCTTCCCTCGCTCCATAGTGGAAGGGAGGTTCTGTGATTTAGATGGTAGCACCTTAAAAGTCAAAGGCACAGGAACCCTAATGAGCCAGAGCCCAAATTACCTCCCTCTGGATCAGCAGTTCTCCAAAATGGTGTAGGCATGAGAATGACGGAGGGAGTTAGCTGAACGTACAGGTTGTTTTTTCCTGCTCCCAGAGATTCTGAGTTGGTAGGCCTGCAGCCATGGTCAGCAGACCACACTTAGAAAAAAAGCTGCTTTCCATTTCCTAGGTTCCCAAGTCCTGAGATGGATATATCCTCCCACCCACACTACCTGGCTCACAATTTGATCATTAATGTCATGCTAGAACACCTACATTCTCTGGCCATTATCAATTATCAAACCATATCACACGTAAGTCAGAATTTAATTGCTCTATTTTCCAATGTGAAAAATGATGACACAATACCTGATCTATTCCACCTACTCCAGGGAATTGATACCAATTACAATGCACTTGGAAGCTCTGAAGCATGCTGAGGATATTTAAAGATGTACATGGGAACTCAGGTATAGCATGGCCAGCTCTTCAAATAATAATGTACATCAGTATATAACAAAGTGTCATTTACTAAAACTTGAAGTATACACATAAGGTCATATTTTCAGGGTTCTCCCATGTCTACCTGTTCAATGCCCCCCTTCAGTTTCTTTTTTTACATGATCGAATAAATAAATAACTGGGAACTATAAAGTAGTTAGATAAGGATAACTTATTTTGCAAAACTAATCAGACTAAGTCATTCTAACTAATAAACGACACAAAATAAATGGTTTGGTTTTAAGCTCATGTGGTTTCTCTGCTTGAATTACCTAAGTAATTGTAGCTATGCAGAATGAGGCTAAATTCACTGCAAATCTATCATAGAGTATGATTTCAATAAAATGGAGTCTCAAGAAGCACAATCACACCATTTCAAGACTCTAACTGAGAATATGACAGAACAGCACTCAAATAACTCTCCAGATCCATAGAAATAATGGGCTCAAAGTAATGCCATGAATTATTCCCATGGTGTTACACGAATTGTAATGAAATCATATTAGATAAATGAAATGGCATAAAGAATTTGAAAGGGCATGAAACATGAAAGTCAATTGTCTAACCACTTATCTTTAACACAGCTTTTATGTTAACAAATATCAATAATTCCAAATTTATCTAAATAAATGCTGGAACAGCTGAACAGGCTTGAAAATTCAGTCCCGAAGCAAGATTTGGGGAATAACACACTGAGGTGAAGAAGGGAAACAGAGAAACCTGTCATATTACAACTAACAGAGTGTTCTATTGTCCAAACAAAAGGTTGAATGATACCCTCTTTTACTCTAAAAAGTCTGCTCTCAGCCTATTCAACAATAAGCCCCATCCCCACCAATGTTTTTCCATATTATCTGCACCTACCCAAGAATGTCCTTTCATCTTCTTTACACCTCCTCTCAAAACTAAGACACCAAGCTTCAGTTCTATCCCCTTCGCCATCATCAGGCCAGCACCCCCAGGCACCAACGCTAACATACTGGTATACCACTTCAACTCATGATGACTTCTGGGAATCCTGTCTGTCCACAGCTCTGCTGAAAATCCTAACCGGTATACATATCGGCACTTGAAATATGTGGGCAATTAAAGTGTTAGAATCCTTGGTTTATAATCTCACAACTGCTACTTTATAAGTGATTACATTATATTCCCAATTTTTCATGTAAAAAATGATCACAATACTTTGTTCCATTTTTTTTTCACTGAATTCATGCAAACATCAAATGATAACATACACTGAAGTCCTCTGAATTATGCAAGGGATACACAAAGATGCAAAGTAGTACTGTTGCCCATCGTTTTTCTTCAGGCTACAAATTCTGAAGAAAGCCAGAAGTACATTTACAACACCAAGAAAATGCAAGGCTAGAATAGCCAAATCAGATTCAGTCTAAGCAAAAGACAACATTATTTCAATAAATATTTTTCAGAAAAAAGGCAATAATATGAGAATATTCTTCAAGACCTGTCAAAAATAAAAATAAATTATTTTCCATGACTGTTGCATTTAGGGTATTTCTAGCATTTGTTCAATGGGAGCTTAGTATCACAGGAAACCATCACTTTTTTTTTAGTTCAATCATAGTTGGTTCTGATACTGAAAAGCTGTGTGATCCTGGAGAATTTAGTTAACCACTATTAATTACAACTGTTCTCATTGATGAGGTAGAGATGATCACTACAGGATTACGAAGAGTGTTAGATGAGATGATATAAATGACCAGGCACATAGAAGTGTTCATAAATGGTACACTCCATGGTTATTCTCATTGGTAAATTTAATTTTAATATCAGGATCATCTTCCAAATAAACTGTGATGCTCCTATAAGTCAGGATATTGCCTATCTTGATCCCTAACAATATGCACCATAAATTACTCTTTTGAGACAAAATTAACAAGTAAATGTGCTTGAAACTAAGCTGAGAGTTAATACACATAATGCAATTTGAGGTCGAGAAAGTGTTAAATTAGGTAGTGATTATATATAGATTCAATGAAAGTGCAGAGAAGAGAAAGATCAATGAGAATACTTTGAGAATACTTTATAGATGAGTGATTTTTGTCCTGACACTTGGAGGATAACCATGACCTACATAAACAACAGGAAGAAAAAGAGTATTAGGTTGAAGCAACACCGACATGATCACTAATACATGTATATTCTACAGGGAATGGAATTACAATGTGGGAAGCTAACAAAGAGTCAATGTGATAAAAGATGCCAGGCAGTCACGGAGGCCACTACACATACAGACTAACAGTCGGCTGAGAAGTCTGAATGAATGATGTCAACTACATAAAGTAGGGTCAGACCATGTAGGTACAACTTCACTTCATTTGAAAACAATGTTCTCTTTCTAACAAAGGCCATTAGATCTCTTATAATACTAAGACATTTACAAGCATAAAGATGATAATTTACATAATTCAAAAACTAGAAATATCAATTACTTGGTGACTTTTCCCCCCAACTATTTCAAATGTTATAGTATAATAATATGCATCATTTTTTCCCATAGGAACAAGCAAAAGATATTAATTTAGGATACTAGCCATATTTAGTATCACATATTATTTTGCCTCTTGTAGTTTTCTCATACTTTTTATAAAGATCATTTTCCAAGAAAATGAAAAATTTCAATGGTGGGGATACAACTTTATCTTTATGATAATAAAAATGTGAAATAAAATACTTTTAGGTTTGCTTCTAATTCTTTACATTTAAGGAAAGTTAGCTGTATATGATGAAATTCAGTATTTCTAAGTAAAGTACAAGAATGCAGGTATAACGGCACACTTTAAAATGTGAATCATGGGTACAACAGGTATATAATAGCATAATATCAATATACACTGAGTGGCCAGATTATTATGATCACTGAATGCATAATAATCTGGCCACTCAGTATAATGGCCAGATTATTATGTGTTCAGAAATCATAATAATCTGGCCACTCAGTGTATATTATTTCTATTGTGTAAACAGATTGACAGCAGCATTTTTAAATTGATAATGGAATCATATGGAATAGCATAATCTTAGAGCATCATTCATGTTAAATGCTTTTTCAAGATCTATGTAAATAAATGGACATCCTATCTAATAAAGATGGAATATGCTAATTGACCATCACACCCTCACAAAATGGCGGCACCCAGATACGATAAAGAGGTGATATGCTAATTGACTGTCATGCCCTCACAAGATGGCGGCACACACAGCCACAAGATGGCGGTGCCCAGTCCCCTCAGCCCTGCCTCATCCAGCCTCAGTCCCCTAGTCCCCTCAGCCCTGCCTCTTCCAACCTCAGTCCCCCAGTCCCCTCAGCCCCACCTCATCCAGCCTTATCCAGCCTCAGTCCCCTGGTCCCTTCATCCCCGCAGGGGAGGACAGTTGGGGACAATCATACTGGCAGGGGAGCAGTTAGGCGTCAATCAGGCTGGCAGGCCGGTGAGTGGATATGAGCCAGCAGTCCTGGATTGTGAGAGGGATGTTTGACTACCTGTTTAGGCCCGATCCCCACAAGGGGACCCAGATTGGAAAAGGTGCAGGCTGGGTTGAGGGACACCCCCCTGCCCTGTGCATGAATTTTGTGCACTGGGCCTCTAGTTATTATAATTTACGTATACATACTATATCATGAAAAATGGAAAATTCAGATTAACAATAACAATTAAAAGACCAGGTGCTTTTTATTGATTAGTTAATACACTGCACTATACTAAGCATTATGTACATAATTTATTCTAGCTGAATTCTATATCCTTTACTAGTACTATACCTGAATTCAAATACAGGAAAACATTACACAGCCTTTTCAGGAACATTTCTGTAGTTCAAAAACACTGCATAAAAATGTGAATATACCCCAAGGATAGTAATCCTAAGAGGATAAAGACACAATCTATATGTATTTAGAGAATGTCAATGTAGAAATCAGAAGCCATGGTGGCAAATCAAATTTGGTGGGAGGATGACGAGAGCAAATGGCAGCATACAGTCATGCAATGTGAATGGGAAGAGGCAATTTTCTCTTTATTTATTTTATGACTTAGTAAAAAAATAGACATAAGGTTTTTGCTATATTTTTGGTATTTATTTACCAAATGAAGAATGATGATGTTTATGAAAATAATTTTCCTTTAAAAATAGTTGACTAAAAGAGACTGAAGAAATTTTCAGCAAGATTTGTAAGTTGTTTTTTAAATTGATTTTTAGAGATGGGGGGAATAAGGAGAGAGGGAGAGAGAGAGAAACAACAATTTGTTGTTCCACTTATTTATGTACTAGAGGCCCGGTGCATGAAATTCGTGCATGGGGGGTGTCCCTCAGCCCAGCCTGCACCCTCCAATCTCGAACCCCTTGAGGGATGTCCAACTGCAGTTCGACATCCTTCTCACAATCCAGGACTGCTGGCTCCCAACCGCTTGCCTGCCTCTGCCTGATTGCCCCTAACCGCTTCTGCCTGCCAGCCTGATCACCCCCTAACCACTCCCCTGACAGCCTGATCAATGCCTAACTCCTCCCCGGCCAGCCTGATTGCCCCTAACTGCCCTCCCCTGCAGGCCTGGTCACCCCTAACTGCCCTTCCCTGCCAGTCTGGTCACCCCTAACTGTCCTCCCCTGCAGGCCTGTTCACCCCAAACTGCCCTCCCCTGTTGGCCCAGTCACCCCTAACTGCCCTCCCCTTGAGGCCTGGCCCCCCATTCCCAACTGCCTTCCCCTGCAAGCCTGGCACCCCCCAACTGCCCTACCCTACAGGCCTGGTCTCCCCCAACTGCCCTCCCCTGCAGGCCTGGTTCCCCCCAACTGCCCTCCCCTGCTGGTCTGGTCTCCCCCAACTGCTCTCCTCTGCTGGCCTGGTCACCCCTAACTGCCCTCCCTGCTGGCCTGATCTCCCACCACTGCCCTCCCCTGCAGAGCTGATCTCCAACTGCCCTCCTCTGCCAGCCCGGTCACCCCTAACTGCCCTCCCTACTGACCTGATCACCCCCAAATGCCCTACACTGCAGGCCTGGTGCCCCCCAACTGCCTCCCCTGCTCACCTGGTTCCCTCCAACTGCCCTCTCCTGCAGGCCTAGGCTCCCCCCAACTGTCCTCCCCTGCAGGCCTGGTCCCCCCCAACTGACCTCCCCTGCAGGCCTGGGTCCCCCTTAACTGCCCTCCCCTGCTGACCTGGTCTCCCCCAACTGCCCTCTCCTGCAGGCCTAGGTTCACCCCAACTGTCCTCCCCTGCAGGCCTGGGTCCCCCACAACTGCCCTTCCCTGCTGACCTGGTCTCCCCCAATTGCCCTCTCCTGCAGGCCTAGGTTCACCCCAACTGCCCTCCCCTGCAGGCCTGCGTCCCTCCCAACTGCCCTCCCTTGCTGGCCTGGGTCGCCCCCTACTGCCCTCCCCTGCAGGCCTGGGTCCCCTCCAACTGCCCTCCCTTGCTGGCCTGGTCACCCCTAATTGCCCACAACTGCCCTCCCCTGCTGGCCATCTTATGTCCACATGGGGGCAGCCATCATTGACCACATGGGGGCAGCAATCTTGTGTCTTGGAGTGACAGTCAATTTGCATATTACTCTTTTATTAGATAGGATTCATTGGTTAATTTTTTAATTTTTTTTAATTTTTATTGATTTCAGAGAAGAAGGGAGAAGGAGAGAGAAACATCCATGATGAGAGACAATCATCGATCGGCTGTCTCCTACACACTCCACACTCGGTAGCAAACCCACAACCCTGGCATATGCTCTGATGGGGAATTAAACTGTGACTTACCGGTTCATAGGTTGACACTCAACCACTGAGCCACACCAGCTGGGCCACTTTCTAGAAAGTGAATCTAATATGTGTTTGTCTTTAAGTGCCCTGACCAAGGACTGAACCCACAACCTTGGCATATGGAAACAATACCCTAACCAACTGAGCTCCCTGGCCAGGGCAAGATTCGTATGATTTATTGAGTACAATTTTGACTGGAGAAAAATATATAGACAAGGAGGTCATACGTATGGGCTTGAAAATAATATCCAAACTCTCCCTAAAATGTGCTAGTAGCCACAGCATTGATCAAGAAAATACTTTGCTACTTTGTTTTAGTAAATAAAATAATATATTGGTAATCATTTTTAAATGGTCTGAACATCCATCTTTCTATGAAACAAACCTTGAAGAGACCCAGGAGACTTGTTCTACTACCTTGTTATAAATGACTAAGCCAAAGGAATTTGGAGGTTTTAAACCCTCAGTTGAACTAATTTTTTCAAGTTGAAAATTTAAAAAGATTACAGCTAAAGTTTTAAAATAAAAACTTAGCTTGTTTTGACGCCATGTGTGTTTTTCATGGGTATCTTGCTATTAGCATTACAAATGAAATTTAATTTTCTAAAGTAAAAATTTTCTAGCCAAAGGAAAATCGTTTGGGCAAAAAATGAAAAAGGATCCCAAGTCAAATTTATAGAAAAGATTCCTTTATTAACTTTTGGTCGAGAATATGTTTGTATATTTTCAGAAAACAACTCCAAGACCATGTGGATTCCTGCAACAGAGAGGAATTGACAGGACTGCTCCAGCCATGAAGACAGAAGAGAAACAGTCCAGAGATGGAAGACGCTGACAATGCCTTGCCATACTAGCAGTCAGCGGCTGTGTGTCACTGCAGGTTGCCCAGGACCAAACCAGAGAGGGTTGGACCTGCATTACCACCATTTGTCCACCATCCAGAACAGAAATATCACTGCTGACATGTACACATAGGGAACTGTTTGACATTGAAATTGGGACTCAAAAGAACTGTTGGCCCAGAAAGAAACTCACTACAGACTGATTCATTTGCCTCTCAGCATAACCATTATTGCTTGTCTCATTTTCGGTTCTTATAAGTGTATTTCTAGTATCACATGATCTCACTCATCTAGGGGAAATAATGAACAACATAAACTGACGAACAAAAACAGACCCGGAGACAGGGAAGCATCGATCAGACTGTCAAACCTCAGAGGGAAGGTAGGGGAGGGTGGGGATAAGGGGGAGAGATCAACCAAAGGACTTGTATGCAGGCATATAAGCCTAACCAGTGGTCACAGACAACAGGGGGTGGGGGTGGGGGCATGTGTGGGGAGGGGTTTGGGATGGGAATGGGGGGATGAGGACAAATATGTGATACCTTAATCAATAAAGAAATTAAAAAATAAATAAATAAATTAAATAAAAACTTAGAAAAGTACATTCTTTACCTTACTTTTAAAGAGTAAGATTGTCTTATTTAGCAGCAGGAGCTTTAAGACTGAATGATCTCAATCATCATCGTTACTTTATCAAAAGAGATATAATTAGTTATGACAAGAACATGGCAAGGAAATTAAATTTGGGGAGTTGGAAACAGAATTGATCATGGATACTATGAGTCATCTGAACATCAGAGTTCATTTACAATTAATGAGAAGTGCATATTTCTTTACTTAGAAAATCTTCTGACAATATTTCCTTAAGATAAGAAAAAAGACTGACCAGTGGATCAGAAACAGCTTCACTTTTTCCACAGGCCATAAAAATGACCACCCAGCAAGACATTAAATTGATCAAAATTGCCACAAGGCTGAATGTGCTTTGGTAACAGAGTATAAATTTTTCTCAGTGATAACTCAGACATAACTTGTAAAGCAATAAAAAAAAAAAAAGCACTCATTGTTGGCATCATTATGTTGTTACATATTTATGAAATTCTGGGTTTTCAAAATACTATGACAGAGAAGTTTTCTAGAAAGTGAATCTAATATGTGGTTGTCAACTCTGCTCAACTTGTTGATTTCTGAAACTGATAAACACACAGTAAAATAAAGTTTTGTCTGTGTAAAAACCAGAGAATATTATTACACATTTTTACCAATTTTTAAATAATTGAAAACATTATTTTATATTAAACAAACATACCTTATGTGGTAAAATATTTTTTAATCCTATGCAATTAAGATAAAAGAGATTTTTAAGAGTTCTTACTGCAGGCTAATGTGGGCAATGACCTCTGAACCTCTGCAAGTAAATTTGCATTTATTGGAGTATCTTCTATATATATATCCTATCTAATAAAAGAGTAATATGCAAATTGACCATCACTCCAAGACACAAGATGGCCGCCCTCATATAGTCAAAGATGGCTGCCCCCATGTGGACACAAGAAGGCCGCCACAAGATGGCCTGCAGGGGAGGGCAGTTGTGAGCAGTTAGGGGTGACCAGGCCAGCAGGGGAGAGCAGTTGGGGGGGGGGCCAGGCCTGCAGGGGAGGACAGTTAGGGGCAACCAGACTGGCAGAGGAGGGCAGTTAGGGGTGACCAGGCCGGCAGGGGAGGGCAGTTAGGGGCAATTGTGCCGCCCAGGAAGCAGTTAGGTGTCGATCAGGGTGGCAGGGGAGTGGTTAGGGGGTGATCAGGCTGGCAGGCAGAAGCGGTTGGGGCAGGGGTGGGCAAACTTTTTGACTCGAGGGCCACAATGGGTTCTTAAACTGGACCGGAGGGCTGGAACAAAAGCATGGATGGAGTGTTTGTGTGAACTAATATAAATTCAAAGTAAAGGAGCAGAGAGGAGAGCAAGAGAACCGGATAGAACAGCCGGATCCGGCCCGTTTGCCCACGGCTGGGTTAGGGGCAATCAGGCAGAGGCAGGTGAGCAGTTGGGAGCCAGCAGTTCTGGATTGTGAGAGGGATGTCCGACCTGGTGGGATTGGGCCTAAACAGGCAGTCAGACATCCCTCGAGAGGTCCCAGATTGGAGAGGGTACAGGCTGGGCTGAGGGACACCCCACCTCATGCACAAATTTCTTGCACTGGGCCTCTAGTATATATATAAAAAGCCAGCGACCAACCTCGCGGCCCCTCCCTCCTGCCGGCCTGCCCCTGATCAGACTCTCCCACCCCATCAAGAGCTGGCCCTCAGCCAAACGCCTCCTCCCTTCCCCCAGGCCAGCCCCACTCTGATCAGCCTGCCCTCCACAATAGGACCACAGCCCCTCTCCCTAGCTGGCTTGCCCCTTATCGCACCCCCCCACCCCAATAGGGGGCGGGGCTAGGAAGCCAACCTCATGTAGCCCCTCCCCCTGGCTACCCCACCCCTGATCACACCCCCCACCCCAATAGAGGGCAGGGCTTGCCAGCCAAACTCCTGCAGCCCCTCCTCCCGCTGGCCATGCCTCCATAGTCCCCCACCATACTGATCGGCCTGCAGGCCCTCCCCCCCACCAGCCCCACCCCTTACTGCCCCCCACCCCAATGGGGGGGCCAGCCCACCAACCACCCATGGCCCTCCCCCAGGTCGCTAGCCCCCAATCAGCACCACCTACCCCATTCAAGAGTGGGGCCAGCTAGCCCATCACCATGCCCAAAACCCTTCCCCATGGCCGGCCCCACCCCTAATCAGCCCCCCAATCCCAATCATGGGCAGGGCTCAACGGCCAATCACACACGGCCCCTTCCCCCAGCCAGCCTGGCCCTAATCGGGCCCTGATCAGGGGCGGGTCAGCCGGCCAACCTCCTGCCATCTCCTCCTCCTGACAGGCCCAGCTCCAATCCGCCATGATTGGGGCCAGGCCAGCTGGACCCCACCCGTTCATGAATTTGTGCCCTGGGCCTCTAGTATCTATATAAAACTCTAATATGCAAACTGACCAAACAGCAAAATAACCGGCAGAAGAACCGGTCGCTATGATGCTCACTGACCACCAGGGGGAAGATGCTCAACACAAGAGCTACCCCCAGCCTACAGGCCCCGACCACCGGTGGCAGTGGGAGGTGGGGCCGGAAAGCAGGTGGCGCCAGGCCAGCCAAGATGGGTGCAAGCGGGGGCCCTTGACTGCCCTGCTGTTCGCCCTGCAGAGGGAGGTGACCGGCAGCGGGAGGAAGGGCCAGCGAGTGGTGGGTGCCAGGCCAAGGTAGGTGCAAGTGGGGGCCCCGATCACTCCGCTGGTCACCCCACAGATTGGCCCTGATGCCAACTAGGCCTAGGGACCCTACCCGTGCACGAATTTCATGTACGGGGCCTACAGTCTTACATGAGATTTGCTTACATCCTTCTTAAACATTAAAATTGTAGTGAAAATCATTTGGTATCAGATCATTTCCAATGTATCATCAGTTACAATAACTATCATAATTGAGCGGCAAATTGAGTCACTTAGTCACAGTTGCAATACAGAAAAGATTCAGACTCAGAATGGACTGCAGCTCTATCCTTGTTACTTACTGGTGGTGTGAGCTTGGATGTACCATTTCTCTGCAATTGCATTACTAATGAAGAAAATATTACATATACTCAGGGGTATGCTAAGGTACCAAAGCATTTAGGACTTTTGTGTCCTCTTAATAAATTGACCCCCTATCACTAGAAAATGTTGCATTTTATCTCTGGTTATATTTCTTTTCTGAAGTCTATTTTGTCAACTATTAATACAGGCATCACAGTTTGTTTTGTTGTTATTTAGTGTATACATGATATGTCTTTTTTCTATCCTTTTACTTTTTGTTTGTTTAAAAGAATGTTTATTATAGATTTATTATGTTCTGTCAGGAAAATATCCTAAATTATTAACAGCTTTTATTACAAGATAATGTGATCATGCCTTTTGTTTTTCTATTTGATAGGTCTTTAAAATATATTTTAACATTTGAATAATAATTTTATCAGATATAAGAATTTCATTTTCTGATCTGGAGAAGAATAGGCCTTATGCACAGGCAATCAATAGGATTAGGAGGACTAAACCCAATTAACCACACGTTTCATATACAACTTCTTCCTCCAGAGTCAGAAGAGGGGTCTTGTCAAAGCCAAGGTTCATTTAAGAACTGTCTGTAATAAGTAAAAATAGGGCTATTTATTGACATACAGTTGCTGTTATAACAAGGAGGTTTTTTTAAATTACTTTACATTTGAACTACGTAAAGCAATTTCTACTAAAGTCCTTCTTTAGTAATCCATACTAGCTCTCAAGTACTGTTTGTTATAAATCATCAGTTTCCTGGTATGTTTTTTTAATTGTGGTGATGAACACATAATCATAAAATTTACCCTCTTAACCATTTTACATGCATAGTTCAGTAGAGTTGACTATATTCGCAGTTTCTAGAACTTTTTCATCTTGCAAAACTGAAACTCTATATCCATCAAAGAACTTCCCATTTCCCCCTCCACCCAACCCCTAACAACTACCCTTCTATTTTCAGTTTCATGATTTTGACTACTGTTAATTCTATCCAATTACTTTTAACCTATCTGTATCATTCTATTTAAAGGGAGTTTCTTAAAGCATAGAGTTTGGTCTTGCTTTTATTTCCAGTCTGACCATCCATCTTTTAATTAAAGTGCTTAAGCCATTTGCATTTCACATAATTATCAACATATTGTGTTTAAATGTGCCATCTTGCTATGTTTTCTATTTCTCCTATCTGTTTTATGTTCATTTTTCCTTCCTTCCTTTAGGTAAAATTGAGTATTTTAAAAAAATTTTCCATTTCATCTTCACCACTGATATATTAACTATATCTGGTTGTGTTATTTTGTGTGTGGTTGCTCTAGGATTTATAATATGCACCTTTAACTTAACACAGTCTATCTTCAATTAATACCATACCACTTCACATATACAATAGTATCCTTCATCCATTCTCCTGTCTCTGCTTCTGTTGTTGCTCATTTCATTCAATATATGTTATAAATTCCATAATACATTATTATGTTTGCTTTGAGCAGTTTTTTAAAAAAATGTTTTTATATGTGCCCAGATTATTGACCATTTTGAGTGCTCTTCATTTCCTGTGTAGATGCAAATTTT
The DNA here is from genome assembly GCF_963455305.1 of Plecotus auritus. Lineage (NCBI taxonomy): Eukaryota > Metazoa > Chordata > Mammalia > Chiroptera > Vespertilionidae > Plecotus > Plecotus auritus. The sequence continues at coordinate 65,426,372 of NC_137772.1, read as the reverse complement.
TATCTAGTGTCCTTTTTCTCCCACCTAAGGAAGTTCTTTCCTGAATTGTGCCCGATATCCCAAGTCTGACTTTTGTTCCTCAGCATGTCAGGTATATCGCCCCCCTTCTCCCCAGGCTGCTTTTAAGTCCACTTTTCAGTACTTGCTTCCAGCAATTTCATTATTATATGTTTAATGTGGTTTCTTCTTGCTTGGGGCTCATTAAACATCTTGGATTTGTGGGGTGATCATTTTTGTCACCTTTGGATAATGTCCAGCCATGATTTATTCAAATATTTTTCAGACTCCTCCCAATATTCCTTAGCGTCCAACTGTACATGTCTTAGAAAATTGGAGATACAAGGCACTAAGGCTCTATTCATTTTTTTTTTCATTTTTTATCTCTGTCTCATCAATCTGATCAGTTTTGATCAACTGGCCAACATTGTGACTTTTACGTTACCGAGGGCTAGATCTCGTGGTCTTCCTTTAGAGTGCTGGATTTTGTTCTGGAACAATTATATAACTTGCAGATCAGTTCGATCCTTTCAAGGCTTGTTTCGCAGGTCTATCACAGCAAGGGCCAGACCAGACTATTATGGGACTAAGTCAGCCCCATTACTAAGCTCTCACTTTTCTGAGGGCTCCACCAAATGCCCCATGTAAGATGAGGTTTCTCCATCATGGTTTGTATAAACTTCATGTGAGCTCTAAGAAATGTTCAGCCTATTGCATTCTTTCGTCTTTCTTTGCTTTCCTCCACACACAGGCAGATCATTACACAGCCAAACCCTTAAGGGGGCAACTTAACGATTACCAGAGCCCTCTTATAAACTAAAAATGAGTGGCCTTGACCTCTCCAAATCCTCATCCCTGCCACTGCACCCAGTGTGGCTGCTAGGCCCTGTCCCACTTCTCCCTCCCTGCTCTGCCTTCAAGCAGCAGCCTGAGGCAATCACAGCTATCACCTCCTTCTGTGCCCTGTTCCTAAGGATCACAGGCCATAACTGCCTGTTATGTGATATGTAAAAACAAACAAACAAACAAACAAAAAACATTCCATATATTTCATCTGGTTTTCTAGTTGTATATGATGGTTGGTCAATTCCCACAACAGTTAATCCCTTGTGGTCAGAAGCCAAAGTCCTCCAGGGGTTAAATATGATACTTTTGTTAGGTAACTGTGAGTCACTATGCAAGTATTAGCCACAAGAAAATACATCTTGATAGAGAGAAAATGAGAAAATACATGCCTCATGGTCCAGATTTTTTTTTTTTTTAATTCTACTGCAAAGGCTAGTAAATGAAGGAGAATGTGATCCTGCATAAGCTGAAATATTCTGGAAAGGTTAATTTTCCCCAAATCAAAATTCTCAAATTACTCGGCACATAAAATTTCTTTAAGAAGTGTTCCTTTTTACAAAGCATTGACCCTATAAAAATGCAAATACGTAACTCTTGGAAAGAATCGCATTTTATATTGTCAATTAATGAGACTGCAGTTAGAACTGCTCATCTGTTGGCACCTTCAACCATTACAGCACAGAGGGTCAGGTGTGTGAATAGTGGGAGGAGGAGAATGAAGTTGAAGAAAGTACGTTACTAATGGGGAAGAAGGAGGACAGAATTATTGACTTCAGAGCTTTGCCCAGGGCAGGCCCCGAGGGAAAGGATTTGTCTGCCTGCTGTATTTCCCTGGGGTACTATCTGTAATTACTATCACAGCTCATTGATTTTCAATTCATTCTATTAATACATTTATTGGCCATTCTGACATTATTAAAATCAGTCCTACTCTGCTTCTGTTGTGGAGGCGATCTCTTCCCTAAAATATGGGTTTTGCAAGTACAGATTTTTTTTTTCTTTTTAAAAAAAAATGGTCTTCTCATATTAGTGATAACACAGATTCTGCATATGTTGTTCTTTGAAGCCAGGTAGTGACAAGCAAACATTTCAACAAAGATCAAAAGATCTCCAGCAGTGGGCCATCAGATAATATTAAATGATAAGCAAATTCATACGTGTAAGATAATTCTACCAATTTACTATCTTTGTTGGCTTTTCCTCGGTAGGGGAGGTAATAATGAGGTTCTGTTAAAGGGTAATGCAAATGGCATTTTTATAATGTCGTTTCTTCTTCTCTGATAAAATCGTTAACGTAACTCTCTCTTACTAAGCTTTTACACACAGATGCATTATTAAATCTTTGCTAAATTACACATAATGGCTTACTGAGGAACAGAAAAAGTTAGGTTTGTTACTGGGTTTTTTCCTCTGAAGCTACTGAATTTTCATGTAAGTGCCTTAAATAAGCATTTTATAGCACATGTCTAGTTTCGGCAACAAAACTTATCTCTATTTTTTTTTATAAAGTCTAAAGATTGGGGTCTTTTCCAAAATAACACCTATCTCAAAATCCTCTCATTTCTACAGTGTGACACTGGCTGTCACAATAAACAGCATCTGAATCAATTGCTATTTATTGAGCCCTCCCTATCTATGAACTCCTCACATGGGTGATGAGGAATAAGGAGAAACATAAAGTACAAGCTCTGCTCTTAAGGAAGTTACAACAGAGTTGGCTTAAAGGTGCCAGTCAGTTCTTTGTAATATAGAAATGGCCTCATCACCTTGTTAGGAATGTCCTGCAGAATGGTTTGCAGAAGTTACTCTAAGCTGCCTCAGGGGAAAAGACCCTTATTCTCTTCTTTTCTCCCACTAAAGTTAGGGAGCTCAGAGGGACCTCTGGTCTTACTAGGGCTAGTATTTTCTGCTAGTAAGCCATGGAGAATACAAGTGAACCGATACTTGTCTGCTACCATACCTGTACCCTTCCCAGCTATGTGGCTGTGGCAGAGACAATGGGCTCTCTCCCTGAATGAACACAGAGGGGTCTTTTACCACACAATTACTGAAGGCTGGGAGCACTTAAAGTCGGCAAAACAACCAATCTTTATCTCTATCTAATCTTTATCTCTATCTATCTATATCCTTCCCCCTTCACTCCCTCCCTCATTTTTTCCCTCCTTCCCTGTCACACTCTCTCTCTGTCACACTCCTGCCACCACTCTCTATCCACAGGCCCAAGGCCCAAGGATCACAAGGTCTCGGGTATACCTGCCTCTGCAAGAGAAGAGAGACATCGTACAGCAAGGGCTTCCACCTGCTGTGGCTGGTGGAGGGACTCAGGCTGGCTCCCACCTATGGCAGATTCCTCAGGCTTTAGAAAAAAGAGAGGGTGACAGAGGAAGGTTTCTTCCATGTCTCCCCATGACAACTCTGCAACTATGATTTTTTTTAAAAGGATACTTTTATTTAGAGAGCTCTTTTATTCTTCTTTTAAACACATTACATAACAAATTTCAAACGTATACAAAATATTAGGCAGAACAGTTAAATGAGTCGCCTTGTACCCATCACCCAGCTTCAATAATGGCGAAATCATGACCAGTCTTGTTTCTGTCCCCATCCATTCTTCCCTCCATTTATTCTGCAGCAAGTCCCAGACATTTAACCATTTCATCTATAAATATATCAATAAGCACACTTAAAGGGTATGAACTCAAACCTCCTGTTTAAAAATCTGTGGTCAAATGCCATCATCACACCAAAATCTTAAGTCATGTTTACGTTCACTTAATAATTGATTTCTGGCTTCATTATTATGTCTTTCACAAGATTAAATCTAATCAGAATGTAAAGCACATCTCCAGATATACTTAAATAAAAATTCAAATAAGAAATAAGAACTCCAACTTGAGAATTTCCTTAAATCTATTTTTAAACTATGAATTAACACAGATGCTAAAATCTTTACTATATGCCTTATGAAAACTGCACCAATGGAAACGGAAGCAACGGAGCCCTTTCTATTACCGTTTTTCTTCGAAAGGAGAACATTTACTCAGCACCCGTCCTATGCAGAGGTTCTTGGGAGGGTGGGTAGTTCGCAGGCGAGGAGAAATAAGCAGACAAAGCCCCACTGTGATCCGCACCACTAGCACTCTGCTGACCAGGCATCTGAGCATCTGAGCTCAGGCCTGTCTCACTTTAGAGTCTATGCATTTCCACTTCCACACACAGGTAGCTTCATTGCCACAGGATTATCTATATATATAAAAGGCTAAGCGACCATTGCATCCGAAACAACTGAACAGATGACCAAACAGGCTGTGTGGGGCGACCAGGCCAGCAGGGGGTTTAGTGAGGGGCGTGACCAAACAACTAAGCAGCAGGCTGCGTGGGGTGACCAGGCCGACAGGGAGTTAGTGAGGGGTGATAAAATGACTGAGCAGCAGGCTGCATGGGGCTACCAGGCCTGCAGGGGGGGGGCAGTTAGGGGTGACCAGACCAGCGGGGGAGGGCAGTGAAGGTTGACCAGGTGGGTGGGGGGGAGGCAGTTGGGGAAGACCACGCCAGCAGGGAGTGCAGTAAGGGATGACCAGGCCGGTGGGGGGGCCACTAAGGGGCGACCAGGATGGTGGGGGGGGGCAGTTAGGTGCGATCAGGCAGGCAGGTGAGCAGTTAGGAGCCAGTGGTCATGGATTGTGAGAGGGATGTCCGACTGCCAGTTTAGGCCCGATCCATAGGACATCTCCTGAGGGGTCCCGGATTGGAGAGGGTGCAGGCTGGGCTGAGGGGACCCACCCCCCCCCCCCGTGCATGAATTTCGTGCACCAGGCCTCTAGTTAAACGCATAATTAGACATCCTTCCTCACCCCCCTTGTCCCTCACCAGAATCAGAGAATGCCAGACTGAACCTGGGAAGGCCTCGTCTCCCTGAACAAAGAAGGACCTAGAGGCCTGGCGACAGGAAGTAACTTCCCAAAGTCATTCAAGCCTGTAAACTGCAGGGCCAGAATAGAATCACGTTTCAAGTCTCAGGGCAGTGCCCTTTCTCTGCACACTGCCTTAGCTCTGTGTGTAATAGTTCCAGGACTCTTCCACCTGCCTCAGTCCTTTCTTAATAACATGTCAGAAGATCTAAGGGCTGACAGCATTTGGCAAGTTCTCATAACGGCAGGACACAAGCACCAAGGTCACACAGTCATTCTGACACTCCTTGCTGTGCCTCTGAAGTGCATCACGGAGTACACGCCCTTCCCACGGATGGCTTAACAGCACATACTGACTGTATTACCAACAAGCCTGAAGAAAACTGAAGTCGCATTCAGAAGACTGCAATAAGGATCTCCTCAGATATCACAGAACTAAGGATGCAAGAATCAGGATGCCAAACAGAAGGAAGGTACTCAGAACTGGGCCAAATATGCCAGCATATCATCTATCCAGGTCCCCTGGGTACAAGATGAAGACCAGTGCCACCAATAAGAATGTGTATTTCCAATATTTCCAGTTTTTATTTTTATGTTCACAACAAGCCTAATAGGTAGTAGGAGCAGGTGCACAACTAGTTTTGACTGCTTCCGTAGTTTTCACCAGGCCCATTGTAATGCCTGGAAAAGTTGAATAACACAACTGACCATGTGCCAGGAACTACCAGAAAAATATAAGAAACAATTCTTGCGCTTTAAGCACTTACAATTGGATTGAAGAAACATGACCACATACACAAGCAGAGTGGCTAACCTAGGCCCATTTCACAGTCTTTTTCTAAGCCAGTGGTCGACAAACTCATTAGTCAACAGAGCCAAATATCAACAGTACAACGATTGAAATTTCTTTTGAGAGCCAAATTTTTTAAACTTAAACTTCTTCTAACGCCACTTCTTCAAAATAGACTCGCCCAGGCCGTGGTATTTTGTGAAAGAGCTCACACTCAAGGGGACAAAGAGCCGCATGTGGCTCGCGAGCCGCGGTTTGCCGACCACTGTTCTAAGCTCTAAAATATGCTCACAAGGTCCCGGAGGGGTAGAAGGACACATAGAGACCAGCTGACAGCAGGAGACCTACTGGACTATGTATAGCATAAAGGAGAGAACAAACATGACTTCATGGTACATGGAAACATGAGGTCCATGTAAAGGAACAAATCTTTATAATGCTGCCTGTAGCCTGACAAGCAGACTAACTTTTCTTCCCCAAAAGACTGGAGTTCAATGCCCATGTTCTATAAACAGCGTCTCAAAACTAGGTTTTCCAGAATCATTTCAGAATCCAACCAATATACCAACTTCAGGCTTTCTCATCCATTGTTGTGACACATAGGTGCATTTCTACAACTTTGTGTTCACTGTAACTAGCATGTCTCATCTTTTGCCAAAGTCATAACCACAGATGTGATTAATCATACCACTGTTTACATTTTCTTATGAAGAAGCAAATTTCAACAGCCTTTACAGGAAATGAGGAAAGAGTCCTGTAAGACTGAATTTAAAAAATCTTCAGAATTCTAGCACTCTTGATCTAAAAATAGTTCGGAGAATCTGAAATTATATAGTATGTCATCCATCCCTTTATCGGCAATGAAAAACTCTAGTAAAGTGACCAAAATGAACTTTTACTAAAATTCTAGATTTTATCTCCAACTTACAGAAGAGTTGATTTAAAGTATTATAGATGACTGAGTACGAATTACTGAATTCTATAAGTATGTCTTAATATCTTTCATTAAACACTGCTGGCTGCTTTTCCTAAAGCTTTCATGTAAAACAGAACGAAATACCTGTTATATATTTTTTTAAAGTACACAACACTTTAAGAAAAAAAATAAAATCAAGTTTCTACTTCCCCCTAAAATATAGAATCTAAATTAGGGTTAAAATAGAAATATCAGCTCCATTCACAAGGAGGAAGTTTGATTTTAATAAACAAGCATTGAGTATAACCAATGAACCTACAATTTTTCTTTTCCCTATTTGAGGACAAAAAAATACTTTATATAAATGCGGCAGGAGGTTCTTATTCACACCATAAAAACTCTTGGAATATCGGCTTTTGTTTTTTGTGTACCTAAATGTTTCATACAAACCTTTCTTTACCACTGAAAACTAATGCTATAGGGAGAGTAGTATTTAGATATCATTAAAGATTCCCAGGACTGGTGACAGTAATACACTATCCTGGCTTTGACTAGTGGCCCAGGTAGTATTTTCTGTGATTTTTGCCTTCCACCAACATGTGTGACCTGAATGGATTTAGTGGTATTCAAGTTGAAGAATATAGGTATTATGAAATAAAAAAACAACAACATTGTGGCCCTGGCTGGTGTGGCTCAGTTGGTTGAGCATTGTCCCATGCACTGAAAGGTCACTGGTTCGATTCCCGGGCAACGTGCCCATGTTGCAGCCAGGATCCCAAGTAGGGGGCGTGCAGGAGGCAGCTAATCCATATTTCTCTCTCATTGATGTTTCTAACTCTCTCCTACTCTCCCTTTCTCTCTCTTAAAAAAAGAAGAAGAAGAAGAAGAAGAAGAAGAAGAAGAAGAAGAAGAAGAAGAAGAAGAAGAAGAAGAGGAGGAGCCTTTCCCTTGACAGAACGAAAGGCTTGAAAGAGAATTGAAAAGGGAATAGCTTTGCCTTCCTCTTAAAAAAAAAAAAACACACCCTAAACAAACAGAAAAACATTGTGAAATATACCACTTTTTTATCAGCCGTGGTAAAAAGACTATCTTCTCTGAATGAGATGCCATGGTCAATATCATTTGTTAAACTTAAGTATGGGTTTTGCAGAAACATATTCCATTAAACTGAAGCTAATGCATTTAGATTAAAAAAAAACAAACAAACAAACCCGAACTCCAAAAAATAACACAAATCTTCCTGTGGTTAGGTTAAACAAAAAAGGTAAGAACTACTTAGTTTGAAGGCTTTGGAGTTTAATTTGATGAGTCAGGAAAGAAATCGCAGGTAAAAACGTAGCTTACTCTGAAGGTTCACCTACACTGAACAAATAATATTAATAATGCCACATTCTCTTTGCTGCCATGATGCTCTACTGCCTAAGTTGAACTATATGATCCATCACATAATGTCATGCACAGAACTGTGGAGTTGTATTTGGAGTTAACATAGTCCACAGAATTCATTTCAGAGCTGTGACAATCAACACCAGCATAAAGGTGGAATGATGTCCTCTCCATGGCAGTGGTGTGTTTCAGACACAGGCTTACACTGAAGAAGGGGAATGTGTAGAGATGTCACACACCCTGCCACATATTGCTCAGGAATGAGGAAGGGACTGGCGAAACCCTGTAAATGTGACCATCCACATCCATGCCTTCAGATGCCCTCATTAGAAATCCTGTGGGAACAAAAGTGTTCTAACCTCTTGAATGTGATCCCAGATGAACTTATACACGCTGATTTTTGTAACAGTGAGATTTTATTCACATTCAAATTCTATTTGGATTGTTTAAAAATGCAAATGTTCAGTTTTGATTTTTTGAGTATGTGATACATTAATAAGATTAAGGATTTATGTAATTTATGTCCTTTTTTTTCAGGTATCTGTCCTGGCACAGTGGTGGTGGTTTCATTAGACAGGTAGGTAGTGTGCACTCAGATACAAGAGAAATGCTTGTTGGCTTAAATACAAAATGTGGTCAGTGCAAGTGATCACACTGCCCTTATTGTAATTTCACTGGTGACGATATAATTGTTAGCAATTGTAAAGTCTCCAACATCCTTTTTAGGAAATCTAGCCATGCTCTTAAACCTTTATATTTTTAGTAGCCATAAATTAATTCGTCTATTTGGCGTTACACTGTTAAATAAGCTTTCTTTTGCTTTTGTGCTCTTTTCAAACTCAGTGACCTCAATTTTTTTCCACTGTCCCCTCTCCTCCTGGCATGAAAAAGAATACAAATGTCAAAAGGGAAATCCACCCTACAAACAGTAACATTCCCATACCACCATACTGTAATTTCCTAACAAGAAAGAACCAAGCTATTTTGACATTGAAGTTCTATTTCCTTTCTATTTTTTAATACTTCCTCTTTGCTTTGGATTTTTATTAGCTTATCAAAACATTCACCAATTTAAATAAAGCCATATGGTTCTTATAAGGCCACTAAAACTTTGTAATTTCAGGAAGTTATCTTTTCCAGGTTAGTAATATTTGAGGTTGCAAATGGGTGAGAATCAACCATAGTCTCAGGTGATTTTACTCAGGAGAATAAAGCTTAGGCACAAGAAAAATCCTGCCAACCTCAGGATGCTCTGGAAATGACTGCCACTGTCACAAAGAGGTGGTGATGATGTCAGAAACTTCTGCTTACCCCTTGTTCAGATTCCAAAAGCTCTGTTTTGACTCTGACTGCCGGCATCCCATCAAGCATTAACATTCTGTTTTCAGAGGTGTTGATATTCTGAGAATCAAAAAGAGAGAGAGGGAAATTCAGCTTTAACGCATTCAAAAGAGGACATCTGTTAAAGCCTGCCTTCATTGTAGTACATTTAGTACTGCTAACCTAATTTTTTAACAATGAAGCATAATTAAATGAGACTATCAGCACAACCAATTATCTGCTCATTCTGAACTTTTCTTTGAAATAATGACCAAGAAGTTGAATTAATCAGTCTGATTCTCTGACCTCAGGTTGGAGGTCAGACTATAATAAACCAGCATAAGGAAACCTTACATTAATTTATAGGGAGCTGGAGCAATTCATCACACTTTTGCAATAGTGTAAGGAAATAAAAGGCAAGTTTCTTTCTTCATTACTTCTGGAGGTTGTACTGTGTACAAAAATCCATAAAAGAGAAAATAGATAAAAAGAATTTATATATTCTCAAATTATTGTCTCAAATTATTAAAAACAAAATAATATAGTTCTAGACACATTGAATTTTGGTATTATAGCAATTCTTATCAAATGAAAATTTTAACATATCAACAACCCCAAACATCTTTAAAAACAACATAATAAGTCTTGGATCAAGAGTGAATGTTTAATCTGAAGTCATAACTAAAGAATAAACTGGTTTTTGTTCCACTATATGTTGGGATCAATTAGCCACCTCTAGAAAGGAAAACCTTATTTCTATTGTGCTCAATAGAATTTCAAACTCTATTTATAAAAAAGATTAAATCAAGGTTATTTTCTACTCATTTTCACTGCTTTTGGGATTTTCTGAAGTCAATAACCTATGAAGGTAGTCAGAAAGCCTCATATCAGTGTTTGCTTAAGGCAAAAATCAAGCTCATGTTGTAAAACATGTTTAGAATGCCAACTTTACCCTTGAATACTGACTAAACTAAAAAATTTAAATGCCTAAATTTGAGTTTTTAGAATGATTCTTTTGCTCAATTATAGACTGTAATCATATGACACTAAAATGGTCTTATTAAAAGAAAAAGACATCTGTTTATAAATATTTTATCTACCTGGTAGTAAAGGTTAATATTATTTCTAAAACTTAGATTTTTAGTCTTTCATATAGTAGTGGCTTTTATATCATGTAGTTAAATAAGAACACGGTCCACTTCAATAAATCAAAAAATTAAATGTTTTTATTACCAAATAATACCAACAGAGTGCAGTATAGTGAAGCTCTAATTATTTCTCCTATTTCTTGACTCCTTTTTTGTTTAAGAAAAATACTCTAAGAAATAAAATATATGGGGTCTCTTATCCCAAATATTTGCTGTGAAAAATCAACAAGAAGGAAAAGCAAATTTATCCCAGAGTTAACTAATGAACATTTATAAAAATTCCATGGTACCTAGTCTATTAAGTAATTAAAAAGAAGAAAATAAATGATTGCTATGTTCTTTTCTTAGAAATGTACAGTATTATTAAAATGGGCAAGATACTTGTTTTCTAATCTTTGCTTTTAACTGGTCCATATTTTTAGGGATTTTACATCCTAATAAATAGCTTAGAGCAGAAGGAACTTTGGTATTACAGGCAGTCCTCGGGTTACTTTGGACTAGAAGTACATCGTTTTGTGGTTACATCGCCATCTCCCATTTATTTATAAAAAAAAAAAATCCATCATTTCGACATATGTACATATGTGCTTTAGGTTTTTTATTATTTATTTCCCACAAGTAAAGGTCAGGAATTGTTATCTTTCTTTCATTTTTTTTTACTGTTTCACTTCATTACTGCTGTGTATGTGCTCCATCTGAGTGACGTAGGTGCTTATGTAGGTGGGTTCTGACTTACGGCGAAAATCGCATTACATCGCACCATAGGAATGGATCTCCGATGTAACCCGAGGACCTACTATACTGGCAAGCTCAGTTAATTTGTTCCAAGCTTAAAATCCATTCATGGAGGCTGGTGAGTTGTTTATACATCAGGCATGGATCTCACATTCTAATGTGTCACTTGCTTCTGTGGTTGGAAGCAGCCAGCCTGGCTTGCCACTATCTAGTCTCAGGAAAGCCTTCCCAGCAAAGACCAGCCCTCAACTCCCCCTGCCTTGCACTGAAGCCAGGAATCCACGATAACAAAGCATCCCCTAAGCTGTTTGGTGGGTATACCATGAAGGATGAGTTGATATTTCTTCCTACCCTGGAGGAGGTCATGTCCAGAGGAAAAGGGAAGAAGATGCTTTGCAAAGGAGGGGAAAAGACAAAGCATCCTAGAAAGGCAGGTTTAATGAACTGTTAGAATATGATTAGAAGCTAATGTCCCTTTTAGTGCTTTGTACCAATTTACAGCTGATATACTTTAACCATTTTCCTCACTAGCTGTGATAAACTCATTAGTCTAAAAAATGCAAGCTAACCAGAGTCTTTGAGGTTAAGACTGTTAAATCATGAAAACCTGACTAGGTTCATGTTCCATTGAGCACATTTAAATATCACTATATTTTCATGATGGTTTTCTTTTTATTGTGTTCTTGACTACTTCTACATGTGTAAAGATAGGATATACATTTTAGTTTTATGTAAAAGTGAAAAAATAAAACACATTTTCAACAAATGTTTAAGAAATTAAGTTTCCCCTGGAAACATTTCTCTTTCCATCACTGTTCAGATCATGCACAGCCACACCCATAATAAACACCATAAATAACAATGCTCACCCCTAAGGAACCAATCCTTAACTATTAAACTCTTTCAACTAGAGCAGATTCAATCTGGATATATGCCTGAGTGTTACACTGCAAATATATATGAAGCATATTAATCTCTACATTCATGACTCTAACCCTGTTTAGCATAAACATAAGCACTGAGCATCACAACATATTCTAGACCATCCAAAAAGGTATATAGGTTTTATATAATGTATTGTAATTATGCAGCATAGAGGATACAGTCCTTGGAAAAAAATATCAATACATTTATCTCTCTAAGCTAAAATCAGATACATACAATCTCAGTTAATTGTAGACTTTAAATATGTAATAAACTCTAATAATTTGAAATTGTTGTCAAACATATCCTGCCATGATATTAATCAAAGCACATTTGCTGTGGAATCAATAGCTCAATTGATTCCCAAGAGGTGAATAAAATTACATAATCATCAATTGTAGTAACATGGTCCTCTTTCTATATTTATGTTGCAGCAAATATTTTGATATTATACAAGCCTATGCAATTTATATATATATATGTATATATTCATACACACATGTATATACACATGTGTATACACCTAAGTTATTTTGTATGAATAAATTTGATCAATTAAAGCAAAAACTATCATCAGATTTATGAGTTGGCTGTTGGCCACTACATGTGAACTGAATGAGAATAGTACCCTGGATATTCCTATTGGTAAATTAGATTTGCCAACACAATTATCCAGCTGATACAGCTCTCCTAGTCAAAAGCTGTATAAATACAAAGGTCATTGATCTTACCAAATCAAAATATTATGAATGGAATATGCAAGAAGGAAAGAGATTGATGCTCAATGATCATATCTCATAAAAAACACTGAATAGGAGTGACTTTCCAGGCTAACCACTACAATCTACCCTCCTACTCTAATAATCAGGTCTTTTCCTATCCCTCCTTCTGATTATGGGCCATCTAGTTTGTACAACTGGAGTAAGAAAGAGTCAGTCAATCAATATTTAATAGACCTAATTTCAAACAAAGCTTTCCTTTATAAGCCAAAAATATCTATCTACTGGTGTTTTGATTTCTCGAGGTACAGGGCATGTTTACTTAAATATTTATCCATCTTAAATTTTCATGTTTGGTTACAGGTGATGAGAAACATGAATGGGCTCCATCCATACCCACATTATGTTAAGCAGTGATATAAGGGACATATGAGTAGCAATTCATGATTCATTGCACCAAGTTGATTAAGGCATTTCATAGAAGATTCTTAAAGGATTATATAGCAAGTGTGCCAACTGGTTAAAAGTGTCATCCTTGAGTACATTTTCTATAGAAAAAACTAAAGTATCAGAATACAAGAAAACTGGGTTTTTAATTTAAAAAAAAAAACACAACACTCCTTAGAGAAGTCAACCTCTCCCCTTTCTTGAGTCACCTCTGCCATAACAATAGATTAGAATTACACTCAGCCAGGGGTTTTAGTTATCTATTGCTATGCAACAAATCACATAGTAGCATAAAACAACAATCATTTTATTATTCTTGGCAATAAATACAACACCTGCTATTTGCATATTTACTATGGACCAGGCTCTGTGCTTATAGCAACTCAAGAGGTCAATGCTATATTCTCTGAAGATGAGTCAGCTGAGACATAGGAGATTAAACTGCCCAAGGTCACAAGATTAGTAAGTGGTATAGCTCTGTTACAAACCAAATGAGTCTGAGCCCAAGTAAGCTCCTGACAACCTGTCTCCTCTCTCTCCTCTTCTCTCTCTCTCTCTCTCTCTCTCTCTCTCTCTCTCTCTCTCTAACTCTATCTCTATCTCTATCTCTATCTCTATCTCTATCTCTATCTCTATCTCTATCTCTCTCATTTCCTCTAAGGGCTGAGATTATTTAGTCATTGAATTAAATGTGCAACTTCTAGGCACTGGTGAGAATTGAGAATCAGCATTAGGGGAACAATAATGAAGGGTCAAATAAGCCCCTAAATTCACAGCTATTTCACTCTTTAAACCAAGCTTTCAACATACTTCCTTGGCTTGATAAAATTATACATTCCTGTCTTTAAATATCTCATAATTCATTTAGAAGGTCAGTCCCATCCTGATTCAACATCCAGAAAAATCTATGGTAATCACATTTGCTGCCCAGTGTTTTGAAGCTATTCATATCCTCGGTGGCTCATTCAATATTTTCAGTCGTTTCATGTACTTGGATGAAATAGGAACTTCATACTCAGGAGAGATACATTTGGATAATACATTTAATTTATTATCACTTAGATTAGTGTAAAAGCATATTTTCCTTACTTACATATCCTCACACTGGTAAGTCAATTTGGAAGAGGGCAAATACCTCAAATGTTACAAACAAACATCTAAAATACAGACTTTGCCGTTCTAGACCAGCCTTTTTATCTTTCATTGCTTTGCAGCTTAGGTGAGTGGATATCACATTGATGACCATATTTTACTGGCAGAACTAAGAGCCAACTATAGATCCATTGGGACTTTCAACTTAAATCCCCTTCAGTGGTTTCAATGATCCATATATACATTATTATGAAATAACTGTCTTCAGTGTCAAAAACAAAACACTTCCATAAATATCTCACATTGAAACGTGGAATTGTGTCTCTCCTAAGACTGGTAAAACTGTGTGTGCAATGCAGTAACTTATATTTTCCTGATAGTAAATACCATTTTATTTCCTATGTTGGCAAAGTGCTAAATTACCACAACAATGTACAGTTTACATTAATATTTCAGAAATGTGATCTGAGCTTCTGAATAACACTTTCCACCCTCAGAATTAATACAAATTGTAATAGATTATTATTTTTGTCATATTCTAAAGAGCTGCATGCACTTGGGGTTATGAGTTGGCCAAATCTCTCCATAAAGATACAGTGAGGATCACTGCTATGCCAAAATCATCTCATTCTATCCACTCCATGTTCATGAACCATAAGGCACAGTGTGAGGTAATAGGGCAAGCCAGAGACTGGAGAACAGAAAGCATGTTAAAAACCAAAAAAGGATTTGGTATGGCTGGAACAGAATGGTCATTAGACAGGAAACTAGAGATGAGATTAGAAAGGTAACTTGGGGTTAGATAGCAAAGATTCTTATATGCTATAGTAACTTATTTACTCACTCAAAAAATACTTCTTTAATGCCTGCTATGTGCTAGTTGTTAGGTGTGCAAGTGCAAGACAGAAAGGCTCCCATCTCAAGAAAGCTTGAGGTAAACAGGGAAGAAATGTGTGTAGGCATCACACAATAGGCAGCAATGGGGAGTCCTAAGGGCTTCTTAAGCAAAAGCATAATGTGTTTAAGTTTTGTGTTTAGAGAGAGAGCACTAGAATTAATTTGGAAGGTGACTTATAAACCCGTGGATTTGATGCAGAAGGGAGAGCAATCAGTTCATAGGCTACCACAATAAACCAGTGGAGGGGTGGTAAGGGCTTAAACTAGGATAGCGGCAGTGGAAATGAAGAGAAGGAAACATATCCAAGGGATAGTTCATAGGAAGAGGAAGCCTGGTGGTTGAGACAGAGGAGAGAGGAATGTCAAGGATGGCATTGGTTTTTCCAGGCTTTACATGGAGGTCAAGGCAGGAAGCCCAGGAAGAAAAGCCAACCATACCTCATAGTCCTCCAATATCCCATAAAGGACCTACCACACTCAGGAACACATGAACATTTGGATTTATGGTTTACTTTCAGTATATTTTTGCTTACATAAAGAGGAAGATTTCTCTTAAGCTGAGGATGCTCAAATCTTACTGTAGATATATAAAGTAAAATTGATCCAGAGTTGGAAACACACAAGTTTGGTTGAAATACAGCAAAAATAATAATAAAATAAAGCACTATATAAGTGAGTCAATTTATTAATTAGCTATATATTCCAGAAAAGAATTAACTATGCTTTTACTAACATTGTTTCTAGGATTTATCAGTTTTACAGACTCCCATGATTATCAAAACTTAAAAACCACACCAGAATATATATTTGCCAAAGTACAAGTTTAAGAGTACTGAACATTAACATATATATCAGCCATTTCCCTTTATAAAAACTGTGTGAAAAGTAATGAAAAAACACCCAGAACACTGAATAGAATATGTAATGAAATAACATCACTGGTTCTCTGTGCCTACAGAGAATGAAGATCACTATCAAATATGAAGTCATTTATTTTCTGTGGGAAACAAAGGAAATGACTATTGACCTATATTTCCACCTTTCTTGGTCTATAATGATGTCAAGTGGCTCCTTATCAAATCCAAAATGAATTATCTTATTAAAACATGGGCAGTTGATTGTTTCCCTCCCACACAGCCAGAAGAAATAGTAATGAAGGGTTGGGAGTAAAAGAATTTTGAGGAGAAATAAAAATCCAAGTCAATGTTTTTAAAAGTGTGACTATTTTAATGAAAACAAAATAAGAGAAAGATCCAAACCTAAACATACTCCTCCATGGTCAGAAAAATGTGTCGACTACTAAACACATAAACTAGGTTTTGCCTTTTCTTCCAAGAATCTATATTCGCTCCCTTCTCATTTTATTCTTTAAACATTCATTTAGTTAAGGTTTTGTACCAAATACAGTGGGTCCTTGGGTTACGTCCTACGTTCCTAGGCGCGATGTAACACAATTTTTGCCGTAAGTCAGAACCCACCTACATAAGCACCTTCGTCACTCACATGGAGCACATCCACAGCAGTAATTAAGTGACACAGTAAAAAATATTTAAAAGAAAGATAACAATTCCTGACCTTTACTTCTGGGAAGTAAATAATAAAAAACCTAAAGCACATATGTACATACATCGAAATGACGGAACACTTTTTTTATAAATACTATAAATGGGAGATGGCGACGTAACCACAAAACCACATATGTCAAGTCCGACGTAACCAGAGGACTGTTTGTATAGTATATTCCTTGAAAATCCTACACACGATATTGGTCTTTTAAAAAGTAAAGTAGAAGAAAATAAACTTGAAATTTATTTCATCCAAGAAGTATTGTCAAAGTGATACGGGAAAATTGGACTGGAACGTGCGGTATTTCCCTGGGCAGGATAGTTTCCCGGCCTCTTTGTCCGGTGGAGTCAAAGAATGAAACCAAGGACGGAAGATGGTATAGCAAAGGTAGAAATTTATTGAAAAACAAGCAAAAACTCCCACGTAGAGGGGGAAGGGTCCCACAGCACTGACTCTCACGTGGGGAGGGGGAAAGAGTCCCACTGAGTCCCTTCTTTCCAGGGCTTATAAAGGCTGCAGATTTTTGTGCCTTGATATCCCCTCTGATTGGTTACTATCCCCCTTAGATTGGTCACTATAGCAACTCCTGAGCTCAAGCCTCACCTGAAGTACCTGAGGTTCCCTCTTTCATTTCCCTTATTGTTCTCCTATTTCCTCTCAGCTTTCTTCCTCCCTCTTTGAATGAGGGGCTTCCTTCCCTTTATTTTGTAAATGTGTACCTTTTGCAGCTCCCAGCTCCCTTATCTTACAGAAATGTACCCTCTGCAGCTCTGTAGACCTGTGCTTTTTCCATAGATACCCAATTCCTAAAATTTCCTAAACCTGCCTATTTCACCCCTAAAAACTCCTTTCAAAAGCATGTACAGGCATTATGTTCATGTTTGTCAAAAGGTGTAACAAAAGTATAACTTATTGCACCCAGGAAGTCTTTATAATTTTTTTCTGTTATTTGACTGAATATGGCTAAAATGCTGCCTATACAGAAAGGAAATACTTAGGAAGTCCATTGCCATAACTGAGATAGTATCTTAGACCAGAGCTTTTCAACATCTGCAATATGGACATTTGGGCCAAATAATTCTTGGCTGTGGGGCTCTCCTGGGCATTGTAAGCTGTTCCATAGCATCCTTGCCTTCTACCACTATGCTATCCAGTAGCACTCCCTCACCCCCACAACTGTAGCAATATGAGATGCCCTCAGAAATTGCCAAATGTGAAGGGGGAGGGAGAGTGGAGGGAGAAAGTGCCCCATTTAAGAAGCACTGCTTTAAAATTACTAATATAATGAACTTATTAGGAAAGAATTTTACTTTTATGTTGAATTATATTGCTCCACAGTATAAACATTACCTCAATATTAAAAGAAAATACCCGCTACAAAGAATATTTTTAGTTTACTTTAGAATATACTTTCTGGGAAATTAGCAACGTTTTATAAGATTTTCTTTTATTTTGTTTGAATTCCTTCTCCTCTTCCTGCATATCCAAATTTTCCCACAAGTGCAAAGATTCTAGAAAGGAGCTGCAAATTTGCTCATTAGTTCAAGCTGCAGAGCCTGAAAAAAATGTCAGGATTTCAATATTAATATAGCATCTCAGGAGAGATCTCCAGGCCCACTGAGACATGGCCAGTGAGAATCTATCAAATTAGCCTCAGAAAATTCCCAAAGTAAGAAACAGTAATTACCCAAATGGACATGGTGACTTAACTTTCAACAAGAAACTACAAGACAGTTTTCAATCTTGGATCTACATCAGATTTGCTGGATGATATTTTATACTTTGCTTTTCTTCATAGAAACCAGGACTGATTCCTCTATCAAGAACAAAGTATTTCACAATATGAACTGAAATATAAGCCTGTCTTTAATTGATTAATTTTGTTAGAAATGTTGTCTTTTAGGTAACATAAATACAGCCTTGTGTAACAACATAACCTTGTGGGACTGCGGGAGTCAGTTCTGTCTAGTTGCAGTGGACCAAAGGAACAAATTAAAATCACCATGGGCTGTGTAAATGACATTGCATCAAGCAATACCCTTGGTAAAGAAGAAGAAGAGTGCTTTCTTACAAAGAAAAAAATAAAGATGTGAGGGATAGTAGGACTCTAGAACATCTTACTGTAAATTCAAAGAAGGAAAGAAATTGTTTTTAGAAGATGGGAAAACATGCTGAAAAGGCAAACCACAAATTCACTTCCATGGGTATACTTATAGTCTATAAGCATACTCTGTATCTATGATGTCTGGGTAACCACCAGCTACTTGCAGCTGAAGTTTGATTAGTCCAAATTAGATGTGCTTTACATGTAAAATACACACTGGATTTTGAAGACTTAAAATGAAAAAGAAACTGTAGAATATCCCATTAATTTTTTATTGATTCCATGATAAAATGGTATATGGGTTATACTTGGTTAAATAAAATATATTATTAAAAGTAACTTTAAATTTTACTAGAAAATTTAAAACTACACATATGGATTTCTAATATTCTGTGCTATCATTTCAGTAGACTTCAACCTGTATTTGTATTATGATCTTCCCCCCACTTTCTACCCAATCCTTTTTAAAATGTGGGGGTGGGGAAAGAGGAGAAGGAGAAGTGACACGAAATTGGAAGAGTGTCACTGGCTTTTAGTACCCAGGGGCCAGGGATGACAAAGATCCTCATTGCAGGAGTCAGTCCCATACAATGAAGAATTGTCTTCTCCAGGATTTCTGTTGCATCTCCACTAGAAAACAGGCAGGTGACATTATTAGCAGCCAGACTTCAGAAACTATTTGCTGGGACCCAACTTTGTATTTTCAACCCTGACCTCTTTCTCTCAAGACACAGAAATATATTCCAAATGACTGTTTGACATCTCCAAATAAACATTCCATGGGCCTGGCACAATTACAAATCTAAGCCAAATTCAGTATCTCTGACCGCCATACAACCGAAAAAAAAAAAAAAGGAATGAAGGATGGGAGGGAGGGAGAGTAGGAGGGAGAGAGAGGAAGGGAGAGGAAGAAGGGAAGGAGAGAGGGAGGAATGGAGGAAAGAAGGAGGAAAATCTGCTTTATTAATTTTCCCCTCAAGGAATGACATTCATCATCAAGGCTAGAAAGAAACCTTTCCTTTGCTAACTCACATGCCATGTTTACTGGAATCCTTGGCCAGTCATAGCCAGCCTTTTCTCTCAGTTCTCACTAGTCCCTATCCCACAGGTGATAGTCCTGTTACCACTCTTCCGCCAAATTACTGAATAATATTTACTCATCAAATTTATGATACGTAGCTTTTTGTATTTTGTTGGGAGCACAAGAGACTTGGTTGGAAAATTGTAAGGAGGACATTCTGATAAAAGGGAAGTGTGTGGAAGGCCGCCTGCCCTGTTTATCAGAATTCTGACTTAGGGGAGTCTTAGGGGAGTGTCAAAGGTGGCGCCCCTAATTATTCCTTGAACTTTCCAAACAAGTCTGTGCATGTGCAGACCCCGGGTGTTTACTGGAATCCTTATGCTTAATCCCTGGATGCCCTTGCCTAGAGGACAATGTGAACACATGTATCCTCCCAAGATTACTCACCCTACTGATTGTATCTAAAGATAAAAATTCCAATAAAAGCCTAACAAGACAGGCAATCGAGGCTGCCTGGCTTCTTCAGCTGGGCCGTCCCTTAGCCCTCTCTTTCACAGTTAAACTGTGTCAGAGTAATGTGTTCATCCATCATTCAGGGGCTGCTGGTCAGCCCCGGGAATATTTACTAGTAAATAGATGAATGAGCACAATTAAGTGATAAAGAGATAACAGGAGAATATGTTTCAATACCTTTAAAAACAATGCTAATAACATAGGAAGGGAGAGGGAGAGAGAGAAAGAAGATACAGAGAAAGCTCAAAGTATTTGGCGTGATGTTTTTCATTTTTGTCCTGAAAACTTTCCTCATATTTTAATGAATTCCATATATTAGCCATATAATAAAAGAAATACATGGGTGTTCAACATTTCAGGTAAAAAAGATCCAAACAGGTTAAGAAAAAAACAGTGACAGAAAGCATACCAGAGAAATGAGTTTCTATCCAGGAGAGTGTAGGCGCGTATGTGCGCGCGCGCGCACACACACACACACACACACACACACACACAAAGTTGCATGTATATTAACATTATAGTTAAAATTTAACTCCTACTAATCTAAAAAAAAAGGTAGGTGAAATGAAAAGAAATGTATTATCAATGTATATTTATAACTGATGCATTGAGTTGTTATATGGCTTCAAATGAACTATCAACTGATATTTGCAAATACCTTCATTAGGCAGAGAGCTATATATTGCTATGTAATCTGCAAATGCTATAATTTTTTTAAGTTCTAGGCAATTCCACAACAATAGAAAAATGGGTGCATTATTCTGTTATCTTGTGCTAAGAATTTACCGGGAGCATCCTAAAAAAGGAAACTAGGGGCCAAATACTCTTTTTTGTTTTTTTGCCTACAAAGAGCAGCCAGTGAGTGAGGTTTAAAAGATTTTAGTCTTGTGAAAAATGAATCTTCCCTGTTCTTATCTGGAAAAGTATAGGAGCAAAAACACTTACACTTGTCAGATTTTTAAACAACATATAGCATCTTATGACAACCACAGACAATTACACTCTGCCCTTTGTGCAGATCTCCACTTCCCTGGGCCTTTAATTGTTAAGGCCACATTCTCTGGTTATATAACAATACTGGAATTGTTACTTGAGAAAATTCCTAGAGAGTGAGGAGGAAAAGAACTGGGATCTCAACAATGTATTTTTGGAAGAACTAAAAATATCCTCAGGGACTTTCAGTTTTTGGTCCACCTTGTAAGAAACTTAAAGTCGCCAATCCAACATATAAAAAGCTGAATAAACAAAAACCACAACTTCTGTTAGATCTATCAGAGAAGTGAGGTCATAAGGCAAACTGCTACGCCCCAACACTGGAGAGAAAGACACGAGAATGCAACAACCCCTTCCCCAAACCAAAAACCTGTGGAAACAGTGCTGGGGTAGAGAAACCTGACTTGTAATGGAAGAATTCCTAAAGGCTCAGGGTGTATACGCCTGAGAGTTAACTCGAGGGCAATGAAGTTATAGGGGGTGCCCACACTTTTGTGAGTTTTATCTCCAGAAATTGTACCATAGGTCCTTACAGTGAATATTGGAGAAAAATTCCTTCATACTTCCACCAGGGGGAGGGTTTCCATTTGAATTATGCCACAGTATTAAATTCTTCTAAAAAGGCCTGCCCTCAGGGGAAATTTACTAGAGCCTAATTTGATAGGCTCTTATCAGCATCTAACCTATAAGTGGGTAGGTAATTATACAACTAGAGCTTCATTAAAGGGTTGGGGTGACTGAGAAGCACTGGTGAAGTACACAGTGGAGAGGCACAGGCTCACCAAAAGACTGAAACCTAACCATCCTCCTATATAATAAAGAGCTAATATGCTAATTAAATCAAACAGCAGAAAGACTGTCTGGATGACCTTCCAGATGAAGCCGGAGCTGCGAGAGCTGAGCCCCTTGCACGAATTTTGTGCATCGGGCCTCTAGTCTATTATAATAAAAGCATACTTTGCTAATTAGACCGGACATCCTTCCTGACGTCCTTCTGGGGCTGGGGCTGGTGCTGCCAGGGCCAGGGTGGCAGCCAGGGCTACTGCTGTGAGGGCCAGGGCAGCAGCCAGGGCTGCTGCCTCAGCCCTCAGAGCCCCTTGCATAAATTTCGTGCATCGGGCCTCTAGTCCTATCTAATAAAAGAATAATATGAAAATTAACCATCGCTCCACTACACCCACCTGCCATGCCCACCAGCCACGCCCACCAGCCAATCAGCAGCGAGTATGCAAATTAACCCAACCAAGATGGCTGCGGCCACGGAGAGAACAGGTGGGTTTCCCCGGCGATGGAGAAAGCCAAGCTTTCCACACACTCTGGCCAGCTCAGGACTCCGCTTAAGGCTACAAAGTTCCAATTATAGGAGATAAATTAATCCCAACAAAAATGGAGGCAGCCACGGAGCTGGAGAGAGCAGGCAGCTAGGGTTGCCCCCGGCGATGGAGGAAGCCAAGTTTCCGCATCCCTGGCCTGCTTTGGCCTCCGCTTAAGGCTACAAAGTTTCAATTATAGAAGATAAATAAATCCCAGATACCAGGGCCTCCGCTTGGATCGCTGGGGGGTGTGGCCGGCCTGCAAACCAACACAGGCCCCTCACCCAGGCCGCCCCATACCCAAAGGGAACCCCCACCCTGATCCGGGTCACCCTTCAGGGCAAACCAGCTGGCCCCCACCCATGCACCAGGCCTCTATCCTATCTAGTAAAAGAGTAATATGCAGATTGACCATCACTCCAACACACAAGATGGCTTCCCCCATGTGGTCAAAAGTCCTGCCCTCATGTGGACACAAGATGTCCACCACAAGATGGCCAGCAGGGGAGGGCAGTTGGGAGGGACCAGGCCTGCAAGGGAGGGCAGTTGTGGGCGATCAGGCCAGCAGGGGAGGGCAGTTGGGAGGGACCAGGCCTGCAAGGGAGGGCAGTTGGGGGCGATCAAGCCTGCAGGGGAGGGCAGTTAGTGGGACCAGGCCTGCAGGGGAGGGCAGTTAGGGGTGACCAGGCCAGCAGAGGAGGGAAGTTGGGGGCAAACAGGCTTGCAGGGGAGCAGTTAGCCATCAATCAGGCTGGAAGGGGAGTGGTTTGGGGGTGATCAGGCTGGCAGGCAGAAGTGGTTAGGGGCAATCAGGAAGGCAGACAGGCGAACAGCTGGGAGCCAGCAGTCCTGGATTGTGAGAGGATTCGGTGGGACCGGGCCTAAACGGGCAGTCAGACATCCCTCGAGGGGTCCCCGATTGGAGAGGGTGCAGGCTGGGCTGAGGGACACCCCCCTGTCCACAAATTTTGTGCACCAGGCCTTTAGTATATAATAAAAAGGTAATATGCAAAATAAACCAAACAGTGGAACAACAGGTCACTATGACACGCACTGACCACCAGGGGGCAGATGCTCAACGCAGATGCCCTAATATACAAATAGAACGAATAGCGGAACAACTGACCCGAACAACTGGTCACTCTGACATGTGCTGACCACCAGGAGGAGCGTGTGGAACATGGCAGGCATCGGCAGCAGGCTGCAGAGCATGGAACATGGAAGGCCTCGGCCATGGCGGGATGGTGGAGCAGGTGAGCAGGGGTGCCAGACCAAGGAGGGCACCAGTCGCTATCATGAGAGCAAGTCTCTGGTGGTTACTGAAAATTTTTTGCTCCCACAACACGCCACACACCATGGTCCCACATGGCACTCTCACCTGCTGCCAGTGCCAGCCCCACTCACACCTGCTGCCGGTACCCGGTGCCGTCCTCAATCACTCGGCACCATCAGCAGGTGTGAGCAGCGGTGCCAACCCCGATCGCCGCTCAGGGCTTCTCCACCTCCCCCTGCTCCTGAAGGGTGATCAGGGCTGGCAGCTGCCACTCGCACCCACTGAAGGCACAGGCCATGCCCGCACCTGTTGCTGGCACCACCCCCAACTGCTCAGTGCCTTCAGCATGTGAGAGCGGGGCCAGCACCGTCAGCGCGTGGGAGCAGCAGCAGCAGGAGCGGGGCTGCCAGCAGACAGGGGACGAGGGTCCAAAGCTGGAGGGGCAGGGCAGGGGCACTGGGGATGGGCTGAGACACACTGCTGTGCCTACCGCAGCCTCGAGGCCCCCATTTCCTTTCAAGGTGCACAAATTCGTGCACTGGGCCCCTAGTAAAACTATAAAATGCCTCTTCTCCCCTTACACCTTAACCATTACATTAATAAAAGCCTATTTACTGTAGTTCATTTTATCCAGTAAGGAATAATCACCTTTCAACAAAAAATTACAAGGCATACTAAAAGGCAAAAAAACAACAATCGTGAGCAGACTATACAAATATACAAACATCAGAACAAGAGTTAGATATTGCAGGAATATTGAAATAACCAGACCAGAATTTATTTTTTTAATCCTCCCTTACGGTTATTTTCCATTGATTTTTAGAGAGAACAGAAGGGAGAAGGAGAGAGAGACAGAAACATCAATGATGAGAGAGAATCAGATTGGCTGCCTCCTGCACGGCCCACAAAGGGAACCCAGCCTGCAACTTAGGCATGTGCCCTGACTGGGAATCGAACTGTGATCTCCTGGTTCATAGAACGATGCTCAACAACTGAGCACAGCCAGCCAGGCCAGACCAGGAATTTTTAAAATGGTGATTACATGGTGTACCAGTTAATAATGTGGATTTTGTAATCAAAGAAAACACAATAATTTCAAGAGAAACATCAAAAGTGCTTTATTCAAAGTAATGTCCATCACTAGCTACACATTTCCCCCATCTTTCAGGTAATTTGTGGATACCATCCCAATAGAACTTTTCTTGTTTTGAGACAGACCAGAGACCCAATTTTCCACGTCTTCATATGTTTTGAAGTGCTGCTCAGAAAGTGTGTGTGCCATCAATCAGAATAAGTGGTAATCTGAAAGAGTAAGGACTGGTCAATAGAGCAAGTAGGTTAACACTTCCCAGGCAAAATCTTTTAATGTGTCTTTAACTGATTTTGAAGTGTGTGATGGTGCATCATCATGAAGCAAAATTACTTTGCCGTGTATTCTGGCCCATTCTGGTCGTTTTACAATCAAAGCATGGTTCAAATTGATTATTTCTTGTCAGTAGCAATCATTATTAACGGTTTCACCTGGTTTTAGAAGCTCATAATACACCACACCTTCCTGATCCCACCAAACTCAGAGCATTGTCTTCTTTCCAAAGTGATTTGGCCTTGCAGTCGATGTTGAAGGTTGACCCGGATCAACTCATGATTTTGTGTGTTTGGGATTCTCAAAATAAATCCACTTTTCATCACCAGTCACAATTCGATGCAAAAAAGACTTTCTTTCGTGCCACTGAAGCAACATTTTACTGATGACTTTTTGGTTTTCCATTTGTCTTTGTTCAGTTAATGTGGCACCCATTTTCCTTCCTTTAAAATTGTTCCCATTGCTTGTAAACAACTGGAAATTATTTGCTGAGCAACGTTTAATCTTTCTGCAAGTTGTTTTTGAGTTTGACACGCATCTTCATTTAATAATGTTTGTAATTGTGCTGGGGTCTTTCCGCATTAAGGGTTCAGGAATCTGGAGAAGGGCTGCAATGTAAATTAAGTAAACTAGACATGAAATATAAATTTGGAAGGCATTCTAGGGGAGCCAGGGGAGGCTTAGCTCTAGTGACAAAGCTCCCAGATCTCCAGACCCAGGGCTTTTTATTCACACATTTTGCCTTTAGCAAAGCAGATCTACATATCAAAGGTAAGGTTTGGTAAACAGTAAAGGAGTATCAGGTTGGGGGAACTGCCCTCAGCTGTCTGGCAACAAGCAATAACATGCAGATCTTCAGCCCTGCTGAAGGTGTCCATTAGCCTTCTGATGAACTTCTTGCATTTTATTATGCCCTGTTGGAATTAGCCTCCAGCATAATTGTTGGTCTTCAAACTTTTTCGGTTGACCTGGACGTTCTTTGTCTTTCGCATCGAAATAATCACTTTTAAAGCATTTAAACCAGCATTCACAAGTATCTTAAGATGGAACATGTTCACCATAAGCTTCTCAAAGTATACCATAACTTTCAGCAGCACTTTTCTTGAAAATAATGAATTAAAACTTTCCGCAAATGCTCTTCTTTTTGGCATGAAATTTGACATTTTTAAGCATAAAAATATCTATGATGTTAATGCCTTTAGCAAATTTGACATATGAAGTTTTGAAGCTTGTTGTCAATACAACAAAATAGCATACATATCAAATCGCATATATATCAACATATGTGTAACTCCATGTATTGAAAAAAAAAAAAAACGATTAACTGGTACACCTAGTAATATACTAAGGGCTTTAATTTTTAAAAATTGACAACATGCAAGAACAGATGAATAATGTAAGCATATAAATGGAAATTCTAAGAACGACTCAAAAATAAATGCAATCAATCAAAATCAGTTTAACAGAAATGAGGAATGCCTTTTATGGGCTGACACAAGAAAGAGTAGAAATGATTAGGGATATTTTGTTATTATAAGATGCTCACGATCTCTATGAAACATGATAGTATTATTTTTTAAAATATATTTTATTGATTTTTTACAGAGAGGAAAGGAGAGGGATAGAGAATTAGAAACATCGATGAGAGAGAACCATCAATCAGCTGCCTCCTACACCCCCTACTGAAGATGTGCCTGCAACCAAGGTACATGCCCTTGACCAGAATCAAACCTGGGACCCTTCAGTCCCCAGGCCAACGCTCTATCCAATGAGCCAAACCAGTTAGGGCATGATAGTATTATTTAACAGTGGACTTGGATTAGCTATAAATTGATATTGCAAACTCTAGGACAACGACTAAAGTAAGTTTTAAAAAAAGTAAAATTGATATGCTAAGAAAGGGGAGAAAATGAAATTATTTAAAATGTTCAATTAAAATTACAAAAGGTCATGGACAATAGTGTGGTGATTGCGGGGTGGTGATGGTGGAAGAGGGCACAGAGAAGATAAATGGTGATGGAAAAAAGTAAATTTTTTCAATAAATGAAATAAAATTACAAAAGGTAGAAAAAGTGTAGAAGAACAAAACAGGAAAAAAGAACAATAGCAACAAATAAAAAATAGTAGCAAATATAGTGGCTATTACTCCACTTACAATAACCATTCTCAAGACTCACTATGAAGCTAGAGTAATCAAGAATGCGTGGTACTAGAAAAAAAGCAGACCAATGGCCCAATGAATCAGACTAGAAAAACCAGAAGTAGACTAAAAATGGACCAAAGACTTTATAAAATAGCTCACCAAAGATATACAGATGGCAAGTAAGCATATGAAAAGATGTTCAATACTATATGCCATTAAATTGAAACAATGAGATAGCCCTATTATAAGATCTACAATGGTGGGTACATGGCATTATCCATATTTGTCCAAATCCACAGAATGTACACCAAAAGTAAAACCTAATATAAACTGTGATCTTTGGGTGATAATGATGTGTCACTAACTGAAACAAATATACCACTATAGTGTTGGATGTGGGTAGTTGAGGAGGTTGTACATGAGTAGGAACATGGGGTATATGGGAAGTCTCTCTATATGTTCTGCTCAATTTTGTGGAATCTAATACTCTAAAAATAAATTTTATTAATTTAAAAAATTCTGAACTCTCAGTTTAATCACAAATTCAATCTTTTTAATATACAAATATTATATTCTTTAAGCTGATCTCAAAAAAGCAGTTAAACGTAAGTGGACAATTCAATAACGCATTTGTTTTTTTCATGGAATGTCAGAAATAATATTTAGAAATTTAAAAGAATCAGAATTCTTAAAAGCAACCACTACTGCCAGGTCAATAAAACTATCAAAAGTAGCAAAAAGCTGTAGCAAGAGTTTTAAAACAAGAGATCAGTCTTATATACTATTTTATACTGTTTAAGCATGGTGATTCAAATGTTATTCTATTACCCTACATTAGTTATAAACATTTTCTCAAGACCAATGGATGATTGGTTAATTTAGGCAAAATGAACAAATATATCATTCTTCAATAAATAATTTTTCTCCTGGCAATAAAGAAATTGATCACCCAGTGTATTTATATGTAAGACTAAAGTACAATTAAATAAGCAATAAAGTATTCACTTTTATGCCAGAAGGATTCAGAAGAATATAGATATCCTAAATAATAAAAGGCTAATATGCAAATCAACCGAACAGCAGAATGACTGGTCTCTATAATGCACACTGACCACCAGGGGGAACATGCTCAATACAGGAGCTGCCCCCTGGTGGACAATGCACTCCCACAGGGGGAACGCCACTCAGCCAGAAGCCGGGCTCATGGCTGGTGAGTGTAGTGGTGGTGGTGGGAGCCTCTCTCCCGCCTCCACAGCAGCACTAAAGATGTCCAACTGACAGCTTAGGCCCGCTCCCACCTAAACCGTCAGTCGGACATTCCCCAAGAGCTCCCGGACTGCGACAGGGCGTAGGCCAGACTGAGGGACCCCCTACCCCAAGTGCACAAATTTTGTGCACTGGGCCTCTAGTATGTATATAAGTGTGTTTGTATGTAAGTTATATCTGTGTGTGTATGTATGTGTGTGTGTGTGTGTGTGTATATACAGTATTTCCTTGAGTTATGTCAGAGATCCGTTCCTACAGCACGATGTAATGCAATTTTCGCTTTACGTCAGAACCAACCTACATAAGCACCTATGTCACTCACATGGAGCACATACATAGCAGTAATGAAGTGAAACAGTAAAAAAAAATTTAAAAGAAAGATAACAATTCCCTACCTTTACTTGTGGTAAATAAATAATAAAAAACGTAAAACACATATGTACATACGTCAAAATGATGGAACTTTTTTTTTATAAATAAATGGGAGATGGCGATGTAACCACAAAACAACGTATGTCGAGTCCGACATAACCCAAGGTCCGTCTGTATATATAAATTTGACGTGCATGTCCCTGAAAAATGTCTAGTAGAAAAAACAACTGCAGGTTGAGACACAGCACTCTACCTTGACTGACTAACCTTAATCTTTCAATCTGTTTCCAATTTTAGAATGCATTATGTAAACATTAACAAAATAGTTTTATGTAGTAAATCTTACTACTTCTCCTAACAAAAGGACAGGTCAATCAACATTGTTTTTATAATGTTTCTTTCTACCAATCATCCTTTTAAGTTAAAAAGTGTTCAACAAAATAAATCGATTTCTCTATATGAAAATGTCTTACAATGATTTAGTACTTGGTATCATGCAATAACACCAATACATAAATTTTTCACTTTACAATACTAGACTGAGAAAACTTTAATATTTTGATAGAAAATAAGTTGTCAAAAAGAAGCAATATACAAATGATAATACAGTTATTTAAATGAAAGTACTCAATGCAGCATTTTACATTTCTTCAAGCTATTCGTTTTTAAATAAGCAACTATGTACAACTCTGGTGCTTAAATCTGGTCCCCTGTGGATACAAGCAAACATCTAGCTGGCAACACCCCCTCAATGATAGATAGGAGGAAACCTGAGCACAGTGTGATTAGGAAGGGTAATCTAAGCAGTAAAGGCATCTGAGGCTCAACTCATGAGCCTACTTTTAAAAAAAGATTTTGATTGTAATGCTGGTGGTCTTGATCCAGCATATAGAAGGGTTCAGCAATCTGGAGAAGGGGCTGTGTGTAAATTAATAAAGAGTCCAGAGACAAAACATAATTTTGAAAGGCATTTCGGGGGGACAGAGGAGCTTGGCTGAAGAAACCAAGTTCCCCTTGTCTCAGGACCCCTTGCTTTTTATTAACACAATGTGTCCTAAGACAAGGTGGAGATATACACATCAAAGGGTAGGGTTTCCTCTACAGAGTCCATTGTCAGAATGCGGAATTACCTCCGGCTGTCCAGGTGTTTGGCCAGGAGGCAAAAACATGTAGATTAAGATACCCTGAGCTGTC
This sequence comes from Plecotus auritus, assembly GCF_963455305.1. Lineage (NCBI taxonomy): Eukaryota > Metazoa > Chordata > Mammalia > Chiroptera > Vespertilionidae > Plecotus > Plecotus auritus. The sequence goes on along the minus strand of NC_137772.1, from coordinate 65,396,123 downwards.
TGGCAGCAAGCAATCATCCTTTTCAGGTTTGGGGAAATGCCTTTAGCCATTCCCAACAGGCTATAACATATGTGACTCAGCCCTTGTTGAGTCCCCAAGTTCCATCAACCCTTCGATGAAACTCTTGCAATTATGACATGCTGGAATTGGCTTCTGGCATGATTGATTGTGAGAGAGAGAGGGAGAGAGAGAGAGAGAAACATTGATGTGAGAGAGAAATATCAATCAGCTGCCTCCTTCATGCCCCTTACTGGGGATTGAGTCCACAACCCAGGCATATGCCCTGAATGGGAAAAGAACTGGCAGCCTATCAGTGCCCAGGACAAAGCCCAACCAACTGAGCCACACTAGCCAGGGCTCATGGACCTATTTCTATAATTTATTACCAGTGAAGACAACAAATAGGGAAGTTAACTGGAAAGATCTGACAGATCCTTCCTAAAGTATTGTTATAAATATCTCATGTCTAATTTTATAACAATTCAGAATCTTCCATCCAAACCTTAGACAATGAGAAAGTGATCTGTGCTGTTGTAACTTTCAAGAGGAAACCCAGGAATTCAATACTTTTTCACACCCACATGAACTGTAGCCAAAGATGCAGAGATATAGAGTCAGCAAGAAAATACAAATATTAATAAGCAAGCCCATGCAACAGTAAACACCTTAATGGCTCTTATCCATGACTAATTACCTCTGTATCTCCCAAAGCTTATGACCCAGCTCAACAGAACGCAGGAGTGCACTAAGATAGCAAAACTACCCTAGATTTTCAGAATCACACTGTGAGAATCTTAGTATTTTGTAGTTCTAGTGTATACCATGAAACTTTTTGGATATCTCAATTCTCCTAAAATGGTATCAGAGTAATCTATAGGAGGCTGAGTCAGGATGTTAAAAAGTGTTCAACAGAAAAAATCGATTAATGTTGGTCTGAACCTGTTAGCAGTGGGGAGAGGTCCACGTCCCCACCTGTTGCTACAGGGAGTGGGCTTCTTGTGATATCCCAAGAAAAACGATTTTCTAGACTTGCATGGGAGGATGAGGTATTGTAGAAAGCTTTATTTCTGTGGAATAAAGGTTCCATTTCCTTTTGTTGGACCAAGGAAGAAGTGTAGCTGTGGCTTCAATAGAGCTAGAATCAGAGTCAGTGTCCAAAGTTTTTGCTCCATGTTGGAGCAGTGGCCAGGCTAGCATTAGGCTAGCTCAATTTGTGTTCCCAGTTGCAGTCCATCAGGCCATTGCATGTGGGTCCACATGGCCACATGGCTAGGGAGGGAACACGGGCAGGAGCAAAGCCAAAGGAACCAGAGAGCCAACAATAAGCTAAGAGAGAGCTCCTTTGTTTGGGGCAGTTTGTATTCCCAGATTTTCATGGGCTTGCAATGGCCCTGCCTATTCTGAACAATGATCTTTTTTCCCCAGATTTCCCTGATGCCCACTTTCCCTAGTCACCCCAACTTCACTGAGCAATCATCTCTCTCCCCTTTGTCAGAGCCCTTTCCCTAGTGCTTTGCAGGGAATGAGCTCATGGTTCTCTGGGGCGTGTGAAATTGCAGCTTCCTGGTGAAGATGCGCAAATGGCCATGCTTGTAATGCTTAGCCTCCCCTTTGCTTCCTTCCTATTATCGATAACTAGTTAATTACAACAGTATCAAACCTAAAGTACAAGATTCTAAGAAGCCAACGGCCAATACAGGTCTATTAGCAGTACTTCACAACTGTTTTCACATTATGAAAGAGTTAACAGGTAATGGCTCTACTGCACAGTGCGGTAGTCAGACAAGGCTGGCCTTGGCAGAGAGTCCTAAAAGCTCAAGGGGTGAACACCTTGGGACACCTGTAACTCATCTGTGGGGCACCATTGTGACTTGATACCATACCAGATGAAAGGCTTTGCCTTAGGATCAAATACCCTCAACATGGCTAGATTACAAACAAAGCAGCAAACAACAACAAAAGCAGTCCTGTGAATCACAGCACCATCAATATCTTTAACAGATAAATGCTGCCACCATTAAGAGTGCATTTTCCTAAGATAAATTTCTCACATATTTACTTCATATGAAAGACTCTTCAGGGAATATTTTAATCAAGTCTTCATAAGAAATATATTTTAAAAGCACACTTTAGTTTTGGTGGCCCATTTCTTCATTTTTCCACAAAATTGAGAAACTGTATTAGCCTGATTTTGCTCACTAACATATAGAGGGCTCCCAGCCTCTCATTGCCTCTACACAACCCTGCAGAGAGAGAGACTGCTCAGGTTTACAGACCAGAATGAGGTAAATGGGAAAAATGAGTTGCCACCTGTTCCAAGATCTTGTACATGGCTGTTGATGGATCCTGTTGTACACAATCCACAAAAAATACATTATGAAAGCTGATTCCATGTCCCTAGGGTAGGAGATGCAGAGAACATTCACATGCACGATTACACATTACTCCAAAACTCCTATTCCCTTTTCCCCCATGCATCTTTCCTCTTCAAAAGAGAATAAATATATTAAAGTTTGACACTCTAACATAAAGGTAACAGGAATTTCAATAGAGAAAAGGAATGATGGATGATGAATATTAAGCCCCTATTACAGCATGTTCTTCGAATTAGGAAATGACCATCTCATGCCAGTAAGCTATCCTTTCCACGTTCTTGGGATGTAGCTGTAATGTAAATTAATTAAGAGCAGGCCACTCTCATACTGGAGTGGGTGGGTCTGTAAACTGCAGAGCAATCTGGCAGAAAATATTAAAAGCCATAAAATGCACATGCCTTTCACTCTAGCAATTCTAACTCTTGGAATTTATCCTTAGGTGATAATTAAGGATGTGCAAAAGAATATTTATTTCTCTACAATTGCTCAATCTTGGAAGCAACCTAAATGTTCAAAAATAGGATAGTGGTTAAATAAACTATGACAGAGACACAAAATAAAATGCCTCAAAGGGTCACTTCAAAAGATGTAGAAATATGTCCACTGATATACACAGGTTTGTACTATGTATTCTTAACTCTAAAAATCAAAATACAAATGGCATATAGGAAGTTATCTCATTATGTTGAGTGTAATTAAAATTATAGTAGATTTACTTTTCTTGTCTCTAACTTATATTTATGTTTTCCATATTTCTCCATTGAGTACATAATAAGTATGTATTGTTTTTATAAACTAAAAAGAGAAAAAACAATAAAAATTAAAAAAAAAAGGGCCAGAGAAAATAAACCAGCTGAAAGAGGAAGGATTAAAAATGAGCTTTAGGAAGAACTCCTTACAAGTGTGATTGTGAAGTTCTGAAATGTGCAGCCAACCAAGGTCATGGAATCTCTTTTCCTTGGGGATTTGTAAGAAAAGGGTAGCCAACCCTTATTTGAGGAGAGTTTGAATGCAGTCCTAACCTCTGTGGCCTCTTGTAGCTCCACGTGCAATAGGATTGATCCAAAATACAATTTTCACTCAGTGACACAAAAAGTAGTAAATTCCATACATTGCCGCTGATCCTCCACAATCCCTTACCCTCTTTTAAAGAGAAAGTAAATTCTAAGGTCTTACACCCAGCACTGAAACACAATGACCTTGAAGTTATATGCTCAGCAATTTATTAGCACTTTACTCAGGAAATACAGTGGAATGTTAGTTAATATTCTACAAGTAACATCCATCTGACTTTTCCACCATAACAAAAATTCTAACTTATTTCAGCCACTTAAATATCACAAACTGAAAGAAAATGATGATGCCTATATAAAGTCTAATGCAGATGATTTGACTTGGGGTGGTGTGCACAACCTATTTGATCCTATTAACAATGTCACCTCAATAAAGATGAATATGCATATATAAATAAAATCTTATGCGTGTTTATCTATGTTTTATAATAGATAGAAGTGTTATAAATAGTGGCCAAAATAAATGCCAGGATATGGTTAAAGACCACCAATGGAAGAATTATGAAAGATCAGCAAGAGCAAAGATGTATCATTAGAGACCAATGCTTAGATCACTCACACCCTTGGATTCCCAATAAAGAAGGCTGATAGGAATAAAACTAATTCATTTGAAACATGATGTGTGTGTGTGGGGGGGGCAGTTCTACAGATACCCTGGGCCACCAAAAAGACAAACAAATGGGTCCTAGAGCAAATTAAGCCTGAAACATCGCTGGAGGCAAAAGTTACAAAATTAAAACTGTCCTACTTCAGGCACATCATGAGAAGGCAGTGTTCTTTGAAAGAGACAATAATGCTGGGAAAATTGAAGGCAGCAGGGAAAGAGGAAGACCAAAGATGAGATGGACTGACTCCATAAAAGAAGCCATAGGCATGAATCTACAGGAGCTGAGAAGCGCTATTGAGGACAGGACATGTGGATGACTCAGTCACAGAGTCATCAAGAGTAGGAGCCAACTCAATGGCACATGACATATATGAATACAGACAAATAAAGATGTTCAATTATGACAATTTTTTTTCCTTTAGAAAGGCCAAACACTAATTTTTTGATAACCTCCTGTGAATACAAATATAACATTTTCCAAGTCCATAAATAAATGCAGTTTTCACTTGGGAATCAGTTTTTTGGACTAGTGAAGGGGTAAAAGGTGGAGAGGCTGACAGCGATACAGGTTAAACTAAGAATCACATGATCTCACTCATCCAGGGGAAATAATGAACAACATAAACAGACGAACAAAAACAGACCCGGAGACAGGGAAGCATCGATCAGACTGTCAAACCTCAGAGGGAAGGTAGGGGAGGGTGGGGGTAAAGGGAAGAGATCAACCAAAGGACTTGTATGCATGCATATAAGCCTAACCAGTGGTCACGGACAACAGGGGGGTGGGGGCATGCGTGGGGAGGGGTTTGGGATGGGAATGGGGGGATGAGGACAAACATGTGATACCTTTAAGCAATAAAGAAATTAATTTAAAAAAAAAAGAATGACAGGTTAAAATAAGGTTATGCCAGTCACCAAAACTGAGATAAGATTGAGTCAGTGCAGAGAGCCACAGAAATGCCAAGATGAAAGAATCAGCTGAGGTTGTACTTCATAGTCTCATAACAAACTCAAGCCGGGTGGTATTCAAAGACAGAAGAATGAGGTGGATAATGTGTAAATGTGAATTTAAGAGACCAGGTTCTAAGACAAAGTCAAGTGAAAAACAAACAACAAAAACAGAAACAAATAAACAAAACACACACACTTTCCTGAGGCTCTCATGCCTTCCACTGAGAATGAGCCTTAAGCCATCAGCTTTGTAAGCAAGGCATCAGACTAGATCCCTCCTTCCCCTAAACATTTATGAGGACTTCAGTTCTAAACAAGGTCATGTAAACTTTAAGGTATATTATTCTCTGTACCATATGTCTAAGTCTCATCATTTTAATGAAAGAGTGATGTCTTTTTCTTCAATAAGTCTCACTATTACAGTATTCTTGGAATATTGTGTTCTGAAGAGTTTAGTTTTCTGGATGGGTGAGGGTTTATAAACTCTTTTAATTTCAAATTCAAAAGAATAAATATTAACCACTTGGGATGGAAATATTCCTAATATATTTTACATAAAACATAAGCAACATTACTTGACATTTTCTTGATGACCCAAACCAAAAATTAGGAACCTCAATGACAGTGCAATGCTGCTTACATAGATAACTTTAGGGTCCACTGAAGTGTCTCTACACTAAATGACCTGAAACTGCTGTGCTTCTTGAGGTTTTTTATCTGCATTTTATAGTCTGCCAGGCGTTTGCTCCACAATTTTGTCTTGTGTTGTTGTTTTCATGGAGGCTCCTTCTGCCCTATGGTGGAATACAAGGAACACTAGGCTAAGTTGATTTAAGTCACCATTCTAGCTAAATGACCTTGGATATATCACTTAACATCTTTGGGCCTTAGTAAGATGAAGAGATTCAACTAAAAAACACTTAAGGTCCTTTTCTCTGTTAAAATGTTTAATTTGAATTTGCTGCTTCTAATCTGTTGTAAATATTTTAAAAATAAGCCAGCTAAAATTGCATGGAAAGTAATATAAACACTTAACCATGCAATATGCTCTTGTGCAACTGAAGTGAATATACCCTGTGATATCGAGCTGTCTTCTCATAGGCCTTAACTGTACAATTCCCAGTAAGTGGTGGGGCTCAAAGATCTATAGTTTCTGGTAAATTAGACCCAATTAGTTATATGTCACTATACTTCTATATGCCTCTATTTTACCTAATATTCTCAATACAAATAATTGATTTTTTGATAGGGCTCAACTTCAGGCCACCCAAGAGCAGAATCTGCTTATGTCATCATTTATGCCTATCAGTAAATTGATTGCAAAACAAGAGTACTCTAATTTTGAGACTTTCTTTGCCTTATTAAGTATTTGTTTAGAAAAAATAATTACTTCAAATTGTTTCTAAAAGAATGTTTTGCGAAAACACTTGGCAAAATGTACAGAATATTTCTGCAAACTCCTCAAGAGAATGGACTTTATTCATTTTTTCGGTGGGGGATGGAGTCCCTAGCACATGATTTCCATCTATTATGCATTCGGCACCACCATCAGGAGCCTGAAAAGCCCACACCTCAGTCTGCCTCTCTTCCCCCTTCTACACATCTTCCCTGAGAAATCCAAGTCACACTCACTGCCATAATTCCATCTCTACATAAGTAATCCATCTCCACTTCGCACCTCTCACCTAAGTTCAAGATCTCTATTCCCTATCAGAACCTCTACTTAGATTTCAGGTAAGTTAAAAAGTATCTGAGAAAGTTTATAAAGACCTCTCCTCACTTATTTCTCTACCTACCTCATGCTTTCAAAAACCTACTTTTTTTCTTCCCCATTTCCTCTACTCATGTTAATGATATAATTATTACCAAATAAGAAATCTAGGAGTTTCCCTGATTCTTCTCACTTCCTGATCAATTACAAAGTTGTTTCAATGCCACCTCTGAAATATCTCTCCACACTACCCATGTTTACTATGTCCACTGTTATAGCCTTTATTCAGGTCTTCATATCTTAACTGACTCTTAAGTAGCCCCTAACTGATTTCCCAACTGCCAACAATTCCCCTTCCAGTTTATATCAACATAAGGGATGAATTATATATATATTTCCATAAACTATTACCTTCCATCAGCAATAAATTTTCTTTCTATAAATTGATGTTCTTCCCTACTGATATATATATATATATATATATATATATATATATATATATATACTTATATCTATGTATAGCTATATTTTAAGTCTTCCTATTGCTTATAGCAACTATTCTAATTTATTCCTGCTATCTTGGAGCTGGAGGATACTAATCATATGGAAATACTGGGCTTCTGCTGAGTTAGGACTCCCATTGTGTGTGAGCATGCATGCCTGTGTGTGTGGTAAGAGTGGGACACAGGGGCCAAGAGAAATGAGTCCAAATTGATGAAGGATCAGAATGCAAAACCTATCTTCTCAGAGATTCTAAGGCATATTCTAGACAACTACTGTGGATAATTAAAATGTAGACTGAGTATAGTAAATCGAACATACGAAGATACAAAAGTAGAAAAAAAAATTAAAAGCCACTGGACAGGGTGCATGTGCAATTCCCTTCAATATATCCTACACATTTGAGAAGACATCAGGCACACAGGCCCAGATTATCTTCTAACCACTCCTCCAATCTTCACAACAAAATACAACCACTAGAATCATTTGCATTCTCTTTTACACATTAGGGCATGCCCACATTTAGTTTATCTTGGGAGAAATACCATTTCCCCTTTTTTGATGACAGGACCCCTACTCATCCTTCAAGCCCTCGTTCAAATATGAGTCTGCGAAGATTCTTCTGTCTCTACTGTATCAGCCAGGTCAGGTTGCTATAACAAAATATCATAGACTGGGTGGCTAAAACAACCAAAAGTAATTTCTCACAGTCTGGGGGTAGGGAGTGGCGGGGGGGCGGGCGGGAACGAAGAAGTCTAAGATTGAGGTGCTGGTCGATGTGGTTCCTGGAAAGTCCTCTCTTCTCTTACAAATGGCCATAGCATCATGATGGTCTAATTACCTCTACAGGTCCCACCTGCAAATACCATGACATGGTGGGTAGGGCTTGAACACCTGAATTTCGGGGAGGCACAATTCTGCCCATAGCATCTACCAAACTGAGTCATTTCCTCACCTGTGTTAAGGGTTCTCCACTAGGTTGTAAATGATTCCTCAGGGCTGAACTCTATGTTTTAATTGTCTTTGTATCCCCAGTCCCCAGCACTGCTCGGCACCAAGCACATCTATAGAAAGCACTCAGTGCACACATGCAAGATAAGCCCTTCCACTCATCTCAGACTAACAATAGACCATTCTCAAACTCTTCCTGCAGGGCTTCCATCAATTCGTCTTCCTGCTAATGCAGCGTACACACAGACAGGGAGACAGCATTATTTATGTCTATCTGTTAGATAATGTACAGAACTGCGTCTTCACTTATCTATTTTTATCCTCATCATGTAGAAAATATTTACAGTTTCAGATCTCTCATATAAGCAAAACTTTAAAAATTCCATAGTGCTTACTTAGGATCAACAAATGCTTCTTGCTGCCTGGCCTCCTGATGCAAGTGGCACAAGCAGAGTTCTTGGGTCCTTAACTTGATATATATTTGATACAATTTTACACGAGGTCAGGCCATTTTCTATCGGCCATGCCTTATTTCCCGTGTGGCACGTGAGAGAGAACACTGAAGCTAAATCCAATGATGATGAGAATATGGACTCTCAGCATCAATATTTTCCATTTGACCAATTTCTTATCTGTAAAGTGGATATAACAGCATCTACCTCATAAGCATTTTGTTTGATTGGTCAAATGAGAAAACACATGATAATGCACTCCATAAACCGTAAAGCACTGCACAGGTAGCTTTTTTAACCATAATATATCCTTATACAATCTTGACATAATAGATCTCAGTTGTATTAAATGTTTTAATTACCTTAGCTCCAACATGACTGAATAAGTTGCCCTACAAATTCTGATTTCCTTGGATAAATGTCACAGGGGATCTGAGTGTGCTTCCTCAAGCCACTTTGGACAGACTAGGGAAGCTCCTAAGTATCTACAAGTTTCCAGGTTGATGGGATCAAGTTCTGCGTTATGCCAACTGGCTACACACAGGAGCATTATAGTGCTACCAACTCCCCATATACACATCCACTTCCACCCCCAAGTGGTATCGACTGTGGGACAACTTGGCCACAAGCCTATAAAAATGTGGAAAAACTGGGGAAACATTAGCCAATAAAGCACATACTGGCAGCTGAATCAAATATTTAGGCTCTTAGATGTACCCAAAAAAATCATTTGTATCATTCTAAAAAATGTTTTATTTGGAATTTCCCAGTAAAAATGCTGTCAAAAGTACCCATTTTTAGTGGGGTTAAATCAAGGGCTGGAAGTAGCAGAAGGGTGGGGAATGTTTTCTAAACAAAATTGCATAAACTGCAAAAATATGTTAATACCAACTGTGGGAGGGCATCCTTGAAAAACCAAAGAGTTGTTAGTGGTTTTCAATGTTAAATTTGTACCATCTGTAAATGTTAAAAAATTATAAACATAAATACCACAAAATGATAAAGTTTGCAGAACTTGGAAAGTGATAAAAAAACTGGGCTATTAAAAAAAAAATGTAATATATCAATAAAAATACATGCTAAAAAAACCCCAAAAAGATGCAATCAAGCAAGGAGCCAAGAAGTTAAGCATTATAAATTAAATGTTTCACTTACCAGAGACTTTTAATAAGCAATCAAACACAGACACATTTAAGGATTTTATATTGATGTTAATAATTTGGGGAGAGACATACATCCAAATTTGTGAGCTTCCTTAAGTAAATGAACCCTGGGACCAAATGCCAGACAGACCCTCTGATAAGCTTCCAGAACCAATAATACACTGTAAGAGACTGGGAAATCTATTGATACCTGTTCTTAGGCAACAATATAATACACATATAATTTTTCTGGGCTACATCACTCTTTTCCAGTTTAGTTCCACCTCATTGACAATATTCTACAAGACAGGAAAAGTTACTAAACTGATTACTTTAAGGTCCGAGATTATAAAATGCAGGATGAGTTTTTCTCTTGAGGCTTAAAACAAGGAAATTCCTTTGTGGGTTTTTTTTTTTAAAATACGTTTTCATTGATTTAGAAACAGAAAGGAAGAGGGAGAGATAGAAACACTGATGATGAGGAGGAACTATAGATCATCTGCATCCTGTATATCCCTTACTGGGAATCCAGCCCATAATCTGGGCAGGTGCCCTGACTGGGAATTGAACTGGCGACCTTTCAGTGCATGGGGCCAATGCTCAACCAACTGAGCCAGACCAACCTAGCAAGAACACTCCTTCTTAATTAATAGTGAATAGATGGGTTACATCACCATCAGTTTTCCAATAGATTCTGTGTGTAACTACTCATGGAAATAAAAAATACGATATTCATAGTGAAAATATAACCTAAACTGATCAGATAATGCAAAGGGGGGAAAAGTTTTTGTGTGTTTGCTAGTTTGTTTTCCACTCACTAATTAACTGGTTGCATAATGACACTGGCCAAATCGATTATATTTTTGCTGTTATGTAATCAATCAAATTGAATAGTACAGAAAGACACTCAGGAAAAGAAATACCAAGTTGCAATTCCAAAGAAAATCTTAAAATTCTGGAATGATTACCCTGTAGGGGGAAAAAAAACACACACACACACCATAATATGCATAAGTATGTAAAATTACAGCAACCTGTTAAAGATAACAGAATAACTGCATCAGAATTTTAAGCCTCTTCTAACATTATGAGTTTTGCTTTATCAGGATAAAGAAACTCTGACAATAAATAAAACCTCCTGCATTATCCTGATACATTTCCTTTGTGAATGCTTCATTACAGAAACATGGGAGATTGCCATTGAGGTGTCAAAAACAATCAAGGATCAACTACAACAGGGGAGTGTACATAGTACACAAGGGAGGCACAAGTGGAGTGCCTAGCTCCAGTGATCGAGGAGACTGTATCATTGGACACTACAGGACAACTTCTACACAAGGGTACTTTACCAAGCTCAGGAGACATAGCAGCTCTACCTAATACATAGAAACAAACACAGGGAGACAGCCAAGACAAGCAGACAAAGAAACATGTCCCAAATGAAAGAACAGAACAAAACTCCAGAAAAAGAACTACACAAAATGGAAACAAGTAATCTACCAGATGCAGAGTTCAAAACACTGGTTATAAGGATGCTCAATGAGCTTAGAGGAGGAGTAGATAAACTTAGTGAGAACTTCACCCAAGAGATAGGAAACATAAAAATAAAGATAGAAAACATAAAAAAGAATCTGTCAAAAATAAAGAACACACTAACTGAAATGAATAATAAATAACAGGGAATCAACAATAGAGTAGATGAATCAGAAGACCCAATCAGAGGTTTGGAAGATAAGAAAGCAGAAAACACCCAATCAAAACAGCAGAGAGAGAGAGAGAGAGAGAGAGAGAGAGAGAGAGAGAGAGAAAGAGAATCCAGAAAAATGAGGTTAGTATAAGGAGCCTCTGGGACAATTTCAAGTTTACCAACATTCATATAATGGGGGTTCCGTAAAGAGAAAGGAAGGAGCAAGGAAATGAAAACCTATGTGAAAAAATAATGGTGGAGCTTAGGCGGGGGTTCAGTTGATTGGAGCATCATCCCATACACCAAAAGGTGGTGGGTTCAATTCCAAGTCAGGGCACATACCTAAGTTGTGGGTTCAATCCTTGGTCAGGGGGTGTGCAGGAGAAAACTGATCAATGTTCCTCTCTCACATTGATGTTTCTCTCTCTTTCCCTCTCCCTAAAATCAATAAAAACATATCCTCAGGTGAGGATTTATAATAATAATAATAATAATGATGGAAAACTTGTCTAACCTGGTAAAGGAAATATATATACAAGTCTAGGAAGCACCGAGAGTCCTAAACAATATGAACCCAAAGAGGTCCACACCAAAACACATCATAATTAAAATGCCAAAGATTAAAGTCAAAGAAAGAATATTAAAAGCCTCAAGAGAAAAGCAGTTAGTTACCTACAAGGGAGTTCCAATAAAACTGTTTGCTGATTTTTCAACAGAAACTTTACAGGCCAGAAGGGATTGGCATGAAATATTCAGTAATGAAAAACAAGGATTTACAACCAAGATTACTCTACCCAGCAAAGCTATCATTTAGAATCTAAAGACACATAAAGAGCTTCCCAGACAAGAAAAAGTTAAAGGAGTTCATCACCACCAAACCAGTATTACAAGAAATGCTAAAGGCTCTTCTTTAAGAAGAAGAAGAAAATATCAAAAATATAAATAATAAAATGGCAATAGCCCTAGCAGGTTGCTCAGTGGTTAGAGATTGGACAGCAGACTGAGGGTCATGGGTTCAATTTCCAGTCAAGGGCACATTCCTCAATTGCAGGCTGAATCCCTGGGCCTGGTCAGGGCCCATGTGGGAGGCAACCAATCAAGGTGTCTGTCTCACATTGATCTTTCTTCCTCTGTGTCTCTCCCCCTCAATTCCACTCTCTCTAGAAATATCAATAGAAAAAATTCTTCTGGTGAGAATAAACAAAAAAATAAATAATAAAACAGTAACAAATACATATCAATCAACAACTACTTTAAATGCAAATGAATTAAGTACTTTAATCAAAAGGCATATGGAGGCTGAATAACAAAACAAGACCCTTACATATGCTGTCTACAAGAAACTCACTTCAGATTAAAAGACACATATAGACTGAAAGTAAAGAAATGGAAAAAGATATTTCATGACAAGGGAAACAAAAACTGGGGTAGCAACACTAATACAGACAAAACAGACTTTAAAACAAAGGCTGTAACAAGAGACACAGAAGGACTCAGCAATTCCACTTCTAGGTATTTATCCGATAAAACAGATAAAACCCAAAACACATATACATAGATATATTCACTGCAGCATTATTTACAATAGACAACATAGGGAAGCAGCCTGAGTATCCATCAACAGATGAATAAAGAAGAAAAGGTGATATATGCAATGGAATATGACTCAATCATAAGAAAAAAAAAAAGAAATCTTGCCATCTGTAACATGAATGGGCCTAGTGAGTACTGTGCTAAGTGAAATAAGTCAAACAGAGGGAGAAAAATGCCATATGATTTTACTTATATGTGGAATCTAAAAAAAGTAAAATAAAATAAATGAAAACAGAAACAGACTGATAGATAAGAGATCAGACTGATGGATGCTATAAGATAGTGGGGTTGGGGAGCTTGGTAAAAAATAAAAGGAGTGATTATGAAGTACAAATTGATAGTTACAAAATAGTCACAGGGGTGTAAAATACAGTATAGGTAATATAGTCAATAATATTATCATAACTGAATATGGTGTCAGATGGGTACTAGAGTTATTGCGGTGATCACTTACTTAGTTATATAATGATTAATCACTGGGTTGTATACCTGAAACTAATATATACTATTGTATGTCAACTCTATTTAAAAAATAAAAAATTATTTAAAGCAAAAAACAATCAATACCATAATATTCCTTAATATTCAAATAATCAAAGATTCTAAAATTAGAAAATAACACTCCAGTCAATCAGTGTTGTGTCTGCATTCTTTATAATAAATATAAAACAACACAAATAAAATCCTACAGCTATGGTAAAAAAAAAATGTTTTTAAGAAGTTTGGGAAGTCTTCAAAGTTTGACTCTATACTTAATCCTATCAAAATATCAATATGATTAATAATTATCATTTAGAGCAGCATGGTAGTTCCTCAGTCACAGATATCTCTAAGTCACAGTCAATCTTTAAGACATATGAAAAATAATTTTTTTATTGATCATCTCAATAGAAGTCTAACACCAATCGCATTTAAACATAAACATAATATAAACTGGATGTGAAGGTTGATTTCATTTTTTTAATTTTATAAATTTCAGTTTATTTTTACCATCTTGTATGTCTCAGATGGAATTCGCAGTAATCACAGCTACAGTGGAGCAACTTCAAACATAAATGTTATGAAACAAATAACTGGTAGATCAATACGAGGTGACAGACTCCTGGCTAAAATCTTGCCCTCCCGTGACCCCCGGCTGCCCTTCTGCACTCTAAAGACTTAATGAATCACTAGAAGCACACTGAGGATCGTGTATGCTTTTCCCATGTGAGAACGGGATTTATATCAGTACCAAAGAAAGGATCATTCCCTTCCATGAAATAAATACAGTGAAGTAAAGAGTACATCTATAAGGTACTGATATACTGATTTCATGCAGCTTATATACCTATTTTATAAATACTTCATCACTGTAAATTGAAATGACAGAAACTCAGGATACCTAATGAAAGAATAATTTAAAATCATGTGCACTTTATAGTAAGTTGTTTCTGTGTTGACAATAGTAAATGGTGCAATAAAAATATATACAAAAGGAGAAATGGAAATTAAGCCCATTTAGTATTTCTGAATATATTTTACTCAAAAAATGTGTTAAATGATCTCGTTATTTAACATTGAAAATGCTTCTACTGGCCCCATAGTAATTTTAAACACTTATAATTACACTGTGGAGAAAATGTCAGTTCTTTAATAAATAAAAATCTATGTAAACGGGGCTTATATGTGTAAAGAGGGAAGTCACAGTATGAAACATCATCAAGCTCCCTAAGGAGTAGCTTCAAGCCACTGAGCTGAAAGGTGTAGAAATAGTTTGCACGCCTTTGTAAGGACATTTTATACCCACGTGGTCCTGCGAAAGGGCATCAATGCCCATGCATCCTCAGAATGGGGAAGAGAATACACAGGACATTTTGACAGAGCTTGCAAATAATCCAGCCGAGCCCTTTCCCTCCTCCATTTCCTTGAAATAAGCTCCATTTCACTCTTCAACTTGAATTACAGCAAAATGAAAGAGATAAAAATTAATTCTCAAAATGTAGCACCCAAGGTAAAATAGATAGGTCTCCATTATAGTATGAAAGAAGGGAAGAAAGATTAACCAACAATATATCCTAGCTAATGGAAAATATGCTCATATGAAAAGAAGAAACAAACAAAATAGGTAAACATGTCACAAGATGAACAGGAAATAAATAATGAAGGAATAGAAGAGAGATGGGAAAGAAAGGAAACAACTGTGCAAAGGAGAAGGAGGGAATAAAAACCCCACACGATTCATTCCTAAAGAAAATACAACCTAAAACAAAGTTTCATGTTTACAGGGGGACTTCAAAAATATGATTATGGCCAAAACCGGTTTGGCTCAGTGGATAGAGCATCAGCCTGCGGACTGAAAGGTCCCAGGTTCGATTCCGGTCAAGGGCATGTAACTTGGTTGTGGGCACATCCCCAGTAGGAGGTGTGCAAGAGGCAGCTGATCAATGTTTCTCTCTCATCGATGTTTCTGACTATCTATCCCTCTTCCTTCCTCTCTGTAAAAAATCAATAAAATGAAGACGGGAAAAAATGGCGGCGGAATAGACAGACGTGTTCCGAGCCTTGTCCCGGAGCAGAAAGAAAGAACAGCTGAGGGTCGCACTAGGAGTGTTTGATGGCAAGTTGGGGGACTGCTGAACTCCAGAAGAAGGTGGGAGACTGCTAGACGGGGTTCCCCTGACCTGGCAGCTCCCACTGCGACTGGGTCCCCTCCCGGAGCTGCGGGCTTGGACGCGGAGTCTCCGCCATCTGGAACCGGAAAGTGGAGCTTATCAGAAGCCTGAGAATCCACAACTGCGGCACCCACGGAACAGCTGCGAGCCCCAGAACAACGCTCCCCAATTGGCGCAAACACACGGGTTCAGAGGAGCTCTACACTCCACCACGGAAAGGTCAGATTTCGCCTAGGATAAGGTGAGGTCTCTGGTCCCAGCACGAGAGAGGAACGCGCGTTTTGTGGGAGCTGGAGGACCAGGGAAGTCTGTGCCTAGAAAAATCCGTGGCTGTTGGGGCTGGCGTGATCTGTGAATGTGGAAGGGGGTGCTCAGAGCTGCTAACAGAAGGGCTCTCTAAAAAGCAACCCATTTTAATCTGAAGTGCAGGGACACCCTAAGAATTTCAGGGGTGTGCTAGACTTACGCGCAGCCACGGAGTGCGCACACTTTTGGGCTTTTTCCTCTTGAAATTCTTGCTTCTGATTACTAAGCCCAATACATAGGATCACCCAGTTGGGGACACCCTGGTAGACTACAGGGGAAAGTTGTTTTTCTGGAACCTGGGGATTGGAGCCAAGAGTGACCATCGGAGAGCCAGCTCTGAGGCAGCCCACTACCACAAACACATAGTGAGTGCCACAGGGAAAGAAGGCTCTAACACTCCCTAGAGAGGCCATAGATAAACCCGGAAGTCAATCCAGAAACACTGCCACCCAGGGGCTGAATCACAAATTGACTCTTGTGTAATCAAAAATAAAGGAATACGAATTAAGACACACCGCCTGCTTAAAATCAGGACGGGCTTACATCACTGAAGAGCAGTGGAACGCAGGGAACTGCAATACTGTCCAGACTGAGAAACAGGCGTGCCAAACAGAACAACAGAGGAAGTGAATGACCTTCACTACTCCACATTTTATTTTTATTTTTTATTTTTTTATTTTCATTTTTTGCATCTTTTACTCAAGAAACTAATTTTTTTTCCTCACTTGATTTTACCTTTTTAATTATTACATTTTTATTTTCAATCCGTATTATTACTACTGCTATTTTATCTTTTTTTTTTTTTAAGTGTCGTTTTATTTTCTCTTCATTTTGTTTTGGGATTAATGTTCTACATTCTATTTTTATCTTTCCTTTAGCATCATTTTATTTTATCTCAAATCTACCTTTATGCCATCACTCTCTTCCTCACTTTTCCCTTTTCGGTGTGCTGTTTATCTTACCCCTTTCCTGCTTTAGATTTTCCCTATTCTGTTTACCCCCTGTTAAAATGTCAACCTACTTATATATCTAATCTCCAATCCCCTGCTCCAAGTCCATACACACCTCTCTCTTCGCTGTCTTAACTATCCAAAAAATTGTTTTTCTCTCTGTCCTTTTGTTGTTGTTTGCTTGAATGTAGATTACATCGAATTTTTATGCTTTTTTGTGAGATTGTTTTGCTTATTCTTCTTTTGTTTATTTTTTTGTTTGTTTAGTGCTTCTGTTTTCCCATGCCTCACTCAATATTAGTTGGTGTTGTAGTTTGTATTAATCCCCAGGTACTTGTTGCTGGCATTTGCTGGGATAAGTGATTGTTCTATTGGAGTTTTATCCCCAATATAGATAGTCTGTTTCCCTTTCTCTCTTAGTCTCTTTCTTGTCTCTCTTACTTTTTTTTTCTTCTTTTTTTCCCTTTTCCCAATTTCATTTTGACAATCCTTTTTTTTTCTTCTTCTTTCTTTCTTTTTCCTCTTCTTCTTTCTCTCCTATCCCCTAATTTTCCTTTCTCTGGTGGTCACCTTTATTGGAGGTTATTAATATCGTGAATACATTTCTGTTCAGTGCCTTGTGTGTTGTACCTGGTAGTGCTGTATTTTGTGCCTTTAAATCGACGCAGGAGAGAGAGAACTACATAACCAGACACCCAGAGAAGAGAGACCATGGGGAGACAAAGACACAGCCCGCATATGAAAGAAAAGCAGGCATCACCAGAAAAGGAAGTAAACGAAATGGAGGCAAGCAACCTTCCAGAAAAAGAATTCAGAGAAATGGTCATAAGGTGGCTGAAAAGAATGGAAGACGAATTCGACAATATGAGCAAGAACCAAGAGGAAATGAAGAAGAACCAAGAAGGAATGAAAAATGACATCGTTGCTGTAAAGAACTCAATAGAAAGCATCAAGAGTAGACTAGAAGAAGCAGAGGACCGCATCAGTGAGCTAGAAGACAAGATGGGAAAAAATACCCAAGTAGAGCAACTTCTAGAAAAAAAAAAAATTAAAAGGCAGGAGAGCCTAAGGGAACTTTGGGACAACACGAAACAAAACAACATCCGCATAATAGGGGTTCCAGAAGGAAAGGAAGGTGAGCAAGGAATAGAAAACCTCTTTGAAGAAATAATGACAGAAAACTTCCCTGATATAGAGAAGAAAAAACCCACACAAATCCAAGAAGCTCACAGAGTCCCAAGCAAAACGAACCCCAAAAGACCGACGCCAAGGCACATTATAATTAAATTGGCAAACACCAACGACAAAGTAAGAATCTTAAAAGCGGCAAGAGAGAGACAGAAAGTTACATACAAAGGAACCCACATCAGACTAGCAACTGATTTCTCAACAGAAACTCATCAGGCCAGAAGAGAATGGAATGAAATATACAAAGTGATGCAAAGGAAAGGTCTGAATCCAAGAATACTGTACCCAGCAAGGCTATCAATCAAAATTGAAGGTGAAATCAGGAGCTTCACAGACAAAAAAGGACTAAGGGAATTTATTACCACCAAACAAGCAATGCAAGAAATGCTAAAGGGTCTGCTGTAAAAAAAAAAAAAAAAAAAGAAAGAAATAGGAAGCGAAGAAGGAACACAGGGGTAAAGAATAAAAATGGCGACAAATAAGTACCTATCAATAATAACTTTAAATGTAAATGGATTAAATGCCCCAATCAAAAGACATAGGGTAATGGATTGGATAGAAAACATGACCCATATATCTGCTGTCTACAAGAAACCCACCTCAGAAAAAAAGATGCACACAGACTGAGGGTGAAGGGATGGAAAAAGGTTTTCCAGGCAAATGGAACTGAAAAAAAAGCTGGGGTAGCAATACTTATATTTGACAAATTAGATCTCAAAGTGAAGGACATAACAAGAGATAAGGAAGGCCACTTCATAATACTAAAGGGAACAATCCAACAAGAAGAAATAACTCTGGTAAACATATATGCACCCAATACAGGAGCACCCAAATACATAAAAAAACTCCTGGAGGATATCAAGGGAGAGATTGACAGCAATACAATCATAGTAGGAGAATTTAATACCCCACTATCACCATTGGACAAATCCCCTAAACAAAAAATCAGCAAAGAAACATCAATCCTAAATGACTCACTAGACCAGATGGAATTAATTGACATCT
The DNA here is from genome assembly GCF_963455305.1 of Plecotus auritus. Taxonomy (NCBI): domain Eukaryota; kingdom Metazoa; phylum Chordata; class Mammalia; order Chiroptera; family Vespertilionidae; genus Plecotus; species Plecotus auritus. The sequence continues at coordinate 65,376,980 of NC_137772.1, read as the reverse complement.
TCAGAACATTTCACCCCAAAGCCACAGAATATACATTCTTCTCAAGTGCACATGGGACATTTTCAAAGATAGACCATATGTTGGGACATAGGCAAAGTCTCTTCAAATTCAAGAAGATAGAAATCATATCAAGCATCTTCTCAGACCACAGTGGCATAAAACTGGAAATCAACTACAATAAAAACAACCCAAAGAAATCAAACACATGGAGGCTAAACAGCATGCTATTAAACCATGACTGGGTTACCAGAGAGATCAAAGAAGAAATAAAAAACATCATGGCAACAAATGACAATGAAAACACTACAATCCAAAATCTATGGGACACAGCGAAAGCAGTCTTGAGAGGGAAGTTCATAGCTCTACAAGCCTACTGCAAAAAACAAGAAACAATGGTAATAAATTACCTAACCCAACAACTCAAAGAGTTAGAAAAAGAGCAACAAGAAAAGCCCAGTGTAAGCAGAAGGAAGGAAATAATAAAGATCAGAGCAGAGATAAACGACATAGAGACCAAAGAAACAATACAAAAGATCAACAAAACCAAGAGCTGGTTCTTTGAAAGGATAAACAAGATTGATGAACCTCTAGCCAGGCTCACCAAGAAGCAAAGAGAGAGGACCCAAATAAAAAAAATCAGAAATGAAAGAGGTGAAATAACAACAGATCCCGCCGAAATACAAAGGATTGTTAAAAAATACTACAAACAACTCTATTCCAACAAACTGGACAACCTGGAGGAAATGGACATATTCCTAGAAAAATATAACCTTCCAAAACTCAATCAAGAAGAATCTAAACAGCTCAATATGCCAGTAACTATGGAAGAAATTGAAGCAGTCATCAAAGAGCTTCCGGCAAACAAAAGCCCGGGGCCAGACAGCTTTACAGGAGAGTTTTACCAAACATTCAAGGAAGAACTAAAACCTATCCTCCTCAGACTATTCCAAAAAATTCAAGAGGAAGGAATAGCACTTCCAAGCTCTTTCTATGAAGCCAGCATCACCCTAACACCAAAACCAGATAAAGACAACACAATGAAGGAGAATTACAGGCCAATATCCCTCATGAATGTAGATGCCAAAATCCTCAACAAAATTCTAGCAAATCGGATCCAGCAGTACATCAGAAAGATCATACACCATGACCAAGTAGGGTTTATCCCAGGAATGCAAGGATGGTACAATATCCGAAAATCAATAAATGTGATACATCACATAAACAAATTGAAAGATAAAAATCACATAGTCATATCAATTGATGCAGAAAAAGCATTTGACAAAATCCAACACCCTTTCTTGATAAAAACTCTCAACAAGGTGGGAATAGAAGGATCATACCTCAACATAATAAAAACTATATATGATAAACCCACAGCTAACATCATACTCAATGGGCAAAAACTAAAACCATTTCCCCTAAGAACAGGAACAAGACAAGGATGCCCACTCTCACCACTCCTGTTTGACATAGTACTGGAAGTATTAGCCATTGCAATTAGACAAGAAGAAGAAATAAAAGGCATCCAAATTGGAAAAGAAGAAGTAAAGATGTCCTTATTTGCAGATGACATGATACTGTACATAAAAAACCCGAAAGACTCCATCAAAAAACTAACAGACTTAATAAATGAATTCGGCAATGTAGCAGGATACAAAATTAACGCCAAGAAATCTATGGCATTTCTATACACCAACAGTGAACTTACAGAAAGAGAGACTAATAAAGCAATCCCATTTTCCATTGCACCAAAAAATTTTAAGATACTTAGGAATAAACCTAACCAAGGAGTTAAAAGTCCTATATGCGGAAAACTACAGGACACTGAAAAAAGAGATAGAGGAAGATGTAAACAGATGGAAGAACATACCATGTTCATTGATTGGTAGAATCAACATCATCAAAATGTCCATACTACCCAAAGCAATCTATAGATTCAATGCACTCCCCATTAAAATACCAACAGCATATTTCACAGACCTAGAACGAACTCTCCAAAAATTCATCTGGAATAAAAAAAGACCCTGAATAGCCACAGCAATCCTGAGAAAGAAGAATGAAGTAGGTGGGATCTCAATACCAGATTTCAAGCTGTATTACAAAGCCACTGTCCTCAAAACAGCCTGGTACTGGCACAAGAACAGACATATAGATCAATGGAATAGAATAGAGAATCCAGATATTGACCCAAAGCACTATGCGCAATTAATATTTGACAAAGGAGGCATGAGCATACAATGGAGTCAAGACAGTCTCTTCAATAAATGGTGTTGGGAAAATTGGACAGATACATGCAAAAAAATGAAACTAGATCACCAACTTACACCATACACAAAAATAAACTCAAAATGGATACAGGACTTAAATATAAGACGGGAAACCATAAAAATACTAGAGGAATCCACAGGCAGCAAAATCTCAGACATATGCCAAAAGAACTTCTTCACTGATACTGCCCCTAGGGCAATGGAAGCCAAAGTGAAAATAAACAAATGGACTACATCAAAATAAAAAGCTTTTGCACAGCAAAAGAAACCATCAACAAAACAACAAGAAACCCCACTGAATGGGAGAACATATTTGCAAATGGTATCACTGATAAAGGTTTAATTTCCAACATCTACAGGCAGCTTATACAACTTAATAAAAGGAAGATAAAGGATCCAATAAAAAAATGGGCAACGGACCTAAATAGAATCTTTTCGAAAGAAGACAGAAGGAAGGCCAAGAGACACATGAAAACATGCTCAAAGTCACTAATTATCTGAGAGATGCAAATCAAAACGACAATGCAGTACCATCTCACACCTGTCAGAATGGCTATCATCAACAAATCAACAAACGACAAGTGTTGGCGAGGATGCGGAGAAAAAGGAACCCTCGTGCACTGCTGGTGGGAATGCAAACTGGTGCAGCCACTGTGGAGAACAGTATGGAGTTTCCTCAAAAAACTGAAAATGGAACTCCCATTTGACCCAGTAATCCCACTCCTAGGAATATATCCTAAGAAACCAGAAACACCAATCAGAAAGGATATATGCACCCCTATGTTCATAGCAGCACAATTTACAATAGCTAAGATTTGGAAACAGCCTAGGTGCCCTTCAGCAGATGACTGGATCAGAAAACTATGGTACATCTACACAATGGAATACTATGCTGCCATAAAAAGAAGGAATTACTACTATTTGTAGGCACCTGGATGGAATTAGAGAACATTATGCTAAGTGAAATAAGCCAGTCAATGAAAGAAAAATACCACATGATCCCACTCATTTGGGGATAATGAAAAACATTATAAACTGATGAACAAAAAGATAGTTACAGAGGCAGTAAAGCATCAAACAGACTGTCAAATTACAGCAGTAAGGTTAGGGAGAGGTGGGGGAAATAAGAGATCAACTGAAGGACTTGTATGCATGCATATAAGATTAACCAATGGAAGCAAAACATTGTGGGGTGAGGGCATGTATGGGAGTGGAGTGGGGGTGGGGGGCAATGGTAAGATATGTACACATATAATACCTTAATAAAAATTTGAAAAAAAAATCAATAAAATATATTTAAAAAATATATAATTATGAAGAAACAGGTACTTAAAGGTGAACTGATAAAAACAGTAGAAACCTAAAAATTATTTAAAAACCATCAAAACATTCTGAAAACCAAAAATGTATCAACTCAGTACTAAAAATAAAAATAGCTATGAGGAGACATGGCTAAAAAATGAGAAGATATGGCTAAACACTGAATCACTGATGTAGAAAAAAAGCCTTACTTTAATTCCAGTTAATACATAGAAGACAAATAAGAGGCATGAAGAACAAACTGAAAGTTGCTGATCCTGGGGGTTGGGGTCAGGGGATAACTTGCCAGAAAAAATATTTCAAATAAGAATTGTACAAATTTTCCCTAGCATGAAGAAAGAACATATTGAAATAATAGTGTTCCAGAAAAAAAGTGATGCGGAATTATTCAAAATAAGTTATATCCTTAAGTCAGTGAACTGCCAAGATTTAAAAAAAAAAAAAAAAAATCTGCAGGTTTCAGGCAAAAAAAGAGTAATTCACTTACAACAGGGAGGGGATAGGGTGGGGTCGGGAAGTGTGAAATCAGACTAGCCTATTCTGTGAGGAACATTCAACACCAGAAGTACTTAGGCATTAAATTTCTACACAGTTGAGTAAAAGTGTGATCCAATTATTTTATTAAATCAACCTGACTTTAGAGCATAAAAGTAGCTGATTAATATGCTCAAACATAAAATATCTTAAAGAATGCAAACATATGATAGCTTTTTTAAACTTCTTGGCATGAAATTTAGTTGACCAAGAGATAAATGAAAAAAAAAAAATTATAATGAAAAAGCCATGGAAAAGAACTAGGATAAAGAGCAAACATTTGATTGATGAACATTAAACTGATTTACATTTTTTGCTGCTTGAATAGTTGATAAACATTAAGAGCACAATGCAAGTTTCCTACCTTTCCAGAGGACCAGGTAGGGAGTTCTACACAGCCCATAAATTTGCTAACTGCTCAATAATTCAGTAAAAGAAAATCTTGAAACTTAAGAACTGAAATTTCACTTGTAACATTATCCTTATATGCTCATTAAAAAAAAAATTTATTTTTTCATTAAGGAATCAAGTATTTTCATCCAAAAATCTGGAACAGGGGGTAAGAGATAAACCAAAGGGCTTGTTTCCATGAATATAAGCATAACCAATGGACACAGACAATAAAGGGGTGAAGGCCTGTGTTGGGGAGCGGGAGCGGGTTGGGAGAGGTCAATAGGGAAAAAAGGAGACTTATGTTGGTGGAACTCTGTTCTTTCATCCTGCTCCACTACACCAACTGTTGGGTCTGAGCCCTTTTGCCAGGGAATGGACCTCCTGGGATGCCGGGTATCAGAAGATTGAGAAGCCATGAGAAGTTGTGGGTATATAAGAGAGTCTTTATTGTAGAAGCCAGTGGTCATGTAGCCATTGCTAATAAGGAGCCCTAGACAAAACAGTTCTTCAAAGTAAAGTCCCACACAGTAGCCTCACACCAGCTAGGTAACAATATATCTTTCCGACATGTAATACTTTCAACAATAAAGAATTAAAAATAAATAAATAAATAAATAAATAAATAAATAAATAAACAAACAAACAAACAAGTAAATATTAAAAAGTTCAATCAACCACATATACAGTATTTAATACAAAATAAACTTATAACTCTACAAATCCCTTTATCCTAAAAAAAAAAAAAAAAAAAAAAAAAAAAAACCAAAAAAAAAAAAAAAACAGAAATTTTGGAAAGACTTTCTGTATAAAAATGTTTGCCCCATTTATTCACCCTCAAGTTTTTGTTAATATCTGAGACCTGGCAAGTGTAAACACAGTCCAGTATGTCTAAAATTACCTACCATCATTTCAATTACCTTTTTCCCCCTCTAACCGCAATAATAATTAATACATTCTTACTTTAATATAATGAGTAAAATCAGATGAATGAAATCAATGTTAATACAATTCCTTAAATACAACTGAAATATTTCTTTAAAAAAAACACACAACAGGTTTTCAAAAGTATCTCAAGAGAGTATTATTCAATTAATAATATAAAGGAGAATATATAAAAAATAAAAAACCCTACAAACTGCTAACTGTGGCTTTGTGATTAATAAATATAATTTCAATGCTTTTACAAGGTATGCAAATGGAATTAATTCAAATACCTTAATAGTACATACTCCAATGTTATAATGCAGTAGATATTTTGTAAAATGGCCCCAAACTGACCTTTCTGCCCTGTCCTAAACTATATTCCTCATTTAATTTAAAAACTAAAGATGTGCTTTTCTTTTCTCCCTCTATGCAATTGTGTGCATTATTTCTTTTCCTTGGATCATTTTCCTTCACAACTGTTCATTTCCCATAGAAATGAAAAGGGAAATAAAGTACATATACAACAATATTAAAAATATAATCAATGGACAACTGTGACCATCATTGTTTTAGGCCCAATTGTGTCCTCCCAAAATTCTAATAATGTAGTTCCAGTACTCAGAATGTGACTATATTTAGAGATAGATCCTTTAAAGAGGTTATTAAGGGAAAAGGGAAAATGAGTGGGTCCTAATCTAATATAACTGGTATCTTTATAAGAAGAATAGATGAGAGAACACTGAGGTACCAAAGAAAGACCATGTGAAGGCACAGGGAGGAAAGAAGGCTATCCATGCATGAACCAAGGAAAAAGTTCTCAGAAGAAATCAACTCTCTCAACACTTTATCTGGGACTTTAAGCCTGCAGAATATAAGAAAACAAAATTCTGTTTTGCCATCCAAGTTTGTGGTACTTTGTGATTGCAGCCCTAGAAAATGAATACAATTTTCACATTAATACATTTGAAAACTTTCAATAAACGGAGACATTTATAGAAATATTCAACTTACCAAAACTGACTCAAGAAGAAATTGAAAACCTAAATAGTCTAATACTATTAAAGGAACTAAAGTACAAGTTCAAGTTTTACCTAAAAAGCAAAAACAAGTCAGTTTTACTAGTCTCAAATATGTAAGGAGTAGATTATTCTATTTATCCACATGCTTTCAAAGAATAGAAAATTATTCTAACATTGATACCAAAGCCCAGTCAGATTGTAAGAAAATTATAGGCCAATCTCACTTAGGAAAGTAGATGCAAATATCCTATAAAGAATTTTACAAACAGAATTCAGTAGGGCATAATATATTATCATAACAAATTAGATAAAAAAGCACTAACCATAGGACAAATATGTATTCAACAAAATTAAAAATTAAAGCAATATAAACCAAGTACAATGAAAGTCCATTATCTTAGAGAAAAAAATTTTCAACATGTTAATCAATCCTTAATATCTACCCCCTGGGGAAGGGGGATGGAAAGACCACCATTCAATAAGGAGGGGCGGGGGAGACAAAATACATGAAAAGGAATTCCACAGAAGAGAAAACCCAAATAACCAGTAGACATATAAACAATTAGTGACAGGAAAGTGCAATTAAGGCCACAAGGAGACACTATTTAACACACACCAGACTGACAAATCTTTAAACGTGAGCAGATACCAAGAGTTGGTAAGGATGGGAAGAAATGGAACTACTAATAAATGCTATTTAAGTGTTGCAATTATATGAGAAAACAATTGGCCATGATCTGACTGAAAATGTGCAAACTCTACAATTCAGCAATTAATTCTATTTCTGGGTATATATGCCATGGAAACTCTTCTACTTGTGTACCAGGACACATTTAAGTGACTATTCACAGAAGCATGGTGTAAAATTATAAAAAGCTGGAAGGAATAGACATGTCTATTGCTGGAGAATGGTTAAATTACAGTATGGTCATATATTAGAATTCTATTTAGCTATGGAAATAGTCTTACCTATATGCAGCAATGTGGATGAATATCAAAGACAAAAAATTTGAATAAAATAGTCAAACACGCACACACAAGAAAACATACATAGTATGGCAAGTCTTATACGATGTCCCAAAACAAGCAAAGTAAACAACATATATCTCATGAACACGTACTTACACATGATGAAAGCATTATAAAAAGCAAGAAAATCATAACATTCATGTCTGGAACTAAAAGGGGTTTTGTAAATTATTAGAAACATTCTCTTTCTTAAGTTGGGTTTCTCTTTGTTATTAGATAATTTACACATTCATTACATGTATTTTCTTCTAGCTATCAAATATTTAATAAATTCAAGAAAGCATCCACCCTATTTTTTCAATTAGAAAATATTCTTTTAATTTATTAAATAAGAATTTTCAAAATTACTGATTTTGTAAAAAAATGATAGTTAATTGGCTAGGATTTGCTTTACTAGGACTATAGAGTCATCACACAAGCAATTATTTTAACACAAAAATCAAAATGTAATTTGCAATACTACAGCATAAGGAAAAGAGGGGAGAGGGAAATCCTTAAATTATTCAATTTACTAAAGTACATTATTTTTTTTAATGCCTTGTTGCTAAATGCCTCAAAATAAAATAGTTGGGCTCTCATAAATGTGTAGACTAATAATTAAAAATACACCTAGTATTGGAAAGCACTTGCTTCTTACTTGTTATTATATTTAACCATAGTCTAAGCAGTAATTTCAGAGCATTTTTGCCATGTCATCAGCATAGGATAACTGTTTAGGAAAATCCTTCCCTTGCCATTGTCCACATAATTAATCCCTGCAAACTCGACCTTTTCCCTCGATTAGGACTACTACTTAGAGAAAAAGTCAACCTCAATAAAAGAAATCCTCAGTGTTTCAGGTTTTTGTCATCCATTTGTCAATTTTCCTGGAGCTTCTCTTTCTTTCTCTTCCATCATACATGATCATGCTCTTTAACAGATTTTTCCCCCCAATAAGAATAAAATAACAGAGAGATCTATTCTCATTTTCTTTATTTTCATCCATATTCCATCCATCCATTTATTGAAACATTCATTAAAAAGGCATTAGGTACCCCTTGCTTTAAATTCAGGAATAGGCAGAAGTTAAACTTACTTGCTTAAATTGGGCCTTAAAATCTGTGAAATGCAAGTAACTCTATTCCCCTTGCATCTTTCTTTCTCCTAAACCTCCCACTCTATAATGTACTGTGTAACCTTGAGCAAGTAGCTTCATTGTCACTGATCTTTTTCTTCCACTTATAGTATTATCCAGCTGAATGAGATAATTCTTATGGTACCATCCAACTTCAATTCCTACATTTCTAAAATAAATGTTTGAAATTTTCAGCATCGCTTGGTAAGAATATCCAGAAAGAAGCTGCTCTTGATGCCAACAAAAGCATCATCTGTTTGAAGCTCAGACTTTGCATCCTGGACTCCTGAACAAAATTGAGCCAAAGAAAATAATGACAGCTAACCCTCCTACTCCCCCTTAGTTTCCCCTCTCATATTGACAACACATTTCAATGTGGAGAAAGTAACAGTTGTTACCAGTGGTTTCTGCTGGGGCTTTAGCAGTGTCTTGGTTTTACAGTTAGAGGCAAAGTAATATTGAGATCCCATTTCATTCAAAAGCATTAGAGACTGAGGAGTTAGGAGCTGCTAGGCAGTTAGGGATGGGACTATGGGAAAGGAATGTGAAGGGGAGGTGCAGCTGAATGCCAGTTCCTCAGCCACACCCTGTCCCATGAAAATTGCAAGAACAAAGGGCCCTGATCCCAGGCTGAATACACAGGGTGGAGAAAATGAGCAGGAATCCTGAAGTTTAAAATGGATGGGTTAGTGCTAGAGCCAGATTTTTCGAACCAACCAATGGGAAGTTAGCAGGGCACATACAGTATTAACCCTTAGACAAAGGAACTGCCCCTGCAACACTCTTGGGCCCCCTCCCTGCAGCAGGGAGCTTTTCTGTAATAAACCTTAACTTTCGCTCATCTCTTTGTCCATGAACTCAATGCTTCGAGTAACCATATTCCCTTTACATCTTTCTCCCATAAACTCTTACATTACAACAACATACACTGAGTGGCCACATTATTATGATCTCTGAATGCATAATAATCTGGCCACTCAGTGTATATCCTATATAATAAAAGGCTAATATGCAAATTGTCCCCTCGACCAGGAGTTCGACCAGCAGGCAGGCCGGCCAACCACCCATGTTCCCTCCCACTGGCCAGGCTGGCCGGACCCCACCCATGCACGAATTCATGCACCCAGCCTCTAAAATACACACACACACACACACTGAGTGGCCAGATTATTATGCGTTAAGATATAATAATAATCTGGCCACTCAGTGTATACTGTTTCCGGCAGAACAAAAAGTAAGCATCTCTTATATAACTGAAGAGAACCAGGAAAAAGGAGCCAGTTCTCACCCTTAGTTGTAACACAGAAATCCCTTAGCCCTTTGGGCTGAGGAACTGCCGAAATGCAGGCCAGGTCCAGTTCAGAAGAATATTTTAATATTCTTCAAACTCTACAGGGAGAGTTAAGAGGTCAATTGGGGCTGCAATAATTATCAAGTTAGACAAGTAAGCATCTAAGTTGCATTTAAGTCCTAGTATTGAACTAGAAATTATAAATGTAAATCTATCATGCAATTGCTTTAAAAACAAATTTTGCTCTACCTGTAATCACTCTCACATAGATATTTCCACAAGTACCAACTCCATATTAATTTCACTACTGGCACATTTTACTCTAACTGGCACTTTTAGAAATGATGTACAAATAAGTGTCAGAAACTAGAGAATAGATATATTCAGTTCTGCGACTAACTACTGTGCAGCCTTAGGCAAGTCCCTTAGTATTTCAGAGACTGATAAAGGTTGTCATAGACAGACACAGAATTCGGCCCAGCAGCCAGACTCCCACCTATCTCCCGCACTCTCTCCTTTTTAAGATGAGCATAAGGTGCATGAGAGGAGTTTACAAGAATAAATATGACAAATTCTTCAGATAACATTGTCTGTCCTTCTTATCCATAGTCGGGCAACAATAAACCCCATGAGAAGTCCTCAACACTTGAAGAAAAACTTAGTCTACAAAGGTAATAACCAAGTAAAGTGTCTTAATTCATATCATCCTGGTGTTTTAAGAAATGTGAATTACATTTGCAATTCAGTTTAAAACTAATTGAGTAATTATATACAAATTTTAATTAAAGCTCAGAAAAATCTAGCATGCATTTACTCTTAAACTAGAAAATCTCTCTCCTCCCCCATATACAGAGAAAGTATAAATGTATAAATACAAACTGATATAGTCTACCAGTAACTAATTTTTTTTAGCAATCTAATTGTCCTTATTCTCTATTTGATTAGAACTCTACTTCTGAATTCACTCTAAATCACAAACTAAAATCATATCCTTTCTGGGGTTATTGATGGAATTCTGGAAATTTAAGCCAGGTTGTTTTCAAAAGCTTTTTTTTTTTTTTTTTCCTCCTGGAATCTGGTAAGAGGCTAGTGCCCCCTCTCGGTATACCTTCTCTTACTTCCCCAAGTGCCCCCTTTTATCTCTGTTTTAGGATGTGCCATTGTACAGGATTTCCTAGTCCTGTACCATGGCTCATCCCAGCCCTCCAGGAAACCTCACCAGATACCAGAGTTGACATGTGAGATAAGAAGCCACTTGCCCAGCCCTGCTGCAGAGAAGCTGCTGTGGCTGCCCCTCCCTAGTGCAGCAGGCTTCCCCTTTGGAAGTGCCGCCAGTGTTGCCCTTTGCCCTCTAACCACCCACTCTCTCCTTCCCTCCTGTATTAGTGCCTCCTGGTTCATGTGCCCAGTCTGAGTTATTTCCTGCCTCCTTATCAGCTGTCCTCCTGATACTATTCTCTGGTCAACCTCACCTCTAACCTTCTGCTGTACCGATTTATTCATTCAGACTTTGAATAGAAACTCTTACCTTCTCACTCATGATGTTGCTCCAAACTGTACTACCTGGATAAGCCCTTAATGCCAAGACAACTCACACATTCCACCATGCACACAGTAAGAACCCACTCATGCTGTCTTTCCTGTGCTCTCAGCGGCAGCTCCCTGAGGCCACATTGTCCTGGCCTGAACTTAATCGGTCTATGGCAGGGGTGGGCAAACTTTTTGACTCGAGGGCCACAATGGGTTCTTAAACTGGACCGGAGGGCCGGAACAAAAGCATGGATGGAGTGTTTGTGTGAACTAATATAAATTCAAAGTAAAGGAGCAGAGGGGAGAGCAAGAGAACCCTCCGCTCTTTCGGCTCCGTGGGCCGGATAGAACAGCCGATCCGGCCCGCGGGCCGTAGTTTGCCCACGGCTGGTATGGCATTCTGATACACAGTCAAAATCCAGGAACAGAGTGGTCTCAGCCACTAATGACACCAATCACAGAGCCAAGGACCACGAATGATCCTGCAGTTTCCTAAGAGATGAGCAGAGCTCAGGAATGGTGAATCCTGGCAGCTGGGTTTCCAGAACTGTGTACCTTTCCTATGCAGGCCCTGGTCTCCATAGGCAAGGCTGGACCCCAGGGGCTGAGCTTCAGGCCTGCAGACAGGACTAGCAGGGTGAAGGAAGGAAAGCAGGACCCCAAAAAGGTACATGATCTATGACATTCAGGTGGAGGAAAGGGCGGGGTGAGAGACCTGTGTGTGAGAAGGGAGAGAACCGGCAGTGCGGGCCTCGATGGTGGATATGAATGGCCACAACATAACTGAGCTTGATCTGCATTTCCCAGGATTGTCTTCCCCGGGTAGTTCCATAGCTCCCAGCTTGTAAGAGACCTTTTGGTAAGATTCAGAAGACAGAAGTGCAGCAGCAGTCACATTTACTTCACACTCAGGTCAATGCAGGGCTCCAGATGCAAGCACAGCTCGCACAAGTTGTCACTGATGTGGCTCACCTTGCTGGCGTTGGTGCTGGTGCAGGGACAGGTCGGCCCACAGCTCCTGCAGCTCCCACAGGATCTCTCCAGCTGTGATTCCCAGCACCCTGAGGTTGAAGGCTTGGAGGCAGTGACAATCTGTGTGGCATCCAGCTCATCCTCATAGTTTCTGGTTTGTCCTTGCTCTCCCAGACTTCCTCCTTATCCTTCCTTCCTGGTTGCCTGACCTACGATGTCAGGCCTAGCACCAAATATACAGACGAAATTGCTTAAAAACTAGTTCCAGCAGTTAAATGAGACCAAATTCTGATAATAAATCCCATAGTCTATACCAGTGGTCGGCAAACTCATTAGTCAACAGAGCCAAATATCAACAGTACAACGATTGAAATTTCTTTTGAGAGCCAAATTTTTTAAACTTAAACTTCTTCTAACGCCACTTCTTCAAAATACCCAGGCCATGGTATTTTGTGGAAGAGCCACACTCAAGGGGCCAAAGAGCCGCATGTGGCTCTCGCGAGCCGCAGTTTGCAGACCACTGGTCTATACCATCCCCATGGCTGCCTCTCTGATGATAAGTGCATAGAAACTTCATTTCTTTAACATGACCTCTGCTTCTTTCTCTTTGATTCCAACTGGCCTCATCTACTACCTAGACTCACCTGCCTCCTTCTCCTGTGCATGACCATTCCCTTATTCATTAAGCCCCTAATACAATGAGGTTCTGATCAGCATCAAATAATATTAGAATCAAAGCCTCCAGACTATTGACACAAGAGACACAGTTCAGTCAAACTGGAGATAACATCTAGGTCTCAGGTGTGTTTCAGCTCCAGGCCCAGAAAATTGGGAAAAAAACAGATGAAGCTATGCCATGGCTGGCAACTGCACCAAATGCACTGATCAATTACCTCTACCCTAGCACTGATCCATCAGTAGAGGCCATGTCCCTGACCAGACCCTAAATCCCTTAGTCACCATGCTTAGTAATTTCCCCCTATATAATCTATCCCCTGGAAGGCACCGGGGAGCCAGGTCTTTGAGCATCAGCTCACCTGTCCCGGGTCGTGGGCCACTTCCTGAAAATAAACCTTTACTTTCTTTGCTGCAAACTCCTGTTTGTGTCTTATTTGGCTTTGATGCCCGCAGGCAAACAGACCCCTTTGGTCTGGAAACATGATCTGACTGATACAGAATTTAGAACCAAAACTAGTTTCAGGAAAACAAAGCATGTTGAATATTAATAATCAATTGACTCTTAAGTTGGAATAGTTGTGAATCTTACTTGCATTAGGCTGTAAAGTATACTGAAGGACTAAATTATGTATAAGAAAAAGAACTGGACTCATTGTTGGGTCAATCATTATTCATGATTTTATTAAACAAAGGTCTCTTTAGAGAATAGTAAGAAATTAATTCTCAGCTAACATAGCTTGGGAGAGGGGAAGGAGGTTACTATTTTTTTTTCTAATGTGCAGATGTTGATACATAAAATTAACCAGATAGGTATTATACTTTAACAAATGCTTTTAATAATCAATTACTATGTTGCTCTAATATGTAATGTTCTCATTAAATCAAATTGTTAACTAAAAGGTTGCATTTAAAAGATGTTCATATCATTTGTATGATCACTCAATTATATATATATATATATATATATATATTATATAAACTACTTTGATAATGTATTCTAAATATGATCTCTAAAGCTTAGCTGATGAACCACTATAATCAAGTGGCCAGAGAATGAAAATGTGTGAGAAGGAAGAGTGAGAGCTCAAGAGCACACGAGCAAGGGGGAGTCAGAGAGATAAAGGAATACGGGGGAGGGGAGGAGGGGAAAGACAGGGAGGAAGAGCCAAAATCATTTGGACCCATAAATGAGCTTCAAAGTTTCTAGCTGAAATATTTAATGGTATCACCCAATATCACATTTACGCTTAACTTCAAGAGGAAATTCCGCAGGGCACTTTTGTGCCCAAAGAAAAAATATATATAATTTTCTATTTACTAAGAAATGTTTTAAACAAAAGATTGTAACTTTTCTTAATTGCTCCCATTTCTTCCAGTCAATGTGATACTGTCATACAAGGTCCAGGTCAAATGTCACTACATATGTGAATCCGTCCATGGCTCTCACCAACTCTCTAAGTTTTTATTAACCATATTATGGCATGAATCACATCAAATTGTAGTAAGTTATTTGCCTGTCCCTGAGTTGACATGTTGAAGATAGGGTTCAACATACTTTGTCTTTGTAGCCCAATGTCGAATAAATAATAAATGCTAAATATGAGTGCTAGATTTATTTACAACACAGGATAGATGTGATGGTTGATTTTATGTGTCAACCTGACTGAGTCACAGGTTACCCACAATAAACATTATTTCTGGGTATCTACCTCTGTGAGGGTGTTTCAGGATGAGATTAGCATTTGACTCAGTGGGTTCATAAAGCAGATTGCCCTCCCCAAAATGAGTGGGCATCATCTAATCTGTTGAGGGCCTACATAGAACAAAACGTAGACATCGAGAGAGAATCAGTCCCTTCTTGCCTGCTGAAGCCAGGATGACATCATCCTCCTGTCCTTGAACTATGATTTATACAATTGGCTCCCCTGGTCCTCTGGCTTTTGGAACTACACCACTATAAATGGTGGGACTTCTCAGTCTCAATAATCAAATGAGCCACTTCCTAATAACAAATCATATTATTATGGGTATAGATAGATAGATAGATAGATAGATAGATAGACAGATAGATAAATATATGTAATTATTTATATGTGTGCATGTGTGTATGTGTATTTCTATTGGTTCTGTTTCTCTGAAGAAGCCTGACTAAAATAATAGAAGTTGTCAATATACTGTGAGTGAACCGAATAATGTGTGTACCAACTACCATAGCATATCCAAAGTCTTCAAGGACCTATTTCCTCCAAGAGAAAACCAGATGTATCAATCTTTATAAACAAAGAATAATGATTTTTAAAAAATATGTATACACACTTTGAATGATTATAAAGCCAGTGTTTATTAACATACAGTTCATTTTCAAAATTTAAAAGAATCTACAAAAATAATTTTTTTTTTTTTAATCAATGACTGTTTTCAAAATGATGACCTTTCTGGTCCTGGCTAAGCAATGGAATCGCAAACATCAAGAATCATTTCGTTCGGTATTTGTGTGCCCTCAATTCGTCGACTGTTGCCGGGTTTTACATTATAAACTTTATCTTTTGTGTATCCCATTAAAAAAAGTCTAGCCCGGTGGGTGTTGCTCAGTGGTTGAGCATCGACCTATGAACTGGGAGGTCACAGTTCCATTCCCAGTCAGGGCACATGCCCGGATTGGGGGGGGCATGAGGGCATTCTCTCTCATCAGTGATGTTTCTATCTCTCTCTCTCTCCCTCTCCCCTTTTCTCTCTCTGAAATCAATAAAAATGTATTTTTTAGAAAAGTCTAGTGGCACTTTATAATAAATTTTCTTTGTTCCAAGCTTAGTCTGTCTTCACTCATTATTTCACATCAGTTAAATCTGAAAAGGAGTGAAAATTAAGTGAGTTATCAGCTGTTAAAGTGTGTATACATATATTTTTGGCACACCCTATATATACAAATACTGGCCTGAGCAGCAAATTCTCCTAAAACCAAACTAACTACAGGCAGTCCTCGGGTTACATCGGAGATCCGTTCCTACGGCTAGATTATGAGTGCTAGATTTATTTACAACACAGGATAGATGTGAAAATCGCGATATAATGTGATTTTCACCGTAAGTCAGAACCCACCTACATAAGCACCTACATCACTCACATGGAGCACATACACAGCAGTAATGAAGTGGAACAGTAAAAAAATAAAATAAAATAAAGATAACAATTCCTGACCTTTACTTGTGGTAAATAAATAATAAAAAACATAAAGCACATATGTACATATGTCAAAATGATGGAACTTTTTTTATATAAATACTGTAAATGGGAGATGATGACGTAACCACAAAATGAAGTACATCCAGTTCGACGTAACTCAAGGACTGCCTGTATATTCAAAATACCATTAATATGGCTTAAAATAATAAAAGTGGCCATTTTAATGAGCGCTTAGTAACTTCCAGGCAATAGGCAAATTCTGTAGCATTATGTTTTTCACTTAATCTTCACAACAACTTTATGGAGTGGGCATTATTGTTAGCATCACCATCATCCCCACGTGGCAGAAGTGACAATGAGACGCAGAAGCCAGAGGAAGCCCTGGGAAAGCCAGGACTGAACCCAGGAGGCCTGAGTAGAGAGTGCCGCTCTTAAACAGTATAGTACACTCAACACTCTCCATGGGTCCCTTAAGTGCACCTAAAATATTAGTTATTTTAAATGGCAATGTAAAGGCATTCTCATACCCCTGCTTTAAAAACTCAACTCATACCTGTCAAAGCCTGTGAACTCTAGAGCATCATCAAGGGGATCTGCTAGAAATGGCAGAAGGAATGGAGACAGGAGCCTTTGTCTCAGAAGCTGTGCTGTACAATGGAAACAGAGGGAAACTCTGGGAGTGACACCTTTATTTAGGGAGTATTTGAAATAAGCACAAATCAAAAATTTTGACTCATCTAGCTCATACCCAAACTGTCTGCGCCCCTGCCCACAGTACTACCTGCAATGTTAGAATCTACTGGCCCCCTTTACAGATGGGTAACAATCAGAGAGAGGCCACAAAGGAACTGTGCAAAGGGCAGAAAATATCAAAAGCAAGAGAGAAATGTAAGCAAAAGCCAGTGAAGAACAAAAATCCCAAGAAAATCACCCAAAGAAACAGATGAAAAACTGAGACAAATAGCACTTCATTGACTCAAAAAAGAATTAGAATCAAAGGCGTCTTTCTTAAAAAAAAAAAGTTCAAGGAAGAAGTACAAGGGTTCAAATGATATAATACAAGATAACTGAAACAGAAAATAAGCTGACAGAGCTATAAATACTACAGAGATAAAAAGCCACTTAAGCAAGTACAAAATAACAAATAATTTGAGAACATAGTAATAAAAAAATGTTTAATGGAAAAGCACAGTAAGAAAAATAAAAAGTTAAAGGGGAAGATCACAGATATGGAAAACCAAGGAGAAACATTATACATATTTTCAGGGTTATTAAGATAGAAAGCAAAACAAACAGAAAATATTTTTTCATTATAATTTTAAAATCTGAAGACATAAAAACAGACTCTACTTCTCAGACGTCAGTGGCAGAAGCCAAGAAAAACCAATATAGATGATAAAAACCAGACAAAAATCAATATATTTACTGAACTTCTAGTTTACTAAAAATAGTCCATGGATATCTGCCCCAAAAGCAACACAAGAACACGTGAAAGATCAGGTGGCATTAGCCTTCACGGGAACACAGATGCCAGACGACAGGATGGCCTTGTTTTCATATTTCTGAGAAAAATAAGAATGAAGATGAAATAGCTCTCATAATTATGACTAACAATCAGAAATAATGAATAACCTCAATTTTGAAAAGGTAATAAAACAAGAAGAGAGAAAGGTAGTTAGGAAGAAATACCATCAATTTCCCATCTTTCTTAGCAAGAAGTCAAAAGATGTTGCTGAAAGTTAAATTCTTTTTTTTTTTTTCAGTTTAGTAGTTGTTTTTTTTTTTAAGGTATTTTATGTGTACATATCTTACCATTGCCCCCCCTACCCCACTCCCATACATGCCCTCACCCCACAGTGTTTTGCATCCTTTGGTTACTCTTATATGCATGCATATAAGTCCTTCAGTTGATCTCTTATTTCCCCCACCTCCCCCTAACCTTCCCGCTGTAATTTGACAATCTGTTTGATGCTTTACTGCCTCTGTATCTATCTTTTTGTTCATCAGTTTATAATGTTTTTCATTATCCCCAAATGAGTGAGATCATGTGGTATTTTTCTTTCATTGACTGGCTTATTTCACTTAGCATAATGTTCTCTAATTCCATCCAGGTGCCTACAAATGGTAATAATTCCTTCTTTTTTATGGCAGCATAGTATTCCATTGTGTAGATGTACCATAGTTTTCTGATCCAGTCATCTGCTGAAGGGCACCTAGGCTGTTTCCAAATCTTAGCTATTGTAAATTGTGCTGCTATGAACATAGGGGTGCATATATCCTTTCTGATTGGTGTTTCTGGTTTCTTAGGATATATTCCTAGGAGTGGAATTACTGGGTCAAATGGGAGTTCCATTTTCAGTTTTTTGAGGAAACTCCATACTGTTCTCCACAGTGGCTGCACCAGTCTGCATTCCCACCAGCAGTGCACGAGGGTTCCTTTTTCTCCGCATCCTCGCCAACACTTGTCGTTTGTTGATTTGTTGATGATAGCCATTCTGACAGGTGTGAGATGGTACTGCATTGTCGTTCTGATTTGCATCTCTCGGATAATTAGTGACTTTGAACATGTTTTCATGTGTCTCTTGGCCTTCCTTCTGTCTTCTTTCGAAAAGATTCTATTTAGGTCCGTTGCCCATTTTCTTGTTGGATCATTTATCTTCCTTTTATTAAGTTGTATAAGCTGCCTGTAGATGTTGGAGATTAAACCTTTATCAGTGATAACATTTGCAAATATGTTCTCCCATACAGTGGGGTTTCTTGTTGTTTTGTTGATGGTTTCTTTTGCTGTGCAAAAGCTTTTTATTTTGATGTAGTCCCATTTGTTTATTTTTTCTTTGGCTTCCGTTGCCCTAGGGGCAGTATCAGTGAAGAAGTTCTTTTGGCATATGTCTGAGATTTTGCTGCCTGTGGATTCCTCTAGTATTTTTATGGTTTCCTGTCTTATATTTAAGTCCTGTATCCATTTTGAGTTTATTTTTGTGTATGGTGTAAGTTGGTGATCTAGTTTCATTTTTTTGCATGTATCTGTCCAATTTTCCCAACACCATTTATTGAAGAGACTGTCTTGACTCCATTGTATGTTCATGCCTCCTTTGTCAAATATTAATTGCGCATAGTGCTTTGGGTCAATATCTGGATTCTCTATTCTATTCCATTGATCTATATGTCTGTTCTTGTGCCAGTACCAGGCTGTTTTGAGGACAGTGGCTTTGTAATACAGTTTGAAATCTGGTATTGAGATCCCTCCTACTTTATTCTTCTTTCTCAGGATTGTTGTGGCTATTCGGGGTCTTTGAAAGTTAAATTCTATCTAAGCAGAATTGCCAGAACTCAAAAAGTGATTCTCCCCCCCCACACACACACTTAACTCTTAAGTAACAGCATCATTTGGTGACAGGACATCAGCTAGAAATTAATAAATTGTTCATTTTAAATTCAGTTTCTATTTCTTCCATTATATTGGAAGCAAAGTGAAAAAATAACTCTTCTTTGGAAATACAAACTGTATATATACACTCTTATTTTTGTAAACTGCCTCTATTTACTTGAATGTATTCACACGGAGATGCTATAAACAATGTTCACCCATGTTGATAGGTGTGAGGTGGGGAGACAATAGGGCTTTGCCTGCTTTAATGTTTGTAAAATGAGCAATGCATCATCTTTTCAAATAATGAAGCCATTATTCTACTTCAATAATCGCATAATCTTTCTCAACTCCCTGTATATCATTTTGTTCTAATTTCCCAGATCAGAGAAATGAGGGACCCAAAGGGGAAGGGACTTGACAGAAGAGTGACCTAATCGAGGACGATATCGTAATAAGTATGTGATGTGCCTACTGAGTTCATGTCATTATCCAATCTACTGATTTGGCTCAATAAGAGGAAGAACTTGTACTATAATTATATGTGCCTGGAAATAGGATGAACTGCTTCACACTGTAGGAAATTCCAAAGAGTACTCAACCTAATGCTAAAGCAGCCGACTCCTGTAGAAGGCCACCACACACCAAGCACGTGTCAGTCAGTGAACTTCGAGGGCGCTTCCAATTCTGAAAATGCTTGACTTTCTGATGTAAAGTCATCCAAAACTGTCGTGAATCTCTGTCACAGACTGTAAAAATAGCATCAATACACCACACAGCTTTAGAATTCTACGACTTTAATTGTTTCCACAAATATGTCGTACTTTCTTTCACCCCCATAACAACTCTAGAAATAGGTAGGACAGGTGTTATTCATTCTACCTTGCAATTTGGAAGATAAAATTCAGAATGAAGTCAATGGCCCAAGATCATACAGAGAGAATAGCAGAGCCATGGCTTGACTGTTTTTGATTCCATGCTTACGGCCTAGGCAGCTACTATATACAAACGTTTGCCAACAACGTTTCATTTCCGCCAACAGGGCTTTCTGAGCAACTACACCTACTCAGTTCTAAATGGAAAGAAGGCTGAGTGGCTGCTATTACAATCTTGCTATCCTGTGTGAAGAGCTGGAACTTCATGGAAAAGGCATGTAAAGTAACCACATTCTATGTGTCCATCACTGCATCATAATAAAACAAACTTTTTTATTTTTTTTTATTTTGTAAGGAACTAAAGCTTTCTCAGAAAGGTTTGCTATTGTCCTCTTCTTAGATTCTAAACACAAGAAGTAGAAGTCACCCATTGCTACGCCGAATGGTTTAAGCAGCTGTTCATCAGAGGTAGCCCACAGCAGAAGTTTTCATGTGAGCTCTGATAAGCTGGACAAATGTATGTGTATGTGCATGTTTGGGACACCTGCTCTAAGCCAGCTGCTGAGGAGCACCTGGTAAGCATATTGCAGTGGCTGGAAAGCAAGTGGAGTAAAAACAGGGTGTGGAGCCAGGTCCACAGATTCACCTCATTCACAACGACAGCAGCTGCTGAAATGCATTTAAGAGCATGGAGACAGGACTTCATGCAGATATTTGGGAGCAAAAAATAATGGATATCTGGAAGCTTTTTAGAATTTATTTGATGTTTTTTAACAGGGACAACTTCAAGTGCAATGAAATTGAGTAAAAGAAAAAATTAAAAATTGAATACAAGAAATAACATACACACACACACACACACACACACACACATATATATATATATATATATATATATTTTTTTTTTTTTTTAAAGGAAAGGCTAGATGAAGACTGCTCCTGGAAGTAAGACTTGTTACAGCCACAAAAGATATTTTACAAATGCTATTTAGGCTGTTAATTTTAAAACCCAAGCACAAGCATGAAGGCACAGTATGATATTCTGTGACTCTTGGCAAGATTTTATCACCACTGGCAAACAGGAGGAAATTTACAAAATAATTTTATGAGCCATATTCAAATTCCTTTTCAATTATGCAGACAGTGGCAATGTTGCTTCCACTGCTGATATTTTTTAAACTTCATCTTAATAATGACCTCGCCAATACAGGCAGTCCTCGGGTTACATTGGACTCGACGTACGTCATTTCATGGTTACATCACCATCTCCCATTTATTTATTAAAAAAAAAAAAAAGTTCCGTCATTTTGACGTATGTACATATGTGCTTTATGTTTTTTTTATTATCTACTATATTTACCACAAGTAAAGATCAGGAATTGTTATCTTTCTTTTAAATATTTTTTACTGTTTCACTTCATTACTGCTGTGTATGTGCTCCATGTGAGTGATGTAGGTGCTTATGTAGGTGGGTTCCGACTTACGGCGAAAATCGCGTTAGGTCACACAATAGGAACAGATCTCCGATGTAAACCGAGGACCTACTTGTATATTCGAAATATTTAGAAAAAATAAATTTTCAAATTCTGCACTTTTCCCCCAGAATCAGACTTTGTTAAAACTAACAGTGTCAGATTCAAGCCGGCTTAAAAACAAGCATCAAATGCACTCGGTTCTAAGGCATCTATAACTGAAAATATGGATGGATCAAAAATATGAAAAACAGCCCTAACCAGTTTGGCTCAGTGCATAGAGCGTCGGCCTGCGGAGTCAAGGGTCCCGGGTTCGATTCCGGTCAAGGGCATGTACCTTGGTTGCGGGCACATACCCAGTAGGGAGTGTGCAGGAGGCAGCTGATCGATGTTTCTCTCTCATCCATGTTTCTAACTCTCTATCCCTCTCCCTTCCTCCCTGTAAAAAATCAATAAAATATATTTTTTTAAAAATATGAAAAACAGCAATAGAAAAAAATAATTCATTGGAAAAAACATATTCAGTGAAATACTCACTGCTCCTTCCTCTATAAAGACTTATGAACTCATGAATTATAGCTATGAGGCACAATCATTTAGATTGAACCACATATAGTATATTATAGTCAATCATGATAATATTTTCAGAGTTCATCCTCAGGGAAAGTAGTCACACAATGATTCTCTTTGCCATCATCTTCAGTTATCATAAAATTAGTTACAGAACAATGACACTGTCAAAATGCATAAACTTACAAAGCTAACACTAACCCATTCAAACAAAAATTTAGTAACAATTGAACATAAACATAAAGTAATATTATATCAACATTGTACATAAGTTAAGGGATAAATACAGTTTACACGATAATGAGTGAAGAAGGTTTTCATATTTACATAGGGATGAGCCAGGAAAATGTAAATTTACTACATTTGCCCTATAGTGCTAAGGAGTATGTGAAATTGTTTCTTTCCTTTGGAAATGAAATTCAATGGTGTGAGACATCGAGTTAGCTGGACCCCAGCTCATGAGAGCCAATTGTTAAATGTTAAGGACACTTGCAGGCTGGTTGTTAAACCTTTGAAATCAGCCATAGTGGGAGTTTTATACCATGGTAACTGACAAATGCTACAGATCCAGCCTCCCAACCCCAGCCCCTATGGCTGGTTCACTAACACAGCGATAATCTGCATACAAATACACAGGACAACTAATTCTCACAAAGTGTGCCCACCTAGGCAACAAGGTCATGAAAGAGAACATTACTATCACACCCAGAAGTCTCCCTTGTATCACCTTTGCATCAATACTCCCTCTAGAGCCTGAAACTTGTCCAGACACAAGCATATATTAGAAAGGAGCAATGTTGGCAATGAGGAAGGAGGAAAGAGGAAGGCAATTTCACGTGAAAGATATAACCTGGAAAACCATTTGTAAGTAACTGTGAAAGTAGGCTCCCAGAGAAAGCATAACATGGCATACATTTATTTAAAAGTAGCATGAGAAGCTGGGGGAAGGAAAATATGAAATTTTAAGTGCTGTGCAGTTATATGAAGAGTTATGAGGCACACACATGTGTACAGGTCCTGTTCAGTGTATAAGCCTCATGAAATGAAGGTGGTTTAACGTATTGTAACAGTATTACCTATGATTTGTATACTAAAATCAGTATGTAGTACAAGAAAAGCTCCAATAACTACCACAAAGAAGTGATACACGGCATTTGATTCCTGTTGATATTTGTAGGATTTTTCCTCCTCTAATTCATCCTAGTACATGCCTGTGAGAAGCCAAAGTTAAAATCCTTTCAGAATCATCCTACTCTGTAAGGAAAGCCAAGATCATGGATAAAAGAGGACAGCATTTGACAGAAATCACACACCATACGGTGTTGGTATTAGGATTATGCTTGTAGGAACTGATATATATTAAACAAAATCTGGCTACTCCTTTTTGTCTTTGCCCCCGTGATCAGTTTTATCACCTGGTTTACCATTTCTTACTATCCATCTAAAAGTTGATTCTTAAAACACCACATTAAGTTCTGAAAATTAAAGACAGGTAGACTTGTACAAAAACAGTTTGCCTCCTCATACATTTATTTATATTTAAGGCATTAAAAATAAAAATTACACTCTACAGATAGATGCACATGTCTAAGTATTGAACTCTTGTCTCATATTCAGACAAGGAAGTGCTCTAATGAAAACATCTGCCCAAAATTCATGTTCAAAATAGGATTTTCACTGCAATTATACAGTTTGACCAACCAACCTTTATTGTTTTCCTCTTCATATGGATACTCATTCATCCATTTGTTTCTAGAGTCACATTGATCCTGCAAGAAAAGCACACAAAAAACAAACAATGAAGAAAAGTTCCACATGTTGATAACACACTTCCATTGAAGGAAAACAAAATCTAATTCTGCAATCCTTTAAGTTCTTTATTAGTGGAGTGACATAAACATAATAGCTGAGGAATATGTTTTCTTCTGTTGCTTGTTTTTTGCTTGCTCTTTAGCAGCCATGTAAAGGGCAAAATGGAGAAATGAGGGAAGAAAGGCAGAAACACCAGCTATGACACTGAGAAAGATCCTGGACACAAGATAATGAAAATCTGGGGAAAGATCAGGGAGGGACGAATGAAAAAGAAAGGGATGCAACAGAGAGAGAAGCCCGAGAAGCAACTGGTAAAAGCGGTTTTTTAAAAGTAAATCTAATACATGAAAGAGAATTCACTAATACTCCAACTGGAGCACTTGGCTCCATTATTCTTAGCAACTAAGCGATTTTTTAATCATGCTGGTTTTCAGGGGAAATGTGTGGTTTTTTTTCCTCTCTTTACAGATGATACAAATGTGCAGAATAATTAATATGATACGTTTTTATGGCTCCATGTTGGCCAATACCCAAGCAACTTTTAAAAGCTGATTTAAGTTAATAAATGTCACCTCTTACAAATTAAAAAATATATAAAGTAAATATTTATATGCTCAAAAGCTTCCAAATCCCCAGAACCATTTGGATCTTCCCAAATATAATTAAATATTGCTGGATTGGAGAGTTCTGACTAAAATGGACCATTTGCCCCATTTGGATATATCTTGAAAGTCCTCCTATTTGTTTTTTCTCTCAACATTATGTAACTTGCTTCAGAATTTCCATTTCATGAGGCAAATTTTCTTTGGCATTCACTTAAGCCAGCTTATTAGACGCAACTGACTTTTTTTTTTTTTTCATTTAGAACTACATTCAAGAAGGGACACGCCTAGAGTCCTTAGACATTGTGTGCCAATGTCCATACTGCAGCACTGGGCCAGGTTTCCTTTGCATGAGTTTCCATACATTTGAACAAAAAGAAAGAGTTCACTCACTCATAAAGTCATACCCTAAAGGAAATATACTAGAATTCATAAGTTTTATGGGTGTAGCCGGTAAGGGGAACTGGCCTTTAATTTTATCCCAGTTTTAAATAAATAAATAAATATATATATACATATACATACACACACACATATATACACACACATATATACACACACATATATATACACATAATATATGCTTATATATACATATACATATGTATTCCTGTCTCTGCTTCTGTCTCTCTCTCTTATATATGTTTCTTATGTCTCAAAAATATACATCCCAATGCATACTACAGCTTTTACTACTACTAGGAACATTACTAAAAAACCAATCCTATATAATAAAAGGCTAATATGCAAATTGTCCCCTCAACCAGGAGATAGACCAGGAGTTCCACCAGGAGTTTGACCAGGGGGCGGGGCCAGCCAGCCAACCACCCATGGCCCCTCCCCCTAGCTGGCTATAGTTCCTCCCCCTGGCCGGCCCCCTGACCCCAATAGGGGGGGGGGGGCAGCCCGCCTACCACCCATGGCGCCTCTCCCTATCACCTTCCCACCCTGACTGGGGGCAAGGCTGGCTTGCCAACCTCCTGCATCCCCTCCTCCCCTGATCGGGGCGGGCCCGCCAGATCCCATCCATGCATGAATTCATGCACCGGGCCTCTAGTATAATATAAATGTAATATTTTAATACTAAGTGGCAGACTAAAAATATTCTCTTGAAATTTAGAGTATAATTCTTCTATTTTACATTATGAAGCCATAATATGAAATCCCTTGAAATAATTTAAAAGTCATTTAAACCATCATATTCTTATCAAACACATATTGTCCTTTCTAGTCTTCAAAATATATCTAAATCAATCAACTTCTTAACAGAATGTACCAGTACTTCAAAACTGGCTTCAATCTTACATTCTGGCTCCTTATATCTCAAAATGTGATTGTATAAGTTTTTTCCACATTTTAAAACACCATGAGCATTTTCACATGAGCCAATTTATTAATGCTTAATCCAAAATTTATAATACCCCATTGTAGGGATACATAATACTCCATTGTCTAACAGGTTATGATCTGTTGCTATTAGTGACAACAACTAAACACCCTTCTATGTAAATCTTGTGTACACCAGAGCCTCTGTTAGCCCGTATGACCCCTTCGTGCTACTAGAAAGGATGCCCTCTCTAGAATGACCCTAATCAGAAAGCGGGGACTGGGGATTGGAGCCCAGCATGAATTCCCACTACCCTCACCCCCAGCCAGTCAGCCTACACTTAGAGGCTCTAGCCTGCATCATTATTTCCTTAGAACATAATTATATTATTACTGGATCAAAATAAGATGAATTTTTTCAGGCTATCAAACAATATCACCAAAATGCTTTTAAACAGACTATACCAATTTATATTCCCACCAGGAAAAGAAACACATGCTATTAGCACAGTGCAGTTCCCATGTTTATTTCCCAATACAAAGCACAGGGCCTAACGAAATTTAGGGGATCGATAAATATTTGTCAAAAGAGTGAAGCTAATAATGAAAAATGAAAGAAAAATAAAATAAAGAAAACTCCCTTTAATATCAATTGTGGATATTTCTTACACCCAAGTTACTATAGCCTTAATTATATAATCTTTTTTTTTTACAATTAATCTGCAGACTAATATAAACATGACATTATTTGGATTACACATAACACAATATCACACATTTTCAAAGCATTTGGGGATTTACAAAGTAACCTAATAGCATAGCATTTGTTTTAAAAGCAGTTCTCTGAGTTGAACACATGAACTATTTACGATCCATTTGACAGTGATGATCAGAGGTTAATTTTGTACTCAAGGTAATAAGTTACATGATGCCAGGGTCCATATAAATCCCCTTAGTCCCAAATCTTAATGCACAGCTCTTTGTGGGTTAACTTAAATGTACACCTCTGTGTGTTTTAAACCTGCCAAAAGCCTGGTACAATGCTCACTATTGTTTTCCATTTATTTCCAGCACTGAGAGCACTCAAGTTCATCTCTGCCTCTGCTCCCATCCTGCACCCCTACACTTTAAGCTGCTCCAATGACAGTAAATGAAGACACAGTTCAGAGTTGAAAAGACCTGCCCTAGCCTCACTTCCATCATCCACTGGCTGTGTAATCTTGAGCAACTCATTCACCCTCTCTGAGGCCCAATTTCCTTCCCCACAGCAGCAGCACTGGCCAATGAGGTTCAGAAAATAGAGCGTCTGCCCACACACCAAAGGGTCACAGGTTTGATTCCAGGTCAAGGGCACGTACCTGGGTTGCAGGTTCTATCTTTAACCCAGGTCAGGGTGGGTGCAGGCAGTAACCAATTGATGTCTCTCTCTCTCTTACATTGATGCCTTTCTCTCTCTCTACCCCTCACTCTCTCTAAAAATCAATGGGAAAAATATCCTGGAGTGAGGATTAACAACAACAAAATAATACCTGTTTTATCTACCCCACCTACCCTAATTGAAGTAATTCTATACAACAGTCTATGCTGCCATACCTGAGAATAATCACTCTTCAATCAACAGCCCAGGGTTTAAACAGGAAAAAGAATTCCCTAAATTAAGACCACAAGACAGACAGATGAATCTCTAATTTTATTCATGCTAAGTAAGGGGCCTTGGTGTTGTTCCCCAAATGCACATCAAAAACAGGCCATGATATACAATAGGAAAATGGCACATTTCCACTATCAGTTAATATCTCATCAATTTCCTAATTAAAAGATTCCTTAGCTCTGCCAAATAGGCTTGTGAAATTATCCAGTAAATCTTCCCAAAGCACAGAAGTTTTAAAGGTCACTGTCCTTATCAAAAACACATCGTAAATGGTTTTGGTCCTCCCTTTTCCTGGCTTCAAAAGTAATTCTCCATTGTCAGGTGAAGAAAAGCAAAGGGTTGGTCACTTATTTCTATATGAAAAACATGACAAATAAGAAAAAAATAAATTATTATATATTGAAAAGAATTTCAGATGTACTTTAAAGCAAAATTATTACTGCCTAGAACAGCCGTGGGCAAACTACAGCCCGCGGGCCGGATCCAGCTGTTCTATCCAGTTCTCTTGCTCTCCCCTCCGCTCCTTTACTTTGAATTTATATTAGTTCACACAAACACTCCATCCATGCTTTTGCTCCGGCCCTCCGGTCCAGTTTAAGAACCCATTGTGGCCCTCGAGTCAAAAAGTTTGCCCACCCCCTGGCCTAGAACCACTGATAGATATTCATGTTTTAGTGGGAAGTCTGGAGAAATTCTAGTTACACCTGTTTCTCTTTAATAGCTACAAGCAATAGAGAATGATTTTCTAAATTCTTCACTCTCTAACTGTTGTGTTTGTTTTTGTTTTTTCCTTTAAAATTGCCACCCCTGGTCAGCCAGCTTCCTTTAGAATTTGAAGAGTTCCCCGGACAACAGAAATGACCTTGGCCAGGATGAAAGTGGATGCTCCCCACTTTAATGAATAAGGAGTTACTTTGGAATAATTATCTCAAAGTACAAGCACTATATTACCCTGTAGTAACAGGGTGCTGGCTCTTCATCACATCCTAAATGATCTATTCTCAATCTTTAAAGGTTAGTGTTTAATACATTCTAAATACTTCGGGACCCATAAAGTCACTAGTTGCTAGTTCCTCTGAGAATCATTTTATGCATCTTCGAAGAGAGAAGAAGCAGCACATTGTAAAGGTGTTTATAGACACCTGACTAGTCAGGGTATTCCATGCTCTGCACAAAGGTAATTTAGTTGCTCTGTTTCAAGTAAATTGAATTCTGGTGCTGATGCAGCAACTCCATTCGGAATTCTGTCTTCTAGAGTCAGCTTTACAAATCACTGCTTCATTAGCTGTGATCTTGTTTTCAAACACTGATCTTTAAAAAGTCAAATAATAAAGTTGTATATACACATTCATTTCAGTTACCATAATTTTTAAAGGAGATTAGGGAACTCAACAGGCACTTAAGGCTGAGATATTATATAACAGATCCATGTTGGCCTTACTCTGTATCAAGGTCTCTGATATATAAGTTGCCTTTTTTTATGCAAAGTTATTTCTGTTTATCTGTCATGGTGAGTTATCTTGGGAACTAAAGGTAGTTGAAGGTTAATCTAAATATTTCTGGAGATAAATGTAAATCTAAGTACCATGTTTTCATACCTGTTTTGACTTAAATGAAATAGCACAGAGCACTAAGCTTGTTGCTAGGTGACAGGTGACACTATTATACCACTTCTGAACTTGTACAGCATGAGACATCTATCTTACTGCTGAGGAGACACACAGATTTCCATGGCACACACATCATCTTCTATAGAGAAGCAAAATAGTGTTCAAATACTTTTTAGTATAGGCCATAGTAGACAGCAAATCATGTTGATAAGAATATCTGATTTTAGATATGCCTCTCACAATAAACAGAAAAGAATACGTCCTTATTTTCTGTCTTGGAGTACAGAAAATAATATTCTAAGTAACATCTACATATTAGTATAAAATACATATAATTTCATGATTCACAATTACAGATTAAATAAAGAATGATAATTCTTAAGAATGTTCAAACTTTTAATGGACATTGCTTTAATTATGGTAGGTAGTGTGCAGAGAGAAAGCATCCTAATAAAAGAGTAACATGCAAATTAACCATCACTCCGCTATACCCACAAGCCACGCCCACCAGCCAATCAGGAGCGAGTATGCAAATTAACCCAACCAAGATGGCTGTGGCCATGGAGTGAGCAGGAGGCTTGGGTTTCCCCAGCAATGGAGGAAGCCAAGCTTTCCCCACATCCTGGCCGGCCCAGGACTCCACTCAAGGCTACAAAGTTTCAATTATAAAAGATAAATAAATCCCAGCAAAAATGGTGGCAGCCACGGAGCTGGAGAGAGCAGGAGGCTTGAGTTGCCCCCAGCGATGGAGGAAGCAGAGCTTTCTGCACACCCTGGCAGGCCAGGCCTCCACTCAAGGCTACAAAGTTTCAATGATAGAAGATAAATAAATCCCAACAAAAATGGCTGTTGCCATGGAGCGAGCAGGAGGTTTGGCTCTGCTCCAGGCTACAAAGTTTCAATTATAGAAGATAAATAAATCCCAGATACCAGGGCCTCTGCTTGGGTCACCAAGGGGCATGGCCGGCCTGCAAACAACCACAGGCCCCTCACCCAGGCCGCCCCACGCCCAAAGGGAACCAACACCCTGATCTGGGACATCCTTCAGGGCAAACCAGCTGGCCCCCACCTGTGCACCAGGCCTCTATCCTATCTAATAAAAGAGTAATATGCAGATTGACCATCACTCCAACACACAAGATGGCTGCCCCCATGTGCTCAAAGATGGCTGCCACCATGTGGACACAAGATGGCCACCACAAGATGGCCAGCAGGGAAGGGCAGTTGGGAGGGACCAGGCCTGCAAGAGAGGGCAGTTGGGGGCGATCAAGCCTGCAGGGGAGGGCGGTTAGGGGTGACCAGGCCGGCAGAGGAGGGTAGTTGGGGGTGACCAGGCCTGCAGGGAAGGGCAGTTGGGGGGGACCCAGGCCTGCAGGGGAGAGCAGTTGGGGGGCACCAGGCCTGCAGGGGAGGGCAGTTAGAGGTGACCAGACCTACAGGGGAGGGCAGTTAGGGGCAAACAGGCTGGCAAAGGAGCAGTTAGGCATCAATCAGGCTGGCAGGGGAGTGGTTAGGGAGTGATCAGGCTGGCAGGCAGAAGCAGTTAGGGGCAATCAGGAAGACAGGCAGGTGAGCAATTGGGAGCCAGCAGTCCTGGATTGTGAGAGGGATGTCCGACTGCCAGTGGGATCGGGCCTAAACGGGCAGTCGGACATCTCTCAAGGGGTTCCAGATTAGAGAGGGTGTAGGCTGGGCTGAGGGACACACACCACCCCCCGTGCACAAATTTTGTGCACCAGGCCTCTAGTCTTTAATAATAAAAGGGTAATATGCTAATTAGACTGGAAGTCCTTCAGGATGAAGCCAGGGCCAGAGGGATGTCCAGGTCCTGGGTGCCAGAGGGAAGCTGGTGCCAGTAGCAGGAGAAGGAAGGCCTACTCTTGCACAATTTTGTGCATCAGGCCTCTAGTTATCTTTATAACAAGTAATCCAATTTCCATTAGATTTATTGACACAAGACCATTATAGTAGAGATCTGATGGATTAAAAAAAAAATTCAATGCAGATTATAACCTGGACATATATAGTAATGAAATACAAACTTGGTAGCATTACCCCTTTTCCTTGAATAAAAACCCAGGTACACAGTTTCATACCCCTCCTCTGACTTATCAGGCAATCCAGATGGCAAGAAAATGTCAAGAACACTTATATACCCAGAACTTCAGGATCTTTCATGAATGAATGACATGCTCCTCTCCACACGAGAAGGCTCTGTGCTGTCATGGAAAAGATCCAGGCATGCGCTGGGCAGTGTTGCTCAGTGGTTACAGTGTTGGCCCAAGCACCAAAGGGTGGTGGGTTTGATTTCCGGTCAACAGCACGTACCTGAGTTGCAAGTTTGATTCCTGGCCCTGGTCGGGGCATGTGCGGGAGGCAATCAATTGATGTCTCTCTCACATCTTTCTCTTTCTCTTTCTCTTTCTCTCTCTCTCTCTCTCTCTCTCTCTCTCTCTCTCTCTCTCTCGCCCCCCCCCCACCCCACTCTCTATAAAAAAATAAATAAATAAAAATAATCAAAGAAAAAAATATCCTCCAGTGGTAAGGGTTAATAAAAAACAACAACAAAAATCCAGCATGAACACCAGGCAGAATGAACATTAGCTTTAACAGTTGAGGGTAATGTGACTTGGGGAAAGTTGTTTAATTTTTACATGCCCCTCTTCCTCTTTCTTAAAATGATATAATAAAAAAAACTGGAGGGCAGGGCCTAGGAATATTGAAAAGCAGAATGTATACGATGTACATACCAGACTACCTGGCACATATTAGGAATTCAACTTTTCCCACTCCCTACATTTATATCATTTAAAAAACTACACACACACACACACACACACACACACACATTTACACATACACACTGATTTACATACATTTATATCAAATGTCCAGACTCCTTTCCACTTAAACTTCACTGAGAACTCAGAACAAGCAATGACCTACTCTTGCCCAAGGCACACTTCCTCAATGCCTCCGCTATCAACGACTGCATGTTCCTCACAGGAAGATGATCACAGGAAGATCCTCACAGATAATAGCATCTCCCCCCCTAGAATCAACATAGTATCTACAATTCTTCCATTAAGAGAATTCAATGACGAAATAGTTCATAGAAATAGGAGAAAGGGAATTCAGAGGTCATTAAGAACCCAAATTCAATAATTTCCTTGGAATCATATAAATCAATTAAAAAGTCTCCATTTATTAAATTGTTTTTCCCATTTCCAGTTTTATGTTTCCTGAAAATATGCTTCAACCCAAGAAACCCTTCACTATGAAAAAAAAGCAGCCAATACCATACAAGGAGCAAACTTTAAGGTCCCATTTGGAGGAAGGTTTGCCCAGAAGCTTGAGAAATCATTTAAGAACAAAATTCACTGACGAAACAGCCCATTTTCAAAGGATGGAGTTAAAGCAAAAACATACTGACATGGAAATTACTCTTTTAATCTGTTTTCAGATCCCATTACACTCTATTATTCAATGCAGAGAACAAATGAACCTCTAAATGAAAGGAACCATAGCAAATGAGTTAAACATTCCTTTTACATATACTGTGCTCAATATCATGGTTTGAAATGTAATTTATGCTATGCTTATATTCAAGTATAATTGCCATTTTATCAGGACTGCATAGTAAAAAACCTGATTTGTGTTGCAAAGGACTAACAAAATGATTAAATTCTGTCTTCATATGTCTAATTTATGTGATATAAATTGCAACATAAATATATATGAACATGTACAATCTGTACTTCCACATAAAACTATTTCATATATAACCACATTCTGCCAAAAGTAACTTGGTCGCATGCAAGTTCGCATTCCCATAAGAAGAACATTGATATCTTTCTCTTAATCCTCTGTGTCAGGACGCGCTTTAAACCATCATCATAAAACTAGAGGCCTGATGCACAAAATTCATGCAAGGGGCTTGGCCCTCGCAGCCCCGGCTTCATCCGGAAGGTCGTCTGGCTGTCTGGTCCAATTAGCATATTACACTTTTATTATTATAGATGTTAAATATCTCTGGATATTTTTTAATATATTTTTAATGATTTCAGAGAGGAAGGGAAAGAGAGAGAGATAGAAACATCAATGATGAGAGAGAATCACTGACTGCTGCCCCCTGTATGTCACCTACTGAAGGGGGATCAAGTCTGCAACCCGGGCATGTGCCCTTGGCCAGAATCAAACCTGGGACCCTTTAATCCTCAGGCCAACGTTCTATCCACTGAGCCAAATCAGCTAGGGATCTTTGGATTTTTTTAAGAGTCTGGTGGAAAAGAGGGACTAATAGAGTGCTTAGCTATGTACTGATCTCCAATCCACTCCCTAGCACTCTATCCTATACTAGAAGCCCGGTGCATGAAATTCGTGCACTGGGGGTGGGGGGTGTCCCTCAGCCCACACTGAACCCTCTCCTATCTGGGACCCCTTGGGGGATGTCCAAACAGGGATTGGGCCTAAACCGGCAGTCAAACATCCCTCTCACAATCAGGGACTGCTGGCTCCCAACCGTTTGCCTGCGTGCCTGCCTGATTGCCCCTAACCTTTTCTGCCTGCCAGCTTGATCACCCCTAACCACTCCCTTGCCAGCTTGATCCATGCCTAACTGCTCCCCTGCCAGCCCGATTGCTTCCAACTGCCCTCCCCTGCAGGCCTGGTCGCCCCCAACTGCCATCTTGTGACCACATGGGGGCAGCCATCTTGTGTGAGGGCATGATGGTCAATTTGCATATTACCTATTTATTACACAGGAGGATAATAAAAGCCTAATATGCAAATTGTCCCCTCAACTGGAAGTTAGACCACAGGGCAGGGCTGGCCCACCAACTGCCTGCAGCCCCTCCCCCCAGCCGGCCCTGCCCCCGATCGGCCCCCTACCCCATTGGGAGTGGGGCCAGCCAGCCAACCTCCCATGTCCCCTCCCCACGACCATCCCAGCCCGGATCTAGCCCTGATTGGGCCAGGACGGCAGGACCCCACCCATGCACGAATTCGTGCACCGGGCCTCTAGTGTAAGTATAATATGGTTGTGTGGTTTATACATAGACAAGTGAAGAACTGGAAATAATATCATGATAAACATATATTTGGCACCAGTTAAAAATACCTACTTTACACAGAATTTCTCTACTACTTCAATTCAATGGGTGCTATCAGAACACAGCTAGGTATATATTATGGGGTAATTACTAATTTTATACACTATGGATCTATGACATATTCAAGAAAAATAATTTGCCTTATTTATTATGCAGCATACATAGTTGGCTTGCCTATTAATTGTTGCCATGTTTAGCATGCCAAAGCTAAGCTGGATAAATCCCATTCAAATGCATAATAAACAGTTTGCTTCGGAAGTAAATTCATTTCTAGTCCATCATAACAATAGTTGATTAAAATGTGTTGCTCTTATCCAGTTTTGAATTAATTCATGTGAAATAAAACAAATATTTATTAAATTGTGGGGAAACATTCCATCAAACTGTAAAACCTGAGCAGAAAAACAAATGGCACACACTTAATTACAGTTGACATTTAAATGAAATTTGCATCCTCAAAATAGTTAACAATAATTAGAAAATATCAGACTCGATGTATTTTTAGGATACTTTTATATTCAATCTCTTCACACATCTGAACCAAAAGAAGTTTTAGCACAGGCAGATTTTAAAATACAATTTGAAAGACAAATCAAAGAACTGAGTAGATTTGTTTTACTCAGTTTAACATAGTGATACCTAAACAAAAGAGTTTACTTGATATTTTAAATGAATATCTTACGGTTTACTGAGTGCCTTACTGAATAACAGTTTTGACCAGTTGAACTCATCAATCTAGTTTGTGCTTTCAGACATCACGATCATTGTCCTACACAGCTCATAATCTGGCCCACAACAAATAGCTGGCTGTCATAATAAATACATAATCAATTAGTATTTCTCAATAACGAGCAAATTAGTGGACTGCCAAATGGACTGTATGACCATATGCATCTCTTATAACTAAATAATACCAGAAAATCAAAATACTATTTGTTTAGAATAACAAATGTTATATTAAATTGATTATTGTTTATAAGGGGGGAAAAACATTTAAAAACTGAAAAATACCAAAAACCAAAATTGGACGTCAACTCAAATAGAATCCTTGCAATGGCTAGTAGGTGATGAAGGTCCACTGATTTACAATAGTGATATTTACTATATAGTACATAGCCCACTATGAATTCATCCATGAATTGCCAATTTGCCAAGAACTGAAGATATTAAATCACATATGCCACAGTACCTGATTTCAAGGAGCTCAGAGACAACAAAGGTGAGACAAGTATAAATAAACTAGAGGCCTGGTGCACAAAGTTCGTGAACTCAGGGGGGGTCCCTCAGCCCGGCCTGCAACCTCTTGCAGTCCAGGAGCCCTTAGGCCCACCCCCCATGCTGCCATGCTGCCACAGAGGCGAGAGAGGCTCCCGTCACCACTGCTGCGCTCGCCAGCCATGAGCCTGGCTTCTGGCTGAGTGGCGCTCCCCCTGTGGGAGTGCACTGACCACCCAGGGGCAGCTCCTGCATTGAGCGTCTGCCCCCGGGTGGTCAGTACATGTCATAGCAACTGGTCTTTCCCCGATATGGTCGATTTTCATATTAGCCTTTCATTCTATAGAATAACTACAACAATAATAATTAACATTCATTGAATGTTTACCACATGTTTAACACTGTCTAGGGCTTTTACATATGTTATTTAATAAATTCATGTAAAAAACATAGCTATTCCAATGACCTAGTATTAATAGCCACATTTAACAATAAAAATAACTGATCAAAGTCCACATTTTCCAACCCATATTAAGCTGACATTCCTAATAAGTCATAGGAGCTCTGGTGAAAGAACAAAGTATAGTGGAGAATTGAGGAAATCCACAGAGGCTTCACAGAGGAGGTGACACAAAGCTCAGTCTTGAAAAGCAGGGAAGAGAAGACATTTCAGGGAACGGGATACATTAGAAATTAGTACATTAAAATCTGATCTGAGAACATTCATTCATATATGTACAGTCATACCAATATGTGCATACAGCACAAATATGAATAATTTACTGAAACAAGTATATACATTTGTCTTGCAATGTAAATGAATTTATATTACTATATAAGCTAAATCAAGAAGGTTAAAATATGACTTCAAAAAGCTAATTCTATGAAAATATGACTTTAAAAGACCTTTCTCATGAACTGCATTATGTTCCATAATTTAAGATTATTTCTAACATCTCTAATGCTCACAGATTAAATATTTTAAAATAGTTGTTATTCAAACCTGAATCACTAAAAATACTCCCACAGAGAGCATGTACATGCCACACATGCATGCACACACACACACACACACACACCTACATGCATTCACACACATATACACACACAGCCAAGAATCGGTGGAAAAACTGACCAGTAAGAAATTCCTGAGTGTATGTATCTAAGGTAACATGAGTAAATTTATCTGTTTTAAAATACTCCAAAAAAATGCAAATGACTTAAAAATAATAGTGTAGCAGCCGATGAGTATCAAAAGCATTTTAAAAAATAACCTCAAAACAAAAATTAGTCAACTACAGGCTTAGATACCTACTTGGAGACATGCATAAAACTAAAATACTAAAATCAGGATTAGTCCTACAAATAAATAGTATATTCATTAATCTCTATTCTAATTTTTAAGAAAAGCTCACAAGTAAAATCACTATCAAATAATTGTCAGGAGTAAGCTGAGGAATGTATTTTTACATTTTAATTTAAATACCGTATTGTTCAAAAAACACCTGATTTTAAAAGGACAATCCTTTAAATTCTCTAAATATATTCTCGAAGATGACTAATTACATCTTGGGAGATACAGCATGAGAAAGCTGCTGGCCAAAGAACTAAATTCAAATTGTTCTCTGAGTAGAGTGGTGTCAATTCTTAGTAGAAGCAGAAGAAGAGGAGGAGGAGTAATGTGGTTATAGCACCAGCACACACAGATTTACAGTTCCTAGTTCTCACTGCTAACTACCCTAC
Source organism: Plecotus auritus (assembly GCF_963455305.1). Taxonomy (NCBI): domain Eukaryota; kingdom Metazoa; phylum Chordata; class Mammalia; order Chiroptera; family Vespertilionidae; genus Plecotus; species Plecotus auritus. The sequence goes on along the minus strand of NC_137772.1, from coordinate 65,339,372 downwards.
TTTGTACATTCCTCAAAACTTGTGAGGTACACAGTATTAATATTCTCTTTTTACAGACATGGAAACACAGATTATCCAAATTATAGGGTGGTTTCCAGTACATGCATGAGTCACTTTAAAGTTAGTTATCACCCATGGAACAATCCGTTATCAAGATGGGGCTAAGCACCTTAAAACACATCTAATACTCCAACTCTCTTGAATAATCCTTTACCTGTGGTCAGCAAACTGTGGCTCGCGAGCCACATGCGGCTCTTTGGCCCCTTGAGTGTGGCTCTTCCACAAAATACCACGGCCTGGACGAGTCTATTTTGAAGAAGTGGCATTAGAAGAAGTTTAAGTTTAAAAAATTTGGCTCTCAAAAGAAATTTCAATCGTTGTACTGTTGATATTTGGCTCTGTTGACTAATGAGTTTGCCAACCACTGCTTTAGACCAAGCATGTCAAACTCGCGACCGGCCGGCGGGCCTGCCTCGTAAACCCGCCAGCCAGGAGTTTTGACATGCTCACTTTAGACCTCGCAGCAGTTTTGAAGTAAGAAAATTATCTTATGCATTTTGTTAGGAGTTTTTTTATTGTCCTTAGCAATACTGAATTCTTGTATCTGGCCACTAAAGACTATTTGCTTGGTGAGGTTCGTGTCATATTAGATGGAGAAAGAAATACGGTCATCCATCCTTTACTGCAATGCTGCCATTAACTACTGTGTGGCCACTGGGAAAGGCGCGAACCTGTCTGGGCCTCAGCTTCTGCACCCATAAAATTATGGGGTTGAAAGATCTTCAAACTCCTTCCATTACAAAGTTGTGGATCCTACAAATCCTACATTTTTAAAAAGCACATAGCTCTACGAGGTGTTTGCTATGAAGTAGGGTGAATTAACATAGGTTAACAGAGTCTGAGTTCTAATTCTGAATTAGTGAGCTCAGGAAATCTAACCAAACTTCTCATTCCTAGTGGCTCCTAACCTGCTTTGGGTAGGAATACAATGGATAACTAATATCTCAATTGTAAATTAGCATCTCTCACACACACACACACACACACACACACACACACACACACCCTGAAGAGAAATCCTTAGGAGATAAAACGGAGACCCTGGGGTGAAATATTTTCACTATTTCCAAAGCTGAGCCTGTGGACACACCAGTAGCTGAGCGACCCTGTGGAGGTGGCCTTGGGGAATTCTGAAGGTGAACAGGGAGGGCTTCTCTTCTAAGCACAGTTCCATAAAGCACTGCATTCTAACAGAGTTTATCTGTGACTGTAAATAATTCCTTTCCCAACAGCTTTACCACAGTCCCTTGGAATGCTTAGAAATGTATCTGCCACTGTGTCTTATGTAATTTAAAGGAGTATATTTTTATAATGGTATCTCAGCAGTAAAAATACAATCCATAAATCAGGTATGTGCCAAGCAGGGTGGCAGGTACTTCACACACATTATCTTAGGTAATCCTCAATGTGAAGAGGAGATAATAACCTCCACTTTACAAGTAAAGAAATAGTTTGATGGCTGTTGGACGGCAGCCAGGATTTAAACACACTCTGATCCCAAAGTCTGTACCTTTCCTTCATGTCATAGTGCCTCTCACTGAGCTTCTGAGCTGGGAGCTGAATGGCAGTGCTATGCCAGAACAAATTTCTACAGTTACAGATGTGGCCAGGTTTCAGGAGTGCCACCAAGCACTGAAAGGGCACAGATCATCACGGTAGCGGTCACTCTGTGTGTCCTAACAGCCACTGAAGAGACCAGTGTTCTCGTTCACAATTCTGACCAGAAGCCAGTGACGGTCTGCATCTTGCTAGAGCTACCGTGTGGGCGGGCGCATTTCTCCACAGACGTTCTGTGGACTGAAGGGGTCTAAATTCAACAAAGTGTATGAGTTCTTGTTTGCCAGTAATTTTGTTTTTCATGCAGGTTTTCTCAGAGATACAAGAAGATTTCCACATACCCCCAGAAGTCCCAGGAGCCTCAGAAGTTACTTGAAAGTAACCCTCCACCCTTTGTAATGCCATGAACATTAATTGTAGAGTTCATCAGAGGCAGCTGTGCTTCCTTAAATTACATTATTCAGCTCCAGATGCTAAATAAGATTTAGCATTCTCAAATCTTAGCTTTTCTCTTTGCAAGTTATATGGCCATGACCTAGTCATAATGTCTCTAAAATTTGGTTTTCCAACATCTGCAAAAAAGGCTAAAATTATGCCTATCTTTAGGAATATTTGTCATGTAGGGAGAATCAAGAAACACAATTTGCAGACGACAATCAATAAAAATAGTAGTTATTAAATTATTACTTTTCTTATTGATAACTACTACTCTGGTTTTAACACACAGAACTAAGCAATACTAACAGGCCATGGAATTTGCTGGAGCCCAAAGGAGATCAGAGAAAAACAAACAAAAATCCCCACACATGAACCTCTCTGGGTATCCTAAATTATTAAATACTAGGAGCCCCATGTGTGAAAGCTCGCGGTCCTGCCCACCCACCCACTGCCCTGCCTTGACACCCAAACCTCTCCATGCAGAGCTCCGGTGCGCCTGGCCCAGCCCCTGACCCTCTGGCCTTCTCTGGCCGCTTCAAGCCCCGCCCTCAGTCCCTCCAGTCCCCTCGGGCTGGTCCCACCTTCTCCGGGCACCTCCCTGCTTCCACCCCGTCTCCGGAGCAACGGGGCAGCTCAGCCCCATCATGGCACCAGAGGAGAGCATGGGAGACTCCCTCCTGCTGCGCTGTGCTCCTTTCCCTGGCACGTGGGCAGCGGGGCGCTCTGAGTGCGAGCAGTGGGTGGCAAAGGGTTGGTGAGGGGGGCGCTACAGGCTCTCACCCCCACCCGCCCCAGCACAGGATGATCCCGCCTCCTCCAGGCACCTGCCCCATCACGGAGCAATGCGCTGCTGCACATGTGCAGGCATCCTCCTGCGATAGGTCCTTATGCGTTATGGCATCCGGACCATTAGCATATTAGCTTCTTATTATTATGATTGCTATTTAAGAAAAGAGAAATAGTTACTGAAGGCAAACAGATTTCCAGAAAACATGTTTACTTGTCATACTCTTCTTTTACAGAGAAAGAAGTGTAACAGAAGATGGGTTTATAATTTTTCATAGTAATATGAACCAAATAAACTAAAATCTGCAGAGGTAAAAATCATTCTGAGCCCTAGCTGGTTTGGCTCTGTGGATAGAGCATCAGCCTATGGACTAAAGGCTCCGGGGTTCAAATCCAGTCAAGGGCATGTTACCTCGGTTGCAGGCTTGATCCCTGGCTCTGCTTTGGGTTCATGTGGGAGGCAACCAATCAATGTATCTATCTCATTTCAGTGTTTCTCTCTCTCTGTCTCTCCTCCTCCATCCACTCTCTCTGAAAATCATTGGAAGAATATCCTGGAGTGAGGATTAACAACAACAAAAAAATCATTCTGAAAATACATCACCCAGAATTCCTGTTTATGGAGATTACTAGAGGCCCCGTGCACGAAATTTGTGCAAGGGGCTCGGCCCTCGCAGCCCCAGCAGCTTGCCTCGGCCCTCGCAGCCCTGGCTTGGTCCAGAAGGTCGTCCAGAAGGATGTCCAGAAGGTCGTTTGGCTGTCCGGTCTAATTAACATAATACGCTTTTATTATTATAGATTTGGCTCTATTTTTAAAAATTTAATTACTTAATATCACATCTATTTCAGAATTAGTCAGACTTTGATTTTAAATAACTTCTAAAATCTCTCTTTTACTGCCTCTTTAATATCATCAGTCTTATTCCCTTAATTATTAGGGAGTCCACACTTTGACTTCTTTTACTATGAACTTTAATCACTCATTCACTGAGTCAACAAGTGCTTACCCTTCCTCCTTCCTCCTCTTTCCGACTAAATGCCTAGTAAAGTTAAAAATAAAGAAGGACTCCAGGTTTCAGAAAACAGAGATTTCAGCACACTAAAAAAATTACCAGGGATGTATGCATTGGAACAGTATAAAATCTCTGCTCTCAGTACTAAGGAGACTAGACCAAGAACCACTAGAATCTTCTCTAGGTGCCGTCAGTCAGGTGTCCACTGAGCATGTAAAATGTGGCCTGTCCAAATTAAGTTGTTCTGCAAGTGTGAAATACACACCAGATTTTGAAGACCTTTTACCAATAAAAAAAAAATTCACTTATTTTATATTGATTACATGTTAAATAAGTAATATTTTGTGTATACTGGGTTAAATAATACATGATTTAATCACTTTGGGACCTCTAAAGTTACTTAAGCTGCTCGCATTATATTTCAACTGAACAGTAGGTCAAGGTCCCACATTTCAAAGCCTTGTACGGCACACTGGGAGTTTTCCTGGCCTCTAATTGCACTTTATATAGACCTTAATGATATGTCTACTTTGTCCACTAAAGTCCCTGAAGATATGTTTTCTTGTTTAATCTAGCATTTAATGTATCCGGATGTAAATGCATCACAACATGCACTCTTTAGTTCCTTGGAGCTATAATTATACAGAATGTACTTGAGGCTTGCAGGTTCCTGATTTTTATCTCCCTATAGATTATCAATCTTTCATTTCTTTGAAAACTCTGCGAAGTGATCTCAAAAGTATTGTGTGTGCCTTCCAAAAGCACAGTCATTCACGCACAGACATGCCTGAACTCAAGTGTCAAGGGCTTTCCATAATCCTCATAACTTATTAAAACTTAAAGATTCCCAGAGGACCAAAAATGTAACTTAACATTCACTGTTATGTCCTGAAGCACAGCTGTATTTAAATGGATAACATAAAATGTAGCCTATTCTACATCACATATCCACTCCATTGCTGATGGGAACTGCATTAGACAATATATACATCATTAAACTAAACACGGCCAGTATATTATGTTACGGCACCATTTGGAAACAGGCCAAACAGGCTTCCTAAATTTCTTTTTTTTTTTTTCCTCCTAAATTTCTAAATGTCAAACCTACTGACAATAGCATTTTCATCTATCCTGTGTCTTACTGTTACACATTGTGTTTCTCCTCAGGCATTCTTCTGAATAAATATATTTGATTAACAGAGTTTATAATTTCCATACTATATAAAAGCAGTGAAAGAATTCACTGTACATTTAAGGAATTTACAACTCTTTTATAAATAAGAGTTATACCTAAAAACTAATCACGTTATGTCGTACATTAACTCCCATTTTTTATGGATTTACTTGAAAAGACAATATTTTCAATTATGTGATCTCTACCAAATATCCCCTCCCTGCTTGGTACCAGTTGGTACTTTGTAAACAAGAATGCTGCCAGTCTAGAATATACCCCTATCAGGCAACATAAGCAGGGCTATGCTCAAGAGACATTGGTTTGCTGACAAATTAAAACCTTTCACATCAGAGAGAAGATGTACCTGGTTAAGGGGCACTTGGATTTAATTCTTCTAAGTCTGAAGAAAGCCTTTAAGAATTGACAGTTCTCCATATGCCAGGCCATGCACATCATTATCAAAAGGCTAACTCAGTGCTTCCCAACCTCAACCACATCATCCTCAAATGTCTGAGGATATCAGTACTATCTCAGCACAGCTATTATCAACCCACAGCAAACCAGTGGAGAAGCCCTGGGCCCATTAACTTAGGGAGCTACAAATCTAAATGCTAACAGGAGCTAGGAGGTTGAAAAGAGCCCTGTCAAAATAAGACTGAAGGGGCAGGGACAACTATTGCCTTCTCTCAGAGGGCCAGTGCTACTAGGCTTCTGACAACAGATGCCCTGTAATTCTATTCAAGTGAAATGAAGAATCTGTACTCATTTATGGAATCTCCTAATTTTTAAAACATTGGCTATACTGCTATACTGAATTTAAAAAGAAAAAACACAGTAACAACAAAAAAACATCCACACATCCGCCAGTTCATGTTATGTGTTGGACATTCAGACTGACAATATCTAGGAGGACAAGGAAATTACAAACTAGAGGCACTAGATTTATCTGGGCCCTTTCAAAGGTGTACCAGGAGGAACATAAATTCACACAATAAAGCATGGTGCTGCCCTAGCCGGTTTGGTTCAGTGGATGGAGCATCAGCCTGCAGACTGAAGGGTCCCAGGTTCGATTCCGGTCAAGGGCACATGCCTGGTGTGGGCTCGATCCCCAGTGGGGTGCGTGCAGGAGGCAGCCGATCAATTATTCTCTCTCATCACTGATGTTTCTATCTCTCTCCCTCTTCCTTCCTCTCTGAAATAAATAAAAATATATTTTAAAAAATTTTTTAAAAAGCATGGTGCTTCTCATGGATGCATAAATTTTACATGCAGTTTTTCTGAGAAATTAAAACAAACAGTAGGTTATGAATACAGTTCAAAAATCACAGGAGTTAGCCCCGACCAAGATAGCTCAGTTGCTTAGAGCACTGTCCCGATATGCCAAGGTTGCAGGTTTCATCCCTGATCAGGGTATATATAACAATCAACCAATGAATGCATAAATGGGTAGAATAACAAATCTATGTCTCTCTCTCTCTTTCTCCTCACTCTCTCTCTCTAATGAATAAACAAATATTTATTTAGAAAATCCACAGGGTTTAAAGTTAAACAAGAGGGTCAGAATGAATGTGCTGCATTCAGCAGGCTACTTTCAACCACACAGCTGGGATTGATATCCTTTTCTGAGAAAAAGTGTGACAACTAAGCTACTGGGCAACCCTCAGAGGGGACAAAAGAACCTCTTAAACTGGCTCTGAATGAAATAAGATTTACAACGATTCTCCCTTAGTTTGGAGTTCTTGTCAGCTCTGGGCCACTCAGATTGCCAATTCAAATATAATTTGCATTGTCAAAATGTTCTAGAAGGCTCCTGGACCATGGCATTTCAGCAGTGCAGGCCTGTCAGCCCAGTGGATATAGGGCACCCCACTAACACAACAATAGATTTGCCCATTCTAAACAGTTTTCTTCCTGTGTTCTGCGTTTGTTTACTGTTAATGAATAAAACATTAAAATTGCTATTTGGAATATAAAGCACTATGGTTCTTGCAAATGGTAAAGTTATGCTGGCTATAGTTTAGGGAACTGAGGCTGTTATTTATAGAATAAAACTCATTATCACTACTCAAATATTGAACAAGAATAGTTTGTGTTGAAAGATAAAATTGCCACAGGGGACTATTGATATATAAAATATGGCTGGAGAGATATGGGATGCATATTAAAATTTATATATTGAAACGGAAAAATGTATTTAACAGGTATATTTAATATTCCAGCAGCATCAACTGGAATTGTAAAAGTTATGTTTGCTGACATTTCAATTATAACCTTCCAGTTTCAGTGCCTTCGGTTCAGTCCAGAAATTGTCTACAGGACCCAAAGTAATGTACTCTCTGTCTGCACATTATTTATTTATTTATTTTTTTGTTAGTGTCATTCAGCATCTTGAAACTTTTGAAGAAAAAGAGCAAAAGCAAATTTGGATGTTTTTCCCTCACAGAACCATGAAATTTTGAAATGAATGTAGTAGAGATTTAAGACAACGTTTTTCCAAGTGAAGCATGAATGGTAAGAGTTTGCCATGGTAGTTTAATAATAAATGGTGAAGTCAGGAATCAAACCCAAAGATTTTAATGCCACAGCCCATGCTCTTAACTACTATAGTTTATTGCCTTTTCATTATCATAAGGAGATAGAAGTATTATATGTAATAATAATTTATATATTAGTATAATATACAGATATAATATACATACTATTTTATTAATTACCTATAATTGTAAAACAAAGTTAGAAAATGTTTATTCTTATAATCTACTAGAGGCCCGGTGCACGAAATTCGTGCATGGGGAGTGGTGTCCCTCAGCCCAGCCTGCACCCTCTCCAATCTAGGACCCCTCGAGGGATGTCCAACTGCCCATTTAGGCCCAATCCCAGTAGGATCAGGCCTAAACGGGCAGTCACACATCCCTCTCACAATCCAGGACTGCTGGCTCCCAACTGCTCGCCAACCTGCCTTCCTGATTGCCCCTAACTGCTTCTGCCTGTCAGCCTGATCACCCCCTAACCACTCCCCTGCCAGCCTGATTGATGCCTAACTGCTCCCCTGCCAGCCTGTTTGGCCCTAACTGCTCTCCCCTACAGACCTGGTCACCCCTAACTGCCCTCCCCTGCCAGCCTATTTGGCCCTAACTGCTCTCCCCTGCAGGCCTGGTCACCCCTAACTGCCCTTCCCTGCAGGCCCGGTCGCCCCCAATTTCCCTCCTCTGCCAGCCTGGTCACCCCTAACTGCCCGCCCCTGCAGGCTTGATCGCCCACAACTGCCCTCCCTTGCCGGCCTGGTCCCTCCCAATTGCCCTCCCCTGCTGGCCATCTTGTGGCGGCCATCTTGTGTCCACATGGGGGCAGCCATCTTGTGTGTTGGAGTGACAGTCAATTTGCATATTACTCTTTTATTAGATTACTCTTTTATTAGATAGGATTCCAGTATCTTACAACTCACTGTTATGATATACAGACGCACATTTAACTCCGTATCTAACTTAATGCTACTATAACCATCAATGCAATTACATTTGCATGTGCAATTTCTGAAGTCTCCGATAAATTAAATTTCAGTGGGCAGAGAGGCATTCTAGTCCTGACCGAAGTTACTTAGCCACTCTAGGACCAAATTTTCTCCAATTTTATATAATAACAGTGCCAAGGTCATAGAATGGTTATGGGAATTAAATGATATAACACAAGCAAAGTGTTCAGCACATTGCCCAGCACACCAGAAACACTCAGTAAATATTAGTCAATATCATTATTGTTGTTGTTAATAATTTTGTCTGCCCTTGTGTCCTTGTGATTCACATGGAGTTTGGCACATTAAATAAATTAATGAGTACTCTAAGACTTCTTAAAACACCTCCCCCCCCATTTACATTCAAACACACCCTTTTTCTCCACAGGCACTGCCATCTCTCAAACATGATTTGGATTCTTCTACCTGAAACACTAGTCCTCATCCTAATTTTCATCTGGCTAGTGCCTACTTTTCATCTAAGTTCTGGCAGCTTTCTTCTTTTATGAGAAGTCTTTTCTTAAACTCAATACTATTATGCACCCCTGCTTATGCTTTTTTCACTGGGCTTTCTTCTTGTCCCTGGTTATCAAAGCACTTAATACCAAGTCTTCTTGAGGTCTTTTTACCTGCCTAACACCCCACTAGACTGCCAAGCTCTTTAAGGCAGACACTGTCTTTCACCACTCTATAGTACAGAATATAAGAGATGCTCGATAAACATTTGTTAAATGAATGAACATATACATATTTCTGTCTAAGTCACTTTGCCATAAATCTCATTTCCTCACCAAATCAAATACTGGATTTGGTATTTCATACAATTTTAGAAATGAACAAAAAGGAAAAAGACGGACAAACCAGTTGTTTTTTAATGATCAAAAAGGCTCGGACAAGTTCCTCCCAAAAGCCGGCCAAGTGGCATTAACGTGAAAGGTACGCATTGACATTAGTCATTAGAAAAATGGAAATTAAAGCCACCAAGAGACACCAATACATGACCATGGCGATGGCAAAAAAATATGGAGATAGTGACAGTGCGGGACAATACTACTGATAAACATCTAGATCAGTACAGTCACTTAGGAAAATTGTACGGCAGTATTTCCTAAAATAAAAATACATGCCTCAAGACTCAGCAATTATACTTCTAGGAATATGACTCGAAGAAATATGTACATATGTGCACCAAAAAGCATTTATGAATAATTTTCACAGCTGCTAAATATTAGAATCAACTGAAATGTCCATCCATAGTAAAATGAACAAATAAATCTGTGGAAGCTTTTGGGTAAATTCATATAGTGGAATAGTATAGAGCAATGAAAAAGGAACCATATGGATGAATCTCGAAAACATTATGTTGAAGGACAAAAGCCAAGCAGTAGTGCCTGCTGACGGCTGAGGTGTTCAGGGACAGAGTATCATCAACAGTGATGGAGCCGAGATAGCAGCTGACTCTTTGGTCAGTGGTTGCTGGTAATGTTTTATGACTTAATCAGGGTTGTCAGTGAGTGTATATGTTCATTTTGTGGGAGTTCATCTATTTGTACACTTATAAAATGTGCTTTTTCTGCATGTGAACTGTACTTGGGTGAAAAGGTGAACTAAAAATAAGTGCATAAATAAATATCCCTAACCTAAAATAATAAATAAATAAATAAATAAGTCAACACAGATGATTCATACAACTCCAGGAAGTCTGAAATCCCCTGAACCAGATAATCACTTGATTATACTTGAGATCTCATCTTGATTTTATTTCTAACTCTTCCCTTTATTAGGAAATTATTTTTTAACCTATCTGCTAAATATAGATTTTATACACACAGGTTTAACATTGACATAAAAAGTGGTGCACTAGCAGAAATATTATCTTTTTCTTATAAATAGAAGATAAAGAAGAAAAGGGTTTTTCCTGCGATAAGCTAGCAACTGTCTAAAGAGCTGGCAATGATAAACACACACATATTTATATCTATACTTACACATGTATCTCAAACAAATGTTGAAAGTAATTGGCTAAAGAACTGTGAAAGACATGGAACAGCAGAGGCCTGGGCATAGCCAAGACTGCCCATTCCCAGAGGAGAAGCAAAGAGGGGATAAGAAAGCATCGGAGCAGGCAGTTCCAGAGCTGTCACCCAGGGACACTGCTGATGGCTGTGGACTGGGAGGGTACAGGAGGCCCTGGGTTTCTCACAGGTGCCTGCCACCCCATGCTGCCTTCCAGAACATGTCGTAGGAGAATGTGAGAAATCAGGGTTGGAACAACCAAGGCCATGAGAAATCCTTTAAAAGTCCATATAATGATTACCTTTTGCTTTTTTTTTTTTTTTTTTTTTAAAGCATAAAGGCAACATCCTCAATAAGGGAAAGTTTAAGGGCAGTTTACCAATTTTAAATTAGTAATAATGTTGTTACACAATGAATTGTTCATTTTCAAACCCTTGCTCACTAGAAAATTTTCAGGATCTCCCTACCTCGCCAGCCCCTCCCTCTGCTTCCTTATACATAATATGTGGCTAATTATCTCCTGCAAAGTGACTTAAGATGCAGAAATGCCATAAGGGGAGCTCACTACAGTTGAAAAGATATATATATTTAAAATCCACACAAATACTAGTCATTTCAACAAGGCAAAATCACCTTTGGGAATGAGTCAATGTTCAAAATGTTCACAGATGTAGTTTTTGCCAGACATCTATCTCATTTCTGTTTCACTGGAAATCATGTTTGACTCCATAACATTCAAATATTTAGGAACATTCTAGTCTTGTCATCAATGATTCACTAGTACTTTAAAAATGCACATCATGTTTTTATTTTTCACTGATGAAAACAACCCATGTTTACTAGGCATGCTTTATTAGCCTAGTAGAAATTACAAAAAGTGTCTATATCTTTATCCCCATTCTATTATCTCTCCATATGATGGCTATAAAGTAACTAAATTTAATTCTATTTCATTGTAACTCTTGTTGGATAACAAATACATTCATCATAAATCAGTACAATTATTATAGAACTATCTATCACAGAGAGAAAGCAGTTTCCATTTATGTTGTTCATGTTGAAATTTAGATTTCTCTACTAAGAAGCTTACTCATAATAGGTCTTTTTAACTCAAAAATCCTGTGTTATCAAAGATCTATCTATATATGCTTAAATAAAAGTAGGAAACAGATCAATATAACTTTGTAGGTCTTCTTGTAATTAGACCAAGAAATAAAATTTCTCTTTTCTGGGAAATTTATTTTTCTTGTGGAAAACGCTTCCAATTTTAATATTTTAAGAAGATAGAATCTACTCATCTACTCCTTTAAATATTTCTTCAAGAGAAGCAAAATAAAATTGTCTAGACAACAAACAACACCGAAACCCTCTGGTGTTTTCTTTCAGTTTCCTCTGTAATAGTGACATAAACTCCATCAGTGGTCCCTGTACCCATCTGTTCTCATCACTCAATGTCATGGCCTGCATGTTAAATATAAGTGTCAGGCAGTCATAAAATCTCAACAATTCCGTACTCTTTGGGGATCAAACATAAAATGACATTTTGTTGAGTGGGAAATCCCAGGGCCTGTGGCCACGTCTTAAAGGGTTTGACATGCTACAAAAGAAAAAATGCAGCCTGCCCTTAAAACAAGGTCATTCTTACAGGGAGTTTGGTTGCAAAGGAGACTAAAAGCCTCACATTTATATTTGCTAAAATATCTATTCCTGGATATATATAGTTCAAGAAACAATTTCAGAAATTTCATTTAATATATTTTTAATTGCACAGTACTCTCATGGACAAAAGAAGCCTCTATAAAGTCAAAGAAACGCAGAAAAAGCAAGCACTCCATGCCAGTGATGGATTCAGGTACTTCCTACTCCCAGCCAGCCTATCACACTGTGCTAAAGAAAGAAGGGCCCTCTAATCACCACAGGGCCAATCCTGCCGAGATGGCAACAGCACTTAGATGCCAAATGCATCACCCTCAGGTTCTTAGCATGGTTAGGACACTTGACAAAATGCAATGATTTAGAATGCACTCCAATTTTTATGGACGTCAGTGTTATAGCCAGAAACAGGATAAATGAAAACTCTTAAGACACATGTTTTCTGAGATTTATAATCAGGTAGAAATAGAGAAGAGATAAGTGTTTAGACTCTTCCATCAAAATATGGAATGGAAAGGAGATTTTAAAGCCTGTTACTTCCTTTGCAACTCTGAGGAAAGATAACTAACAAATCCCATGGTTTTTCATTACCATCAAGATCCAACACCCTTCCAACTCTGCTACTACATAGCTGTGTCGAGCAAATTCTATCTCGGGAAAGGTAGTTTCGGCTAAAGTGTATGCAGAGAAAAAGGAAGCATGAAACAAAAAAAGCATTTTGAATTAAACTCAAAAAGAACAGTTGGCCAGGCTGGTGTGACTCAGTGGTTGAGCATCGGACCCATGAACCAGGTCACAGTTCGATAGATAACCAGTCAGGGCACATACCCTGGCTATGGGCTCGATCCCCAGTAGGGGGCATGCAGGAGGCAGCCCATCTATGATTCTCTCTCATCATTAATGTTTATAGCTCTCTCTTCCTCTCCCGTCCTGTCTCTGAAATCAATTAAAATATATTTAAAAAGAACAGTTGGGGTCATGAGTAAAATCAGTTTATTTTGTTACCAATATGTTAATAAAATTGCTACTCACATTTGAATAATCAGGCATTGAATTTGAAGTATATTCATACTCTTCTTATCAAGAATAGAAAAGAGATGACAATATAATAAATCCTATTCTATTAAATGTACTTCAGTTTAAGGCAGTAAGGGTTGTGGAAGTTGACAGGCGATGATAATCCCATGTCTATAAAAAACTTTCAATAGAAGAGGTTACAAACAGGACATGATGTTTTTGGGACAGTGATAGAGGAAATTGTTAAATGAATGCCTGGGGTGAGCAGGGAGGGAGAAAGAACCAAAAGGGAGGGAGGGAGAGAAGGAAGGCAGGCAGGAAGGAAGACACGTAGGAAGGGAGGGAAGAAAGGCAAGAAGAAAGGAAGGAGGGAGGGAGGGAGGGAGGGAGGGAGGGAGGGAGGGAGGGAGGGAGGGAGGGAGGGAGGGAATACAATAGAAACACTAGCTTTGGTGTAAATCCAGAGCGAGTTTGGAGCTGACTAGTACAACCATGTATAAGCTGACTGTGTTCATCTCTACACAGCCCCATAACTACACTTTTGTAGCTTGAAATTCACCATGGTCAGAGTATTTATATCAAAGAAATTAGTAAATGCAAAAAATCAGGGCTTTTTATTCAAAAGGCAGTTAACCAATATGCCACTGGTTATGACTAAATTACAATTCTCAATGTCAGTCTGCAACCAATAAAACAGAAGTGCTATCAACTATCTCAAAAGATTTATATGAAAACTAGAGGCCCGGTGCATGAAATTTGTGCATGGGGTGGGGGGTGTGTCCCTCAGCCCAGCCTGTACCCTCTCCAATCTGGGACCCCTTGTGGGATGTCTGACTGCCCGTTTAGGCCCTACACGGGCAGTCGGACATCCCTCTCACAATCCAGGACTGCTGTCTCCCAACTACTCGCCTGCCTGCCTTCCTGATTGTTCCTAACCGCTTCTGCCTGCCAGCCTGATCACCCCCTAACCACTCCCCTGCCAGCCTGATTGATGCCTAACTACTCCGCTGCCAGCCTGTTTGGCCCTAACTGCCCTCCCCTGCAGGCCTGGTCACCTCTAACTGCCCTCCCCTGCAGGCCTGGTCCCCCCCAACTGCTCTCCCCTGCAGGCCTGGGTGCCCCCCAACTGCCCTTCCCTGCAGGCCCCGTCGCCCCCAACTTCCCTCCTCTGCCGGCTTGGTCACCCCTAACTGCCCTCCCCTGCAAGCTTGATCGTCCCCAACTTCCCTCCCTTGCAGGCCTGATCCCTCCCAACTGCCCTCCCCTGCTGGCCATCTTGTGGTGGCCATCTTGTGTCCACATGGGGGCAGGATCTTTGACCACATGGGGGCAGCCATCTTGTGTGTTGGAGTGATGGTCAAACTGCATATTACTCTTTTATTAGATAGGATAGAGGCCTGGTGCACAGGTGTGGGCCAGCTGGTTTGCCCTGAAGGGTGTCCCAGATCAGGGTGGGGGTTCCCTTGGGGCGTGGGGCGGCCTGGGTGAGGGGCCTGGGGTGGTTTGCAGGCCGGCCACACCCCCCAGTGACCCAAGCAGAGGCCCTGGTATCTGGGATTTATTTATCATCTATAATTGAGACTTTGTAGCCTTGAGTGGAGCCAAGCCTCCTGCTTGCTCCATGGCTGCAGCCATTTTTGTTGGGATTTATTTATCTTCTATAATTGAAACTTTGTAGCCTTGAGTGGAGGCCTAGGCCGGCCAGGGTGTGCGGAAAGCTTGGCTTCCTCCATTATCAAGGAAACCCAAGCCTCCTGCTCTCTCTGTGGCCTCAGCCATCTTGGTTGGATTAATTTGCATACTCGCTCCTGATTGGCTGGTGGGTGTAGCGGAGTGATGGTTAATTTGCATGTTACTCTTTTATTAGATAGGATTTAATACAATAATGCAAGAGTGCTTAGTAGACATACAAGAAGTTCAGATAGCTAAGACTTCAAGAATTAGCCATCAAGCATACATGGCAGAAACCAACCTCAAAGAGTTTCACCAATAATGAGGTGCCCTTACAGGTAGCACTAGCTAGATCACAGGCTTCAAGGAACTGAATAGTAGCAGCCAGATCAGTAGTGGAGTTTAGAAACAAAAACAACAAACAAAAAGGTAGTTATGGTCAAGAGGAAGCTAGCAAGCACACAAACTCGACAGTTAAACCAGCACAAAATGAAAAGTCAATTATCGTGGCATTCATTCCAAGCTTGCTGAGTGAAACAAACCTGCATTAAAGCTGATGTCTTTATGCCTTCTTAGATATTTTAAATATACTGTCACTATGTAAGAAATGGCAAAAATGGGAAACTAGAAATGAGACACTAGGAACATCAATGTATTAAAAACAACCTCCCTCCCAGTCAACAAGCACTTCAGGCACAACCCAAAAGTGAAGTCTACACAGAAAACAGTGCATCACAAGACGGGAAGGAATGAAACCATCCTATAATAGAATGGTGACATTTCAGAATGTAAAGGAAAAGTATGCCCTGGCTAGCTAAATCACTGTACGTATGTCCACCCACACACTTAGGAAGTTCCCTCTCTACACTCAATGCACATTCTTCACACTCACACTTCAATAGCCGGCAGTCACCACAGCACCTCTTTGCCTCCCCGGTTCTACCAGATGGAATTTTCCCTGTTCTGTTCCTTCTCACTGTACACCTGTTCACCTTCTATACTTTTTCAACTTGACACTTCGATTCTCATCTTCTTAATGTGGTCCCAGGATACGTTTTCCAACAGTAGAAAAGGCAATAGTACAGAGAAAAGGAGTGAGGGGGTAAATCTAAAAAACCCACCAACCCACACACCCAAGAACAGCCACCCATGATCACTCACCACTCCAAGCCCCCCAACATGCACATAACTTATTGGGCTCCTTTTTAGAAGATATCTGGAAAAGCCATATATTGTGGAAAAGGAAGAATCAGATAATGAATTTGTTTTTGTCTTGCTGAACCTACCATTAATGTAAATCTATCTATTACATATCAAAAAAAAAAACCAAAAACACAAAACAAAACAAAAAAACCTGCCTAAAGTTGAACATTTGAAACAACATCCCAGCTATTCACCAGAACATAAACACCTTTAGACTAATATTTCCCAACTTTGGCTGCACATTAGAATTCTCTGGGAACTTTTAAAACTCCCTCTGAGCCATCAGAATCCCTGATCAATGGCAAGAAAACCTCTGAGGATGACTCGCAGGCACCAGCAGGTGTTTTCGTCACCTCAGTGATTACAAAGTGCAGCCAGGGATGAGAACCACTGCTCTGGACCCCATGGTTCTTACTCCTTATCCTACACTAGTGATTCTCAACCCTAACTTCAGAGTATTCCCAGATCCCCTTTGGAACTTTTAAACATACGGATGCCCAGGCCCCACCCTACACCAACAAAATTAGAATCTCTGGGAACAGAGCTCAGGAATGGAAACACGTTCCCACAAGTTACTAAACGGAAGCTATGGTTGAAAACTAGTGCTCTTCAGCCACAGTTCCAGTTTTGTTTTTGGAATTCTTTATTACAACTTTCCCTACTTATATATTCCACTTTCATACCATTTCCAGTAGCTCTAATCCTTGAGGAACCTTAAAAGGTCACATTCTGAGCTTCCTAGAAGCACAAGAATTTTAGGGGGCCACCATTCAACCCAGTACCGCAGGAGTTCAGAAGTATCAGGTGTTGATTGTGAACAAGTAGTAGAACAGCCCAGTTTCTAGGGACCTCACAGACAATGAAGGGGTACGTAAAAATAGAACTATAGTTAAGAGTGTCCCTAAAAGATAACCTGGAAAGAGATTACAAGCCCTAACAGTTTGTCACCACCAGTGCAATAGAACCTCTACTTCAACTTCCAGTCTTCGAATTTAGTAAGCTACCTATGTATTATTATGACTTTCAGATCTGTGTATCTGCTGTCAGGGTTAGAGCAATATCCCTAAAAGTTCATATGAAAACTCAAGAAATTGCCAATAGATACATATGTAGGGTTATAACAGTAGAACCATAATCCAATGTGGAGGCGGGGACATTATAGAGGAAACATGCTTTGTAGGATTAACCACCTTTAATGAGCACATACTTCAGGGAAATCGTATTTCAGGGAGAATACGTTCTGAATTCCAACTTTACATATACAGCAAAATAATAAACGCTCCATGATTGAACGCACTGGTTATTCATCAAGTGGTTTATATATTTAATTAACCTCACAAGCTATAGTGAGCACAGAATTTTTGTTTCCAATAACCAAATAAAAGAGTATATGAATCATTTTGTCACGTTCCAAAACTTCTTTGGGATACTCTAAAAGCCCGATGATGATAGTGGCATCATTAACCACAGCTAAAAAAGAAAAAGAGAGAGAACACATAACAGACACATGTAATGCAAAAACGTTTTGATCAAAGGCATAATTCCATAGGTACATATTACTTGGTCACCTGATATATTTAATCTTCTGTAGCCTTAAGTATCCTATAAATAAGTTAACATTGTTCATTTAAACACCATTTTAAGGGAGATAGGTAAAATCATTTACTGTAGCCAAATTTTGTTTTTATGAATGAAAATGCATGAAGGAAAAAATATTAAAACTCTCTAAAACATCAAAAATTAGGAGAAACTCTAAGGAATCAAATAAATTTTTATCCATTAAATTGTTTTGGCCTCAGCCCTGGCCAAGTAGCTAAGATAGTGAGAGCCTCATACCAATATGCCAAGGCTGTGGGTTCAATCTCTGGTCAGGGCACATACAAGAAGCAACCAGTACATACATAATAAGTGGAACAACAAATCCATGTTTCTCTTTCTCCCCGCTCCCTCTCTCAAATAAATAAAAATTTAAAAAAATATTTTGGCTTCAATCGACTTCAAATATTTGAGACTCTACAAAAAAATAGTACCCACTTGCTCTCTGATACTTTTCAAATTTTAAGAACTCACTGTATTCCTAACTACATCTATACTAATAAAAAGGTAATATGCTAATCAGACCGAGTGACTGGACATCTTCCGAACCTCTGACTTCCTTCTGGACAGTTAGGGGGCGACCAGGCTGGCAGGGGGGCAGTTGGGGAGTGGCCAGGCCGGCCGGCAGGGGGACAGTTGAAGGGTGGCCAGGCTGGCCAGCAGGGGGCCAGTTGGGGGGTGGCCAGGCCAGCAGGGGGGCAGTTGGGGGGCAATCAGGCCAGCAGGGGGGCAGTTGGGGGGCGATCAGGCAGGCAGGCAGGCGAGCGGTTAGGAGCCAGCAGTCCCGGATTGCGAGAGGGATGTTCGACTGCCGGTTTAGGCCCGATCCCTGCCAGATCAGGCTTACACCAGCAGTCAGACATCCCCCGAGGGGTCCCTGATTGGAGAGGGTGCAGGCGGGGCTGAGGGACCCCCCCTTTCCTATGCATGAATTTTATGCACTGGACCTCTAGTTAAAATATAAACATAAATGAGGCAGAAGAAATCTCCCTGCATAACACAGCTCAGAGAAGAAACAATCTCTTCTATTTACTAGACTGACATTTAATTTTATCTCTTACAAACCCTTTCAGGTAACAATGTATGTATAATGGACTTTAAAATAAACAAACTCCTTTAGGAATTTAAAACAACTTAGAAGTCATGATAAATGTAAAGAAACTGAAAACACAAGGGGGCCATATCTCTACTGCTTGCCTTGCTTACTCTGTTTGACAGTAGTGTTTTAAAGTATAGTTGAGGAAATAAATCCTTCAGTTTCGCTGCTATACTTGGAAAGAAGCTTAAAGCAGTTTAATAACTAGAATAAGATTAAACCATACTTCTAAAAAGAAAAAAAAATCAAAGGTGGCAAAAGAAAGTGCCTTTGTTCGAATGCCATTCCTTCCCTGCTACTTCTGTTTTCCAATTAAAGAAATCTTTGTTGTTAATCCACTCAGATGAAGTGTCCAAATACATTTGATGCCCCATTTACTGCTGTGTCTTCGGAAGTGATTTTGAAGGTTTATAATTGTGCTGGTAATTGGTTATGAACATTAGTAAGTTATACATGTTGGACATTTGTTTTTTGTTTTTGTTTCATAGTTTAAACAATCCATGAGTAGTCTAAATAGATGCAAACGTTCTGGTACTTCATTGCCACAGGCCTACTTAGCCATGGTAATAATTTACTAACATATACTGAGCATGAAAGATACACAAGGGACTCAGATACCAAGAATATGCTCAGCCTTTTCATAAAAAAATAATCATCATAAATACAAAATAATGTAGATTATATCATCAATCGATAAAGCAAAATGAAATGTTTTAGATTCATCTGATGAGTAACCAAATGACTGCAGATATAGCTAAGAGACCAAATAGATATATCAGGCACCTAATTTTATTACTGCCATATATAATCACTGCTTTAGAGTTCCTCTGATAGAAAGAAATATTACTAGAAAAAGTGCAAACATTACTTCCTTAAATAATTTAGATTTGCTAAGATTTTTCCAATAATGCAGCTGAATTTAGGTCACCCTTACTCAAAACTTGACTTTATTGAGAATTTTTTAATTCATGCCAACTGAAATGTATCCACAATTGTCAATTTCATATTTTAATTTTTAAAAAATTATTATAAATTATTATAAATGATTGCACATAGATTGTAAATACAACCCATGAAAAAATTACCTTTACTTTACGACCTTGAGAAAATAAAAAGATCACTATATTAGAGGAAAAACAGGTTTAAAAGAATCTGGCAATAATAGTTCAACTACCAAAATATATGTGTAAAAAACAAACAAACAAAAAAAACAGAAAGGCAGGATAAAGAAAATCAGTTATTTATTTTTTTAAAAATTGAAAGATTAGCCAGTTTGGCTCAGTGGATAAAGAGTCGGCCTGCAGAATGAAGGGCCCCCGGGTTCGATTCCAGTCAAGGGTACATGCCCGGGTTGTGGGCTCAATCCCCAGTATGGGGCATCCTGGAGGCAGCCAATCAATGATTCTCTCTCATCATTGATGTTTCCATCTCTCTCTCCCTCTCCTTTCCTCTCTGAAATCAATAAAAATATGTATTTTTTAAAAGTGAAAGATTAGCAAATCAACTTCTTTTTCAGCTTCATCATTCTCTAATATAACTTTATATACTTTATCCTAGTTTAAATTATATAGTGAATAAAACCCACCTTAAATTGTACACTTAAAATGGCTAAAAGGTCAATTTTGTGTCATGTATATTTTATCCAATTAAAAATTAAAGTGAAGTGATATTTACAGTTCTTCTATTTATAAAATAAGGAATGGTGTTCATCTTTGTAGCTTACATATTCATGCACTTATTTCAAATTTAGATAAGTTATGTGAAAATATAGAGATTTAACTCTACTTTTGCTGTTTGAAGACAAGAATCAGTCCTAGTCATCTTTGAATTTCCATCATTTAGAAAAACTTTGCACAGTGTGAAAAGCTACAACTCTGTCAAATAAATATGTAAAAAATGGTTAAAATAGTAAGTTATACGTTATGTATATTTTACTACAATGAAAAACAAATCATGTGACTTGGAATCAAATAACAATATTCTTCACTTTGATTTCCAACCAGTTGAATCTGAACATCAATTCTAATCTTCTGCAATTTGTGCCTAGTTATATCAATTTTGATATATGGTAATATCAATTGGTATATTGTTATACCAATTTTTAAATTTTCTAACCACTCTAATCTCAGTCCCATCTGAGGTCAAAAGGTAAAAAAAGAAGGGACCCATGTGTGCATAAGTTCATCAGCCCGCCCCACAAGGAAGTCATGTGTCTCTGAAACTTTACGGGTTCCTTCCTGTGTGAACTAACATCTAGACATGGCAGGGGCCTGCCTTAGGTTTCCGACCGGAAATGGTGCCACTGATGTGCAAAGTCACAAGGAGAAGCTGCAGGGCTGAGGCTGTGTCAACAGCAGGACAGAAAGCCAGCAAGTCACACAGTGCTTTGTTTTTGTTTTTGTTAATCCTCACCCAAGGATACCTTTTCCACTGATTTTAGAGAAAGTGGAAGGGAGGGAAGAAGGGAGGAGGAGGAGAGAGAGAAAGATAGAGAAACATCAGTGTGAGCGAGATACATTGACTGGTTGCCTCCCAACCAGGGCCAGGGATCAAACCTACAAACCATGAACATACCCTTGACAGGGAATCGAACCTGTGCCAAGGACAACACTCTAACCACTTAAGAACACCAGACAGTGCCAGGCAGTGCTTTTCTTAAAAATAAAATAGAATAAAGAAAAAAGCAAAGAAAAAGAGATACAGAATTAGTTTGACTGAAACTACAAATCAAATGTTTGTCAATAAACCTTAAAGATAGGCTATTTTACAATTTACAGAAGAATCTTACCTAATAATAGACAAACATGTAAATTGACCATACCTCCGCTACGCCCATAGCCAATCAGTGAGAGTATGCAAATTAACCCAACAAAGATGGCAGTTAATTTGCATACACAGGAACCCAGCGCCTGGGTCCCAGGAACATCCTGGCACCCAGGTCACTCTGAGGTAAGCCCCACGTGGGCCCTGAGCAGCCTGGGAAGGGCCTGAGCCAGGGGGCTCCTGGGCAGGGCCAAGCCTGCGACCAGAGCCGAGGGGGCAGGGGCGGAGCCAGTGATCGGAGGGAGCTGGGGGGCCCCTACCCAGGCCTAAAGCTTCAGCCAGAGGCTTTAGGCCTGGGCAGGGCCCAGCTGGCGATTGGTGTGAACTACAGAGGAAACATCTTTTCTGACACTTATTGGCTAAGCTCCCTGTATGCCACTGGTAATATTCTTAGTAACTTGGGTAATAAGAATCCAAAAAGGTGATCTAGGGTTTTTCCACCACACTTCTGGAGAAAAAAACGAAGGTCCGCTGCTGGAAAGCTAAGAAATGTCATATCCTGCCCTAGCCAGTTTGGTTCAGTGGATAATGCCTCGGCCTGCCGACAGCAGGGTCCGGTTCAATTCTGATCAAAGGCATGTACCTAAGTTGCAGGCTCCTCCCTGGCTGGGGCCTAGGTCAGGGTTCATGCAGGAGACAACCAATCAAAGTGTTCCTCTCACTTTGATGTTTCTCTCTGTCTTTCCCTTTCTCTTCCACATTCTCTAAAAGTCAATGGAAACATATCCTCAGGTGAGGATAAAAAAAAAATAAAGAAATGTCATATCATATGAAAGACACATCTTGAAAATGCCTAAAGAAAGTTGTCATTGTTTTCATGGTGAAGGGACTGGAGTCCGTGTTGATGAAAACACCTTGGTGGCTGTGGTGACTGGCAGTGGCTGCAGCAGAGGGGTGATGGGGCTGGTGCCTTCCCCTGATCAGCCCGGTCGCCTCCCACAAAGGGAGACCAGACTGCGGCTCAGGCCCGCTCCCCGTGGAGGGCTCCCAGTATGTGAGAGGGAGCAGGTTGGGCTGAGGGATCCCCCACCCCCAGTGCACCAATTTCGTGCACTGGGCCCCTAGTTTTCAAATAAATTTGAAGGTAATGAAAACTTAATGCATATTCCATTCCATACTTCCATGTATTTCTCCCTAATCTTCTTCTTCTTACTTACTTTATTCTCTTTAGTTCTCACACTTTCCTCCTTTTCAAAAAATCTAATTATACATCGCAAGGTAATTCCCTTACTCCTTTATGTCAATAGGTTAGCATAGGTTGCTAGATATTAATAAAGGAAGGGAACAAAGGGAATCAGACATTATAAAGTCTAATAAAATGGGAAGCTGAATCCAATATTGGACCTTCTTCACTAGGAAGCTAGAGCTTCACACACTCCCCACAGAACCACTGGTCAGTTCCCTGCAGATTACTGGGGGGAGGGATAGAACAATAAAGGGGAAATTGCTCTACTGGGCACAAGATGGCAAAGGGAGGGGGGGTGCTTCTACCATGAGGCATGCACAGTAGGAGCCAGGATGGCGACCACAGAGACCTGTCATCTAGCCTGGTAAAAGGATGGGGCTGGATAAGGAATACAGCACCCTCCCCAACCCCCAAGCCTCAAAGATCTAGGAAATGGATTGGTTAGGGAGGGGAAGCAGTAGAAGCCCCTAAAAGATTGGGAATTTGATTGGTTAGTCTGAAAGGGCACCTGGTCTTTCCCAAACCATAGATAATATAATCCAAACTAACAAAGCTCTCTCTCTCTCAGGCAGGGTAAGGCATACTTGCTAAATTGGTTTGCAAATTGGTTCTCCCATTGTCTCTCCACAGCTGCCATGGGATCCTAACAGCTGCCTGGGGTCCAGGCAGCCATGGGGACTCCAAGCATTGGCCTGGGTATAGTGTCAGCCAAAGTGCAGCCAGTAACAGACTGAGCTACCCAGATGTGGACAGATATGGACTAAATTGGACTAACCTAGGCAGGGAACAGAACTTTTGGGTCTTGGCCTTGGTATTGGGCTTGATGAAGGCTGGATTTTTTTCTACAGCTGGATGGATAGAGATGGGACACTGGGAACCTACGGGCCAGTCCTTGATTTTGCTTCTACAATAATTCTGACCACTAAATCTCATCCTCCCACACATGAGTCTCCCAAATGCTTTTCTCCTGACTCTGAAAGGACACCATTTCCTCTGACAACAAATTCACCAATATGCCCACATTTTGCCTTGGCAGAAGGGGTGTCAGTAAATACTAATATCTGTCCTACAAATTAGGTAAAAAAGAGAGAGCAAGCTAAGGAGAAAGACTGTGTAGTTTGCCTTAATAGTAAACCTCAAGATAAAGATCCCCTAAGGCTATTTTTAAATGCTCATAAAGGAAGACAGTGGTTTCCAATTCTACATTTGGTTACTGAGGCTTCAGATAGAAATGAGTTTAATGCAAATGTTACACTAAGTCAAATAATCAGTAATTGAATCTATAAGCAGAAAATAGTTTTTAAAGGTGTTTTTTTTTTTTACTTCAAAGACTTTAAAATTTTCCTATAAGTAGTTTCAACTGTGAGCATACAAATTCACCATATAAAAAGTCAACAAGTTGCATTAATGAGTTTTCCTTTAAATTTGTTCTAACAACATGTGCTTTATTTTAACTATAAAACTAATTCTAGAAAATTACACAATGTGACTGTACTTCAATCAGGAACTAAGTATACGCATATGCCAACAAGTTCATTTCTGTCCCTCCTAAAGAACTAAGAGAAGGTGAGATATACATTGCATCAATTAAATTAGCCAATGTAAAACAAATACCCATTATATCCATTGCTAGAAAGTGATAGGAATGACCTTACTAATACATTGCCTCTAGTGATACCAAATGAAAGGTACTTGTTTTTAAAGAATGAAAATAGTTGATAGTCTTTGACCCAGTAATAACATTTCTGAATTAATTCTACACACAGAAAAGGAAAAACTATAAGTATAAAAAACACACTGTAACACCATTTGTATGTAACCTAAAAACTAGTAACAGTTCACCTTAAGGAAATGGCCAATTTAATTATGGTAAAACAATGTAATAGATTATTATGCTGCCATTATATATTACATTTAACAAAAATGAGGAAAAAAGCAATATTAAATAAAAATGGCCTGCATATAAAGAAGCATTAAACATTTCATGTAAAATACATGAAAACATTTGTTGAACAAGAGTGGTATAGTGGTTTCAATAAGGCCGTGGTCGGCAAACTGCGGCTCGTGAGCCACATGCGGCTCTTTGGCCCCTTGAGTGTGGTTCTTCCACAAAATACCACGGCCTGGGCGAGTCTATTTTGAAGAAGTGGTGTTAGAAGTTTAAGTTTAAAAAATTTGGCTCTCAAAAGAAATTTCAGGTCCCAGGTTCGATTCCGTTCAAGGGCATGTACCTTGGTTGTGGGCACATCCTCAGTAGGGAGTGTGCAAGAGGCAGCTGATCGATGTTTCTCTCTCATCGATGTTTCTAACTCTCTATCCCTCTCCCTTCCTCTCTGTAAAAAAAAAAAAAAAAAAAAAATCAAAAAGAAATTTCAATTGTTGTACTGTTGATATTTGGCTCTGTTGACTAATGAGTTTGCCCACCACTGGAATAAGGTATTTTCTTTCCCTATCTTAACCTGCATTACTGACATAATGTTTCTATAAGAAACTAGGTACACTATATATTTTATAAGTATGTTTCTTAATATTATATTAAACTATTAATAATAAGCAGATTGCAAATGGATATGTTTATTAAAATGACTAAAAAGATTAATAAGTCACTCCTAGAATTTGTCTTAAAATAATAAATAATACTATGAACATGGCTCTTATGTGGAAAAAGCTTCAAAATTTAAAATGTTCTTTATGTTAAGAGAATTTTAAAAAGCATCTTGCTAGGTGCTGTAGAGAATTACAGTAAGTAAGAGAAAAAATACAAAATCATCACATCAGAATAAGGGAAAAATAATAAAAAAAAGAAATATAATGAAAAAGTACTTTCAAGATATTTTAAAAGGGACATACAGGACCAATTACAAAAGGGATATATATGAACAACTACAAAACTCTAGAGAAATACCAGCAATAATGTATAATGTTTAAAAAAGGAGTTTGCAATTATCATTATTATTATTATTATTATTATTGTTAAGAGATAACATTGGCAGGGGAGGATGGGTGGAAAAGGTGAGGGGAACTAAGAAGTAAAAACTGCCAGTAACAAAATAAGTCACAGTAATACTATCTAATAAAAGAGTAATATGCAAATTAACCATCACTCCCCTACACCTACAAGCCACGCCCACAGCCACACCCACCAGCCAATCAGGAGCGAATATGCAAATAAATCCAACCAAGATGGCTACGGCCACAGAGAGCAGGAGGGAGGCTTGGGTTTCCCCGGCGATGGAGGAAGCCAAGCTTTCCGCCTGCCCTTGCCGGCCTAGGCCTCCACTCAAGGCTACAAAGTTTCAATGATAGAAGATACATAAACCCAAACAGAAATGGCAGCAGCCACGGAGCTGGAAAGAGCAGGAGGCTAGGGTTGCCCCCGGCGATGGAGGAAGCCAAGCTTTCCGCACACCCTGGCTGACCAAGGCCCCGCTTAAGGCTACAAAGTTTCAATTATAGAAGATACATAAATCCCAACAGAAATGGCTGCCACCACGGAGCAAGCAGAAGGCTTGGCTCTGCTCCAGGCTACAAAGTTTCAATTGTAGAAGACAAATAAACCCCAGATACCACCAGGGCCTCCACTTGGGTCGCCGGGGGGCGTGGCCGGCCTGCAAACCACCACAGGCCCCTCTCCCAGGCCGCCCCACACCCCAAGGGAACCCCCACCCTGATCCGGGACACCCTTCAGGGCAAACCAGCTGGCCCCCACCCGTGCACCAGGCCTCTATCCTATCTAATAAAAGAGTAATATGCAGATTGACCATCACTCCAACACACAAGATGGCTGCCCCCATGTGGTCAAAGATCCTGCCCCCATGTGGACCCAAGATGGCCACCACAAGATGGCCAGCAAGGGAGGGCAGTTGGGAGGGACCAGGCCTGCAGGGAAAGGCAATTAGGGGTGACCAGGCCTGCAGGGGAGAGCAGTTGGGGGGCACAAGGCCTGCAGGGGAGGGAAGTTAGGGGGGACCAGGCCTGCAGGGGAGGGCAGTTAGGGGTGACCAGGCCTGCAGGAGAGGGCAGTTAGGGAAAAACAGGCTGGCAGGGGAGCAGTTAGGCATCAATCAGGCTGGCAGGGGAGTGGTTAGGGGGTGATCAGGCTGGCAGGCAGAAGCGGTTAGGGGCAATCAGGAAGGCAGGCAGGCGAGCAGTTGGGAGCCAGCAGTCCTGGATTGTGAGATCGGGCCTAAATGGGCAGTGGACATCCCTCGAGGGGTCCCAGACTGGAGAGGATGCAGGCTGGGCTGAGGGACACACAACCCCGTACACGAATTTCATGCACCGGGCCTCTAGTCGCATAGAAGGTATGGTAACAGTTACTAGAATAATTGTGACGATCATTTCATATGGTCCATAAATGTCTAATCACCACATTGTGTCAACTATAATTTTAATGTTACAATAGGTATAATTTTAACTATTTTAAAAAGAAATTTTAAAAAATATTTAATATTCATTGAGTACTAATATCTAGATACCTTTCCAGATGTTTTACATAGTTATCATTTCACATTCAATATAAAACTATCAACCAGACAATTTATAGATGCATTTTATAGATGAGAAAACTGAAGTTTAAGTCAGAAATCTAACTTATTCAATCCTATATAATAGAAGGGTAATATGCAAATCGACTAAACGGCAGAACAACCAGTTGCTATGCCTTGCACTGACCACCAGGAGGCAGACACTCAATGCAGGAGCTGCCCCCTGGTGGTCAGTGCACCCCCACAGGGGGAGCACCGCTCAGCCAGAAGCGGGGCTCACGGCTGGCAAACGCAGCAGTGGTGGCAAGAGCCTCTTCCCGCCTCCGCTGCAGCTCTAAGGATGTCCAACAGCCTGCTTAGGTCCAATCCCCTAAGCCATCAGTTGGACATCCCCTGAGGGCTCCCAGGCTGCGAGAGGGTGCAGGCTGCGCTGAGGGACCTCCTCCCCGCCAAGTGCATGAATCTCGTGCACCGGGCCTCTCGTCAATAATAAATGGTGAACTAGGACTTGAACCAGGTTCTGGGCCTTTATTGCATACTTCCTCCAAAGACTTTAAAAAATACATATTTATGCCCTGGTTGGTGCACTCAGTGGTTAGAGCATCAGCCTAAGAATGGAAGGCTCGTAGGTTCAATTCTGGTCAAAGGCACATACCTGGGTTGCAGGTTCCCCACCCTGGTTGGGGCAGGTTAGGGAGGCAAACAATTGATGTGGCTCTCTTACATTGATGTTTCTCTCTCTCTCCCCCTCCCCCTGCCCTTCCACTCTCTCTAAAATCAACTGAAAAAATATCCTTCAGTGAGGATTAACAAAAAACAAAAAGATAATAAACATTTATAAACCATATAAAACCAGTACTTACATATATTTCTTTATATAGTCCCACTAGACTTTCTTTTTCTCAGCTATTTTTATCCATTCTTCTGGAAATGGAAGAATTGCTCAGCTATATGACAAGAAAATTTATGATTATTGGTCATCTACTTTATTTTCAACATGTTTCCTATTAAATGTTTTGAACTAGGTATTTTATCTTTAACATCATAGAATTAATACAGACATGTTTCCTGCTCCATTTACTCTTTATGTCAGACTGGCTACACCGGAAATAATTTGCCAGAATATACTGGATCAGATATGTTTTCGCTTTTTTCTTTAGTGTGTAAATTACTCATGATTTCTAAGGTACATATTGTGGACCCTGAGAGGAAAGATACACTGGACGTGAACCCTGAGAAGGAATTTATCTGCTGAGATGGACACCCTATGTCAGCAAAAGGCCCAAATTTTATAAATAATAAAACAGTAAACTCCATTTGCATACAGGGGTTTCTCATCATCTGTGTTCCAGGAAGAACCGCAGCCTGAAAACCTGTCCACACTATGCTTCGTTTCTGACGTCTGGGTCAACCATGGCAGGGAAGCCCTGGCTTTGTCCTTCTGCCAATGGACTGAGACCTGCCCTGTCCATTAGAACTGCACAGTTTAGCCCTGGCTGGTTTGGCTCAGTGGATTGAGCATCAGCCTGTGGACTGAAGGGTCCTGGGTTTGATTCCGGTCAAGGGCACATGCCTGTGTTGCGGGCTTGATCCCCAGAGGGGGATGTGCAGGAGGCAGCCAATCAATGATTCTCTCATCATTGATGTTTCTCTCTCTCTTTCCTTCTCCCTTCCTCTCTGAAATCAATAAAGATACATTAAAAAAAAAAGAACTGCACAGTTTAGAGAGCTCATTTACATATCATTTACATAAAAAGGACCTATTTGGGAACCTGGGTGGAACTTTCACTACAAAATGCAGCCTCCCCTTTGTCTCAGCGGAACATGATTTACTTGAATCTATCTCCTCAGCTGCAGCTTCTTTAGCTCAAATAAATAATTCTTCTTCTTTATTACAGTCTGAATTTAATTTTGGTTTATACTATCTAGGAAGGCCTATGAATGGGTCTGGGCATCTTGTGCACCCAGTACTACTATTTCTTCTCACACACTTTCCTAAGCATGTCTCATTCCACAGACGGTAAGTCTCAGCCTCGGGGAAGAGGCTGCACTTCATCATCTCCTGCAAAGTCAGCTCCTTCCCTAAATAAAATGATTGGTTCCCCTTGCATTAAGTTTTGTAACTCAATCTCCCAATAGCATGGCTTATTAAATCTTACCCCTAGACCCGTGGTCGGCAAACTGCGGCTCGAGAGCCACATGCAGCTCTTTGGCCCCTTGAGTGTGGCTCTTCCACAAAATACCACGGCCTGGGTGAGTCTATTTTGAAGAAGTGGCGTTAGAAGAAGTTTAAAAAATTTGGCTCTCCAAAGAAATTTCAGTCGTTGTACTGTTGATATTTGGCTCCGTTGACTAATGAGTTTGCCGACCACTGCCCTAAACCATGGGGAAGTACAGAACCAGGGCCAAGTGGAAGAGAAGTTTGGGAAGGAAAGAGAGTAGCTACTGCAGGTCTATATGATTTGAAACTCTGCATTTTCTTACACATAAATGTGAATTTTCTCCATATCACACCACAGTCAATCTTTTTATAATACATTAAAAGTCTCTTTCATCGTTATTTGTCTGAATTACCTGAGTAAACTGATGACCACACATAAACTGTCAGGATACCCACCAAGATTAGGACCTCTGGGACTACAATGACGCTGAGCCTGGCTGAAAAGTGGGGGAGGTGGCCATGTTTTGCTTTGCGGTAGAGGGTTTATGGGCAAACAGGAAACAAAAGAGAAGATGACCAACGATAGAGTCCATGGAAGATGGAAGGGCTACCTCTTGGGATGAAGCATAAAAGAATCAGAATAAAAGCCACTGGAGAGAGCTGAGAGGAGTGGACAGTACTCTGTCCAGTGCTATGTGATTTCCCTCCCACGTTATTGCCTCTCTGTTCTTCTACCTGAGTCACCAACTATACCTTTACTCCTATCAATCTCTGGTCTCCTTTCATCAGCAAAGGGATCTCTCACCCACCTTAAGATGGGGTTTAACAAATTTTAAAGTGTAGAAGGGACAAAAAATTCTGAACATCTCCACTGTTCCAGAGCAGGCTGTCATTTGCTTACCTCCTACCCCCTCCTTGACTCTGGCCCACTTCCAGTCAATATAATTTAAAGAGAAAATAACTGTATTCTGGGGATAACATTCAAGCCACTTAGCATCACATTTTAGAAGCCTATGGCTGACCATAAAGGAAATATTTATGTGTTAATGCAAACCACAAAAGCAGCATTCTGCCATAGCTCCATGTCTCTTTTATTTAAGGGTAACATTTAAGCTAACACAGTGCTGAAGGCTTTGCAAGATTTATCACATACAAATCATAAGTTTGGATATTGGTACTCCTCCTATACCACTTTACAAATGAGGCAATTTTAACTTCAAGGTAAAGATCTTGCCTAATATCACAGAGATGGAAGGAAAGGATTAAGGCAGGATTCAACTCCAAACTCTCTAATTTCAAACTAAATTTTGCACCACTATATTATACTGTAAATTGTTAAAATCTATTTTCTACCCATTTTAACATCTGAAAGGCACTATTTGTAATAAAAAAAGAGAAGAAAGAAGAGGAAAAGAATTGTGTACCAATATGTAAAAGGCACTATGCATATCCTGGAATTACAAAGATTAGGTTAAACAGTCCTGGTCTTGATGGATTATTCACAGACTCAACAATTCACCATGCTTTCCAAATGGAAAACTTCCTTCATCCACCAATCCCAATATTTAGGCTCTTCAAAATTCTTTCTCACTTTCTCCATTCTGCCTTCCTTAACTAATTCCCTCTATTTATTTACTCAATCAGTCTAGCTATTGTGTTTGATATTGTATGTGATCTAAATTTCATTCCTGTAATTTCTTTTGTTTGAATGGCTTTGTGCATTAAACTCACATTCAACAAATACAGAGATGGTGTCTTCTACTTTGTTCTAAATGACCAGTTGTGCCAACAATACACTGTGTGTTCAATATCAAGTAGAGTATAAGATTCAGTTTGATGGGGCGAATCTCTGGTACAGAGAACTGGATTAATCTTAATTATAGCTTTATGAGAAATTATCATCATAGGTATCTTTTATTTTATGTAGAGGTGTATATGTTACTGGTAATAATCTACTTTTTGTGTGAGGCACAAAAGTGTTCATTATTTTGCTAATTAAAATAATCAACTTGATTTAAATCATTGCTATGAAAGAGATGTGATCTTTTATCAAGCCAAATATTTATGACTTTTTGTATATGCCCTTAATATGCTACCTGTCAAGTCACAGATAACTTTCTTACATATATAGAGTACATTATAAAACAATAAAGTAATTAATAGAACATAAACATATTACTTAATATTTGATATATTATTTTTACAGTCACAGCAAAAGATCAAGTGACATTTTATTTATGTTACTTAACAAAGTAAAATATTAATACAGTCACTGACATAAAGTACTGGGCAGAGGACTGTCCACTCCAGATTAAGAGATTTAAAGATGTTCTTTCATGGTGCAATAAAAGATTAAACAGTTTTAAGAAAACATTTCGAAGATAAAATTACTTCACTGGTAATTGATTATTCCACATGATCCTTTCCTAATAAGTACATATCTTCTAGAAAACATGTGTGTGCTTTTAACTTTTCATTCAGTTATACATATATACAGGGTGTGGCAAAAGTAAGTTTACAGTTGCTTGTATGGAAGATAATATAATCTATATATATATAAGCATAATATGCAAATCGACCAGACAGCGGAACTAGGGGTTGGCTATGATGCACACTGACCACCAGGGGGCAGATACGTAAAGCAGGAGCTGCCCCCAGCCCACGGGCCCCAATAACCTGATTGGGGCCTGCCAGCCAACCTCTTGGTCCCTCCCCACTGGCCAGCAGGCTCCAATTGCCCGATGGGGAACCGGGAACCGGGGGTGGTGACAGCGGAAGTGTGTGGCGCTAGGACCCCGATCACCCCGCCGGTCGCACCACACACAGAGGGTGACTTGCAGCAGTGGCAGCAGGAGGCGGGGCCAGCTGCCAGCAGCCAGGGAAGATCAGCCCTGATCACAGGCCAGGCCTAGGGACCCTACCCATGCACACATTTCGTGCGCCGGGCCTCTAGTTAATCCTGTATAATAAAAGGTTAATATGCAAATAGACCGAACAGCAGAACAACCGGTCATGTGCACTGACCACCAGGGGGCACGCGCAGAACATGGAGGGGTCAGCAGTAGGCGGCAGAGTGTGGAACATGGCAGGCATTGGCCGCGGCAGGATGGTGGAGCAGGTGCTGGGGATGCCAGACCAAGGCAGGGCACCGGTCGCTGTCATCAAAACGAGCCTCTGGTGGTTACTAAAAATTCTTTGCTTCTGCATACTGCGGTCCCACCTGGTGCTTGCACCTGATGCCGGTGCTGGAGCTGCCGCTCACACCTGCTGCCGGCACCTGCTCGGTGCGAGTGGCGTCTGCCGCCTGGATCGCCCCTCAGGGCTTCTCCACCTTCCCCTGCTCCTGAGGGGCGATCGGGCTGGCAGCTGCCTCTAGCACCCACTGCTGGTGACAGCCCGCTCACACCTGCTGCTGGTGCTGGCACCAATCACTTCGTGCATCAGCGCATGGGAGCAGCGGCAGCAGGAGCAGGGCTACTGGCAGACGGGAAAGGGGGCTGTGGTGGGAGAGGCCAGGTGGGGACACGCGGGATGGGCCAAGACCCACCCGTGCCCACTGCAGCCTCGCAGCCCAGTTACAGGGCCCCTAGTAAATAATAATACAAGAATAAACTGTGTTTCGCATACTGATAATGATAAACTTACTTCTGCCCCACCCCATATTTCAACAGATAAAACAGGTTACTTAAAATGTTGAGCAAAGCAACAAACTCAAGTGCTCACCGTTCCCTTTCTATTCCTTATTTTGGGCAAATGTTTAGGAATAACCCCCTTTAGGAATTATTATAGAAGAAATCTTTTTATTGAAGTGGGAAGTCAAACTGAATGATGTACAAAGCCCCAACCAAACCAGTTTCTTAATTAAGAACTCTGTTAAAAGTGTGCAGAGCCCCAATCAGACTGGTCAGCTTCGTCATCTCTCATGTGGAAGCCATACAATACTACTATCAATATGCTATCAAAATACAGTTTGAAAACTGAAAATAAAACCTTGTGATGGGTAATAGGTACTTCCAAATGTGCTTGATTAAAGAACTTTCCTCTGAATATATAAAACTAAAGAGAACATTTTGGAAAACAAATGTAATTATGCTTTGTAGAAGGTCTTGAAAAATGATTTTTTTAATGTATCTATCAAAATTCTACATAAATGTTTCACAATGGAAGCTCCCTATAGTCTGGCCTCACCTTCCTTTACTTCCCACAGCTCCTGACTGCCCACTACTGAGCTACCTGCTAGACCCCATTCGTCTCATTCTTGCTTCTGCCATGTGCCCAGTCACTGCCCAGCCAGAGTTCAGCGTCAACACTGACTTTCTGCATACACCTTCCCAATGTCACATGAGTATTATCAGCCTTATCCATTTTATATACAACCCTACCCTCAAAACTCAGACCCAATTCTGTATTTTCTTCTGACGTTTACAATTCACCACGTAATTATATACACAGCATGGCTATGGACATCTTTTTAACCTTACCCTATCTGAAAGCAGAGAAAGTATGGACCACCTATTTCTAAGCTTTGTTTCCACAACTAAATTGTTAATTCTGAATCTTACATTTATTCCTAGAAAATCTAGGTATTCAGTAAATATTTGATGGCTTATTAATAAAAATAAAATTACTGTGCTATTACTTTTTTTTTCAAAAAAATATATTTATATTTTTAAACTGATACATGGGTTTAATGTTCAATGGGTTTTTTCTTTAACCCTCAATTTTTCGGTATCTACCCTAACAAGTACCTCAGAAAACATCAATTACTAATTTCTAATATGCAACACCTCATGAATATTATTAAAAGTGCCAATTATATATACTAATCATTCATACATTTTTCTTCAAATCTTCTTGTAACCCTTGGCACACATACAAATTAAAACTGGTGCTGCCTGCCCTTCTAAAAATCACTATTTATTGTTTAATACAAACATATAAAAATAGCTTTGTTTTTTGTTCTGATTAGAAAAGTACCACATACATACCCCAAACAGATAATGCCTATTATCTACCTATAAACAGATTAAAAATCACTTGAGAGTCTAGTAGCAAACAGTAGATACAAACATTGTTACCATATTTGGAATATGCCCTTTCATAAATGTATACACATAACAGAAGTACAGGTTCTAGAACCTGCCCATTAAATCCTGGCTCCCTACTTCCCACTGCTGTTACATTGAGCTATTTAGCCTCCTGATAATTCTGTTTACTAATCTGTAAAATGGTAAACTCTGATGAATGTTGTGAACATTAAATGATATAATCAATGTAAAGCACTTAAAGTATCTAACATATAGCAAATTTTCAATGTTGCTCTATATCCTTGGCATAAATGCCATTTTGTCACCCACTTCACTCTGTTGGAAATACCTAGTAGACAAACTTCCCTATCAATAACTTCAAAAATATTTCATTTTGAACAGAAGCCTAGTGTTCTTTATACCAATGTACCACATTTATTCAACTATTATTGCTGCTGGACATTTTGACTGCTTCACTATCTTTACTAACAAGAATTCTGATGAACATAACTGTAGCCAACTCTTTGCATGTATTCATAATTACATTTTTGGAATAAATTCCTAGAATTAAAATTTCTGGTCCAAAGGGTACTCACATTTTCATTTTATTTTTTATATATATTTTTATTGATTTCAGAGGAAGGGAGAGGTAGAGATAGAAACATCAATGATGAGAATGATTTACTGGCTGCCTCCTGCACGCCCCCTACTGGGGATCAAGCCTGCAACCAGGCATGTGCCCTTGTCCAGAATCAAACCCAGGACCCTTCAGTCCACAGGTAGACGCTCTATCCAATGAGCCAAACCTGCTAGGGCAGTACTCACATTTTAAATGATTACACTTCCTTCCCCAGAAAAGTATAAGTTTACACATGCTTCTACACGCATATTCACCACAGCCTCCTCAACACTGGTATAGACATCTTTTCAACCTTATCCAATCTGAAAGAAGGAAAAAAATGATCCTACTTTATACTGCTTGAACTACAGGCAGGTGAAACATCAATTACTGGTTTACTGGTCTTTGTCTTCTTTTGTGAAATCCCTGTTCAAATCTTTTCCCATCTTTATTTTGGGGCAGCTACCTTATTCTGGCTAAGAGTTTTCTTACTTTAAAATATTACATTTTCACTGTCACATGTTGCAAATGTTTTTTTCAGCTTATGGTTTGGTATTTAAATTTACAACATTTTTATTGCAGAGATGTGTGTAATTTTCCAGTCAAGCATATCAATCTATTTGGGATTTCTGGATTTGGTATCACTCTAGAAATTTCTTCCTCAAACCCATTTATAAAAGTATATTCACCTACATCTTACTTTAGTACCTTTTGCACATTACTCTGATTCCTTTTTATGAAGTAAAGCATTAGGGAGATGTATTTGAAATCTTAGAGTATTATATCTGAAAATATCTCACATTGAACAAAGCATAATGCCTAGGCAAATCACTCTATTAAGGATAATGTAGAAGCAGCTTTATCTAAGCTTTCAGAGTAGAACATCATAAAAAGGCACATCATATACACTGGCTTCATATTTTTAGCAATTAATTTTTATCCCAGTCCATATACCTCTATTGTACTTCCCGGGCCTGTATATCCCACAGCTTACTTCACATCTGTACTCAAATTTCGGGGAAAATGGCCTCAGAGGTCCCTGTTATAAAGTGCTAAGAATTTTTCCCTTTATTCTATAGCAGATCTCAGCTGGAAGTAATACATGCATTTGTATTAATTTGATTACTGAATCATGGCAGAGATGATAACAATTTTTGATTGCCAAAGCAGTAGCTGATATAGATATAAATGATAGAGATAGAGATAGAGATGATGGAGATGGAGATGGAGATGGAGATGGAGATGGAGATGGAGATGGAGAGATTTAGAGATTTAGAGATTTAGAGATTTAGAGATGTATAGATATATATGGTCCAGGGATGGGGGGAAAGACCTGATATAGCTTTTGTTTCTTGTTTGTTTACATTAGTTTATCTTTCTTAGAAAAATATAAAGTCAGGTTGAAGCCAAACAGAACACTGGCAAGTAGCCCTTCTTTGAAAGTAATCAATCTTTCCCTCACACATTGTTAGAAAAGCTGAAGAGGAACATCATCGTTTTAAAAATTCATTCCTGAGGGGATGAAAGAGAAATACATATTTCATCCTAAAGTGATGAGTTGAACTGTGTTATTTCGGTATTATTTCATGCTCTTAAAAACAGGTAAATATCAGCATCCTTTCAGATGCTCTTCAGTTTTAAATTGTACACAAACAAAATAAAAATAAAAACACATTTGATCTCTAAGCCTGGTAATCAAACAGCAATAACTCAAATCTGTATAGAGTTGTACAGTCTATAGAGCTTTTTCATAAACTTTATTTTATTTAGTACTGACAACATAGTGTAGGACAGGGATTTTAGTGAGAAAAGGAACTCAACCTGAATTAACAAATCTTGTAAGTGGAAGGGCTTGAACCCAGGACACCTCATCTTCCCTCAAATCTAGGGCATATATTAGTCACCCAACAAGCACAGCAGCCCCCACCCTGCACCTCTGAATGCCCCCTTCTTCAAAGGCCTGCATATTCACTAAGCCTTCACACATTGCTCTCCGACCACTTCTATCTAGTCAGCCATGGATTCTTTAGTGCTTAATATTCCATGGCCCATTATTTTGTACTAGTGTCCCAGTGCATGGATTCGTGCACACTGAAAGGAAATTAATTAAAAGAAATATTTTAATATTGCTTTTCGCCCTGTCTCTACAATAGAAGTATCAACCAAATTCACAATCAATAATGACAGATCGAAACACACACGTTTGATTGACGTCAGCGAGAACTTTATATGTATCGTGCATGCGAGAGTCAACTTTGCCTTTTATATATATAGAATAAACTTGCTTAATTAGACCTTCTTTCTGATTTAGCTAAACTTTTTCCAGCCCAGAGAAGCTCCCCAACTTCTCTTTCAGGTAATTATCAGCAACACAGCAGTAAATATCAACACAAAGCAGATTATTATTGTAGATCACACAGGGAGAACAAAGGGTAAATTATTTAACTGCAGCAGTGTTTGACTATATTCTGTGCAGTGAGAAAACCTGAAGTCATTTTCATGTTCCATCATTTCTTACTCTTCAGTCAGGTCAAGTTTCTAAACTTTCTAAATCTCCGTTTTCTGGCTAACGAAAAGGAAATATGATTCTATGGAATCTCCTATTCACCTACTCCAGGACTTCTGTGAGGATCAAATGAAATGAGGCATGTGAAAAGGCTTCACAAACATTTGGTTAAAGTGTAAAATGTTTGCACCTGGCTCTAAAGCAAGTTGTGTTCCTGGGCTGAAGAAACTCTAAGGAGGCTAGTCGCTAGGGAGAGGAAGACGAGCGTTGCTACATGCTGTCATTACCCGGCGCCCACAGCGACCTTTTCCAGGCTGGGCTGGGGGCCGCATTTTGTGCCATGGGGTCTTGGCAGCACTGGCTGTGACTTGGTGGGATGTCGCTCTGGGGTGGTGGCGGGGCCTGTGTCCCACTTAGGGGAAGGCGAGTGTTGCTTTGTCAGCGCCAGATCTGTGATGCCATTTATTTTTAAATGGCCAGTGCGCGTCATGGCAGCTCCTGCGTTGAGAGTCTGCCCCCTGGTGGTCAGTGTGCGTCATCGCAACCGGTCGGATGGTAGGAGGGACACTTAGCATATTAACCTTTTATATAGATAGATTATATATATAGATTACTGGTAAATTGCTTTCTCTCCCACTTACAGATAAGTCTGAAGTAATTGTTAGTTCTTCCAAGATAAAGCCTTTTGTAACTTCCCACAGTACCAAATGTAAGAGCTAAAAACTGATTGTTAATAAACCAGAACAGGGAGGTTATGTTCCAAAAAATGAAAAACAAGCTATTTTTAAAAGCCCTGCATGACACTAACCCAGACGTGTTGTCCCTGTGCCCACCAGCAGGCTCCCAGATCTGCTCGAAGTGCACACACAAGAACATGCCCAACAGGCACACAGTGTTCTCAAGGTGGACTCAAGGTTTTTAAAACTGAGGAGGTGGCAATATTTTTTTTTTATCCCAAGGCCTGGGGTGTGTTGCCTGGAGGCTTTTCTTTACAAAACAGGCTTTTCATGCTTGCTGCAGCCAGCAGGGGCCCCTGGGTGGGGCAGGAGGAGGCAGGGAAGGAAGGAAAGAGAGAAGCAGAGTCAGCAGGAGAAGGTCCTCTCACTCCCAATGATGAAATTCCCAAGAAGCTCCCATTGCTTTATAAAATATGAAAGAATAAGTAGGTGAGGGGAGAAGGAGAGACAGTGGCTTCTCTGCCATGCCAAGACAGGTCTCATGTTAATTAACGTATAGCCCAAGTGTTAACTCTGTCATGCTATTTTTATCTCTGATGAGAGTACAAGTTGTTCATTTTCAAAACTCCCAACTATTTAAAAAAAAAAAAAAACAAAACACCTAAAAACCTTTGCACAAGCACCTATTCCTCACCCTCCACCCCACAGATATCAAAAGTTTCCTCCTTTATAAACACTAGAAGCCCGGTGCATGACATTCATGCATTCAGGGGGAGGGGGAGTCCCCTCAGCCCGGCCTGTGACCTTTAGCAGTCCGGAGCCCCCAGGGGATGGACATCCTTAAGCCGCAGTTGGACATCCTTAGCTCTGCCATGGAGGCGGGAAAGGCTCCCACCGCTACAGCTGCGCTCTCCAGCCTTCAACCCAACTTGTGGCTGAGCAGCGCTCCCCCTGTGGGAGAGCACTGACCATCAGGGGGCAGCTCCTGCATTGAGCATCTGCCCCCTGGTGGTCAGTGTGCATCATAGCGACTGGTCGTTCTGCCGTTCAGTCAATTTGCATATTACCCTTTTATTATAGAGGATGGTGGTTCCATCTTCCATCCAGCCTGCTGTATTCACTCCAAGGGATGGACTCCCTGCCAATGCATGCAGTCACACATTAAGACATGCTAGGCCTGCTGCATGAACCCACCTTTACAGCTTCAATTAGATACAAGGCATCCATCCTCACGATCATGAAGACCCACTGGATTCACCAATTCATTGAACATAAGACTGCATCCAAGTTTTGCTCATAAGATCATTTTCTAATATATATTTGTCAATATTTAACTCATTGATATAGTGGATCCCCTGTTTTTAGCATTCAGTTTATGTCTAGCAACCTCATGCATTTTTCTGGATAACGTGAACATATCCTGTGATCTGTAAGTTCTGATTAATGGGAGTGAACTCCCATTATGATAATGTTGACAATTCATAACTTTGAGGAAACCAACTTTAAGATGTTTCTTTAAAACAGAAAGTATTTAAACTAGTCATGGGCGAGGGATAACCTATAGATGGAGAAATAGCTATAATGCTATCATTGCCTCTCTCTTTTCTTGAACAAAAACATAATTCTTTTGTAAGCCATAGTTAATGCATAAGCAAATGCAAAGCACAAAATCATCACTATTAAAAACTGGGAGGGGGGTACACAATAAAAGGTAGCATAAGAAAGCCTTGTGGATATGAAACCATTCCATTCTTCATGTGGTCGTGGTTCCATATTACAAAGTTGCATGGAACTAAACACACACAAATGAGTATATGTAAAAGTGGTGCTATCTGCATAAGTTCTGCAAATTGTGCCAGTGTCTTGGTTTTGATACTGTACTACAGTCATGCACAATGATGTTACCACTGAGGGAAAACTAGGTGAAGGGATACAGGCATATGAAACCTGTATTGGGTGGGAGGTGATTTCCTATGAAACTATAATTATTCAAAAAGAAAACCCATCAGTTGCAAAAACTATTTGCTAAACACACATATATACATCATACACACAGACACACACACTCACACACTCACACACACACACACACACACACACACACACATCTAGTCAAGTCAATCAATATTTCTTAAGCTCACAGTGCTGCCTGACACTGCTCTACATGATGGAACTATAGACAAAAATTGACATATCTTTGATCTTGAGGAACTCCCAGCCTAGTCATCACCACTAAAGTAGTGAATGGAGGGAAAGAAGGTTCAATCATACGTTAGGTGGAGAAAGCCTGGGAAGATCTGCAGTTGGTCCATGTCATAGTTGAGCTTGACATGGAAGCAAATGTATTTCTAATCACCATTCTATGCCAAAAATAAATGGTTATGTGTAACTAATATAAATGCTCATATTAACATTAAAAATCTCAATTCTGGAGAGAAGTTTCTGCTGAATGTATTTCTAATTTAAAGGCAAAGAAATGTTCAGTTAACATAAGCTGACTTCTTTCACAAGAGAGAGAATCACAGAGTTTGGCTTAAAAAATCTCAATGTTACTTTTAAATTGCTTTTTGAGATGTCTTCAAAAATGTTATTAAAATTATTCAAGCTAAATTTACAGCTGACTTTAAAACATATAAAACTGAGGGGTGATAATCTCCCAGGGGGAAAAAAAAACTACCTTATATTATTAAAATTTAAACATCCATAACTAATAAAAGAACATTAACCTGGAAGAGAGATCACTATTTTTCCAAATATAGCATAGATTTACTTGCATGCTATGTACTTTCCTGGAAAAGTTTTGTAAAAGCAACAATTTCATTTTAACTTAATATGATCTTTTATTTAAGAGAACTTGCTCCTTGATTTTGCTCAATTTTCAATTAACAATATCTCAATATTTTACTTTTAACTTATTAGTCTCTCTGCCAAGTTGACTTAATCAAATCTTTGGACTCCCTCATATTTCTAATACTAGAGGCCCAGTGCACAAAATTCATGCACTCAGGGGCGGGGGGGCGGGGGGAAGAGATAGTTCCCTCAGCCTGGCCTGAGCCCTCTCGCAGTCCAGGAACCCACAGGGGATGTCTGATTGACAGCTTAGGCCGGCTCCCCAAAGGGGCCTAAGCTGGCAGTCAGACATCCTTAGTGCTGCCGCGGGCACTCACCAGCCATGAACCCAGCGCAGGGCTTCTGGCTGAGCAGTGCTCCCCCTGTGGAAGCGCACTGACCACCAGGGGCAGCTCCTGCGTTGAGCGTCTGCCCCCTGGTGGTCAGTGCATGTCATAGCAACTGGTTGTTCCGCCATTCAGTCGATTTGCATATTAGCCTTTTATTATATAGGATTATATCTGGAAAATGCTACATCAGAAAACACAATTCTGAAAAATTTTAAAATAACAGCAAGTGCCAGTATTGTGTTTTGGACTTACTAAAGATCTATTACAAAAATATGCTTTTGGAAATAGGAGAAAATAAAAAATAAAGAACCCATGTTGGGTTTCAAAAGTTAATAGAATTAATAAAGATGGAAATTCTACAGATACCTTTAACCTCAGCAGGGACGATCACTGGACTCAAGAGGGCAGAGGCAAAGATGGCAACGCTGACTACACAAGACTTGATTTACACACAGCAACACCCTGTAATGCCCCAAACCTTTCACCTGTCATCTAAAAATTCAATATAAAATAATGCCTTGCAGTTGTTAATGTAGAAATTATGTATTATGGCTTGTTCATAAACCAAACACATGAGAGTAAGTCCTAGGACTTCTCATCACAAGAAAAAAAAATCCTTTCTTTTCTTTTTTCTGCTATTTTTATTGTTTCTGTATCAAGGAGGGTGCTAATTAAACTTACAGCAGTAATCATTTCACAGTATATGTAAGTCAAACCATTATGCTGGGCATCTTAAACTTATACAGTAATTATATGTTAATTACATCTCAATAAAACTAGAAAAAAAGGATGTTTAAGCAAAATTAACATGATTTACTATGGTATGGAATTTTCTTGTTTTCCTGTTAAATGTAATATATTTGACCTAAAAATTTATCAAGAAATATTAAACAGCCCTAAATAAATGACTAGAGATAACAAGTTATGAGACTAAAAGTATTTATTTTTTAAATGCCATTTATCTACAAAAAGAAAGCATATGAATTCAATGCAGTCCCAATAAGAATCCAAAAAGTACTATTTATCTGATGTTTTGTGGAGCTTTATAAGCTTATCTAAAATATATTCGTAAGTATAAAGGGCCAAGAAAAACTTCTTACAGGGGAGAAGAAAGAAAAAAACATGAGTGTCAAAAACTGGGTGTGGTGTTAAACAGATATTCTGGATAAAATAACTCTACTACAGATATCACATATTAAAATATACAAATGGCAAATAAGATATATAGGTTCGTTAATTTAAATTTTCCCTAATAAACAGCATTCAGAATGTCATGACTCTTAAAACTTAATCTGCCACAGACTTTGGGAACAAATCATCACTTCACATATATTTTTTGTGTCTACCATGTGTAACTAATATAAAATGCTCATCTTAACGTAAGGTTCACATTAACATAAGGTGTCTACCATGTACCAGGCATAGTGTCACGTGTTAAAATTCAACAGTCATCCCAAGCAAACAGGATTTATGCCATCATGGAGAGCTTCTAGAAGGAAGAGACAAAGGTGTGCTCCATGCCACCTATATATGGAATACAGGACTGTGCAATATAGACCACCCATTACTCCTGAAAAATTAACTGATGCCCCACGCACATGCACTGAACACCCACAGTCCTGGACTAGGGCAGAGAAATCCAGAGACCTAGGGGGCCTTCATCAAGCCAAGAACAGTTTCAGGAATGAAATGGACTTCTAGTACTATAAACTCAGTGCCAACATGCTTACAACTTCTCTCCCTTATTTTCAAACCACTTAAGATTGAATAAGAGATTCTTAGAATACCTCATTTAGACACAAAAAATTATACTATAAAACAAAGCTGCTGTTACTGATAGGCATTTTCTCCACAATTCCTGTGGGAGCAGTCCTCTCTCCTTAAACACACATCCATATGCAGTATCGTCATACAACCCAGATTTTCAAAAGCTGAGGTACTAAAAAATGTTTATACCAAGTCTCACAATAATGTATGCCTTAGCAAAGCAGGTTAGAATGAAAACCACTCTTTTGATTTCGATCCACACTATCTTATAACTCTCCAAAGTCTCGTTGACATAAAAGCTTGACATCATCCTTGACCCCTCCCTCCTCCACCCAGACCTTTGTCATTCTATCAGCTGCCAAGTCCTATGAGTTCTGAGGATGACTCTCAATTTGAAATCTTTTCCATTTGCAGTGTCACAATTGTCTAGGAATAAATAAAATTCACACTATAACCCCAAACCACATCTTGAAAATCATTCCCCACCATGTATACATATTAGCCACACCTTTGCTCACATCATTCCTTTCACCTCAAATAATCTCTGACATAAGTTCCATCTTCCCAACTTAGCTGTAAAACAACTTTCTCAAAGAAAGTATGTGCTAATTCTCTACCATCTCTAAGCCACCCCCTAATTCTCATGCCGTTCACAGGCCTTGAGGGGTAGTTACTTATGTAAGTATTTATTGTGGAAGTATTTATGTATTTACATAAGGATAACACTTGCCTTGTCCCACCCAGTTCAAAGATGTATCTTATGTACCTTTTTATGAGTACCATGCCTCAGATGGGACTGCACACAGGAGATTATTAATAAATATTTACCAAATAGAATTAACCTTGAACATTCCATTTCATCATTAAGATACTGACATTCTCAAAGGCAAGGTAAATGGGCTAAAATTTTGATGAGTGAGAGGACAGGAACTTTAATATCTCAATTGATTGCAGCACCTGTTATTTCCTAAAACTCATCAAAATCACTAACATTCGCAGCTCAACTTCATGAAAAGGAAATCCAAAATCAAAGA
The DNA here is from genome assembly GCF_963455305.1 of Plecotus auritus. NCBI lineage: Eukaryota > Metazoa > Chordata > Mammalia > Chiroptera > Vespertilionidae > Plecotus > Plecotus auritus. The sequence goes on along the minus strand of NC_137772.1, from coordinate 65,295,115 downwards.
TACGGCAATGAAATTCCCCCAGATTTCTCTGACTTACACACACACACACACACACACACACACACACAGCAAAAAGGGGTGGAGGCCAGGCCAGGACAGTGAAGTTTGTACAGCAATCTTTTGAGTCAGAATGCCTTAGTCCACTCATGCCTCCACACTTGCTATAGTGTGAATGCACTCAAGATATATAAATTCTCTGCACCTTAATTTCATCATCTGCAAAATTATGACATACTACCTCCTTCATATAAAATATGTATATGCCAAATAAGTACTATATAAGTGTTTGCTATTATTATTTTCTGTGATACAGATGTCTTATGCATAACTTAATTAAGTATTTAGAATGAGGGTATCCGCTAATTCTTAAGAGATAAGGTCTCAAGTGCAATGAGCAGCATGACGACCCAGTTTTGAAAATGGATATGACCTGGGAGCAGCTCCCCCTGCCAGGCATATTCCGTATTTTCACTAAAACAATGATATCAAAAGGTCAGAGGGTCCCAAACACTGCTTAAAAGAAGCAAACCCAGGATAGGCGCTGTTTTGATTCAGCTATGTTAAACACTTGGAGGTAAAGCCGTAAGAATCCTAGTTACAGCCTGAATTTGAATTGACTGAAAGACTTAATGGATTGCTGAGCCTTAACATCAATTAAGACCTGATAAGTATGTCCAAAAGGATAATAAAATAATTCAGAAGGTCCTCATAAATACGTAACATTAAATATTTGCAATGTGTCATTCAAGCAAACAGATAAGATCTTTGCTTCAGAGAACAGAAACTCACAAAGCATTCAAATGAATATGAGAAAAGCATTAACTGAGGCACAAATTAAAACTGAGACAGCACAATGATCTCTATGGGTAAGAAGACTTTCTAGTACCTGGATATCCCAGGAGACACAGCAAAATAAGAAGAAACAGAGCAAGAGGGGAACCAGAGATTCAAGAAGCAACAAAAGATTAGTCAGGATCTTCCTCAAGATTATCCAAACACAAACACACACACACACACACACACACAGAGAGAGAGAGAGAGAGAGAGAGAGAGAAAAAAGGAGGAGGAAGAGGAGGAGGAGGAGGAGGAGGAGGAGGAGGAGGAGGAGGAGGAGGAGGAGGAGGAGGAGGAGGAGAAGGAGGAGGGAGGGGGAGGAGAGTGGGGGAGAAGGGGGGAGGAAGAAGAATAAAAGTAAATAAGATTCCATGCATGATAAGTAGAGTCTGACTAATTGAAAAACCTCTCCCCAAGGTTAAACTGAGATGCCTCCATGAAATACTACTTTTTCATTAAGTCTGTAAACTTGAAAGATTGGATGAAATAAGGGTCTAGCACTGCTCAAGCTTTTCTAATTATCCTGCTAATGGCCAGATGGAAAAAAAAATTAAGATCCTCATCCTTTGACAGATTAAACCATTTAAAATATCAAAAATTAATACACTCAAATGCTTCAAAAGAATAGGCTATGCTTAGTAATGACTAAATAAGGGTGTGGGGAAGAAGGACCAGGAAAAGAAAATTCACAGTGTTGTGACTGAGGGTCATTCTGTCTGTGACAAAACAGGGCAATGAAACTGAGACAACTACAAAATTCACTCCAATGTGCCTACAAACACAGAACAGACCCCAGTGGACAAATGGAAATTAACTTGTGTGTGTGTGTGCATGCGTGTGTGTGTGTGTGTGTGTGTGTATACACGCAATGATTTCAGTGTTTCTTGATATTTTACTAAAATACAGTAAATTCTAATCCTTAAATGTCTTGGAACAGTAAAAGCTACCAAGCTTCCATTTATAAAGAGCATTGATTAATTACTTAATGCAAAGGGACAAAGCTAGTTTATGTGGCAAAAAGACATAACAGGTTTACATTTTTCTCCTAGGAAGAGTGCCTTGACAAAGGTTTGCATTTCTATATTTAAGGGAATGTTTATGTTTTCAATAAAGACTAAAATTGTCAAAATTGGTCAATGGATTTATTATGTTAAGTTGGGCTGATCTTCACAGCAATTGCTGTTTAGATTGAAAGAAATAAGAAAGCATTAAATCCATAAAACACACCTATGTTTACCAACAAGCTGATAAGAAATTTTGCATCTATACTTATAGCCACCAATAATATACAATATTCTTTAGCAGATCATGTTTCATTTCCATGACTTTTTGGCAAAACAACACAATGTGGTCAATCAATGAATAACCTCTGCAGTCAGAACAGAAATAAAAACCCTCTTACACTTTGCCCTTAGATGAATGCCTCATCAGAGTCCCTAGGAAAATAAGCCACCTCACAAAAAATAACAGCAAGGAAGAAAAACATGTCAAGGCCCAAACTACAGACACAAGGCCTCAGACTCCACCCTGGAACCACCACTACTTCCACCCTCTTCCTTTACTAGCACCGTTATTTGGGATCCCAATTCTGCACCTGTGAAACAGGATGATGAAAACACCTGCTTTGCAACAACCTCGCAGCATCAAGTACACCTGGAACCAGATCTTGGATTCTAATACCAGTCACCAATAACAGGAGCCAGGTATCCCTGGAGAAATGGCTGATTTTAGGACTGAGGCAGGAAATACAATATGAATGTGTAGCTTCTTGCAGTTCCAGTAAAATAGAGAAGTACATTTAAAAACAAACACAAAATAAAACACGATAACTGAGGTTTGTCCAAGGGATACAAAGGCCAAGTAAAAGAGCTCCCAATGACCCAAAGTGGAACAATTTGAGCAACAAAATGATTATAATCCAAAGACTAAAATAAAAATCCACACGTCTATACTGATATAACTGGGAAGAAGGAAGGGACAGAAATGGGTGGGATGGGAAGGGATGGGAAGGGATAGGAGGGGATGGGATGGGGTGGGGTGGGGTGGGGTGGGCAGATAAATAGATGAAAAGACAAGCAAATGAGTAAGGGAAAAGAGACAAGTCTCATAAGCTGATGAATTCCAAATAATTTCTCTGTACACAGTACCTTCAAGAAAGTGCAGCATAACTCCCATTCCTTAAGTGACTTCCTTCCACAGAATACCAGTGAGAAAAGAAGGAAAGAGAGGGACTTCATGGTGGAGAAACCCTATCTCAACCAGATAATCGCGGACAGCAGCAACCATGAAAAGTCATTTCCATAGTATATACTGTTGATTTGATGTAATGAGAATGGCATTTTACTTCTGGGATCCTCCTCTCAAAAACCTCTAACTCCAGACCAATCATGGGAAGAACATCAGACAAATACTAATTGAGAGACATTCTACAAAATATTTGACCAGAACTCTGCAAGCTGTCAAAGTCATCAAATACAAGGAAAGTCTGACAACTGTCAGAGCCAAGACAGTCAAAAATACAGGACCACAAAATGTAGTAAGGGCTGCTGGATGGGATCCTAGAACAGACAAAGGACAGTGGGTAAAACTGAAGAGACATGAACCAAGGATGGACTTTAGTTTCATAAATTATAATACATACTAGTGGCCTGGTGCATGAAATTCGTGCATGGGGTGAGGGGGGGGGGGGTTCCTCAGCCCAGCCTGCACCCTCTCCAATCTGGGACCCCTCGAAGGATATCCTACTGCCTGTTTACAGGGATCGGCCTAAACCAGCAGTCAAACAGCCCTTTTGCAATCCGGGACTGTTGGCTCCTAACTGCTCACCTGCCTGTCTGCCTGCCTATTTGCCCCTAACCACTCTGCCTGCCGGCCTGGTCGCCCCCAAATGCCCCCCCCCAGCCTGATCACCCCCAACTGCCCCCCGTGCCAGTGTGCTCACCCCCAACTGCCTCCCCTGCCAGCCTGCTCACCCCCAACTGCCCCCCCTCTGTCCTGATCACCTCCAATTGACCCCCACTGACAGCCTGCTCACCCCCAACTGGCCCCCCTGCTGGTTTGCTTACCCACAACAACCCCGCCCCCCACCAGCCTGATCACCCACAACCGCCCTCCCCTCTTGGCCTCTAACTGCCTCTACTTCGGCCCCGCCACCATGGCTTTGTCCAGAAGAACGTCCGGAAGGTCTCCTGGAAGGTCTCCCAGTCTAATTAGCATATTACCCTTTTATTAGTATAGAGAGGCCTGGTGCACGGGTGGGGGCCAGCTGGTTTGCCCTAAAGGGTGTCCCAGATCAGGGTTGGGGTCCCACCTGGGTGCCTGGCCAGCCTGGGTGAGGGGCTGATGGCTGTTTGCAGGCTGGCCACAGCCCCTGGTGACCCAAGCTCCCAGCCCCTCCTTTTTTTCTTTTTCTTTTTTCAGTGCCTCCTTTGAGCGGAGGCCAGAGCCAGCTGGAAGCAGGTATCTGGGATTTATTTATCTTCTATAATTGAAACTTTGTAGCCTTGAGCAGAGGCCAAGGCCCGCCAGGGCAGGCAGGAAGCCACCATCGCCTGGGACAACCCAAGCCTCCTGCTTGCTCCAGCTCCGTGGCCGCTGCCATCTTGGTTGGGTTAATTTGCATCCTTTCTCTGATTGGCTAGTGGGTGTAGTGGAGGTACGGTCAATTTGCATGTTTCTCTTTTATTAAATAGGATACAATACTAATGTAAACTGTCAGTATAGGGGAACTGGGTGTGGGGTATATAAGAATTCTCTGTACTACCCTCACATTATTTCTGTAAATCTAAAATGTTTTAAAATAAAGTTTAATTTTTAAAAATACCTGCCTCAGCTCAAAGCTAAATTTTCAAAAGGTTTCGGAAGGAAGCTGTTGTTTGCTGGTATACAGTTACATTTACACAAGATGAATAAGTTCTAGAGATCTGCTGTGCAATACAGTGCCTATAATTAATGGAAGTGTGCACTTAAATGTGTTAAGAGGGTAAATTTCATTTTAAGTGCTCCCCAAAAAAGCAAAGGGATACAGAAACTCTTAGAGGTAATGGATGTACTTATACCTTGATTAAAGAGATGGTATCATGGGATATGCATATGTTCAAACTCATCAAATTATATACATTAAATATGTGCAATTTTTATATATCATACTTCAATAAAGCTGTAAAAGATTATGGAAGCACTGTGTTCACTGGCTACACCTTTTAAAAATGTATTAAAAATAAATATTATACTTTCCATCTGTTTTGCAAAAGAAAAAACCTATTCCATTTATTTTGAGGGGTCCTTAGAGGTTTGTTTTTCCACCTGAAAAAAAAGGTCACTATGACATCAGGTGGGACCTTTAGAGAGAATCACAGGAGAAGAAGAATTACCCTTAAGAGATTATAAATTAGAAATTAATCATATAAGGTTGTTGGTTTCTGGACTATAGTTGAGATTGCTCAGATACATGGTAACGACTCTAATAGGAAATGTTTAAGTATCATTAACAGAATGATCTCTATTTACAAACATTATGGGTTGATTTTTTTACCACATATTTTTGTCTGATCATCTTATTACGGTGTTCTATATAGGCAAAGACTACTCTGCACTTTCTTACTAGACCACTGTAGATATTAATTGTATTTATTATCTCTTTACTGCCATGGCATCTCCTGTAAATTATTCATTTTAACATTCATTGTTTTATTTGGAAAGAAAAGCAAGGAATTAACATATATATTTTTTTTAATTATAGCAATATGAAGCTTAATTGTGTATATTGCAACTGGACATATATCTATCTTCCAAGAATCTTCTCAGAACCAGCACTTCTTCATCCCACATATATGCTGCTTAGTCCCTTCCCCTCCAGCCTGAGAGTGGCCTATGATCTTGACCTAACCAATCTGAACATTTTCCCATGAGGTCGCATTGATTGGTTTGGAAAATGCACCCAACTGTTAAGGTATCAGAAGAAGTGTCTGCTCTTTCTCTAAGAATGCAAAATGTCCTTATGATAGAGGCAGCAATACTATTGCCACATTTTAATGGTCTTAGATTAAAGCAAGCAGAAACAACAAAGCTTTCAGTGAATATAGAAAGAGGGTATTAATGGAATAATTTAAACGGCTGCATGGGGCTGTAACTCAAAAGCAGCCTCACCTCTTGGATGAATGTATTCCATAAGTCAATAAACCATAAATCTGTTTTTGATTAAGCAAATTTGAGTTGGTGGATCAAAGCTGTGAATGTCAGCAAACTTAAAAAGACAGTGGCTTAGATATGGCTGTAGTTTCTATCTCTAGCATTCAAGGTACAGCGTCAAGCAGTTAGGGGTTGGTATGAAAGTTCTGCTTCCTCAGCTCTTACAGAATCCATCACATTCCAAATCACAGTGCCACCTTTCCTAGAGTTTCATCCCATCGGTTTACTTTGGCAGCTACACCTCTAACCATGATGTCCACATTCCACACAACAGAAACAAAGAAGAGATGAAGATATGGGGAAAAGAAATGGACTAGGTGATTTCTAATTGGGTTCACAGAAGCTCCTGCACTATACATGTACTAACATCTCACTGGCTAGAACTTGCTTGGCCACATCTAGAGGATAGACAATATCATCGTCATGTGGGCAGCCATGCACACAACTGAAAATTCTATTATCACAGAAGGAAAAAAACAGATCTTGTGGGACAATCAGCCTCTACCACATTTGGGATACCATATTTTCTAACCAGCACAACTTAGGTAAATCATATGCTACATAATAGGTGTTCTTTTAGGGACGGTAATTTAAAAGAGAGTAAGAAAAACTTTTAAGGTGAGAGAGTATTAGAAAGTTTAAGGCATTAAATCATTGTAGTACTTATATTTGGGGACTCCCACACACAATACATACATAGAGTCCAGCAACATAACATTTAATCTCACATTTTAGAAAAGTTGAAGTTTCAAAAGTAGACCTTTATCATGTGGCCCAAAGTTAGCATAAGAATGCAAATTAAGTAAGAAATTTAAAATCTACGATAAATAAGGAAAATCTGGAAAGAAAAGAACAAGAAACTCAAAAGAAAAACCTAATAAAAATATGAATCAGAAAGGATATATGCACCCCTATGTTCATAGCAGCACAACTTACAATAGCTAAGATTTGGAAACAGCCTAAGTGCCCATCAGCAGATGAGTGGATTAGAAAAAAGAAGGAATTCTTACCATTTGCATGGATGGAATTGGAGAGCATTATGCTAAGCGAAATAAGCCAGTCAGAGAAAGATAAATATCACATGATCTCACTGTGTAGATTATGAACAACATAAACTGATGAAAAAAATAGAACTAGAGACATAGAAGCATTGTACAGACTGTACAACCTATGAGGGAAGGCCGGGGGATAAGAGGGGAAGAGATCAACCAAAGGACTTGTATGCATGCATATGAGCATAACCAATGGACACAGACTGTAGTGTGGGAGGGACTGTGCTTAGAGGTGGGGGTGGCTGGGGAGAGGTCAACGGGGGGAAAAGGAGACTCATGTAATACTTTAAACAATAAATAATTTAAATTAAAAAAAGAATAAAGTTTTAAAAATATGAATACATGATTGACAGTAGAGAAATTCAAATGGTCAACAAGAATATGACTTTTGGATCAAGAGAGAGCAGACTGATCATACACACTGACTTTCAGTCTTTCCCCAATTCAAATAAAATGAGAGGTAACAGATTTTTTTAGACATAGAATGTGAGATGAGTCATTAACAGGAAAGAAAGAAAAGAAAAAGCTGATAAGCAGATGGAATAAAGGTAAATGATTTAGCAGACTAAGCCAATTGTGAGGAAAACTGAGAAGCAATATGACTTAAAAACAAAACAAAACAAAAAAATGTCAACTCCATTTTAGTTAGATCTCCAGACTAAACATGGATGACTACCTTCCACAATCCTAGATGACCACTGGTTATTATCTGGTGAGAATAAAACATGGGGCCTCTGCTGAGAGACCAGGGACACTGTGTGGGTAAAGGATTCATACTGAGAACATAGTGAAGGAGGAAACAGAGTGAGGGAGGGAAGAGAGTGATGAGATGTGCAATTTTTTTTCTCATTAAGGTCGCCCCATACCTGTAGGCCAGAATCTTGAAGGTCTTTCGATGGAGAACCCAATTAGCCCTAGAATCAAACCTAAAGATATTTCTTACCATCAGGGTCTCAAAAAATAGCCCAGATAGGTGACCATGCAAAGAAGTCCACAGACGAACTCAAAGGATTAGAAAGCCATTTAGTGCTCCAACCAGATATCACAGTGATTATTAATGCATTAAAAAAACAAACAAACAAACAAACAAAACCACGCCAAGAGGATGTCATTAAAAAAGATTATTTATAGCCCTGGCCAGTGTGGGTCAGGTGGTTGAGCACTCTCCCATGCACTGAAAGATTGCTGTTTTAATTCCTGGTCAGGGCACTTGGCAGGTTGTGGACTGGATCCTCAGTAGGAGGCATGCAGGAGGCAGCCAATCAAAGTTATGCTCTCACATTGATGTTTCTCTCCCTCTCCCTTCCTCTTTCTCTAAAAATCAATAAACTATTCTTTAAAAAAAAAAGAAAGAAAACTCTTGTTTTAAGAAAAGGATTATTACAGGAATAAAAACAACAATGAAAAGTATTTTTAGAACTTAAAAGAGTGAAATATTAGATAAGAAGATGGGAAAACTATGATGATACAATCTTTTAGAAAGTAGAACAAAAGACAAGAAGAGAAAAATAATTTTAAAAATCACAATTCTAGCCCAGGATTTCAGGATATGGGAGTTAAAGAGAAAATGGAGATGAGAACAGCATCAACAAAATAGCTGTTCCTCAAACTTTCATTCTTGGAACTCATAAATGAATGATGAAAGTGGATTTGAGGTAGTAATCTTTGGAGGAAACAATACCCCTGGATCCTCTAACATGTCTGTATCTGGTTGCTTGCTATCTGAACTCAGTAAGTGAATTAATTGAGATAAAATGAGATTTCTGTATTTGAAAAAAATCCTAAAGCAAGAATTTAAGTTTATGAATTATAAGGCCAGGTGAAGACTCTACAAAAAGTGATGAAGACAGACCACATAAAGGCCATCACTGAGAAGGGACACTTAGAACAAGAAGACTCTTCTATGAAATTACAGAGAGAAAACACAAGAGGCAGGAGAGAAAAGCTTATTAGTAAAAGTATTGGGAATTGCAATGTCATCCAAATAGAAACTGGAAGGGGAGGACTGCCTTCAAATTTCAAAGAAAAAGTATTTCCCATCCTGAATTCCAGACTCAATTACACTATCAATCAAGTGTAAAAGGTAAAGATATACTAAACATGCTAGATTTCAAAAAGTTACCTCTCCTACAACCTCCTGCCTCAGGTAGGAGGATGTGCATAGCAAAGAAGGGAGTACACAGAAAGGACAGAAACGTGAGATGAGGAGACAGAGGGCATAAGAGAAAGAAAGGATGGCTATGGAGACCCCAGGACAAGAGCTGTGCACAAGGCAGGGCAGGACTGAAGGCTCCAAGGAGAACACCTCATGAGTCTGACGGCATAGAGAGTTAGACAATCAAGGATTGAAGCAGACAATAAAAATTATAGCAAAGGCAAAGTAATCACTGTATACAGCACAGCTGTGAGCAGCATCTCCATAAGTGTAATTATGTAAACACTTAATATTGAGCTAACCAAAGGTGGGGTAGCTACACTGGAGAGACAGGAAAGTTGTATTTGGTGGGGGCATGGACTTGAAGAATAAAATCTTCGTATTACATTACTGGGCCATCCCTTGATAAGGGCTAACACTAAAAACAAAAGAAAACAAAACAAAAACAATGTGTACAAGTTATTTAGAGGTACAAAGCTTAAAAATCAAAAGAACCAGGTAACACAGATAAGAAAAGTTCCTCAGAGACTGAAAAAGTAGGAGGAAGAAAACAAGCAAAGAATCGCTGCTTTTTCTTAAACCTTACTGTTCAAACTATGTGCAGCCTGGCCAGCATGGCTCAGTGGATTGAGCATCACCCCACGGAGCAAGAGGTTCTGGTTTGGATTCCTGGTCAGGGTACATGTCCTGGTTATGGGCCTTATCCCCATTAGGGGGCATGCAGGAGACAGCCAATAGACATGTCTCTCTCATCCATATTTCTCTCTTGCTCTCCATCTCTGTTCTTCTCTCTCTAAAAAGCAACAAAAACATCCTAATATATAAAAACCCAGGGTCCATAACATTCACAACAACCGGAGTCTCGATCAACCAGAAGTCAGTACTGGGTTGCTGTGGCAACCCAGCACTGACTGCCTCAGCTGCGGGAGCCCAGACCCAGCCCTGGCTGCTGAGGGGGCTGCGGATCAGGCCCAGAGAGAGGCCTGGGAGAGAGAGAAGCAGGGTCTGACCCGTAGCCTCCGTGGCAGCTGTTGATCAGCACTTGCCTCTCTCTTTTGCTCTGGGCCTGGCCAGCAGCTGTGCCTCTCTTTCTCTCTGGCCTCTGCTGGGGCTGCTGATCAGGTTCATTGATAGGCCCTGAGATGCTGACTGGCATAGAAACTGACCAATCAGAACCAAATCTGGGTGAAGTGCGAGGAGCCAATGGCTGCCTAGGAGGTGGAGCTTTTGACACTGACTGGCATAAAAACCAACCAATCAGGACCAAATCTGGGTGAAATGCAAGGAGCCAATGGCTGCCTAGGAGGCGGAGGTTTTGATGCTGACTGGCATAGAAACCGACCAATCAGAACCTAATCTGGATGAACTGTGAAGGCAGAACCTAAGGTGGGGGCTGAGGAGGGGTTTCAAGGGCAACAGCTGTTTGGTGTAAGGTTTAAGAAAGCGGTTCAATTTTTTAATGACTGGTTTGGCAGTACAATGCATATGGCTGGCTATCAGTCCAGATATAGAGATTATGTATTTTTGTCTGCCAAGAGCATCTCCTCCTGATGAAAAAGGCTCCCCACCCCCATTTAAGCAATCCTAACATATATAATCTATCTATACTAGTAAAAGGGTAACAGGCTAATTAGACCAGGTTGACTGGCCGTCTTCCGGACATCCGACTTCCTTCCGAATAAAGTCATGGTCGTGGGGGCCGAGGCTGAGGCCGTTAGGGGCGATCAGGCTGACAGGGGAGGGCAGTTGGGGGCAAGATCAGGCCAGCAGGGGAGGGCAGTTTGGTGTGATCAGGCAGGCATAGGCAGTTAGGGGTGATCAGGCAGGCAGGCAGGGGAGAGGTTAGGAGCCAGCAATCCCAGATTGCAAGAGGGATGTCCCCGAATGGAGAGGGTCCAGGATGGGCTGAGGGACACCCCCCCAATGCATGAATTTCATGCACCAGGCCACCAGTATTAAAAATAAATAAATAAAACTATGTACATACAAAAGTTTAATAAAAATCAAAATGAGCAGGATTTCTGACAGAAGCAGGATGGCATTTCATGTGGAATAATACACAGTGAGGAGAGCCATTAAGTATCAAGGCCAAGCGGAGCTGTGCTGACCAAAGCTACAAATGCAGTGAAAGCAAGCACATGGGGAGTTGGGGGGAGCAGTTCACATAATAACAGTTTACATTATACCACAGACAATGTGAAGCAATTGAGAGATTTTGACAGAGGACCCATGTTACAATTTGACAATTTTAGGATTAATCAGCCAGTGCTAAGTAAAGGGGGTTGGTGACTGAGAGGCAGAGGTTCCAGTTAGAATTTTTCAACAACATTTCAACAACTAAAGTAAGAGTTAATTTCCATTAAGGCAAAGGATATTATAATGAAAGAGAGAGAGAGATGAAAACTCACTAGAAATCGAGAAAATACATTTCAAAGTAACAACATATTACTTTGTGTCTGTAAGAATGATGAAAATTAGAAAGGAGAAAAATACCCAGTTTTGGCTGTGATTTGGGAAAAGAAAATTTTACACACAGCTGGTAGATGTTTAAACTAGTACAGCCAGTCTGGGGGAAAAAAATATGGCAGTAATTAGTGAAATTCAATATGTTTATGCCCTACATTATCAGGCAACTACACTCTTCTTAAGGACATGTTTGGAAATGTTTACAGTAACATTGTAGTAAAGGGATTTGAAGGCTTTGGAGATACACAGTAGGATATATATCTACCTAATAAAAGAGTAACATGCTAATTGACTGTACCTTTGTGATGTCCACCAGCCAATCAGGAGTGAGTATGCAAACTAACCCAACAAAGATGGTGGGTTAATTTGCATATGCAGGCACCGAGTGGCCGGGGACAGGGTGGGACGCAAGCGTCGTCGCCATGATGATGATGCAGGCGTTCCGCACCACCCCAGCCGCTCCAGGTCTCTGGGCAGTGTGGGAAGGTGGAAAGGCAGCTCCAGGCCAAAGCAGAAAGGCAGCTCCGGCCAGAGCGAAGGCAGTGCCGGCAGCCAGGGGAAGGCAGGCCCATTCTTGCACGATTCTTCGTGCATCAGGCTTCTAGAGTAAAACATGATAGGTGAACATGATGAAATACTATGCAAAGTTAGAACGGCAGCAGAGATATGACTTACAGACACAGTGTTGGGTGAAAGCTGTCAGAAAAAGAAATGAGTTTTACAGCAAAGAATGCTTTATAAAAATTAAGCACATGCACTTAATAAGCACCACTTACAATTCTGCAAGGACTCCCACAAACCCAGAAACATATTCAGGTAGGTTGGAAAGTGCACTTGGCTGGTGGTGAGCAGACAGACATGACAATGGGCAGAGGAGTGAAGTGGGGACTGAAGATAAAAGGAGTGAAATGAGTGAAACAGGAGAGGAGGCTCCTAGGTTCTAAGGGGGGTGGAGCATGAACTGAGGAGGATGATAAACTCAACCATCTATATCAGAGGATCAAACACACATCCCCCACTCACCACTCAACTCATCACCCCAAAGAGAAAGATAGACAGAATTAGGCCCAAGTAAAAATGAAAGAGGATTTGGAATCAGAAGACAAGGGTTCCATGGCTGGCTCTCCAACCTTCTGGTATATGAGCTGAAACAAGTGATTTTCTCTTTCTGTGTCTGTTTCCCTCTGTATAAGAAAGGGAAGACACAACCACCAGGCTAGTCAAAACAGCTAGGATCCTTCATAAAGGGAAGGCAAAGCAACTGGCTCAGAGTGATCATCCAACTTCTAGATGCTTTGGCCAAAAGGAATGTGTATATAATACAGAATACTACAAAAACCTTGCAGGGTCCTGACGTGAAGATATAAAATTTTTCATCAGCCACCTGGGTCCCACAGAGTGTCAGCTCACTGAGGTCTGGCACAGACCAATCCCAAGCCCTGACACCGATCAGTGACTCTAGCAACCAAGGGCAAGGACGAGGGCCCATGGTCTTAACATGATGGAACACAAGGGAACGTTGGGATTAGCAAGTTCAAACAACTCACTTCACAAATGAGAAAACAGCGCATGACTTGCCCAGGAGCACACAGCTAATGAGCAAAAGCTTCAAGATCAGAACCCAGATATCCTTGTCGGGACCATTCGCATGATGTGCTGCCTCTCTGTTCATGTACTTTTTAGGGTGTCTGGCATACCAAGGTACCTATATATTCTACCGACTCTGTTAACATCTATTTCTCAAATCCACTCCATTCACTTAAATAAATATCTTTAAAACACAAAACCCTGGTTACAGAGCAATTTATTAGAAGAAGAAAAAAAGATACTTGTGCTGATGGGTCACAAAATATACATCAATGCCAGGCATTTACTTTGCAATCAAAGTATCTGAAGAGACTTGTAAACTGTATTTTCTTGATTTTTAACAAGATGCAACAGGAAGAAAAAAAGCTTGTCCCAAGCAGGTCTGGTCTTTACACCACTGTACACACGGGATGCTCATCACCAGAGTATGGAAACACATTATAAGCACCATCCACTGCCTTGAACCTACTTCCCAGGGCGACATAACAAGGCTCTTCTGCCTTTGGAGCTGATCTGATCTTCTCTGCAGGCAGAGCTCACTGCGGCTCAGCCCATGAAACAGCCAAGATGTGTCCACAGAAGGTTTTCCATTTAACACACAGAGTATGGATAAGCAATGGTGACAGAAGGAAAACAACAGCATCAGTCTACCCTAAACAGAGTTGTTCCAGGCAGCAGGTGAGCAGTAAGCAATGGGTATAAAGCACTAGGCCCAGAGCCAGGATAAATGGATGCATGGTAAGGCCCGGGAACGAGTCCAAGGTGCAATTGGCTGAGCAGGCACAGGTAACAACAGCAGAAAAGACTCAGTGAGCAACAGTGGACTGTTAAGGTGGGCAAGAAATGCCAAGGAAATAGGAACAAGAAGTACAAGCAGTGCCAACCCAATTCTAAGACTATTCTCAACCCAGTTCAGGTAAACATGGGCATGCCTCGGACCACAGATACAGAAAAATAAAACTGCCTGAAAGGTGGAAAGGAAGAGGAAAGAGGGAAGCGGTTCCCACCCAGAGAAAATGATTTTGATAGGATTTAGGAGGCGGGAGAGGTACTGGGGAGGGGGGGAGGGAGAGAGGAGGGAGGGAGGGAGGGGTGGGGGGCAGGGAGGGAGGGAGGCAGGGAGGAGGAAATGTGGAGGGAGAAGAGGAAAGAATGGAGCCCACACTGTGACGTGAGTGAAGAGCTAGGACCATATTGAGCGTACTCACCAGCACATCAGTCATGCAACATACATGTAACCCAAATCTCACTGACTGCCACTGGTTTCTGAAGCATCTGTTAGGGGCTTTTTCCCTGTATGTTTGTTGGTAGTTACTTAAAGCCCTGCGTTTATTGCTCACTTGTCATTCTACTTACAGTAAAGATTAATAACACTGCATATGGTGTGTGATGAATAAGAAATCCAACTTATATGGCACTAGGTGTAAAATTATGCAGTATATCCCTTTGAGTGTATAAGAATCCTATTTAACATACTTTCCTACACAGAGGAGAGAAATAAAACTTATTCAAGTATTTGCCATGCTTTGGTCTACTAACAGGCTCAGAAAAGTAATCTGTGAAAATAAAAATTGTGTTACCCGACTGTCAAACTAAAAAATGTTATTCTAAAGCTACAGTAAACTCCAACTCATCCAAAATCTACTCCACCAAAAAGCCAACAGGACCATAGTTTGTTTTGGCTTTATTTCTACATGTAAAGAGGAGTGGAAAGTATTTAGAAGCCATGCCTGCCTTTGGGAGGGGAGGGGAGTGAAATACTTCTCCGTGGAAAAATAAACCTGCAGGCTTCCTCCTCCACTTTGGGACCTAGTAGTGAAGGGGAAAGGAGAATATCAATGAGTGGGGAAATATTAATGAGCCCTTAGGTAAGTAAAAAGGGATCCGGAACTGGATCTGGGCACAGGAGCCCCAGAAAGCTGTAGTGCTCTGAATAACAGGAGGACCCAGAATTACTTTTTGAAGTTACTGGGAGCCATTAATGAAAGAAAAAAAAAAGGGGGGGGGGGGGAAGGGGGAAAGAGGAAGGGGGAAGGGGGAAGGGGGAAGAGAAGGGAGTCACAGACCACGGTGAGTCCCAAGCCCAGGTTGTTGGATCCTGATAAGTGAATTTTAAAAACATGGTCCAATATTCAATTTCAACCTTTTTTGTTTCTGAACTTTTAACTTTTCAGTTTATTTTCATAAAGCTAGCTCTACATGGTCTTTTTCATATTATATATATGAAAAAAAAAAAGCAAGCCCAGCTGGTGTGGCTCAGTGGTTGAACGTCAACCCATGAACCAAGAGGTCAGAGTTAGATTCCTGGTCAGGGCATATGCCTGGGTTGCAGGCTTAATCCCTAGTAGGGGGCATGCAGGGGGCAGCAGATGGATAATTCTCATTACTGCTGTTTTTCTCTCTCCCTCTCCCTTCCTCTTTCTGAAATCAATAAAAACTTTTTTTAATAGCAAGGTAAAGGGCTGTATGTGTGCATATGTGAGTAGGTACAAAGTGCAACAGGACAGCCAGTACAAGATGCTGAGACAGGAAGGAGCAAGGCTGAGCCGACAGCTGCCCACAACCTCCTCTTCCTTATCCCAGGACCAGGGGGGAACTCTGGCCTCCTCCCATTATTTTTAAAAGGGTCTAATTAATTTCACTGGATCCCCAATGAACAGGTTACAGCTGATTTGGTACTTTAAAGAGATAAATTTAAAGCAATCGAAGTAGCGGCAACTATGATGACTTTTAAAACCAGAACACTCAGTAAGTGTAAGTCTAAATGTCTAGCAATGAAAAAGCTAATTTTCAAGATATGTATCAATGAGTCACCTCCACGTCCTAAACAAGATAACTAATTTATTTTCCTACAGCTAGTCATGGACAAGGAGGGGAAGGATACGGAATCATTGGCCACAAATTACAATTTGATTAACCACTTTTGTTGTTGTTGTTGTTAATCCTCACAAGAGGATATTATTTTTAGAGAGTGGAAGAGAGGGAGCGAGGGGAAGGGAAAGAGGAAGAGAGACAGAGAAACACATCGACATAAGAGCCACATGGCCTCCTGCATGCTCCCCAACTGGGGCTGGGGATGGAATCTGCAACCCAGGTATCTGCCCTTGACCTGGAATTGAACCTGTGACCCTTTGGTGCAAGGGGCAGTGTTCTAACCACTTAGTACACCAGCCAGGGCATTAATTAAACAATGTTAAAAGAAAATGTATCTGCTTTTAAAATTGGTATAAAAATTTAAAAATTATTAGGGACAGAAACTTCTTAAAAGTTACTTTTGTGCCAAAACCGGTTTGGCTCAGTGGATAGAGCGTCGGCCTGCGGACTGAAAGGTCCCGGGTTCGATTCCGGTCAAGGGCATGTACCTTGGTTGCGGGCACATCCTCAGTGGGAGGTGTGCAGGAGGCAGCTGATCAATGTTTCTCTCTCATCGATGTTTCTAGCTCTCTATCCCTCTCCCTTCCTCTCTGTGAAATATCAATAAAATATATATTTAAAAAAAAAAGTTACTTTTGTTACACATAAGGGAAATGAGAGGGGAAATGGGAATGGTAGCATGAAAAGGGAGAAGAGAACGAGTAAGGAAGAAAATGAAGGAGACCAAGAAGGGAAAAGTCAGATGAAGAGTGAGATATGGAGACAAGAAAAACAAAAACTGAAATAGAATTAATTCAACCACTTTTTAACTATGTAATTTTTATAAGTTTCTTAGAGCCTTAGTTTCCTCATCTGCAAAATATATAAAGAAATTTATCTCATAATTTTATCATTTAAATAAAATATGCAAAAGTAACATATAAAAATGTATACCCATATCCAGCCAAGAGTGAGAAACAGAAGAAAGAGGAGATCTATTATACAAAAAGACCATGAATAAAATCTGCTACTGTGAAGTGGGTATTATTATTCCTATTATCTATTCTCTGTGGAATGTTCATTGAACTCAAGTCACAGGGTCTAACTTCTTAAACTTTATTCCTGATAGAGCATTTATTTCAGCCCACCGGAGGAAAATTATTTTCTAGTAAACAGGGGTGAAGTCAGAGGGCTAAATCTTGGTCCCTGAGCTACTTTGTGTGGTCCAATACTTTGACACAAATAAAAATGGATCTTTCCAATGAGGAACTTGAGGTTACTATACAACAAAATAACATTATTAGTCATCATAATTACAGTCCACATTAACCTTGCTCTCTCTCTCCCTACATACCAGGCACCAGACTAGGCATTTCAGATATATTCTTTCAAAATGTCACAACAATCCTTTTAGGTAGGTTCTATATTAACTTCATTTGACAAATGAAGAAATTTAGGACCAAATAAGTAAGTTGCCCAAGGTCCCACAACAATAAGCAGGGAGTTAGATTTCAAACTCAGCTTTTAATAATTATACCAAATTTCGTGATTCTTAAGTACCTTCTAAGTATCAGAGGAAAAATAATGTCCAGAAAACCTTTAATATAAGCATATCTCAGTTTTTCTGAATTTTTCCCCACAAAATGGCAAGTCAATTATTAAACATATAGTAACTCTCACTTAGATTCATTCAACTAAGTTCCATAATACTTCCCAGATGATGAGACTTCGGATAGGAAATACATTTGGGGCGGGGGGGGGGGGGGGGGGAGCGGGGAGAGTGAGGGGTGGAGTCTCAGTTTCTTCATCTGTAATTAAAAATGTAACAAATGATGGCCCAAATTATATCAAATAATAAAAACAAAAATTACCCTGCAGCCTCTCCCCCATTTTCCCAGCAATCCCAAGGAGAACATCTCTTTTGGAGTAGTTTGAAGGGCACACCCACCTAAGTTAAAGTTATATTACTCTGAATTCCTCAAGTACGGCTGAAATCAATGCCACCTACTCTTTCATACTTTGACTTTATATGAAAGCTTTGTTAAACATTTAGCTATTGCTAAATAAGAAACCTTAAGAGTTGTACCTTTTTAACTACACATTTTAAGAAGTAAACAAGAGAACTATAAGGTTTAGTTCTATATAAACACCTATACCAAATACTTTGGTCTTTTTTTTTTTTTTTTTTTCCTTTTGCACTAGGCCTTGCTATTCAGAATGAAAGTTGCTGCAGAATCTTCCTCAGTTGTCTGAGACTGTGGTTACCCTATTTCTAATAAACAAGACAGCTTCCTGCCTCTGGTTTCCCATTGCTCAACCAGGGTTGAATCATGGCAGCATTCAGTCGTGACCCCTGAGTGCACTCATGCGAAGAGTGTCTGCTTTGATTCAGTCCCTACTGTAGGAAGCTACGTATCAGAGAATACCTCTCACTTTTTAAATTTAAAATACTGCACCAGTGAAGCTGAAAAAGAGTTAAGTTTTCATGCTCAAAACTTAGTATCTCATGATCTCTAAATTTATCACCATTCAGTTGATGTGTGTGGACTTTTTCTAAGTCTCTGAAGGGATCAAGCTCTGTGTACACTTTTAGATCGTTTCGGAAGTGGTTGAAACAGCATCCGGTAGATGATTCTCTAATCAAATATTCTCTTATGCTTTTCTGAAGTATCTTTAATGACAGGCAGAGTTCATAATCAGAAAACTAAAATTAATTTCAGATTTCAAAAAGTGTTTTACAAGTGACAGATCTTTTTTTAAGAATTCAATAAATGTAATTTAAGAGTATTTTGTCTCACCCTGGGGCTGTTCTAGATAATTTACTGTTCAATATGACTTCCCATTTGTTTTCAATATGCTGATAATTATATATGGTATATGTCCCAGTTCCTTTATTTCGCTCATAGTCTCCTACAAGATTGTGTGGGCAAAAGGACAGCCTTTGCATTTCTGACCGTTCTGAGTAAAAGAAAAAAGAAAAATCATCTGCCTTGCCATACAAACAAATGATTTCATTTCTAGCTTCCGACCATCACCATTCTCCTTACTCACGGCGACCTACGCTGTTGGATAGTCATGGCATCTGGATATTGAGACATCACTACAGATAACCTGAAAAGGAGAGAAAGCCTCTTCACCCTCCTCCTGCCGGGGCCATTACACAGACCCTCATACTTCCTGGAGTTGTCACAGTCCCCACTGGTGTGAAATGGGGATGCTGCCAGTCAGCAGGGAAATTTTCTGCTTCTGAAAACATTGCAGCACCTCCAGCTGCCTCAGAGCACCGTGTCAGTGGATTAAAATAGCTCTGGCCTGATGACTTCACTAGTTCTCACAAACAGGCCAGTTGGCAGAACTCTCCTGCAGTCTGCTCCTATGGGGAAGACTTTTTTTTTTTTCCTTTCTCCACCACCCCCTAATATGAATATTGAGTTTCATTTTGACTCTGAAAGAAGTCTCCTTTCTGAGGTTAGATTCAGCACAAACCTAATGCAAAAATGTCAAAACACTGTAAGGAGGCCCTGGACCAAAAGAGCTAATCTATCGCCAATGCCTAGCACCCAGAGCCTAAACTTCATGGACATCAAAACTGCTAGGTAAACCAACCTTATAGATAGGACATGTTCTTACTTCATTCATTTTAGAACCAAATATCTTCCTAAAGAATATCTATGATAACTGATAATCAGCTAAATTTTTAAAGCCATATTTCTCATGTTTACTCCTTTTCCCAGGAGTAAGAAGGTGAAATAAGGCATCAAAGAATTAATTACCACTACACCTAATCAGGCTAAGCATGACAAAGGGCCTTTAAAGACAACTTCTGCCTTCACAGCAAACTTCAGTGATTAATGCTCAAATGGAATTGGGAGTTGGGGGGGAGGGATTTCAGTGTAAGGCATTCACACAATGAAAAAGGTGTTAGATTCTGTATTAGATTACCAAATTTTCTTTAAATGTTTACGATTTTCCCATATAGAGTTTTTCACTTCCTTTTGCAGTTACCACATGCTAGTAAGAGAATACTCTATGAGCAAAGGAGGACCTTCTGATGTTCCACTATCATAACTCAGTGCTATGTCTACACTGCACTTTGATTCCCAAAGAGAGCACTTAGATTAACTGCTTCAGTGACCAAAGGACAGAAGATTTATGCCCAGAGAAAAAGCTCCCATATGATTCCATAACATAGAGCTAATGAAATAATTTGGTTCACTGGTTTAAGATGGTTCTTCTGAAAGGGGTGCAATGGCTGTTCCCAAAAGAGAGAAAAGCACCAACATTCTACTCCCACCACCCCTCAGCTCCTCTCATTCTTTCACTGTCTGTCACAGTGACGAACAGCATCTAAACAGCACCGCCGTCGTGCAAAAAGGATGGTGGGAAACCACCCCCTCCACCAACACTTCACAAAGAAATCTTCAGAGAACACATGGCACATATACGACAGTGAATTCTGAAAGTGCATTTTATCGTATGAATTCTTCACTCCACAATTATTTGAATATCTAGCATGTGGCATATACTATCTACAGTATGCACTGCCTATGATAATGAATACTTGAAGGATTTCACTCAGTCACTTAAGAGTCCCTTAATCATTATAACCAGGGCCAGTTTGGGCATAGTTCAGAAAAAAACAACCATGAAATTCGAGTTATGTCTCTCCTGCAGAGGCTAATAAGCAATGATACAATGGACAGTCTGAATGCTGAAAGGTCAGTTATAAATGCCATTACAAATATAATAATTCTCACAGTGATGGAATAAACTAAGTAGTGTGTGACAGTGACTGAAATAACCATCTAATTCAGAACCCTACAGGACCACAGTTATAGCTAGTAAAAATCTACATTTTACTAAGAGTGCTAGAAATGCTGTGATTGTGCAGTTATGTATGTGTTATTTTGAAATCAATATAGGTTTCATTTATACTGTTTCTCCAGGTATACTAATCTAAGTCTGATTCACATACACACATACTCGCACACAAGCATACACATTAAATCACTATGTATGTGAATCATACACAAATATACATATGCACACATACACATCATACTTGCCTGCCTCTGACTCTCACCTACACACACACAAACACATTATACTAAATACTGTGTTGGACTCATACACATATATACACACATACATATTATATTACCCTACCCAATCCATAAGTATATACTACTTTGTGTTTGATTCATATGTACACATACACACATACACATATGTGTATCATACTACTGTTTGAGTCATAAACACAACTTACTCACATATCATACTTTGCATCATATGTACACACTTTATACTACTGCATATCTGATTTATATGCACCTACCTACATATCAGCATATATATATATATATACACATTAAATTTATAATAGTAAATCTTGTCTGTATTCAAAATATATATTTTTCAAAGTGAGAAATTCAAATATCAAATGGATATTCATGTAACTATCTTAAAATTATTGTAATTTATATTATGTAGTCATTTATCTGGCCCCTCATTTACATCTATAGAGTCCCAGAGGAGTTGAAAGGAAATGGGACATATCTAGGTGTATACGATGATGTGGAAATTTAGTGAACGCATAGGTAACCATTTGCATGAAGGCTACTGAACCCATACAATAGTGAAGGAGTGATGTGGAGAGAGTACATGAGCAACATGGCTTGAGACCCCAGCTACAGGGGGTGAACTGAAGGGTCAGTCTCCCTTCTGCTCAAGGGCTGACAATATAGAAAGCTCTGAATGACCTGTCTAGAAGAAATTAAAAGTTCTCCCCCGAGTTTTTTACTAGATCTAATTTCTACATTAGGAGTGAGAATTAGCAATGATGAGGACTTTTAGGGTTTTATGAAGATGGGATATGAGCAAACAAGAGACTGAAATAGAGAAGACTCTACTATGGCGGGGTCTTGCCAGACCACGTTGGGCGCCAGATAATGTAAAAATATTTCTCTCTTTCCCGCGTCCAGTGCGGCTAGAGAGCGGGTCCAGTTCCTGAGTAGAGAAGCTGGGGATTGAGAAAATATGAAAGAAAGAGACAAGACACAAAATGGAAGGAAAAAGCTGGGAACCGGGTGGGACCGCTGCCCTCTTCTGCTGGGGAGACAGTGACCCATAGCAGATGCAGCCTGTTTATTTTATATCCCAAATACCAGGAAGTTTCACCAAAAGTCAAGACAAAGGAGATTATTTGCTTTCTTGAGTAGGCCCGAGCATTCCTGGTGCTTGACTGGATTTACATATCAAAACCCACTACCTGACACCTGGGCTGAAATTAAGGTCAAGCTGATAACACCCTTGCCTTTTTGGTAAGATGTGTAACCAAGACACTGCTTTGCCTGTCGCCTTGGGTTCAGCTGACAATAATTAAAGAATGCCTATATGCCTTCCCAGGCGCTCTCTACACTCTACATGTTAACAAGTTGATGGAATGACTCATCCACACCCAGCAGGTGCCTTGGAGACCAGGACATAAAAGGATTGAGGGAGACCTTCTAGGGGGTGACAGCCTAAAGAATGCACGTGGGTGCATAAACAGAACATGTGAGTTGTGCAGGATGCGGTCCATTTACACCCACAGTCTAGCATGGCCTGTGGAACTAGAGGCAATGCTGAGAAGATGAGACTGTGAAGAGGAAATGCAGATGCCTGTGTCTGGGGATTTCAGAATGTACTATGTTATTCTCAAAAAGTCTACTGAAGCAGATGGTGAATATTTTGAACACTTGCTTTTCTAAGCTACTTGCTCTAATAATCCAGTATGCTTTTCTTTTTCCACAAATAATTTGCCTTTATTATGAAACATAACTGTTACCGACTCATATATGCATTACATCGAAAGGGCCTATATAGTCAAACTATGAGGTACTGCTTGTAAGACCCTTTTAAATAATACCCTCGTAGTTTTCATTAAGTCAGAGAAAAGAAAACACCTAGAATAATAGCAATGCAATCTGATTATACGCCTCTTGGTGTCAGGCAGGAGAAGTTTACCTAACATTGAAAAATCAAAAACAGCTGCCCACTGGGAAAGAGTCCTGCCAACCAGACAGCATCAGCGCTCCAGCCCTGGGAGATGGCTACAGCAGGTCACCAGTCAAGTCTTAAAAATGGGGCTTTATTCCTGAAAAGGAAACATGCAGCTTTAAGAAAATAAACCATAAGCCGTTTGAAGACCATTATAAAGACCTTATCCATTGACCAAGATAAACATCTGCCAAGGATCAAAATGATCAGGCCCTGGGCAGAGGCTTAAAGGACAGGGTAGGAGGAAAAATAAATAGCTAAATGCTTTGCAAAAACTGGAATGAGAGCCCTATCAAGGAATATAGGAAAACACTCAAAGATTAGCAGGTCAAGTACAAACTAATAATTAGGCCTGCCAAGAAAGAATGTGAGAGTAACCTTGCAAAGTTCTCCAAAGCTACTAAAAAAATAACTATTGCTTCAAAAGATAAAACCTCTGGACATAAGTAAGATTTTCTGCAAAGTATGGACTTAAGATGAGAGAGATGGGAGGGCAGGGGAGAAGGAGAAACAGAAACTGAGTAGCTGTCTGCTTGGTCTTTATTAAGGAAAAGCATCAAGACTATTGCAAAATACCATCTTATCTTCTGAAACAGGTTGCAGAAACTAATTCAAACAGTAATTAATTTAAGGCAGTGTCTAAACCTAATTATTAAACTAGACATAAAAACCTGACTAGCACTGTCACAAAGCATAACCTCAAGGCACAGTTTGCAAATTGCTGGCTCACATGAAAAATTCTAACTACAACCAGCCACTATATAGAAGGACACACATGCTAACAGGATTCCCAATCACAAAATTCTCAAAATGAAGGCCTTCCCAATGTTGAAGAAAGCAACATGTTGAGGGGAAAAACGAACAGTAATTAATGGTAGGATATGGTTGAGCACTCAATCTACTTGACAGCAATGAACCCTCTGGAACAAAACAAGGACCAGTCTTAAAAATTGCATTTTGCCATGGTTAAAGCAGTAGACTAATGACAGAGAATCAGATGTATAAGCATGAGGACTTCAGGAGACAGGCGCTCAAAGTGGCCTTATTTAACATTGTTATAAATGTTGTGGCGGACAGAATGCACAGGAAAGCTGACACGTTTGTATTAAGCTCTGTTAGTTACCAAAATGCCAAGTAATAGAGATAACCATCCTTTTAGCATCAATCTGAGGAACGCGGTAGAATGCTTTTAACCAAGTTCCACTTAACCAACTGTCCAGATGAACCGATGATGGCCATTCCCTTTGTACATCACACTGAATAATGTACCTGCATGTCCCCAACAAGCAAGCTCCTTCCTTCAGCAGACCGAGTTCCACTGCTACCACCAGCTGAGCCGGATTTGTAGTAACAGTACTTCTGATCCTAAACCTGTTTTTGCAGTGGTACGTTACTATAATAATGTGATTTTATTAAATCATCTATTACTTAAATAAAATAGGAATAAAAAAGAAGCACAATAACTGTTTCTATGAAAAATAAGTTGAATACTTTGAACTTTTTAAAGACTACTCCATAGCAAAATAATAATTTTTTAAAGTTAACACTGAATATGATCTGGGCATCATAACTGTACAACAATAGGAAAATAAAACATAAATGTCTTCCAAAGTGTTTCTAAGTTTTAACTCCACTTTAAAGAGACAAATTGGAAATAATAGACAATTCACTATGGGTGTGATTTTGGTAAGAAAGATAACAATGAATCCCATCTGTAGATCTATACTGGAATAAAAGTCTGGGCTTTGGATCAAAGAGTTGCCAAAAATTACATATTTATAAATTTCATAATTGAATTAATTATTTGAAATATGTAGACATCATTTTTCTATTCCTCTACTTTAATATTTTTTATTAACTGATCAACTATTGATTCTTATTTCTTTTGTCAAGAAGGCTCCTCTCTTTTTAATATTATACCTACTATGTGCCAGGTACTATAACAGAGACTGTGAATACAAAGAAAAAAGGGTTTTAGTACTCCAACAAGTCAAAATTTAATGGGATAAATGGATATGCTAACAAATAATAGCTATCCATTATACTAAGCATCGTAAGCAAATGTTCAATGTCGAAACGAAAATAACAAACTTGGTGTGGAGAGCAGCAGGGTGAGTGATAGTGTCAGGAGACTTTCCATGAGGCCCGAGAGTGAGTTCAGGCGATCTAGACAGAGCACATGTGCAAAGTAGGGCAGCACCAAGAAGCGCCACAGGTCCCAGACACCAAAGGTTCCTAAGTGTGGAGAAGTTGGAAAGGCAGGGTGGGAGCCGCACCACGAGGGACAGAGT
This sequence comes from Plecotus auritus, assembly GCF_963455305.1. Taxonomy (NCBI): domain Eukaryota; kingdom Metazoa; phylum Chordata; class Mammalia; order Chiroptera; family Vespertilionidae; genus Plecotus; species Plecotus auritus. The sequence goes on along the minus strand of NC_137772.1, from coordinate 65,269,646 downwards.
TGAATTTTAGGCCATAAACTAAAAGAAATCATTATTTTTTTAACAAAAGAATGACACAATCATACCTGTATTTCAGCATGTTATATTTCCAAATAGTTCGGAAAATGAATGGAGGTGATACTGGAAGTAAAGAGACCAGTTATGAGATTATGAAAATGGTTTACTAAAAAGAATTCATGATGGAAAAAAAATATCAGTTTATATGTTTATAGAATCACTGGATGGCAAGTTGCTAATAAACAGGAAATGGACCCAAATTCACTATGAACAACTCATACAAGATCACTCTCTAATACACTCTTAACATACATAAAAATATAAACATTACCCAAATAGAACTGTAATAAAACATACATGACCTTTACAGAGCTAGAATGCTCATCATAGTATTAACCATCCAGACCTGAATAAATAATAATGTTAAAGATGATGCCTACATACAATTTAATGATCATGAGAATGGAGGAAGGATATATAAAAATAATATGGTGTTTCGGTCTAGAAACATAAGCCAAATAATCTATGGAATCATAATTCCCATTGATTTTATCACACAATTTGTTCATCTAATTCTGGCAACAGTACATTCAGGTGTATCTAATTAAAAACTGAGAGAAATGTAAATAAGATAAAGAAAAGGAAAAATCACTATTTCATGTTAGGTAATAAACCTACATAAAAATAACTTCTTAATCTGTGAGACTAAATTTTTTAAAGTTCTATAAAGTTTTTAAAAGTTAGTAGATGGCAAACTAAAATGGCTTCAACAGAAACTAGAAGTTTTAAGAAATTAAGACATTAGTGGACTATGTAAAAACCACATCATGGTGCCTCCAGAGACAAGACTCCCCTGGAATGGCCAGGAGTCTGACCCTGTATGGTGATTACTATTATTTTAAATCACTAACAATGGAAAAGAATGAGAAAATCTTCATGTATTAACAGAAGATGGTAAAACACAATGTAACCTAATAAATAGCATCTCCTAAATTTTCCTCCTCCTTGGAACAACTGGACAACCTACCACAGAAACTTAGGTTACAGAAAGCATGGACAGTGTTCAAGCCTCCTTATGAATCCTCAAGTTCTCTCACAAAAGAAATTTAACTTGGATTTATAAAGTTACCTGGAAATAAAAGAGAGGAAAGCAGATCTGCAACACTTACTTACCTTCTTATCAAATTATATTCCATCTGTATTATTACTTAACTGTTTACATATCATCATGGTTTTCTTTAGTACCTATTAGCACTTAACAGAGTGTCTGCTATATGGTAGATGCTCACTAAAAAGACAAATTAGGCATGGAGTGAGGATTAGCAAGACAAGTACAAGTGGTCAAAAGGTACAAACTTCTATTTATAAAAAAGTCCCGGGGATGTAATGTACAGCATGATGGTTATACTTAATAATACTGCATTGTGTGCTTGAAAGTAGTTAAGATTACATCTTAAAAGTTGTCATCACAAGAAAAAAATTGTAAGTATGTGTGGTGATGAATGTTATGTATACTTTTGTGATGATCATTTCACAATAATTATATATAAATATCCACCTAATCATGTACACCTGAAAGTAATATAATGATATATGTCAGTTATATCCCAACAAAAATGTAAGAAAAACTGAAGAAAGCATGATTGTGATTAAAAACGAATAAAAGCATGATTATTATGAATGAATTCTGGCCAATTCCTGATCACTACCAATTCCAAGATGTTTATAGAAATTTATATTAAAGATTACTCCCCTTAACTACCTACAAGAAATTAAATAACATGTAAAAAATAGCACATGATCACTGTAATATAAGCTACAACTTTTGAAACTTTCTTTTTCTTAAACTAAGCAGCATTTGTATCATCCCACTGCCCTGACATTACAAACAATTATCTATAATAATAAAAGGGTAATATGCTAATTAGACTGGATGTCTTCCGGACATCCTTCCTGACAAAGCCAGGGCCAGAGGGAAACCAGCCCAGGTCCCAGTTTTCTGCAGGCGGCCGGGTAAGCCAGCCAGGGTCCCGGGTGCTTGCGGGCATCCCGAGGGAAGCCAGCCCAGGTGCCTGCAGGTGGCTGGAGCGAAGCCAGCCTGGATCCCGGGTGCCTGCCAGTGGCCAGAGGAGGGAAGCCTGGGTCCCGGGGGAAGCTGGTGCCGGCAGCTGGGGGAAGGAAGGCCTACTCTTGCACGAAATTTCGTGCATAGGGCCTCTAGTCTGGGAATAACTGATATGAGCATGTACTTCCACTGGCTATTTCTTGTATCTTTTTGTTTGTGTTTTTTTGCTTAGAGATTCTTATCATGATTTTATGATTTTAAAATACAAGATTTTTCAATGAAGTCAATTACCAAGGATTGGAAGTGGAGGAGAGGAATCTCATGCAATAACGTTGACCTTTGCACTTCCGCAAACCTTTCTAAGACATTTTGGAGGCATAGGAAGTTCCAAATCCTGCTCTATGTTGCTTAAGGAAATGCTTTGTTTGGGCTGTTTTTAAAGAAAACAGTCAATAACTATGCTTGTTCCTTTGAATTCAGCTGCTCCAGCTGCTTACTTAATGACACTGAAATTAGGAGGCTTTGTTCTAATGGTGGCCACACAGTAGCTCCTTTGGTATACTTCTAGTTTCCAAACAAAATTCTTTAAAAGACATACACCAATGCATACACGTCCAAAGAATAACTTATTTGCAAAGTGAAAAGGCCCAAATAAAAAGTTCAAACATTGAGGGTTGAGGAATGAACCACACTAGCTAAACTTTAATTACTTCATTTATAAGGGAAAAGCACAATGTTTTCCTTAAACTATTTTCCTAAAAACATGGGACATGTTTTGACTGGTTAATAGTATTCACTACTGCATATATAAATTCTAATTAGTATTATTCACTATTGCATATATCAATTAAATAATGACAACAATGGCATCGGAGACGCAACCAGAAGGAATGCCTTATAAGTAAACCTTGCAGTCTTCCTTTCTTCCTCCATTTTGTATTTCCACTAGAAACACCAAAGCAAGATACAAAATCCAGCAACACATACCCGCTTACTCTTATTCAGAAGGTATTTTCCTCATACTGAGGAGCTGGAAAATAAAAAAATAACTAACACACACACACACACACACACACACACACACACACAAAAGATCACTGATTAAACATTAAAACTGCTTCCTCTGCTACTGTTTTCTCACTCTTAAATGTGTGTATGAGCACATGCACAGGCACACCCATGAGCATATTAATACTACTTCTAAGCCCTTTTTTTTTCCTTTGATAAGTAAAGTCAACTCTGGAATATCCAAGAAACTGTAGGAAAGCACAGGAGAAATGACCAACACAGTGCAGATTTATAAACACATATAGCATCACACCACGCCTCCGCCTTCCTGCCCCAGAGAAGAAGGGGCACAGCGGGGCTGAGTAGAAGGCTGGGATCTACCGATCAGGTCAGAATGCACAGGTCCTCTTTGGACAGCCTTTTCTGAATTACAAGTCAGGGTGTCCCCTGTCTCTATCATCTAACTTAACACTGAGCTTATGCAAAACTCGGTTGGTGGGGGGGACCCAGGTAAGTTTGTGACATATGGAGAAGTGAGGACTGAGTGCTGATCAATTGATCCTGATGAGTTAAGCCTGGCTAGATTTGGGGTGTCCCTCAGTATAAAAGGAGAAGGAAACAGACAATGAGAAAATGACAGGCAGTGCTTGAAATATTCCTGGATATCAAAAAGACATGATTTCTACAAAGAATTTGAGGCGTAGCACAGAAGTATGCCAAAAGGGCTCAGCTGTGATTTTATTCAATTCAACAAATATTTATTATGCATCTTTTGCCAACTCAAATGTAAGAACTCCAAATTTTATTTATATTCTCAGGGTATAAAACAGTGCTGGAACAGACATTGGGCACTTAATAAATGTCGAAGGAAGGAAAAAAGAAAAGAAAAAGAAAGGAAGAAGCTTCTACAGAGCAGGTATTTGCTAGCTACTGGGTCCCATGCCAGATTAAATTACCAATTAAATTACATTGCTGAAGTTTAGGGGAAGGTACTAGTATTTTTTTATATGTTTTTTTTTAATTTATTTTGAAGGGAGAGGGAGAGAGACGGAAACATCAGTGATGAGAGAGAATCATTGACCGGCTGCCTCCTGCACACCCCCTACCCCAGTGGTCGGCAAACTCATTAGTCAACAGAGCCAGATATCAACATTACAATGATTGAAATTTCTTTTGAGAGCCAAATTTTTTAAACTTAAACTTCTTCTAATGCCACTTCTTCAAAATAGACTCGCCCAGGCCGTGGTATTTTGTGGAAGAGCCACACTCAAGGGGCCAAAGAGCCGCATGTGGCTCGCGAGCCACAGTTTGCCGACCACTGCCCTACCCGGATCAAGCCCACAACTGGGGCATGTGCCCTCATAAGTCGACATTCAACCACTGAGCCATGCTGGCTGGGCATGTACCAATATTTTTAAATACTCATGTAATTATAATCTGCATCAAATAATGAGAACCACTGCTCAATAAGTAATAAGTTTTCTTCCCAGGATCCGTGTGAACTTGATAAGCTAAAACAGATATCTATCCTACAATTATTTACCACACATGTGTTTATGGCCCTTACAATAATATAGAAAACTCATCTGTTTAAGTAAACATCATCCATTTCACTTTTCTGACCAACAACTTCTAAAAACAAAAATGAAGAAAACTAAGACACTGATATAACAACAACAACAACAAAACAAAACAAAAAAAGAAAGAAAAGAGAAAGGATTTTACATTTAGTAAAGTTTTCCAGCTCAGCACACTGGCACAAAATGTCTCTAAATAGCTGAGAAATAATTACAGTATAATTAAAGGTTTTTAAACACATGATTCTGACATTAATTTTAAGATTAATTATTTTGTTATAATCACACATACTTTTTTTTTTTTTTAAGCAGCTCTATTTGTAGCATCCAAAAACTGCAAACAACCCGGATGTCCTTGAATACCTCTACTTTTAAAAATAGGTTTCCTTATGTTATAAAATTGTTGTAATTGCTACACAAGTCTGTGAATGTACTAAAAAGCACTTAATTGCATACTTTAAATAGGTGAATAGTATAGTATATGAATTATATCTCAAATTATATTGTATTTGTTATATTTAAAAGAATGTTGCCCTAGCTGGTTTTGCTCAGTGGATAGAGCATCAGCCTGCAGACTGAAGAGTCCCAGGTTCGGTTCCCGTCAAGGGCACATGCTCGGGTAGCAGGCTGGATCCCCAGTTGGGAGGCGTGCAGGAGGCAGCCGATCAATGATTCTCTCTCATCACTGATGTTTCTATCTGTTTCCCTCTCCCTTCCTCTCTGAAATCAATAAAAACTATTTTTTAAAAAAGAATGTTTAAATATAGTTTTAAAATACTTTAAAATGATGTTTTTTTCATAATTCTACATGGAATACTATATTACACAAAATACTAATGTAAACAATTTTTAGTGCTAAATCTCATTTTCTTTTTCACATCCTCCTAAAATCCAGAGTGCTTTCAATACTAACAGAATCTGGGCTTTAACCGCTTTTTAAAATCACAGCCTAGAGTAAAAATTTGAAACTATAAAAATTAATGTTAAAATACTTAAATGAATGATATCATAATTGGGGGGGGGCAGAGGATGAAATGTGATTATTAGTGAATCACCAAGTGTGATGTAGTAAAAATGAAATGGGCCTAATAATCAGAATTCCTAGATCTGACCAATTACTCAAAATTTCAATAAAAATTATAAATCAGAAGATCACTTTTTAAGCTGAAGCAGAGCTTAAAAAACCATTTGAAATGGTTTGTTGCTTGAAAAAAATAGAGTTGAAACTATTTTGGCTTTGTTACAAAAGAGAGGGGACAGAGTTTAGAGAGAGACTATGACTTTCTCCAAGAATGTCTAAAATGTTCTCCACCCACTTTTCACTGTAGCATCACTTACACTGCTTACATTTTTCCTGTCTCTGTATTTTCTCATCTATAAAAGAGAGAGGTATCTTGTCTTTTTTAAGAAGTTACTGAACTACAAATTACTAGTAAGTCTTTTAATTTATTCTGAAAAATAAGGGCAGCTGATGAAACAAACTGGTGGCTGGCTAACTTCTTCTGCCTTTTGGACTTAGCAAGATACAGTGTTTTTTTTTTTTATAATATTGCGATTATATACTGCAAGTGGGTTTTGTTTGTTCATTTGTTTTGCAATTTCCTGGCAAGAGTCCTGCTAGCCAGGAGAAATGGTAAGAGCTAAACGGAGCATTGCTGAGGGTCATGGAGTTCGGATGACTACAAGAGCAGACTGACATCCTAATTCTTATCAGCATGGGTCCATATTTCCAGTGAAGGGGCAAACGCAAAATTCCATGCACAGAATTGTAACTTTTTATAGTAATTAAATGTTTTTCAGAAATCCCATCACAGTGAAGCTCTGCAAAGTAATCGATCCCATTTCAAAAAAATAGTCACACTTTTATCTAAAGCGTGTAACTATTACCTCCCAAAGATAAAAAACCATATTATTAAAATGCTTTTCATTTAGAAAGAGAAGACACAGGTATATGTAAATGTTTCTCCAAACTTTTTCAAGCATTATTTAAAACTGTTGTAAGGCACAATTATAAATGGTTGTGAATTTAATATCATTATTTAATTAAATCTTCAACTCTTTTGTAAGGAATAATATTTCCTTCTGTTAAATTTCCCTCATTGTCTGATGATATGGAAATTATATATATATATCCACACATGTATGAGCTGCTCAAGTGTAATTAATGACATACTTTTATTTGCTATTATTGTGTGGAAAACATTCTGACACAAAATAAATGAAGCATAATCATTCAGAGTAACAATTTGAATGTACTGATTAATGACACCAAATAGCTTTGCTCTTCTTTAGTTAAATTAAAACATTTACAGTCTGGAAACAGTAAGGGCATCCCTAAATGAATGTTTTCTAGGTAATCGTTTCCCCTTACAGAAATCACCTACCTTACCATCACTGAAAATAAGTTCCCATAAATTATAAGATGTACCATTACTTTATGTGCAAGAAACAAAAACTCTGTCAATTAAACTATTATACAATGCTAAGTTGCCTTCAGACATGTTCCAAAAGTGTGTGAAAAGGAGAGAATATGCATCTAGACTCGATGATACATGGCATTCTATTCCAAGGACACTCCGCAAATGTTAATTAAATATTGTTTAAATGTTACACAACATTTTCATCTGAAATAAGCCCGTCAAAAAAAACCTATATGATTTCACTTTTATGATACATAGATACAGAATGGTTTTATGTATGAGATATCTAGAGTAGTCAAATTTATGAGCAGAAAGTAGAATGGTAGTTGCCAGGAGCTGGGAGGAGGAGGAAATAGGGAATTATTGTCTAATAGGTATAGAGTTTCAGTTTTGCAAAATGGAAAAAGTTCTGGAGATGGATGGTGGTGATGGTTACATAAAATCTGAATGTACTTAATGCCACTGAACTGTACACTTAAACTGGTTTAAGATGGTAAATTTTATGTTATGTTTATTTATTCACAATTACAAATTATAATAAAAAATACTACCACAGGGAAAAAATGTGCAAGATAGAATCACAAAACTAACAATTCTGAGCTACAAAGAACCTAAATTTAATACAACTAGTTAGTTAACTTGATGAGGTAGCTTTTGCATACAAACCTCTATCTTTGAAGAAATACTGGATTGGAGAGAAGGTTCTATGTCCTCTTACTGATTCCTAAAACTGGCACAGGTGCAGAATCTGAAACATAAAGATTTGCTAAGAAAGTGGTTCACATACCTGGCCTGCTCAGAATATCAGGGAGCTTTTAAAAGATGCCTTGACACCTCACACCCATGGGGACGGCGACCATCCAAAAAGTCAAAAAACAGAAAAAGAAATTAACATCTATTGGCAAGAATGTGGAGAAATTTGGAATCCTTGTGCACTCTTAGTGGAAATGTAAAGTAGTGCAACCGCTATGAAAAATACTATGGCATTTCATAAAACATTTAAAATTGGAACAGAGATCCCACTTCTCAAAGATTTGAAAGCAGGGTCTCTAAGAAATATTTGCACACCCAAGTTCACAGCAGCACTATTCACAGTAGCCAAGTGGTGGAAGGAAGCCAAATGTCCATTGACAGATGAATAGATACTCAAAATGTGGTATATGCTTGCAATGGATTATTCAGCCTTGAAAAGGAAGGAAATCCTATCACATGGTACAAAATAGATGAACATTATGCAAAGTGAAATAAGCCAATGGCAAAAAAAGGCAAACACTGTATGATTCCATTAATATAAAACATCAAAAATGGCAAATTCATAGAAACAGGAAATAAAATGATTACCACGGAGTGGGAGGAAGGAGAAATAAGTTGTTTAATGGGTATACAGTTTGCAAGATGAAAAAGTTCTGGATATCTGTGGCAAAGCAAGGTGAATGCATACTACTGAACTATATGCTTAAAAGGGTTAGAGGGTTTTTGTTCTTAAAAGGCAATAGATATGTAAATAAATAAAGATTTCCTGAACCCCATCACAACCTATTGACTAAGAATTTCTAGAGATTGGGATAAGACACCACTATTTGTAAAAACTCCCCAGGTGATGGACCTAGACCCAGCAGACAGAGAGCTATCAGTTTCCAAATTGAAGTAATTAAAACACAGTAGCAGCCATGTTTAACACTTCATTTTGGTTTTAAAATCTATGTGTAGGTGTACTTGAAATATTTCCTACGATGGAAACTGATCAGCTTGAAAAGATCACTAAAAAGTATTAATACTGATGAGGGCAGGGACAAAGGAAGCCCCTTAAAGTAACTCTACAAGGGGGGGTGAAAAATGGCGGCGGAATACACAGACGTGTTCCGAGCCATGTCCTGGAGCAGAAAGAAAGAACAGCTGAGGGTCGCACTAGGAGTGTTTGTTGGCAAGTTGGGGGACAGCTGAACTCCAGAAGAAGGTGGGAGACTGCTAGACGGGGTTCCCCTGACCTGGCAGCTCCCACTGCGGCTGGGTCCCCTCCCGGAGCTGCGGGCTTGGACGCGGAGTCGCCGCCATCTGGAACCGGAAAGTGGAGCTTATCGGAAGCCTGAGAATCCACAACTGCGGCACCCACGGAACAGCTGCGAGCCCCAGAACAACGCTCACCAATTGGCACAAACACACGGGTTCAGAGGAGCTCTACACTCCACCACGGAAAGGTCAGATTTCGCCTAGGATAAGGTGAGGTCTCTGGTCCCAGCGCGAGAGAGGAACGCGCGTTTTGCGGGAGCTGGAGGACCAGGGAAGTCTGTGCCTAGAAAAATAGGTGGCTGCTGGGGCTGGCGTGATCTGTGAATGTGGAAGGGGGTGCTCAGAGCTGCTAACAGAAGGGCTCTCTAAAAAGCAACCCATTTTGATCTGAAGTGCAGGGACACCCTAAGAATTTCAGGGGTGTGCTAGACTTACGCGCAGCCACGGAGTGCGCACACTTGGGCTTTTTCCTCTTGAAATTCTTGCTTCTGATTACTAAGCCCAATTCATAGGTTCACCCAGTTGGGGACACCCTGGGAGACTGCAGGGGAAAGTTGTTTTTCTGGAACCTGGGGATCGGAGCGGGGAGTGACCATCCGAGAGCCAGCTCTGAGGCAGCCCACTCCCACAAACCGGTAGTGAGTGCCAGAGGGAAAGAAGGCTCTAACACTCCCTAGAGAGGCCATAGATAAACCCGGAAGTCAATCCAGAAACACTGCCACCCAGGGGCTGAATCACAAATTGACTCTTGTGTAATCAAAAATAAAGGAATACGAATTAAGACACACCGCCTGCTTAAAATCAGGACTGGCTTACATCACTGAAGAGCAGTGGAACGCAGGGAACTGCAATACTGTCCGGACTGAGAAACAGGCTGCCAAACAGAACAACAGAGGAAGTGAATGACCTTCACTACTCCACATTTTATTTTTATTTTTTATTTTTTTATTTTCATTTTTTGCATCTTTTACTCAAGAAACTAATTTTTTTCCTCACTTGATTTTACCTTTTTAATTATTACATTTTTATTTTCAATCCGTATTATTACTACTGCTTTTTTATCTTTTTTTTTTTTTAAGTGTCATTTTATTTTCTCTTCATTTTGTTTTGGGATTAATGTTCTACATTCTATTTTTATCTTTCCTTTAGCATCATTTTACTCTATCTCAAATCTACCTTTATGCCATCACTCTCTTCCTCACTTTTCCATTTTCAGTGTCCTGTTTATCTTACCCCTTTCCTGCTTTAGATTTTCCCTATTCTTTCTGTTTACCCCCTTTTAAAATTTCACCCTACTTATATATCTAATCTCCAATCCCCTGCTCCAAGTCCATACACACCTCTCTCTTCGCTGTCTTAACTATCCAAAAAATTGTTTTTCTCTCTGTCCTTTTGTTGTTGTTCGTTTGAATGTAGATTATATCGAATTTTTATGCTTTTTTGTGAGATTTTTTTGCTTATTCTTCTTTTGTTTATTTTTTTTTTGTTTAGTGCTTCTGTTTTCCCTTGCCTCACTCAATATTAGTTGGTGTTGTAGTTTGTATTAATCCCCAGGTACTTGTTGCTGGCATTTGCTGGGATAAGTGATTGTTCTATTGGAGTTTTATCCCCAATATATATAGTCTGTTTCCCTTTCTCTCTTAGTCTCTTTCTTGTCTCTCTTACTTTTTTTTCTTCTTTTTTTCCCTTTTCCCAATTTCATTTTGACACCCCCTTTTTTTTTCTTCTTCTTCTTTCTTTCTTTTTCCTCTTCTTCTTTCTCTACTATCCCCTAATTTGCCTTTCTCTGGTGGTCACCTTTATTGGAGGTTATTAATATCGTGAATACATTTCTGTTCAGTGCCTTGTGTGTTGTACCTGGTAGTGCTGTATTTTGTGCCTTTAAATCGACGCAGGAGAGAGAGAACTACATAACCAGACACCCAGAGAAGAGAGACCATGGGGAGACAAAGACACAGCCCGCATATGAAAGAAAAGCAGGCATCACCAGAAAAGGAAGTAAACGAAATGGAAGTAATCAACCTTCCAGAAAAAGAATTCAGAGAAATGGTCATAAGGTGGCTGAAAAGAATGGAAGACAAATTCGACAATATGAGCAAGAACCAAGAGGAAATGAAGAAGAACCAAGAAGAAATGAAAAATGACATCGCTGCTCGAAAGAACTCAATAGAAAGCATCAAGAGTAGACTAGAAGAATCAGAGGACCGCATCAGTGAGCTAGAAGACAAGATGGGAAAAAATACCCAAGTAGAGCAACTTCTAGAAAAAAAAATTAAAAGGCAGGAGGAGAGCCTAAGGGAACTTTGGGACAACACGAAACAAAACAACATCCGCATAATAGGGGTTCCAGAAGGAAAGGAAGCTGAGCAAGGAATAGAAAACCTATTTGAAGAAATAATGACAGAAAATTTCCCTGATATAGAGAAGAAAAAACCCACACAAATCCAAGAAGCTCACAGAGTCCCAAGCAAAATGAACCCCAAAAGACCGACGCCAAGGCACATTATAATTAAATTGGCAAACACCAACGACAAAGTAAGAATCTTAAAAGCGGCCAGAGAGAGACAGAAAGTTACATACAAAGGAACCCCCATCAGACTAGCAACTGATCTCTCAACAGAAACTCATCAGGCCAGAAGGGAATGGAATGAAATATACAAAGTCATGCAAAGGAAGGGTCTGAATCCAAGAATACTGTACCCAGCAAGGCTATCAATCAAAATTGAAGGTGAAATCAGGAGCTTCACAGACAAAAAAGGACTAAGGGAATTTATTACCACCAAACCAGCAATGCAAGAAATGCTAAAGGGTCTGCTGTAAAAAAAAAAAAAAAGAAATAGGAAGCGAAGAAGGAACACAGGTGTAAAGAATAGGAATGGCGACAAATAAGTACCTATCAATAATAACTTTAAATGTAAACGGATTAAATCCCCAATCAAAAGACATAGGGTAATGGATTGGATAAGAAAACATGACCCATATATCTGCTGTCTACAAGAAACCCACCTCAGAAAAAAAGACGCACACAGACTGAGGGTGAAGGGATGGAAAAAGGTTTTCCAGGCAAATGGAACTGAAAAAAAAGCTGGGGTAGCAATACTTATATCTGACAAATTAGATCTCAAACTGAAGGACATAACAAGAGATAAGGAAGGCCACTTCATAATACTAAAGGGAGCAATCCAACAAGAAGAAATAACTCTGGTAAACATATATGCACCCAATACAGGAGCACCCAAATACATAAAAAAACTCCTGGAGGATATCAAGGGAGAGATTGACAGCAATACAATCATAGTAGGAGACTTTAATACCCCACTATCATCATTGGACAAATCCTCTAAACCAAAAATCAGCAAAGAAACATCAATCCTAAATGACTCACTAGACCAGATGGAATTAATTGACATCTTCAGAACATTTCACCCCAAAGCCACAGAATATACATTCTTCTCAAGTGCACATGGGTCATTTTCAAAGATAGACCATATGTTGGGACATAGGCAAAGTCTCTTCAAATTCAAGAAGACAGAAATCATATCAAGCATCTTCTCAGACCACAGTGGCATAAAACTGGAAATCAACTACAATAAAAACAACCCAAAGAAATCAAACACATGGAGACTAAACAGCATGCTATTAAACCATGACTGGGTTACCAGAGAGATCAAAGAAGAAATAAAAAACATCATGACAACAAATGACAATGAAAACACTACAATCCAAAATCTATGGGACACAGCGAAAGCAGTCTTGAGAGGGAAGTTCATAGCTCTACAAGCCTACTGCAAAAAACAAGAAACAGGGGTAATAAATTACCTAACCCAACAACTCAAAGAGTTAGAAAAAGAGCAACAAGAAAAGCCCAGTGTAAGCAGAAGGAAGGAAATAATAAAGATCAGAGCACAGATAAACGACATAGAGACCAAAGAAACAATACAAAAGATCAACAAAACCAAGAGCTGGTTCTTTGAAAGGGTAAACAAGATTGATGAACCTCTAGCCAGGCTCACCAAGAAGCAAAGAGAGAGGACCCAAATAAACAAAATCAGAAATGAAAGAGGTGAAATAACAACAGATCCCGCCGAAATACAAAGGATTGTTAAAAAATACTACGAACAACTCTATTCCAACAAACTGGACAACCTGGAGGAAATGGACATATTCCTAGAAATATATAACCTTCCAAAACTCAATCAGGAAGAATCTAAACAGCTCAATATGCCAGTAACTATGGAAGAAATTGAAGCAGTCATCAAAGAGCTTCCGGCATTAAAAGCCCGGGACCAGACTGCTTCACAGGGGAGTTTTACCAAACATTCAAGGAAGAACTAAAACCTATCCTCCTCAGACTATTCCAAAAAATTCAAGAGGAAGGAACACTTCCAAGCTCCTTCTATGAAGCCAGCATCACCCTAATACCAAAACCAGATAAAGACAACACAATGAAAGAGAATTACAGGCCAATATCCCTCATGAATGTAGATGCCAAAATCCTCAACAAAATTCTAGCAAATCGGATCCAGCAGTACATCAGAAAGATCATACACCATGACCAAGTAGGGTTTATCCCAGGAATGCAAGGATGGTTCAATATCCGAAAATCAATAAATGTGATACATCACATAAACAAATTGAAAGATAAAAATCACATAGTCATATCAATTGATGCAGAAAAAGCATTTGACAAAATCCAACACCCTTTCTTGATAAAAACTCTCAACAAGGTGGGAATAGAAGGATCATACCTCAACATAATAAAAGCTATATATGATAAACCCACAGCTAACATCATACTCAATGGGCAAAAACTAAAACCATTTCCCCTAAGAACAGGAACAAGACAAGGATGCCCACTCTCACCACTCCTGTTTGACATAGTACTGGAAGTATTAGCCACTGCAATTAGACAAGAAGAAGAAATAAAAGGCATCCAAATTGGAAAAGAAGAAGTAAAGCTGTCCTTATTTGCAGATGACATGATATTGTACGTAAAAAACCCGAAAGACTCTATCAAAAAACTAACAGACTTAATAAATGAATTCGGCAAGGTAGCAGGATACAAAATTAACGCCAAGAAATCTATGGCATTTCTATACACCAACAGTGAACTTACAGAAAGAGAGACTAAAAAAGCAATCCCATTTTCCATCGCACCAAAAAAATTAAGATACTTAGGAATAAACCTAACCAAGGAGGTAAAAGACCTATATGCGGAAAACTACAGGACACTGAAAAAAGAGATAGAGGAAGATGTAAACAGATGGAAGAACATACCATGTTCATGGATTGGGAGAATCAACATCATCAAAATGTCCATACTACCCAAAGCAATCTATAGATTCAATGCACTCCCCATTAAAATACCAACAGCATATTTCACAGACCTAGAAAGAACTCTCCAAAAATTCATCTGGAATAAAAAAAGACCCCGAATAGCCACAGCAATCCTGAGAAAGAAGAATAAAGTAGGAGGGATCTCAATACCAGATTTCAAGCTGTATTACAAAGCCACTGTCCTCAAAACAGCCTGGTACTGGCACAAGAACAGACATATAGATCAATGGAATAGAATAGAGAATCCAGATATCGACCCAAACCAATATGCACAATTAATATTTGACAAAGGAGGCATGAGCATACAATGGAGTCAAGACAGTCTCTTCAATAAATGGTGTTGGGAAAATTGGACAGATACATGCAAAAAAATGAAACTAGATCACCAACTTACACCATACACAAAAATAAACTCAAAATGGATACAGGACTTAAATATAAGACGGGAAACCATAAAAATACTAGAGGAATCCACAGGCAGCAAAATCTCAGACATATGCCAAAAGAACTTTTTCAGTGATACTGCCCCTAGGGCAATGGAAGCCAAAGAGAAAATAAACAAATGGGACTACATCAAAATAAAAAGCTTTTGCACAGCAAAAGAAACCATCAACAAAACAACAAGAAACCCCACTGTATGGGAGAACATATTTGCAAATGGTATCACTGATAAAGGTTTAATTTCCAACATCTACAGGCAGCTTATACAACTTAATAAAAGGAAGATAAATGATCCAATAAAAAAATGGGCAACGGACCTAAATAGAATCTTTTCAAAAGAAGACAGAAGGAAGGCCAAGAGACACATGAAAACATGCTCAAAGTCACTTATTATCCGAGAGATGCAAATCAAAACGACAATGCAGTACCATCTCACACCTGTCAGAATGGCTATCATCAACAAATCAACAAACGACAAGTGTTGGCGAGGATGCGGAGAAAAAGGAACCCTCGTGCACTGCTGGTGGGAATGCAGACTGGTGCAGCCACTGTGGAGAACAGTATGGAGTTTCCTCAAAAAACTGAAAATGGAACTCCCATTTGACCCAGTAATCCCACTCCTAGGAATATATCCTAAGAAACCAGAAACACCAATCAGAAAGGATATATGCACCCCTATGTTCATAGCAGCACAATTTACAATAGCTAAGATTTGGAAACAGCCTAGGTGCCCGTCAGCAGATGACTGGATCAGAAAACTATGGTACATCTACACAATGGAATACTATGCTGCCATAAAAAAGAAGGAATTACTACCATTTGTATACACCTGGATGGAATTAGAGAACATTATGCTAAGTGAAATAAGCCAGTCAATGAAAGAAAAATACCACATGATCTCACTCATTTAGGGATAATGAAAAACATTATAAACTGATGAACCAAAAGATAGTTACAGAGGCAGTAAAGCATCAAACAGAGTGTCTAATTACAGCGGTAAGGTTAGGGAGAGGTGGGGGAAATAAGAGATCAACTGAAGGACTTGTATGCATGCATATAAGAGTAACCAATGGATGCAAAACATTGGGGGGTGAGGGCAGGTATGGGAGTGGGGTGGGGGGGGCAATGGTAAGATATGTACACATATAATACCTTAATAAAAATCTGAAAAAAAAAAAAAAGTAACTCTACAATATTTCCTCTTTCGGTCACTAAACTGATACTAATGGGTGGAGCCCAGGTCCTCTGACAGCAGTATTTGCATTACATTTTGCTTTAGGAAGAGTTCCGAGTTTTCCATTGGGTCTGTAGGTTTCCAGAGAGCCTCTGGTACCCAACTACTATCCTGTGCCACTCCTGCTCCCAACAGTTCTAGAAAACTAGAAAAGCAGTAAAAGAGGCTGACAGGATAGGTCCTATAACTCAGCACAAAGAAAGTACTCTACTTAAATAGCTAAGAAAGAATAGGTGGTATTAAGATAAGAAATCTGTCAATAAAGAAAAAGCACAATTTTCTCCATTCAACACCATATCTTGTACCCTCCAACCCTACCTCATCTTCCCCACACCACACATTCCACACCATGAGCTAACTTAGATATCCACTCCTCTAAGAATGACCAACACAAGTTGTTTTTAGTGAGAATGAACATGCACATATTTCTGTACAAGATGAGTATCTAATTTGCTATTTCTGGCATAGGACAAGGAATGTCCAAGGTTGTCAGTACAACTTTTATCTCCTTTGATTTAACTGGACCTTTAGCAAGTACAAAATGTCACTTCAAAAGAAGAAAAGGATTTTTTTTTTCCTCATGATTAAACAAAGAAGTCAGGGAACATTTTCCAGGGCAATGGAAACACTGACAGACCTTCAGCCAAGAGTTAAGTTGATAAAAAAAATTTGAGAAAGAACAATCAGAAAATTTTCTGTAAATTATTACTTTTGCATTAGATAAAGCAAAATAAGACAAGCATGGGCAAAGTAAAGAAAAATGTTTTGACAAAGGTAATACAGTATAGAAAAAAAAAAGGATTCATTTGAAATACGGTGTTGGAGGCGAGCTCTAGGATACCCTGGACCACCAGAAAGATGGACAAGCGGGTCCTAGAATAAATTAAGCCTGAACCATGGCTGCAGACAAAAACGACAACACTAAAACTGTCCTACTTTGGGCATAGCATGAGAAGACAGGGTTCTTTGGAAAAGACAATAATGCTGAGGAAAACAGAAGGCAGCAGGAAAAGAGAAAAGTTGAGACAGAAAGACTCCACGAAAGAAGCCATAGACATGAGACTACAGGAGCTGGGCAGGGCTGTTGAAGACAGGACACTATGGAGATCACTTGAGCCAACTCAACAGCATATAATACACAATACAGTATAGAACTAAAACATAAGGAATAGTGACCTGGAGACAAAAAGTTTAACTTTAGTTATCTGACTACAATGTTGAAATGAGCTGGGCAAAGTATACACAGTGAACTCACATAGTCTGGCTTTAAAAAGGTGTGGCTCACAGAACAGGCAATATATCTAGATCACCAATTATGAGCTGTCTCATAAAGAATAATGGTAAACAGTCCAATTAATTTCATTTCCACTAGCATTTCTTGAATAAAATTGTCATGTACAAAATTTTGTGCCTGTTCTCTAGGATAGAGAGATACACAAATCCAAGTCCAAGATGAGTTTTAAGTAACTCAGACCATAGTTTATTTTCAAAAGTGTGTGCGTTCAATGTTGAAGAATGAAGTTCAACCACAGGAACTTATATTTAATGCTCAAAAATAGTTGAATAATGGTAATTTCATGTTTCAGCCTGATATATATATATATATATACACATATATATACATATATATACGTGTGTGTGTGTGTGTGTGTGTGTGTATATATATATACATATATATATATATGTCCTAATATTGAAAAAACAAATGAAATAACTATGATACAGAAGTCTAGGCAAATTGTGTCTAGGAGTACAGAAATTAAAATGCAAAAAAGAATTCATTTGCTGTGACTTTGGAAAGCAGGACAGCTTCTTGAAGCAGATGGCACATGAACTAGGAATGAGGTTTTGAGAGTTGAAATATTTAGAAGAGGGAATATAGTGGGGAGAAAGTAGCAGATGGGAATTTTAGGGGAAAAGCAAGAACATAAGCACAGGATCATAAAGTGTAATAATAATTCAAATGACAAAATCATTTATTTTAATGTCATAGAACAAGTATGTGAAGTTCATTATTAAAAATAAATTTAAATTGAATTCACTTGGTGCATTCGATGTTATGTCTCATAATCCAATAAAAATTTAGGATAATGAAACAAATATAAATGTCTGACAAACAACAAAAGGAAAATAAAGAGAGGCAAGTCAACCATTACCTATAAAAGAACTATGAACATTCTCAAGTTCACAGAAGTCTCAATATAAAATGATATACTGAAAGCTCCTCCCTCTGCTACAGATGTATGAAAACTGTGCATTAGATGATACTGCTCTGTTCAGTGACAGGCAATAGATTTCCTCTTGACTACTGTCCTTATGGGCACCTCTTTCCCAAATATCAGGGCTTTAGAAAGGCCTCCTTGGACTTAAAGGTCAAGTTCTTCTCACCACTCCACTTACAAATCACTACAACTAACCATTATAAAGCTACCATGGTACTGGCAAAATGTAATGATCACTAGAACTTACTGGGCGTTTTGTAGGACTGCTGGCTTCTGCATGGCTATGAGGATAGTAATGAATTCTACTCCACTACTCCATTACACATATTATCCTCAGCCACGATGATAGTGTTCCGTTTAAGCTGTAGGACAGTATTTAAATAGATGCTTTAGGAAACAATAAAGCCCCAAAGAATACTGTACGTGTTTTCCAAGTTTACAGTGCGTAGGAAACACCAGGGGAATTTTACCACTCCATCAAACAATCAAACACTCCGAGCCAGTGACACAGAGTCCAAGAAAACAGGGACAGGAATTTTTTTTTTTTTTCCTTAGTGTAGAGTCTGCGAGCTAATAAAAATACTAATCAAAGGGCACATGAAAAGACTTTTAATTACTGTTTAGCAGGGAGCTTTTTTTTAAGAAAAATATTAAATATTGTGTTAGTCATAATGCATACACTACATACATTTGCCAGTTAAAGAGGCAAGACGAGGGGCAAAATGGAATTAGGGGGAACTAGTGAAGGGGGAATGACACATATATGGAGAGAAAAACACAAAACACCTCAGAAGAAAGAACTGCAAAAAACACCTACAATCAAACCCACGTGAACACAGAACAGCCCTTTAATTGTTCAATCTCCCCAAACATTTTTAATAAAGACTAATATAGATGTCTGCCGTGTTTTCATTTATATATGTAAAGATTTTTATCTGACATCTGAAAATGTTTACATTTACATAAATGAAAATGTAAAAGGGATATACCACTGCCTTCTCATTCCACCTAAAAATCAGTGTCAGGGTCCTGTAACCATCTCAGCATCTGGGTAGTCGGCTGGGTAAATGCTTTGGAGACCCTCAGGACTCGGGTGTTATAGTCCCTATAAACAGTAACATGGGAAAGGGAATTAGTATAGAGAAAAGGTAGATAGGCATAGTTGTAGGCCCAGGTGGGCTTCCTTGCCGCCAGATTTGAATTCACATTAATTCTAGAAACATGTTATCATTCATGTCCTACCACAAGCAACATTTAAACAAATGGGTGACTGTGTACCATAAATATTTATTTATAAAAACAGGCTGTAGGCCACAGTTTGCCAATGTCTGGCATTGCTTGCATAACTCTTGAAAATTATTTTTCTGGTAACACTCTCACATTTCTCTTTGAGGGGATTATGAGCCCTATCAGTTATTATATCATATGGGTACAATAACAGGCAACATAGACCACCCCTACTACCAATAGCATTTCTTGAGCACTTGCTATATACCTAATTAGATTACATATAAGTCACCACAGTTCCTCAGTGTAGCTACTGTTATTATCACCCTTATTTCAAGATATCAATATCAAAGCAACCATAAATGGTTGTGACTCGAATTCTTACCTGCTATTTACTTGCTAGTGGGCTTCTAACTTCAGAGTTCACCACAATCAATGGGGAGCTTGCAAAGGTTCCAATTCCTGGGTCCACCATCAAAAGTTCTGATTTAGCCATTGGGGATTAGCCCCAGGACTCTGCATTTTAACCATACTTCTGATAAATCTGATGCAAATTGTTAGTGGAACAAGCATTGAAGAATGCTACAAAACCATTCATTTTCCAAGCAAAAAGCCAAGTATCTATACTGAAATAGGGATTGCTGATGCTTGCTGAAACCATGATTTAGCAATGATTATCCTCAATGAGGATAAAATTTTAGGGTATGT
The DNA here is from genome assembly GCF_963455305.1 of Plecotus auritus. Classification (NCBI taxonomy): domain Eukaryota; kingdom Metazoa; phylum Chordata; class Mammalia; order Chiroptera; family Vespertilionidae; genus Plecotus; species Plecotus auritus. Next base: position 65,249,400 of record NC_137772.1, on the reverse strand, counting down.
TTTACTTTCAGCCTGGTTTCCATTTAATGCATTAAAATCTATGAAAAAGCACTGAGCTACTAATATTTTGTGTAAATATAAAAGTGCTTTCAATTTTAAAAATCATTTTTTTGTTTTTTGGTGTTTTTTTGTTTTGTTTTGTTTTTAATTCTTTATTGTTGAAAGTATTACACGTCCCCATTTTCCCCACTGTCCTCTCCCGGCCTGCTCCTCCCTCCCCCAGCCCCAGCCTTCACCCCCCTCTTGTCTGTGTCCATTGGTTATGTTTACATGCATACAAGTCCTTTGGTTGCTCTCTTACCCTCTCAACACCCCCGTCAACCCTTCCCTGCCTTCCCTCTGAGGTCTGACAGTCTGTTCAATGATTCTAAGTCTCTGGATCTATTTTTGTTCATCAGTTTATGTTATTCATTATATTCCACAAATGAGTGAGATCATGTGATACTTACTTATCCTTCTCTGACTGGTTTATTTCACTTAGCATAATGCTCTCCAGGCCCATCCATGCTGCTGTAAATGATAAGAGTTCTTTCTTTCTTACAGCAGCATAGTATTCCATTGTGTAGATGTACCACAGCTTTTTTATCCACTCATCTGCTGATGGGCACTTAGGCTGTTTCCAAATCTCAGCTATTGTAAATTGCATTTCTATGAACATTGGGATGCATATGTTCTTTCTGATTGGTGTTTCTTATTTCTTGGAATATATTCCAGAAGTGGGATTACTGGGTCAAATGGGAGTTCCATTTTTAATTTGAGGAAACTCCATACTGTTTTCCACAGTTGCTGCACCAGTCTGCATTCCCACCAGCAGTATACAAGGGTTCCTTTTTCTCCACATCCTCATGAGCACTTGTCATTTGTTGATTTGTTGATGATAGCCCTTCTGACTGGTGTGAGGTGGTACCTCGTTGTTTTGATTTGCATCTCTCGGATGATTAGTGATTTTGAACATTTTTTTCAAATACCTCTTGGCCTTCTGTAAGTCCACTTTTGAGAAGTATCTGTTTATATCCTTTTCCCATTTTTTGACTGGATTATCTTCCTTTTGTTAAGTTGTATGAGAAGAAGTAAAACTGTCATTATTCACTGATGACATAATATTGTACATAGAAAACCCTAAAGACTCCATCAAAAAACTGCTTGATTTAATAAATGAATTTGGCAATGTAGCAGGATACAAAATTAACACCCAGAAATCTATGGCATTTTTATACACAAATAATGAACTCACAGAAAGAGAAACCAAAAAAGTCAATCCCATTTACCACTGCCACAAAAAAAAATTGATACCTAGGAATAAACTTAACTAAGGAGGTAAAAGACCTGTACTCAGAAAACTACAGGTCGTTGAAAAAAAGAGATAGAGGACGACATAAACAAATGGAAGAATATACCGTGTTTATGGATTGGTAGGATCAACATCATTAAAATGTCCATACTACTCAAAGCAATCTATAGATTCAATGCAATCCCCATTAAAATGCCAACGGCATAATCACAGACCTAGAACTCTCCAAAAATTCACATGGAATAAAAAAAAATAATAATAAAAAGACCCTGAATAGCCACATCAATCCTGAGAAAAAAAGAACAAAGTTAGAGAGATCAAATACCAGACATCAAGTTATATTACAAAGCCACTGCTCTCAAAACAGACTGGTACTGGCACAAGAAAAGACATACTAGTATAGATCAATGGAAACAGAACAGAGAACCCAGAATTCAACCCAAGCCATTATGCTCACTTAATATTTGACAACGGAGGCAAGAACATACAATGGAGTCAAGACAGTCTCTTCAATAAATGGCGTTGGAAAAATTGGACAGATACATGCAAAAAAAAAATGAAACTAGTCCACCAACTTACACCATGCACAAAAATAAACTCAAAGTAGATAAAGGACTTAAACATAAGACAGGAAACCATAAAAATCCTAGAAGAAGCCATAGGCAGCAAAATATCAGATATACTAGTAGCTTGTAGCAATATGTTTACCAACACATCTTCTAGAACAGTGGTCAGCAAACTGGTTAGTCAACAGAGCCAAATATCAACAGTACAACGACTGAAATTTCTTTTGAGAGCCAAATTTTTTAAACTTAAACTTCTTCTAACGCCACTTCTTCAAAATAGACTCGCCCAGGCCGTGGTATTTTGTGGAAGAGCCACACTCAAGGGGCCAAAGAGCCGCATGTGGCTCGCGAGCCGCAGTTTGCTGACCACTATTCTAGGACAACGGAAACTAAGGAGAAAATAAACAAATGGGACTACATCAAAATAAAAAGCTTCTGCTCAGCTAAAGAAACTATCAACAAAATAACAAGAAAGCCCACTGAATAGGAGAACATATATTTGCCAGTGTGACATCTGATAAGGATTTAATCTGTTTTTTTTTTGTTTTTAATTGATTATTTGCTCAAGAAATTGCTGATATTTTAAACATGGGGAAAGGGTGATGATCACCTGTGAGCATTTTTGTTTTAATGACATAAATCTATCCTACCTCTTTCTTTGTATCTTCCAAAATATATACTGTTTAGAACATTTTACTTACATGCAACTGAGGATGCTAGAGAAGAACTATGATGCTGTTCGGCAATTTCACGTGGAGTTAATTCTGACAATACAACTTGTTGACTAGGAGTAGAAAGCATGGCCCAAGACAAGTTTGGACACAAAGCAGCAGCTACGTGAATTCTGCCATCAAAAGCACATGGAACCAGAAGTGCACACAATGTAAATGTTGACGCGGCTCCATTGTCTGAAGTTATCTAGGTCACAGACGAAACTGTAGAATGGTTTCAATATAAAAATCTTTCTCACCTCTCCAAGCAGCTGATGCCCCTGGGCCCTAAGAACAGAGCCTCAGGCTCCTTCCCTGAGTCTAGAACTTCTGAGTAGCAATATCACAATAGCAGAGTGGGTGCAGACACAAGGCATGGAGCAGGGAATAAACATTTATGCAACACATATCAGGGCTCCAGCTATGGACCAAGATATATGCTAAGTGCTGAGACTAAAACAGTGACTAAAATGTACTCCCTGTTCGCAAAGAGTTTATAAACAGATAGAAGTCAAATGTGTGCCTGGTCCTAGTCATGTCATTCAAGTTCCTGAAGCTCAGGGAGTTTTTATTTGTAAACTAGAGGCCTGGTGCATGGTTTCATGCACAATGAAAGGAAATTAATTAGAAAGTGGCCAGCGGGGCGGGACTGGGTGAGATGGTCCAGACACGCCCTGGAGCCAACCACCCGTGGCCCCTCCCGGGCTGGCTTCACCTGGGGCGGTGCCAGGGCTCGAAGGGCTTCTGTGGAGTGAGTGGGGTCCCTCTTGCAGGAGGGGGTCCCTCGCCTGGCCTGTGGGGATCGGGCCGAAACCAGCAGTCCGACATCCCTCGAGGGGTCTTGGAGTGCGAGAGGGCACTCTGCAAAGTTGCCGTTGCTCGGCAGCTCCTGGGTTGAGCGTCTGCCCCCGGTTATCAGTGTCTGATCGGCCAGTCAGCCAGTCACTTAGCCTTTTATATATATAGATTAAAAATAGTAAATTCTTTAGTTGTTAGCATCAAATGAGAATCTCCATAAAGTATAAGGTACTAATCTATACTGAACTGGTGTTTCTCAGAGCACTGTGCAGAGGGAGACTTAATTGGGCAATCAATGAAGCCCCACTGAGTACACAAATAGTTAATGAACAGAAAAGAAAGAACAGCTAGTTAATGTACCAGTGGGGTCCTGCTAGTTAGTGTTCTTAACAAGAAGAACACTAATGAGGGCATGATCCAGGGAAGTTTTACCTATATACAGGTAGTCCTCGGGTTACATCGAACTCGACTTACGTCATTTCGTGGTTACGTCCCCATCTCCCATTTATTTATTAAAAAAAAAGTTCCATCATTTTGACGTATGTAGGTATGTGCTTTATGTTTTTTATTATTTATTTACCACTAGTAAAGGTCAGGAATTGTTATCTTTCTTTTAAATAAACTTTTTTACTGTCTCATTTCATTACTGCTATGTATGTGCTCCATATGCTTAGATAGGTGGGTTCCAACTTATGGCAAAAATCGCATTACGTCGCGCGGTAGGAACGGATCTGTGATGTAACCCGAGGATCTACTATACTCCTAAACTTAGAAATTTCACAAGTATGAGGAATTGGAGGAGAGAGTGGTATCCTACAGACTGGGACAAAAATATGGTGTCTCTCTCTCTCTCTCTCTCTCTCTCTCTCTCTCTCTCTCTCTCATGAAATCTTAAAGGGCAAGAGTCTACTAAAAACTCCACGAAAGCATAAATACCATTCTTCAGAGGCATTGAATCCACCATAGAAACAACTGTGCTGGTGACAATGTTGCCTGGGCTATCTTTCTACTATAGTATACCAAAGAACAAAAAGAAAAAGACTAGTGCCATTCAGAAATCAAAATATGGTCATTAGGTGATACTTTTATGGACATAATCTTATATAATAAAAGCCTAATATGCTAAGTGTCTGGTCATCCAGTTGGCAGTTCAACCAATCAAAGCATATTATGCTAATGATATGCTAAGGCTGCTCAACCGCTTGCTATGACGTGCACTGACCACCAGGGGGCAGACAGTCAACTGGTCGACTAGTTGCTATGATGGGCATTGACCACCAGGGGGCAGACAGTCAACTGGTTGACCAGCCACTATGACATGCACTGACCACCAGGGGACAGACACTCCGACTGGTAGGCTAGCTTGCTGTTGGGGTCTGGCCAATCAGGACTGAGCGAGATGGGCCTCACATGCTCTGGCACCCTCCCACAGTCCCCGCCCCAGCTGGACAACCTCCCATGTCTCTTCCCAGCCCCAACTGTGCACCGGTGGGGTCCCTTGGACTGGCCTGCGCCTTCTCGCAATCCGGGACCCCTCAGGGGATGTTAGAGAGCTGGTTTCAAGCCTGATCCCGCAGGCCAGGCCAAAGGACCCCAATGATGCACAAATGCATGCACCATGCCTCTTGTTTTATTTATAACTAGTGGCCCGGTGCATGAAATTCATGCATATTAAAAGAGAATTAATTAGAGGAAATATTTTAATATTGCTATTTGCCCTTTCTCTATAATAGAAGTGTCCAGCCGGCCCCACCCCCATTGGGTGACACCAAGACCCAGGCGGCCCCACCCCCAACAAGCCCCATTGGGTGGGGGATGCAGCCTCACGTCCCGGCGCCAGGGTGGGGGGTGCAGCCTCAGGTCCCCCGGCCCTGGCGCTGGGGCAGAGGGGCACAGCCTCAGGTCCCCTGGCCCTGGCCCGCACCACACAGCCTCACCCAGACCCACCGCGCCACGGGCCCCATCAATGCACCTCCTGGTGACAGGTCGTTTGGTTGTTACAGATGAAAATTAAGTCATGCACTTAAGCATGCACATTCATTTTTCAATGCCTGATTTGTCTACATTCTCTAAATTGCAAAATAAATAAGATCTTCAGCCAGATAGCATCATGATGCCAAGTTCTTTATATAATGACACATACCATTCTCTCCACTCAGTATGCTCCATTTGAATGGATTAAATGTATGTGACTCACATGAAAGGCACTGCTGCTTGCTCTTAATAGAGGAAGCATTAGCTCATTGCCTAATACCATCGAGTGGTTTAAATGGCATATATTGACTTGAAGAACAGAAGGAAAAATAACAAAACAAAAAAAACACACAAAAAACAACGTTCAATGCTGTGGACAGCAGAATCCTCTCCCTTTCCCTTTGTTTTTTTTTTCTGCTTTTCCCATGAACCTATTTGCACTCTGCCTCAAAATCAACACAGAAGATAAAATCAGATGCTGTAATCTGCATTTTATAGAGCCATTTGAGTATAAAGAGGTGTTTTTCAATTTTTACTTTTTTTTTTCTTAATCAATGTAGCTCAAACTTGCTCCCAAGATTCCAGGAGCCAGGCCAACATGGCTGTGCGGACACACCTTTGCTAGGTGCTATTAGACTTCAGTGCTGGGGCAGGAAACATGACAGGTGTTGCTGGAAATGAATCAGCTCTCCTCTCTACATAGCAGGAGTCTTTTCATTATAAAACTAGTGGTCCAGCGCACGAAATTCGTGCACATTAAAAGGGGATTAATCAGAGTAAATAACTTAATATTGCTGTTTGCCCTTTCTCTATAATAGAAGTGTCAGAGATGAAAGAAAATTAGTAAAATGTATATGAAAACCTTCCTCCTGTCAGAGTCTGGGGCTCACCACGGGACCCAGGGTCAAGTCCCTGCCCACCCACTTGCGCCTCAAAATCACGTGAGACCCAGACCTGCCGCCCCCCACCTCCCCGATTGGGCTAGATCTAGACCCCAACCAGTCCCACCCTTGTCAAGCCCTGCTGGGCAGGGAGCGTAGCTCAGGTCCCCTGGCCTGGTGCCAGGACAGGGGGACATGGCCTGAGATCCCCTGGCAAGCCCTGCTGGGTGGGGGGCATGGTCTGAGGTACCTCGTCAAGCCCCGCCAGGTGGGGGGGCACAGCCTCAGGTCCCCAGCCCAGCACCAGGAGGGAGGCACAGCCTCAGGTCACCCATCAAGCCCCACTGGCAGGGGGGCACAGCCTCAGGTCCCCCGTCAAGCCCCACTGGGCTGGGGGGCGCGGCCTGAGGTCCCCCGACCCAGCACTGGGGGTGCATTTTGAGGTCCCCCGTCAAGCCCTGCTGGGTAGGGGGCACGGCCTGAGGTCCCCTGTCAAGCCCAGCCAGGCAGGGGGGCGCAGCCTCGGGTCCCCTGGCCCGGTGTTGGGGCGGGGGGCATGGCCTGAGGTCCCCTGTCAAGCCCCACCGGGCAGTGGGTGCGGTCTGAGGTCCCCCAGCCTGGTGCTGGGATGGGAAGCATGGCCTAAAGTCCCCTGTCAAGCCCCGCTGGTGGGGGGCATGGCCTGAGGTCCCCTGGCCTGGTGCTGGGGTGGGGGGAGCAGCCTGATGTCCCCTATCCCAGCACCAGGACGGGAAGCACACCTTGAGGTCCCCTGTCAAGCCCTGCCGTGTGGGGGGCACAGCCTGAGGTCCCATGTGAAGCCCTGCTGGGTGGGGGGCATGGCATGAGGTCCCCTGTCAAGCCCTGCCAGGTGGGGAACACGACCTGAGGTCCCCTGTCAAGCCCTGCCAGGCAGGGGGGTGCAGCCTCAGGTCCCCTGGCCCGGTGCTGGGGCAGGGGGTGCGGCCTGAGGTCCCCTGTCAAGCCCCAGGGGGCGGGGGAGGGCATAGTCTCAGGTCCCTGCTGATTGCTCGTTAAGGCTCCTTAAGGGAACTTGGCTTCAGCTGTGGTTGCAGCCATCTTTGTGACGAAGTGATGATCAATTAGCATATTCCCTCTTTATTAGATAGGATGCAAAGCAGCACCTTTTTTCCATTACCCCCATCCCCAGCCCTCCTCACCTGGGGGTGGTGTAGGAAGGGGCTGGGAGGATATTTACCCTCGGCTCTTTGATTTCTCTTATTTAACTGAGCCCAGTGACAGCTGTTTCTCTGAGTGCAACGCTAGCCGGCTCAGGACTAGCCACACCTGGAAGGCAAGCAGCAGAGGTGACCAGGGGCTTTGACCAAGCCCTAGCGTGCAGGTCACAGCAACCTCAGCTGGCAGGCTGCTCCTGAAGACTCTAGGCCTCTCCCAGCTCCGCACCCCAGCTCCCTGCTCTCTCCATTTCACCCACAGGTGCCACCGGCATGGTGTACCCCAAGGTTTGGTGTGCAGATGCCAGGGTTGCAGGTTCAAGACACTCAGCCTCCTAGTGGCACTTTGAGCCATAAGCGCCAGCATGGAACTTTCCACTCGGTCTTGTTCTTTGGTCACTGATGAGGTTTTCTGGACTCTCTAGGCCAGGGAGAACCAGGACCTTTGCCTCTTACCAACACCATGCCTGCAGCCTGCCTGGGGTGCCTGCAGCCTGCCTGGGGTATCCCCAGCCCCAGGAAAGTGTGGGGGCATGGCCGGCCTGGGTGAGGGGCTGTGGGGGATGAGGGATTGGCTAGCTGCCCCACCCTCAATTGGGGTGGGAGAGGCTGATCAGGGGTAGGGTCAGGGGAGGGGCTGGGCAGGGCAGCCATCTTGTGATGGCGTTACAGCATGAGGGTCAATTTGCATATTACCTCTTTATTATATAGGATAAGGAGATATGGCTGGGATTCTCAACACCTAAGTTACTATCTTTCCAATGCTACAATATAGATCTACAACTTTAAGGTCTTTCAATGTTTAAATTTGTTTATCTAACAAATTAAGATCATATTAATTCTACCATTTTTAACAAGGCTTTGATGATACCACATTAGATGACAAATGAGAAATCACTCTGAACTGTTAAAATCACTCACAAGGAATTATGATTAAATATACAAACTTCAATTGTACCCCATGGGGATGTTACAAGACAATAGGTTTTAATTTTTTGGTTTGGATTGTAAACAACTTACTCTGTTCTAAGCTATTGAAAAATAAGAAAACTTTGCAACAAATTATTCTACTAACTCTAGTGGAACTGTGCAATTATCATTTGTAAAATCACCCTGTTCTAATCATCAAAGAAAGTAATAAAACACTAAATACAAATCCGAGCTTAATCTCCATAAAATTCATATTAATTTATTCATACTTTAATATAGTCATTGCTTTTCAGGTAAATAATGGGATAAATGAATCCTATAAATACACAGAGTCAGGGAGAAACCAAGATGGCGGCATAGGTAAACACCTAAACTGCTGCCTCGCACAACAATTTCAAAACTACAACTAAAAGACAGAACGGACACCATCCAGAACCACAGGAAAGCTGGCTGAGTAAAAATTCTACAACTAGAAGGAAAGAGAAAAGCTCACAGAGAATTGGAGGTACGACAAAGGGTCTTCGTGCGCACAGAGAGGAAGGGCGGCTGAGAGCCTGGCTGACTTTCTCTGGCGGAAGGGGGAAGGAAGCCCCCGACCGCACTGAACCCCAGTTCTGACTGCACTGAACCCCAGTTCCAGGCGAGCCCCTGGGGACCCACGCTCTTACAGGGGGAATCTGGACTCTCGGGCGGAGACTCGGGAGCCGGGGAAGGCAGAGGTCTGAAGGCGCGTGCGTGCACGCAAGGGCAAGGCTGATGGGAAGCCAAGACTGTCTGCTCCGCCCTGAGACTCCACCCCATCCAAGCTGTACACAGAGGCTATTGCAATTTGGCAAGTCTAATCCTATAAGGCTGTCTCCAGCACCGAACTTTTCCCAGCGTAGACACAGCTGATCCTTACAGCCAACTGGCCTGGAGGTCAATTCCTCCCAGTGATAACAACAACAATCAAGACTTAATTACAACAAGGCTGTACACACAGTCCACAAAGGGGTGCACCAAGAGTGTCCACCTCAGGTTAACTGGGGAGGCCGACCCACTGGGCCATATAGGAAACCTAGCACACCAATCTATCCTACCAACTCAGGGAAGCAGTGAAAATGCGGCGTCAAAGAAACAGATCACAAAGGAAAGAAATGGAGGAAAACAAATGACTGGATATAGAATTCAAAACCACGGTTATAAGGCTTTTCAAGAATATCCTAGAAAAGGCCGATAAATATAACGAGACCCTCGAAGATATGAAAAAGGACCAACTAGAAATTAAACATACACTGACTGAAATAAAAAATATTATACAGAGACCCAACAACAGACTAGAGGAACACAAGAATCAAGTCAAAGATTTGAAATACAAAGAAGCAAAAAACACTCAACCGAAAAAGCAAAAAAAAAATCCAAAAAGTTGAAGATAGTGTAAGAAGACTCTGGGACAACTTCAAGCGTACCAACATCAGAATTATGGGGGTGCCAGAAGAAGAGAGAGAGCAAGATACTGAAAACCTATTTGAAGAAATAATGACCGAAAACTTCCCCCACCTGGTGAAAGAAATAGACTTACAAGTCCAGGAAGCGCACAGAACCCTAAACAAAAGGAATCCAAAAAGGACCACACCAAGACACATCATAATTAAAATGCCAAGAGCAAAAGACAGAGAATATTAAAAGCAGCAAGAGAAAAACAGTTAATTACCTACAAGGGAGCACCCATACGACTGTCAGCTGATTTCTCAACAGAAACTATGCAGGCCAGACAGGAGTGGCAAGAAATTTTCAATGTGATGAATAGCAAGAACCTACAACCAAGATTACCCAGCAAAGCTATCATTCAGAATTGAAGGGCAGATAAAGAGCTTCACAGATAAGAAAAAGCTAAAGGAGTTCATCACCACCAAACCAGTATTATATGAAATGCTGAAAGGTATTCTTAAAGAAGAGGAAGAAGAAAAAAGTAAAAATAAAAATTATGAACAAAAAATACATATCGCCAAAACCGGTTTGGCTCAGTGGATAGAGCATCGGCCTGCGGACTGAAAGGTCCCAGGTTCGATTCCGGTCAAGGGCACGTAACTTGGTTGCGGGCACATCCCCAGTAGGAGGTGTGCAGGAGGCAGCTAATCGATGTTTCTCTCTCATCAATGTTTCTAACTCTCTATCCCTCTTCCTTCCTCTCTGTAAAAAATCAATAAAATATATTTAAAAAAAAAATACATATCTATCAACAAGTGAACCTAAAAATCAAGTGAATTAAAAACCTGAGGAACAGAATAATCTGGTGAATATAATAGAGTCAGGGGCATAGAAAGGGAGTGGACTGATAATTCTCAGGGGGAAAGGGGTATGGGGGGTTCAGGAAGAGGCTGGACAAAAATCATACACCTATGGATGAGGACAGTGGGGGGGAGGTAAGGGCAGAAGGTGGGGTGGGAACCGGGTGGAGGGGAGCTATGGGGCGAAAAAGGAGAAACAATTGTAATAATCTGAATAAAGATTTATTTAAAAAAAAAATACACAGAGTCAGGAAACACTCTCACCAAAAAAAATAAAATAAAAAGGAGAGCAGAAAACACACCAGGTTCATGAATACAATAAATTCTTTCATTCCATTGGGAAAAAATAGGTGTTACTGTAGCCTCTTTCCAATCCTAAAAAAAAAATCTTCAAAATATGATGGTAGGTTGTTAATTCACATGCCATTGTATTTAATATATGTGTACCTAGATAAGTCCATAAAGAAATATTACATTAGTCAGTGATAACATGTTGAAAATTCCAATTAATCTAAACTTGTAGGCATTAAAAATGAATTATTTGCAACCAAGCATCAACAACTACAACCAGATAACTCTTATGAAGAGAGATAAAAACCCTTAAAACAATACCAGTGAACCAAAACTAGCAAAATATAAAAAAAATTACATATCACAACCAAGTGGGATTTGTCCCAGATATGCAAAGATGGTTTAATATCTGCAAATCAATTAACTAAATAGACTAAATAACTAAAAATAATAGACTAGAAAGGAGAATAATGGCGGCGGAATAGACAGACGTGTTCCGAGCCTTGTCCCGGAGCAGAAAGAAAGAACAGCTGAGGGTCGCGCAAGGAGTGTTTGTTGGCTGGTTGGGAGACAGCTGAATTCCAGAAGGAGGTGGGGGACTGCTGAACGGGGTTCCCCTGACCTGGCAGCAAGAACTGCGGCTGGGTCCCCTCCCGGAGCTGCGGGCTTGGACGCGGAGTCTGCGCCATCTTGATCCGGAAAGTGGAGCTTATCTGAAGCCTGAGAATCCACAACTGCGGCACCCCAGGAACAGCTGCGAGCCCCAGAACAACGCTCCCCAACTGGCGCAACCACACGGGTTCAGAGAAGCTCTACACTCCACCACGGAAAGGTCAGATTTCGCCTGGGATAAGGTGAGGTCTCTGGTCCCGGCGGGAGAGAGGAACGCGCGTTTTGCGGGAGCTGGAGGACCAGGGAAGTCTGTGCCTAGAAAAATCCGTGGCTGTAGGGCTGGCGTGATCTGTGACTGTGGAAAGGGGTCCTCAGAGCTGCTAAGAGAAGGGCACTCTAAAAAGCAACCCATTTTGATCTGAAGTGCAGGGACACCCTAAGAATTTCAGGCAGTCCAGACTTAAGCGCAGCCCCTGCGTTCCCTGGGTGCCTGGGCTTACGCGGAGTCCCGGAGTTCGCACAACTGGGCTTTTTCCTCTTAAAGTTCTTGCCTCTGATTACTAAGCCCAATACATAGGATCACCCAGTTGGGGACACCCTGGGAGACTGCAGGGGAAGGTTGTTTTTCTGGAACCTGGGGATCGGAGCGGGGAGTGACCATCAGAGAGTCAGCTCTGAGGCAGACCACTCCCACAGGCCCGAGTGCCACAGGGAAAGAAGGCTCTAACACTGCCTAGAGAGGCCATAGATAGACCCGGAAGTCAATCCAGAAACACTGCCACCCAGGGGCTGAATCACAAATTGACTCTTGTGTAATCAAAAATAAAGGAATACGAGAAATTAAGACACACCGCCTGCTTAAAATCAGGACTGGCTTACAACACCGAAGAGCAGTGGATCGCAGGGAACTGCAATACTGTCTGGACTGAGAAACAGGCGTGCCAAACAGAAAAACAGAGGAAGTGAATGACCTTCACTACTCCACATTTTATTTTTACCTTTTATTTTTTTTATTTTTTTATTTTTTTTTAATTTTCATTTTTTGCATCTTTTAATCAAGAAACTTTTTTTTCTTTTCTCATCACTTGATTTTGCCTTTTTAATGATTACATTTTTATTTTCAATCCGTATTATTACTACTGCTATTTTATCTTTTTTTTTTTATTTTTTTAAAGTGTCATTTTATTTTCTCTTCATTTTATTTTGGGATTAGGGTTCTACATTCTATTTTTTATCTTTCCTTTAGCATCGTTTTACTCTATCTCAACTCTACCTTTAGGCCATCACTCTCTTCCTAACCTCCCCCTTTTCAGTGTCCTGTTTGTCTTACCCTTTTACTGCTTTAGATTTTCCCTATTCTTTCTGTTTACCCCTTGTTAAAATTTCACCCTACTTACATATCTAATCTCCAATCCCCTGCTCCAAGTCCACATACACCTCTCCCTTCGCTGTCTGAGTTATCCATAAACTTGTCCTTATCTCTGTCCTTTTGTTGTTGTTTGCTTGAATGTAGATTATATCCAATTTTTATGCTTTTTTTGTGAGATTGTTTTGCTTATTCTTCTTTTGTTTATTCTTTTGTTTGTTTTGTGCTTCAGCTTAACCTTGCCTCACTCCATATTAGTTGGTGTTGTAGTTTGTACTAATCCCCAGGCACTTGTTGCTGGCATTTTCTGGGATTAGTGATTGTTCTATTGGAGTTTTATCCCCAATATATATAGTCTGTTCCCCTTTCTCTCTTAGTCAATTTCTTGTCTCTTACTTTTTTTTTTTTTCTCTTTACTTTCCCTTTTCCCAATTTCATTTTCACACTCCTTTTTTCTTTTTTTCTTTCTTTCTTTCTTTTTTCCTCTTCTTCTTTCTCTCCTATCACCTAATTTGCCTTTCTCTGGTGGTCACCTTTATTGGAGGTTATTAATATCGTGAATACATTCCTGTTCAGTGCCTTGTGAGTTGTACCTGGTAGTGCTGTATTTTGTGCCTTTAAATCAACCCAGGAGAGAGAGAACTACATAACCAGACACCCAGAGAAGAGAGACCATGGGGAGACAAAGAAGCAGCCCGCATATGAAAGAAAAGCAGGCATCACCAGAAAAGGAAGTAAACGAAATGGAGGCAAGCAACCTTCCAGAAAAAGAATTCAGAGAAATGGTCATAAGGTGGCTGAAAAGAATGGAAGACAAATTCGACAATATGAGCAAGAACCAAGAGGAAATGAAGAAGAACCAAGAAGAAATGAAAAATGACATCGCTGCTGTAAAGAACTCAATAGAAAGCATCAAGAGTAGACTAGAAGAAGCAGAGGACCGCATCAGTGAGCTAGAAGACAAGATGGAAAAAAATACCCAAGAAAAGCAACTTCTAGAAAAAAAAATTAAAAGGCAGGAGGAGAGTCTAAGGGAACTTTGGGACAACACGAAACAAAACAACATCCGCATAATAGGGGTTCCAGAAGGAAAGGAAGCTGAGCAAGGAATAGAAAACCTATTTGAAGAAATAATGACAGAAAATTTCCCAGATATAGGGAAGAAAAAACCCACACAAATCCAAGAAGCTCACAGAGTCCCAAGCAAAATGAACCCCAAAAGACCGACGCCAAGGCACATTATAATTAAATTGGCAAACACCAACGACAAAGTAAGAATCTTAAAAGCAGCAAGAGAGAGACAGAAAGTTACATACAAAGGAACCCCCATCAGACTAGCAACTGATTTCTCAACAGAAACTCATCAGGCCAGAAGGGAATGGAATGAAATATACAAAGTCATGCAAAGGAAGGGGCTGAATCCAAGAATACTGTACCCAGCAAGGCTGTCAATCAAAATTGAAGGTGAAATCAGGAGCTTCACAGACAAAAAAGGACTAAGGGAATTTATTACCACCAAACCAGCAATGCAAGAAATGCTAAAGGGTCTACTGTAAAAAAAAAAAAAAAAAAAAAAAAAAAGAAAGAAAGAAAGAAAGAAAGAAACAGGAAGCGAAGAAGTAACACAGGGGTAAAGAATAGGAATGGCGACAAATAAGTACCTATCAATAATAACTTTAAATGTAAATGGATTAAATGCCCCAATCAAAAGACATAGGGTAACAGATTGGATAAGAAAACACGACCCATATATCTGCTGTCTACAAGAAACCCACCTCAGAAAAAAAGGCGCACACAGACTGAGGGTGAAGGGATGGAAAAAGGTTTTCCAGGCAAATGGAACTGAAAAAAAAGCTGGGGTAGCAATACTTATTTCTGACAAATTAGATCTCAAACTGAAGGACATAACAAGAGATAAGGAAGGCCATTTCATAATAATAAAGGGAGCAATCCAACAAGAAGAAATAACTCTGGTAAACATATATGCACCCAATACAGGAGCACCCAAATACATAAAAAAACTCCTGGAGGATATCAAGGGAGACATTGACAGCAATACAATCATAGTAGGAGACTTTAATACCCCACTATCACCATAGGACAAATCCTCTAAACAAAACATCAGCAAAGAAACATCAATCCTAAATGACTCACTAGACCAGATGGAATTAATTGACATCTTCAGAACATTTCACCCCAAAGCCACAGAATATACATTCTTCTCAAGCGCACATGGGTCATTTTCAAAGATAGACCATATGTTGGGACATAGGCAAAGTCTCTTCAAATTCAAGAAGATAGAAATCATATCAAGCATCTTCTCAGACCACAGTGGCATAAAACTGGAAATCAACTACAATAAAAACAACCCAAAGAAATCAAACACATGGAGACTAAACAGCATGCTATTAAACCATGACTGGGTTACCAGAGAGATCAAAGAAGAAATAAAAAACATCATGACAACAAATGACAATGAAAACACTACAATCCAAAATCTATGGGACACAGCGAAAGCAGTCTTGAGAGGGAAGTTCATAGCTCTACAAGCCTACTGCAAAAAACAAGAAACAGGGGTAATAAATTACCTAACCCAACAACTCAAAGAGTTAGAAAAAGAGCAACAAGAAAAGCCCAGTGTAAGCAGAAGGAAGGAAATAATAAAGATCAGAGCACAGATAAACGACATAGAGACCAAAGAAACAATACAAAAGATCAACAAAACCAAGAGCTGGTTCTTTGAAAGGATAAACAAGATTGATGAACCTCTAGCCAGGCTCACCAAGAAGCAAAGGGAGAGGACCCAAATAAACAAGATCAGAAATGAAAGAGGTGAAATAACAACAGATCCCGCCGAAATACAAAGGATTGTTAAAAAATACTATGAACAACTCTATTCCAACAAACTGGACAACCTGGAGGAAATGGACATATTCCTAGAAAAATATAACCTTCCAAAACTCAATCAGGAAGAATCTAAACAGCTCAACATGCCAGTAACTATGGAAGAAATTGAAGCAGTCATCAAAGAGCTTCCGGCAAACAAAAGCCCGGGGCCAGATGGCTTCACAGGAGAGTTCTACCAAACATTCAAGGAAGAACTAAAACCTATCCTCCTCAGACTATTCCAAAAAATTCAAGAGGAAGGAACACTTCCAAGCTCCTTCTATGAAGCCAGCATCACCCTAATACCAAAACCAGATAAAGACAACACAATGAAAGAGAATTACAGGCCAATATCCCTCATGAATGTAGATGCCAAAATCCTCAACAAAATTCTAGCAAATAGGATCCAGCAGTACATCAGAAAGATCATACACCATGACCAAGTAGGGTTTATCCCAGGAATGCAAGGATGGTTCAATATCCGCAAATCAATAAATGTGATACATCACATAAACAAATTGAGAGATAAAAATCACATAGTCATATCAATTGATGCAGAAAAAGCATTTGACAAAATCCAACACCCTTTCTTGATAAAAACTCTCAACAAGGTGGGAATAGAAGGATCATACCTCAACATCATAAAAGCTATATATGATAAACCCACAGCTAACATCATACTCAATGGGCAAAAACTAAAACCATTTCCCCTAAGAACAGGAACAAGACAGGGATGCCCACTCTCACCACTCCTGTTTGACATAGTACTGGAAGTATTAGCCACTGCAATTAGACAAGAAGAAGAAATAAAAGGCATCCAAATTGGAAAAGAAGAAGTAAAGCTGTCCTTATTTGCAGATGACATGATATTGTACATAAAAAACCCGAAAGACTCCATCAAAAAACTAACAGACTTAATAATTGAATTCGGCAATGTAGCAGGATACAAAATTAACACCAAGAAATCTATGGCATTTCTATACACCAACAATGAACTTACAGAAAGAGAGACTAAAAAAGCAATCCCATTTTCCATCGCACCAAAAAAATTAAGATACTTAGGAATAAACCTAACCAAGGAGGTAAAAGACCTATATGCGGAAAACTACAGGACACTGAAAAAAGAGATAGAGGAAGATGTAAACAGATGGAAGAACATACCATGTTCATGGATTGGTAGAATCAACATCATTAAAATGTCCATACTACCCAAAGCAATCTATAAATTCAATGCACTCCCCATTAAAATACCAACGGCATATTTCACAGACCTAGAAAGAACTCTCCAAAAATTCATCTGGAATAAAAAAAGACCCCGAATAGCCACAGCAATCCTGAGAAAGAAGAATAAAGTAGGAGGGATCTCAATACCAGATTTCAAGCTGTATTACAAAGCCACTGTCATCAAAACAGCCTGGTACTGGCACAAGAACAGACATATAGATCAATGGAACAGAATAGAGAATCCAGATATCGACCCAAACCAATATGCGCACTTAATATTTGACAAAGGAGGCATGAGCATACAATGGAGTCAAGACAGTCTCTTTAATAAATGGTGTTGGGAAAATTGGACAGATACATGCAAAAAAATGAAACTAGATCACCAACTTACACCATACACAAAAATAAACTCAAAATGGGTACAGGACTTAAATATAAGACGGGAAACCATAAAAATACTAGAGGAATCCACAGGCAGCAAAATCTCAGACATTTGCCAAAAGAACTTTTTCAGTGATACTGCCCCTAGGGCAATGGAAGCCAAACAGAAAATACACAAATGGGACTACATCAAAATAAAAAGCTTTTGCACAGCAAAAGAAACCATCAACAAAACAACAAGAAACCCCACTGTATGGGAGAACATATTTGCAAATGGTATCACTGATAAAGGTTTAATTTCCAACATCTACAGGCAGCTTATACAACTTAATAAAAGGAAGATAAATGATCCAATAAAAAAATGGGCAACGGACCTAAATAGAAGCTTTTCGAAAGAAGACAGAAGGAAGGCCAAGAGACACATGAAAACATGCTCAAAGTCACTAATTATCCGAGAGATGCAAATCAAAACAACAATGCGATACCATCTCACACCTGTCAGAATGGCTATCATCAACAAATCAACAAACGACAAGTGTTGGCGAGGATGCGGAGAAAAAGGAACCCTCGTGCACTGCTGGTGGGAATGCAGACTGGTGCAGCCACTGTGGAGAACAGTATGGAGTTTCCTCAAAAAACTGAAAATGGAACTCCCATTTGACCCAGTAATCCCACTCCTAGGAATATATCCTAAGAAACCAGAAACACCAATCAGAAAGGATATATGCACCCCTATGTTCATAGCAGCACAATTTACAATAGCTAAGATTTGGAAACAGCCTAGGTGCCCATCAGCAGATGACTGGATCAGAAAACTATGGTACATCTACACAATGGAATACTACGCTGCCGTAAAAAAGAAGGAATTACTACCATTTGTAGGCACTTGGATGGAATTAGAGAACATTATGCTAAGTGAAATAAGCCAGTCAATGAAAGAAAAATACCACATGATCCCACTCATTTGGGGATAATGAATAACATTATAAACTGATGAACAAAAAGATAGTTACAGAGGCAGTAAAGCATCAAACAGACTGTCAAATTACAGTGGTAAGGTTAGGGAGAGGTGGGGGAAATAAGAGATCAACTGAAGGACTTATATGCATGTATATAAGAGTAACCAACGGATGCAAAACATTGGGGGGTGAGGGCATGTATGGGAGTGGGGTGGGGGTGGGGGGCAATGGTAAGATATGTACACATATAATACCTTAATAAAAATTTGAAAAAAAAAAAAAAATAATAATAGACTAAAAAAAACAAAAAAAAAATAATCGTATCAATGTAAAAACATTTGAAAAATTCCAAATCATTTTCACAATAAAATCATTCAACAAACTAGGAATAGAAGGAAAATTATTTAACATAATAAAGATACACAAAATAAAAATTACATGATTCTTAATGGTTAAAGACTATAACCTTTCCAAAATTTCTTGACTTGTGTGTTCTCTGAATCATTAAACATTAAAAACTAACCTTTCCCTCTGGGATCAGAAAGAAGATAATAAGAATGTATAACCTTTCCCTCTGGGATCAGAAAGAAGATAATAAGAATCTCTGCTCTTACCACTTCTCTTCAACATTGTACTAAAAGTTCTAGCCAGGGCAATTAGGCAAGAAAAATAAATACAAGCCATTCAGATCGGAATGAAAGAAGTAAAACTAACTCTATTCACAGATGACATGATAACGTATATAGAAATTCCCAAGGAATTCATTTTTAAAATTAGAACTAATAAATTAGTTAAGCAAGGTTGCAGGGTATAAGATCAATATATAAAAATCAACTATATTTCTATATACTTGTATGAACAATACAAAAATAAAATTAATAAAGCAATTCTACTTATAGTTGATACAGTGGTACTGTATTGCATATTTGGAAGTTGCTAAGAGAGTAAATCTTAAAAGTTCTTATCACAAGAAAAAAATTGTAACTATGTATAGTGATAAATGTTAACTAGACTTACTATGGTGATCATTTCCCAATACATACAAATACTGAATCATTATGTTGTAAATCTGAAACTAGTATGTTATGTGTCAATTATTCTCGATAAGAAAAAAAAAACAATTATATTTACAATAATATAAAAAATAATAAAATAGCCCAATTGGTGCTGCTCAGTGGTTGAGCGTCGACCTATGAACCAGGAGGTTATGGTTTGATTCCTGGTCAAGGGCACATGCCTGGGGTTGTGGGCCCGATCCCCAGTAGAGGGTGTGCAGGAGGCAGCCAATCAATGGCTCTCTCTTATCCTTAATGTTTCTCTTTCTCTTCCCCTTCTTCTCTAAAATCAATAAAAATATTTTTTTAAATAGCAAAAAATAAAATATTAAGAATAAATTTAACAAGAGGAATACAAAATCTATACTCTGAAAACTACAGAACATTGTTTAAAGAAATTAAGGAAGATTTAAATAAATGGGAAACATCACATGGTTATGATGAAGTATGGTGTCTTGGTCACAAGTGGTACGTGAGAAAGAAACGTTCCCATCTTCTAAGAAAGCTGCCAGAAACCAACTTCTCACACTTCCAAGAGGAAAACAAGGTACCTTCCTTCTCACTCCCGCACACTTGAGGAGGAGCCAGACTGACCAAAAACTGACGGACAGAAACTGGATCCGTCCTTGAAGAGACTCTTGAGAAGTTAAATCCAACTAATCCAGAACTTACCTCCCTCTCAGCTCTCTTTTATCAGGCACTGAAGTTCCTTTTATTGTTCAAAATCAGTTTGAGTTCATTTTCTTTACTCATAATCAAACACCTCGTAATTTGGCACGTCACATAGTTTGAAAATGCTAGTAAACAGTGGAGCAGAAATATAATCTTGGAAGGAAGTGTTGAAATGGCAATGTTTGAAGAAGGCAAGCTGTGTTTCTCCATAGTGTATTGAATTATGTCTCAAAGCTTCACCCAGAACTTTATGCTCAAAACTTTTTCTAGCTTAAAAATTTTACCTGAGCTCCAGTTCCATAATTCCAATGATATGAGCACACATCCACTGAAAGGATCTACTACCAGCTCTTACTAGTATGTGTAATATGGCATTATTGAGCTCAGAACCCAATCCCAAATCAACTCTCCTACAATGTCCCTATGTGAGTGGTGTCATCCATTCTCGCTAACACCCAGACTAAAACTTGAAAATCCTTTTTCTTTTCCTCTCTTTCTCCACATTTGTATTCTCAGGAGTCAAAATACTCTTCATAAAATACTTTTAATTCTACCTATTTCTTGCATTCTAAGACTTCCTTATTGTAGGGTAGGCCAGAATTTTTACTTTCTACCTAGTGTTCTTGACTCCAGTTTCTTCCCATTAAATCCAATCTGCATGCTGCTCAGATTAAGTTTTTCACATTAATATTTCCACCATGTTTCTGCCATACTCAAAAAGTTCCATTAAACACATCAATGAATGGAAAGTAGTGCTCCACAATCTACCACCACCAGCCTAAGTTAAGTAAGTGTCTGCTAAAGGTTACATTAGACAGTGGTAGTAATGTTGGTGGTTGTTTCATTTGCTCTAGTGAGGTACAAAATAAGTCATCATGGACATCATTAGGATGCTAAATTCTCTTTTTGACAGACTGGGATCAGTATACCCAAAACTTGGAAAAGAAAGTCGATTTCTGGGTTATACACTTATCTCATTAACACAAAACATTCAGTTATTTTCCTCACTTTCCTCATGCTCATGTTCTTCACTCATCAACAACAGGTCTATCCTCTTTCCTCCACCACGCTATGAAGAAATCATGCCTAGTGTATCCTAGTTCTTACAATTACTTCCCACTTATTGATCAATTTATTTGACAGGCACGTTTATACAAATCTAAAGTCTCCTAGTTCACATGGAGATTCCTTTGTTCCCTTTTAGTTGCCCTTCCTGACAACTATGTCCAAAATAAATGACATGAAGAATAAAGAAATAAAATACAGAGATCATAATGTAAGCAAATCTGGAGTTTCATTTAATGACAATTTGTAACCTATAAAAAACCATAAATAGTCATTATCACTTGCTTATAAATAACATGAAGGAATTAGATTAAATTAATTTTAAACAATATTTAAGCTTTTAAATTCTAATGTTTTCCAAAATACATCATCACATGCAAAAAAAGAAAATAAAGTTAAGAATTGAACCTAGTAATTATATACAGTGAGAGAGACTATAATCAATCCATTAAACCTCAGGCCAATTTCTCTAGGTAGGCAAAATAAAGAAAAACACAAACTAATGTAAATGAGCATTATTTTGGCTTAAATAGCAATCCATTATTTAAACCACTCCAATTTCAACATTAGTTACTAATTACAAGCATATGAAAGTAATTCCTTCCTTAGAAGGACTAGTTTTCCCCAATATTTCAGAGCTCACCAGGTGTATTTGTGAAAACAATAAAAATAATAGCTAGGAGATATTCCATATTTAAGTCACACAAATACATATTCAGGAATTTAAATCAGTGTATTTTATAGATTCAGATGTACATAATCTTATATATTTTAAATACATCTCTTTTATACATGTATACTATAATATACTCATAAATTTGTCATAGACACAAATACACACAAACACAGCTGAAAAAGTTTAAAATCTTGTTCATTCAAATTATCTATACTTTAATTACTAGGCAGATGAGAAAGCAAGGATAGTGGTTTTATTGTGAACTAGAGGCCTGGTGCACGAAATTCATGCATGGGGGGATCCCCTCAGCCCAGCCTGCACCCTCTCCAATCCCGGACCTCTTGGGGGATGTCTGACTGCCGGTTTAGGCCCAATCCCTGGGATCGGGCCTAAACCGGCAGTCGGACATCCCCCTCACAATCCTGGACCACTGGCTCCTAATTGCTCACCTGCCTGCCTGCCTGGTCGCCCCTAACTGCCCCCACTTGCCAGCCTGATCACCCCTCACTGCCTCTGCGTGCCGGCCTGATCACTCCTAACTGCCCCCCCTGCCGGCCTGGTTGCCCCTAACAGCACCCCGCTGCCAGCCAAGTTGCCCCCAACTGCCCCCTCCCTGCCAGCCAGTCTCCCCCAACTGCCCCCCCCACTGCCAGCCAGGTCACCCCCAACTGCCCCCTTCCTGCCGGCCTGGTCGCCCCTAACTGCCCCTCCCCCCGCTGGCCTGGTCGCCCCCAACTGCTCCCCCGCTGATCTAGTCACCTCTCACTGCCCCCCCTTGCCAGGTTAATCACCCCCAACTACCCCCCTGCCAGCCTAGTCACCCCAAACTGCATTCCCCCCCACCGGCCCAGTCGCCCCTAACTGCCCCCCACTGCCAGCCTGGTCACCTCTTACTGCCCCCCCCGCCAACCTGGTCACCCCCAACTGCCCCCCCAGCTGGCCTGGTTGCCCCCAACTGCCCCTCCTGCCGACCTGGTCACCCCCAACATCCCCCCCCCCTGCCAGCCTGGTCACCCCACGCAACCTGCTTGTTCAGTCATTTGGTTGTCCCTCACTAACCCCCCTGCTGGCCTGGTTGCCCCACGCAGCCTGCTTGTTCAGTCATTTGGTCATCCCTCACTAACCCCCCTGCCGGCCCGGTCATAGGCAGCCATCTTGTGAGGGCATGAGGGTCAATTTGCATAAAGCTAGGAGCTCTTGTTTTCTCAATGCCTGTAGAACCTATATTTTATCGTTATCCTATATAAAAGATATATAGGATAACGATAAAATATAGGTTCTACAGGCATTGAGAAAACAAGAGCTCCTAGCTTTAAGAAGCATATGCATATGGCCTTTAGAGAAGAAATGATCTGAGCACAAGAGGCGTCCATAGCCTCTGCATTTTCCTTCACATAGTCCCAGGGTTGTCTTCTCTCGCCACCTGTGCATTTCTAAGGGGAAAGGACTAGGTGAGGAATCCCCAGAATGAAGCACAACACCTGGCACATAGGAGGGACTCCGTAAATGTGTGTGTTTGTTTTTTCCACAACCAGAAAAGCTCTTAGATCTACTGTTCTATTGATTTGGCTACATTTTGAAAGCGTTTTTGAAGCTACATATTTTCAGCATAAAAAACCTCACATAAGTAATATGTTCTACAATTATTCTTCTCATGGTATGCAGTATTATTTCCTTTCAGTTGCTTTACACTTAATCTTTCAGATTTCACAGGGAAACTCAGTTCTAATTTCCATTTATGAGATTTAATCAATAAAGTCTACATTTTCAGATGCTGATCATATACCCACCAGCATGAAAAGTTCACATTTTTAAAATTTCCAGGTAGAACAAAGATCTGTTCATTTCTTTTTTTCTTTTTCTTTTTCCTTTTTTTAGATCCATGTCTTCCTTGATACATGATTGAAAACCCCACATGGGATTTCAGATTAGAAATGTCAGGGGTTTATGACAATAACACTGTATTCAGTGAAACCTCAATTATCTAGAATCCTCAAGGAATAAGACCTCCAAGATGTCTGAACTTGTTTTACAGTGAACACTTTTCAGGACATATTTATTATTCTAATTTTTAAAGCCATGTTTATAAATTGTGTTACATATTTCCAAGTCCATACAAAGAACATACTGAAAACTTAAACTATTCTTAGTGACTTGGAGTTACCATTTTGAACACCGGTTACAGTGCAGAGTGACCTCTGCCAAGCCCCATATCTGATTGCAGAATTGTGTTGGGTGTGTTGGGTTGTGTTCAGAATGGTATTGTGATACCATCAAGGATACACAGTTCCCCCCACATACAAACAAACCCTGTATCTCTTACACTTTCATGAAATACTTTGTGGATGGTAGTGTTTTCCCCACCCAAATTCCTATCCATATTCCATCAAATCATGAGTTAGCTACTCTCTTTTAAAGAGGCTCAAAGTCTAAATACATCCTCAGCAGTTCCTTTCAGTTATGCTCATGTGCTGACAAGTGCTCAGAGGTTGTTTCCGGAGGTTCTCTTCTTCCCAGTTTAGCTGAAAACTTTCATCTGAATTGGTGATACTGAAACGTACTGGGTTCAAACAACTCTGAAAGTTTTCCATAAAATAATTCTAACTAAACTCTAAGTTCTTCTTAAATTGTTTATCTTCCTTTGCATCCACTGTCCCTTTCACTGGCATTCAGCACAGTGCTCAGAAAATCAAAAAATGACTGAGTAGACTACACCCAGCCACAAGGAAAAAAAAACATAGAAAAACACTGGGACAGCAGATATTACAATCAGAATGAACCTCAATCCAAATTCCACAGAATCTCCTAATATGCAAGATGTACTCTAAATAAAATGTGGTTATTAAAGATTCAATGACTGAACTTGATCTCTTCAGAGAAACTATTTTTAAAAATATATATTTTATTGATTTCTTACAGAGAGGAAGGGAGAGGGATAGAGAGTTAGAAACATCCATGAGAGAGAAACATCGATCAGCTGCCTCCTGCACACCCCCTACTGGGGATGTGCCCGCAAGCAAGATACATGCCCTTGACCGGAATCGAACCTGGGACCCTTCAGTCTGCAGGCCAACACTCTATCCACCGAGCCAAATCAGCTAGGGCTAGAGAAACTATTTTAAAGGCAGAAACAATGGCCTAGATTTCCTTCAAGCTTTTTCAATCAATATTTGTAAATCATGTTTCTGTTTCCTAGGAAACTAAGTAGGTTATACCTACAGCAAGAAAACTTGACCAATGTCATTTTTCTTTTATCCTTGGCTCACACATGTGGTTACTGCTTATTAGAAGGAAAAAAAATTACCTTCCTTATCCATATCAGGGATACCACAATGAAATGAGAAGGAATATCACTTTCTCAGCCTGCTTCTCCTCCTGGGTGTGATGGAAAAATAGAATAACAGCCTGCACAGAGAGTTACAAAATGCTGGAGAGCAATTTATGGTCTAGTTCAGTAAGTGCCCCTCGCGGTTTGTAGCATTTAACTTAATTCATTATAAGAAAGGTGAGACAAAAAGAGTTAAAAATCTAGTCTTACTAGAAACATCAGGTCAGACATTTCTGGGTTCAAATTCCAAATCTTTTTCCTTGGCTGAGTTACTTCACTTCTGTCTCACTCTTATAAAAGGGAAAATACAGACCTAGCTCACATTGTGATAATATGAATTCAGTTTAAAAATTAATATAAAATACCAAAGTCTGAACAATTTTGTGTATGGAAAGTCCCAAGAGCCATGTTCAAAGATGTCAAAACTGGTAGTTTTTTCAAGGAATTTATGACATGTAAAATAAGGATTTTTTGTTGCACTCATCTTTGAGAGTTTACATGAAGATGTGGCATTTTCAGAAAGTTCAGCGGAGTATCCCCTCTACAAACATCTGCAAATAAACTTTTAACTCAGAATGTAGACCCATCTTTGCTAGGTCCACAAATACCTAAGCTTGCTCTGACTTTTTTCTTTAATCAACAACCTTGATTTTCTTTAATAAAGGAGAAAAACTGAGGCACAAATCACAACATGGATGAGTTTTAAATGTAACAACAGATTAGTTTAAACAGTTTCATATTACAGAAACCATTATTAAATCTCAGGAATGGGTAAAGCATCCCCACCCTGGCCCACAGATCCAAATGCTGCAGGTGCTGCTAGATCTGCCTCACAAGGCTCAGACACCACCTCCCGACACTCTTAACACGTTTTTAAGTTTTAAGTATTTTCACAAACATTTAATCACACAGCATACTTTAAAACATAAATGTTATACATATGTCCATGTGCTTTTATGATTTAAATGGGTGCAACTGCAAAGCAACTTTTATCTAAAGCAGCAACTCATTCTATTTCCATATTATAGGCACCAACTCCACAAACTTCTCCTCCAAATACTTTTTTTGGAATATTCCTTTTGACTTATATGTGCAGCTATTGGCCCAACATGCAAATATTCAGAATTCAATGACCCAACATGCAAATATTCAGAATTCAATTTTGTATTCTCTCCCCTTTATAATACTAGGTGTACATATAAATCTAAAAAAGGAAGAAACTAAGAAATGTAATTTACCAAACAGCTAAACTAATCTTCTAGGCCACGTTAGCCTGTAGTATCAAATGATCTTTAGAGACTGCAGCTCTCAATTTTCCTGTTCCATTCACCTCCTCATAAAATCCCAGAAATCCTGGTCCCAGGAACATAACCATTTCAGCCTTAATACTAAAAGCAATTCAAATTTTTCAGTTTACCATACACAGCTAATACTGAACTCACTGCACAAAATCTTAAAATTATACACTGATAAGAGGACATTGTGCCCATTTTAATTAAGTGCTAAAAATGGTCCATGTAATTACTAACCATCAGTATTGCTTACCTCCTGACAAAAGCATAGTGAGATAAACTGCTAGGCTAATCAAATAATTATTATTACTATTATTATTATCTACACTAATAAAAGAGTAACATGCTAATTGACCATACTTTCATGATGCCCACCAGCCAATCAGTAATGAGTATGCAAATTAACCCAACAAAGATGGTGGGTTAATTTGCATATGCAGGCGCCGAGCGGCCAGGGGACGGGGTGGGACGCTTGTGTCATCGCCATGGTGACGACGCAGGCATTGCGCACCACCCCAGCCACTCCGGGCCTCTGGGCAGAATGGGAAGGCGGAAAGGCGGCTCCGGGCCAGAGCAAAAAGGAGGCTCCAGCCAGAGCGGAGGCAGTGCCAGCAGCTAGGGAAAGGAAGGCCCATTCTTGCATGAATCTTAGTGTATCAGGCCTCTAGTTACCATATAATTATTACCACCACCACCAAATTCAAAAGCACTAGGATCTTAGGTGTAACTTTTGACCTAGAGCCCTGAGAGCTAAATTCATATCTGGGCCTCTGACTTTATTGCATTCAAGATCTATAACCTAGTGATGGTCACTTTCCATTATCTACAGGACAGAGATGATTTCTGAAGCTCCTTCAAGCTTCCAGGACTCTTTAGGCCTAATGCCTTAGCAATCTGTATACTGAATAGTGAATGGCTGTATCAAACCTCGTATGCGGGTTTTGCCACAAGACAAGAATGCATACTTCCCAGATATGTAGTCAATACCATAGGAAAGCATTATTGTAAAAATCAGACCTTGGTAAACTTTTTTTTTTTTAATTTATGCAAGGAGTCCTCATCATAGGCTTAACATTTTTAAAAAATATTTTGCTAGGTAACTTTTGTAGTACTAAACTGTAATCAAGCAATTACATTCAAAATGAAAAAATATAATATATTTGAGCAAACAAGTAAACAAGTTCACATGGAAAACAATATTTCCAAAACCTTAAAGTGATAATATGTTATATGACATAGGCCTGCTTTTATAACACAAACTAGAGGCCCGGTGTATGAAATTCGTGCATGGAGGGGTGTGTGTGTGTGTATGTCCCTCAGCCCAGCCTGCACCCTCTCCAATCTGGGACGCCACCGGGATCAGGCCTAAACGGGCAGTCGGACATCCCTCTCACAATCCAGGACTGCTGGATCCCAAACTCTTGCCTGCCTGCCTGCCTGATTGTCCCTAACTGCTTCTGCCTGCCAGCCTGATCACCCCCTAACCACTCCCCTGCCAGCCTGATCGATGCCTAACTGCTCCCCTGCTGGCCCAATTGCCCCTAACTGCCCTCCCCTGCCAGCCTGGTCACCTATAACTGCCCTCCCCTGCTGGCCTGGTTGGCCCTAACTGTCCTCCCCTGCAGGCCTGTTCGCCTCCAACTGCCCTCCCCTGCAGGTCCCCCCCAACTGTTCTCCCCTGCAGGCCTGGTCCCACCCAGCTGTTTTCCCCTGCAGGCCTGGTTACCCTCAACTGCCCTCCTCTGCTGTCCCGGTCACCCCTAACTGCCCTCCCCTGCAGGCCTGATCACCCCCAACTGCCCTCCCTTGCAGGCCTGGTCCCTCCCAACTGCCCTCCCCTGCTGGCCATCTTGTGGTGGCCATCTTGTATCCACATCGGGGTGACCATCTTGTGTATTGTGACGGTCAATTTTCATATTACCTCTTTATTATATAGGATAAGTTTCATTAACGTGTTTATTTTCTAAAGGTTAGGAAAGGCTATTTTTATGGCTCATTTTTACTTAGATTCCTAGTATCATTCTACAAATGGTTTTAGAAAAGTCTTTTTTGTTCTACATCAACCTCCATGAGTATTTAAAAGCCTCACAATACAAGTCTTACTTTTCTCAGAAACATAAGCTAGCATCCTCTGATCAAGAGAAGAAGACTACATGAGACCATCAAATCAAAGTGCTGGTCTAATATTAGAATCTGAAACTCTCAAAGCTATTCCTTTAGCCTGGCCATATTGGTATTCCCACACCACAAATGCCAAATAATTCATTTAGTAGAAAATTAAAACACACACACATATTCTCACAATAGTTCTAAAGGAATAAATGGCACAAATTCAGCCACAAAACATTATTGTATTTTGCGCCCAGTAGCACTGGAGGACATGGAGTACTGTGCGGGGAAGAAGCACATGCAATCATGGTGAAATGCTGGCAACTGTACTGTTCGTGCAACTTGCTATAATTTAAAATTATTTCTAAGTAGATATTTTTTAAATTATTATTTCCATT
Organism: Plecotus auritus; assembly: GCF_963455305.1. Lineage (NCBI taxonomy): Eukaryota > Metazoa > Chordata > Mammalia > Chiroptera > Vespertilionidae > Plecotus > Plecotus auritus. The sequence goes on along the minus strand of NC_137772.1, from coordinate 65,220,470 downwards.
TGTTTTATTTTATTTTATTCCATCACCATTTATCCCCTCTATATCCTCTTTTACCTCCATCTCCCACCCTTCCCACAATCACCACACTGTTGTTGTCCACGTCCATGAGTTCTCCCTTTTTCTTTTTCTTTTTCAAGCCCTCCATACCCACCCAACACCCACCACCACCACCACCACCACCACCACCATGAACCACCAGAACTGTCAACATGTTCTCTATCTATAAATCTGTCTCTATTTTGCTTGGTAGTTCAGTTTAGTAATCAAATTCCATATATGGGAAAAATCATATGGTACTTGTATTTCTCTGACTAGCTTATTTCACTTAGCATAATTTCTAAAAAGCCTATCATAAAACAAATTCTAGGACACTGTACAATTTCATTCTGGGCTGTCTAAAACCTTCTCAGTTAAGCGTTTAAGTTTCCTCAATAGAGTATCCTTTCAGCTGATCATTGGAGGGTTTTTTCATGGTGACAAATTATAACAATGATTTGATTTTAAAATTTTGTAATTTCAAAAATGTTAGTCTAGGTGCTAAGAAATATCAACAGTGCAACATGGAAAATGCCTGTTTGTAGGTACTCTACATCTAAAACAGCAGAGTGTAGTAGAAGCAGGGATATGCTGGCTATTATTGGTCACTAACAAGCAAATCTCCTAAATAAATTAAATATACCCCACAGATCATTTTGAAGAACAAAGTTCACATATTCAATTAGAGGTATTGGCTAAGTTATAATGTGTTATTTTATTTTACTTTATTGATCTTTTTTGAGGGGAAAACAATCAAAATTAAGAAAATATTTCCTTTTCCTTGAAAGAATGTGAAATGAAAAGACAGCTTCAAAATCACTATGAATATGTATTAGTGAACCATAATTCAATTCTGCCTAATTTCAAAAGCTTAGATCTACTATAATGCTATCAAATAAAGTACAGTGATTACACAAATAACTCATCATCACAGGAGACCTACTTTATCATAGCATCACAGTTTACATAATGGTTTAGAGAAAAATAATAGTTTTGCTAGAAAAATAGATGGAGTTAGCTAAAACGTGACATTGTAATAGATCCTAAAAAGTAGATTTACTATGAGAAAGGGAACAATTTTTCCCAGTGGAATAATTACCTTTCCAAAACTGGGTTATAAAATGTATTTTATACTGCTATTAAAATACACACAGGGCCCTAGCCGGTTTGGCTCAGTGGATAGAGCCTGTGGACTGAAAGGTCAAGGGCACATGCCTGGGTTGTGGCTTGATCCCCAGTAGGGGGTGTGCAGGAGGCAGCCAATCAAGGATTCACTATCATCATTGATGTTTCTACCTCTCTCTCCCTCTCTCTTCTTCTCTGAAATCAATAAAAATATTTTTTATAAAAATACACACAGGCACACCATACAAATATAGAGAAGCATATACATAGAGGAAACCAAATTCCCCAGATGAGGCGGTTTTGGGGTTTGTAAGTCATCATAGTTGCACATACTATTTATTTGGATGACTTGTACATTTTCTTTGTATTCAGTACATTACCAGGTCCAAGTACAGCCTAACTCAATGACTGTTTCAGCGTTGGTAAGAGAGATCTGATCATTTACTAAATAAATACAAAGAATGGCTTGTACATTTTCTTTCTTGTACATTATACTGTCGAAGGATATAGTGTTTGAGTGCTGCACCTCTGTGGACAGGTAGAGATATTCAGTGAATGATTATACTCATGCTCTGTTACCTGACATATATTCACAACCATAACAGTACAGGCTGATACTTCTGCACATTCACATAAACTGAGATTCACAAAAATGAATACGGTTCCAAAATTTCTTGACTTGTGTGTTCTCTGAATCATTAAACATTAAAAACTACTAAATATCACATGGTTTCAGTGAATCTACATGCTGGAAGTTTTCAATGACCAGGACACCACTTCCTTGGTCAAGACCGATATGTTTTACCCTGTATTTGTCTCCAGCTCCTCTGCATTTTGCTCAACTTCTTAATTTCTGTTCTTGGCACCATCATTTTTCCAGTGTCACAAACTGAAAATATAATATAGCTAGAGCTAGTATACAATTTCAGCAGTCAATAATTTTCTATCAAGAAAACATTTTCCTAGTTTAGTATATAAGCTCATGAGCAGATATATACACAGTGTTACTAATTGGATCTATCAACTTCTAAATTCACTGGATTTATTTTTAAGAAGCAACAGACTAGCAATATAAAACAGAATACCACAAGAAACCAATAAACAATAGTGACTATGAGATAAAATATGGAGTGTCTAGGCTCTCATATTTTAAACTTGATGAGTAAACATTACTAAAGTAGGTTAGTTCCCCCTTTATGCCCTGGACAGATTGCACAGTAGCACTGTGTACCCTTCTTTTGTATCACTTTATCTACTTTAATTAATTTCTGAAATTATTTGTTGGATGTGTGTCTTTTCTTTTGGACCATAAGCTGCACAGTTCCCTGTGGTTTGAGTCACCATTATATTCATTCCAGGTCCAAGTACAGTCTAAGTCAATGATTGTTTCAGTACTGGTAAGAGAGATCTGATCTTTTACTAAATAAATACAAAGTTGACTGGATGACGATATTTATAAATCTCTTTTTAAAATGTTGGAAACACAATTATGCATCTCTGATGATCTATAAGATGGATCCGATATACAATGTCAAAGGATATAGTGACTTATTTAGCCATTTCAGAATTATTACAAGTGTTTTCTAGAAATAGATGAGTTTTATAATCCCTAAGAACTACATGAGTTTTATAATTTCCAAAACAGGATTGAGCTTTATCCCTAATTCTAACTTTATCATAGACTATTTGTTTCAATTTTCTTAAAATACCAATCTAATTAATGAAGTGAAAAACAGAAAGCAAAGCTAAGAATAATAAAAATCACATCATTATCATATTTGAATTGGTCTAATTAGAACACAGTGGAATGATTTGATATTGTTGTAGGTTTATGCACAACACAAAAAAAAATACTGAGAAGGCAAGGGAGGGAAAGAAAAGGTAGGGAAGAGACAGAAAGGGTCTTTAGTAAAGGAGTAAATTCATAAATACATATGGAATGGGATGCATAGACTGAATTCCTGGCTTCGCTCACTGAGTCACAGGTGGAGGAGACAGCATTACTTGGCTTCCAACCTGAATGTATGAACAGAAGCAGAATGTCTTCCATGAAAGGATGAAATGCTTGTTCAAATAATTCAATACTCAAGCACTGATTATAAAATATAATAACTAATACACACTGTGCCTAATTATTTCCAAAGGTAAAGGGGAAGAAGAAGGTTTTTGTAAAGTGAGAGGGGAAAAAAGCCTTTAATACCATGTGTAAGGAAGAGTGTGCCCAGAAGAAAAAAAGAAGAGAAACTCAAGCCAAGATACAGATGCTCTCAGCATCACCTCTTATTTTAATAAAATTAAGGTAGTTATGAGATAGCAATTTCTTGTCGGTCTGAAAAAGAAGTATAAGTGAATTCCACACACTTGATTGAGCCCCTATTCTATATAGCCTGGACCACAGTAACAGGGAATTCAAGGTTGTGGTGCACGAAATTCATGCACGGGGGGGGGGGGGGGGGGGGGGGAGGAGGGGGGGGGGGAGGAGGGAGGGGGGCAGTCCCTCAGCCTGGCCTGTGCCCTCTCACAGTGTGGGTGCCCTGTGATCAATCACCCCAAAGAGGTAGGTCCCGCTCACCCATCTGGGGCTCCTCCATGGATTGCCCAAAAGAAGTAGCCCAAAGCCACAGCCCCCCCTCCACGCCATGTGGAGCCGCGAGTCCCCCAGGCCTTGCCGTGTGGCACTACAGGACCTCCAGGCCTAACCCCACGGAGCCGCAGGACCCCCAGGCCTCACAGCGCGGAGCCGAGGCACCTGCCTCTGCGCCATGCACACAGCATCAAGCCCCCACCCACCTGCGTGCACACACAGCCCTGCCCACCCACGCACCCGCTGCACACCAAGCCTCCTGGTGATTGCTCATTGCGGCATGAGGGCGTCAGGGCGTCAGGGCGTCACCGCGTGAGGGCGTCAGGCGTGAGGGCATGATGACCACATAGGCTTTTATTAATAGATTATTCCTGTCCTCAAGTACTCTGTCAATTATATTTCATGATCACATTTTTTGCTTACTACCTATTAAAGGCTTCATCTATGTTTTACCTGTAGATAGAAAATGCTTGCAGAGCTTTAAACAAGTAACTATCTAAACTGATACCTGAGACTGCTTTGATAATACAGGTATTTCAACAGCTGCCTCTATCAATTTTTTTAATTGGAGATCTTAAACATTAAAAGTGAGTTCAAATATTTAACATAAATTTTCACTTCATTAGCTGAAAAGTTTATTATTTTAAATATTTGTAAAATCATAACATACTCTGCTACAAAAAGAAATTAATGGTTTCTAATATAACAAATGTGAGACTAATTTAGGGTAGCTTTATAACTGAATTCCCATTTCTTTTACTCAACACTACATTTCAAAACATACATTTTTTCCCAATATTCAAATGTTCAAATTCTTTTCAAAGTGTCCATCCTATTGATAAGCAATAACGGCATTTTCTGAAGATGAAATCAATGCATACTTACAAAACTGCTCATAAGAATTCTGTATGCGTCACTGGGTTATCAAGACCATAAATTAAATTATATCCAATAAAATATGACTGCCTAGATTAGAAAATAGATAATTGTATTATGATAAATAGATGATTATTAAACATCTGCTATAACACAAGTATATATAATTAGGTATTTTTCTCTATCTCTAAAAATACTAAGGTGTTTAGCAACTCAAATATCTCTTCCCACTAACCAACCATACAGGGTGGGGCAAAAGTAGATTTACAGTTGTTCATATAGAAACTAATTAATAAATAATAATACAAGAATAAACTGTGTTTTGCATACTCACAAATATAAGTCTAATTTTGTTCCACCCTATATAATATAGCCAAGCCAAACAATTCAAAAAAGACTTTCTTATTCTTCCTCTGTATTATGATAGTGTAGACTTGGCAAGGAAGTTTAGTTCCAATTCAAACACGGCATAAAGAGAAAAGGATAAAGATGCCTCTATGGGATACACGTGTATTCAGGATTCAATTTCTAAGCAAATATTTTGGGTAGAGTTCCCGTGCAATTTTTTCTCCAAACTTCCTGATCAAAACTTTTAATCACAGTATCAATAAGGTAAACTAAAGAAATAAGTTGAAAATAAAGATAATACTATCTCCATAGAAATAACAGTAAATAGGAATGTTAAGTCATCACTTTTTACATGATTTTATGTTCTACTTGTGTGTGAGGTGTCTAGGTATATGTATCCATTTAATAAATAGGAAGCAGCTTAGAGAAATAAACCACATGTTAGAAAATAGAAATCAGGGAAAGGCGACAAAACCAATAAAACTTGCCCTGTACATGGAGGATGGTGTTCCTAAGCTTGGTCAGAGAATGACCTGATGAGGAGCAAAGAGAATAAACCAAAGTGGAAATGCCTATACATGGGCCTTTAGATTCTAGAGCAGGGGTCCTCAAACTTTTTAAACAGGGGGCCAGTTCACTGTCCCTCAGACCGTTGGAGGGCCGGACTATAGTTTAAAAAAAAACAAAAAATTATAACAAATTCCTGTGCACACTGCGGGCCCGGGACGAGTCGGCTGCTAAGCAGGACAGGCAGTGGCACCCAGCGGGCCGGATAAATGTCCTCGGCGGGCCGCATGTGGCCCGCGGGCCATAGTTTGAAGACGCCTGTGAGTCAATAAATGGTCTCAACAAATGTACCCTACAAAGTTTCAGAAGAAATACACAAGTATCGCCCTAGCTGGTCTGGCTCAGTGTTTAGAGCATTGGCCTATGGACTGAAGGGTTCCAGGTTCAATTCCGGTCAAGGGCACATGCCAGGGTTGCGATCTCAAACCCCAGTAGGGGGTGTGCAGGAGGCAGCCAATCACTGATTCTCTCTCATCATTGATGTTTCTATCTTTCACTCCCTGCGTTTCCTCTCTGAAATAAATTTAAAAATATATTTTGAAAAAATAAGCAAGTATTAAGACAAAATATAGTTACAAGATATGTTAGACAATTTGTCCTGGCAACAAAGTTTAGATCCCTACTCTGTACATATGGTCCTTTCATTTTCATTCCATAAAAATTGCTAGCTAAAACTTCATTGTTCTATTAGGACACATCATTTTTAAACACTTTACTGTATTCATCTAAGAAACTATATCACAGACACATAACATAATAGAGATCATAAAAGGCCTCTTTCTGAATTATTTTACAGTATATCCCCTTATATATTCTCATGTTCTCTACAATAGCAATAATAATAATTCATCCATGTCTACATCATTCTGGTATTCTCACAATCTCTTTAGATCAATTTTCAATACTATAAGGAAAATAAGACAACCACTGAATACCTACCGACTCCAGCTACTCCACAACTCTTTGAGAAACTCTAAATGTTCATTTACATATTATCCTTCTTCAAGAGGCCAAGTTGAACTCTTTTAAGAGCAAAAGACAAAAGTTAACACATTCACACCAAATTTTATACTGAAAGTAATACACTCTGTTTTTAAATACAATGGACATTTTATCTAAATTACTCATACTGCATGAAAAAAAATGCAATAAATTTTAAAATGCAGAATTTATGTATCTGATTTTCTAACTAAAAGTGAAAACAAAATGTAAAGTCCAATCACTTTGAAATAACCATTAGAATATGCAACAGAAAATAAAAAAAGTACTAAACTTGAACATTTTTAAATAATAAGTCATAAACTAGTTTATTCTTAATGTTTTCCTTTTTTTTTTCCTTTTTATTCAACTTATTAGGGTGACACTGGTTAATAAAATTATGTAGGTTTCAGGTGCACAATTTCACAACACATCATCTTTAATTGTACTGTGTGCTCACCACCCCAAGTCAACTTTCCTTCAATTACCCTTTATCCCCTCTATACTCTCCTCCACCTCCCCACACCCACCTGTGGAAACTAATGAACAAAATGGACTAACAAGCAAAACAGAGGCAGACTAATAAATAAACTAGTTTATTTTTAAAGATATAAAGTATAAAAAAAAATCATGAAATTAAGAAATGCTTTAACCACCAAATGGACAATTTAAAAATTTAGTCTGTTTCAATTTATGCTACTAAACTTGAAAATAGCCACAAAATTGTTTTGGCGGTAACCATGAATATTAATCAATATTGACTTAAAATAAGCAGGAAACCCAACTGAATCAATCACTACAAAACAGATTTGGTGGGATGGGAGGAGGGGGGAGAAAAAATAATTATTTTTTTTAAAGATAGATACAAAGTTTCTCAACAGTTAAAGAGTTGATAACACATTTTAAAAGAACTTTTAAAAGTAAGGATCATTCTGATACTGTAGGAATTACTCCAGAGCACAAACATAAAAAACTTACTAATTTATTACTGAAAAGCAACTTCTATAATCCAAAGCAGCAAGAGGCAAAGAGAAAAATAACATCCCTAAAAGCTTTGATAAAATCTATTCTTAATTAAAATTCTTAGTGTAAGAAGAAAGCGATTTGGAGAAAACCAAGATGGCGGCATAAGAAAACACCTAAACTGCTGCCTCGCACAACAATTTCAAAACTACAACTAAAAGACAAAACGGACATCATCCAGAACCACAGGAAGGCTGGCTGAGTGGAAATTCTACAACTAGAAGGAAAGAGAAAAGCACATTGAGACTCAGAGGAGCTGCAGGAGGCAGAGGTACTGAGAAGCGCGCATAGGGAGGACTGGCAACTGAGTGCGCAGCTGGCTTTCTCAAGCGGGAGGGAGACAAAAGCTCCCGACTGCACTGAACTCCAGTTCCAGGCGAGACTCTGGGGACCCAGACACATTCGGGGTGAAACTGGACAGTCAGGAATGAGAAAAGCACACCGAGACTCAGAGGAACCGCAGAAGGCAGAGGTACCGCAGAAAGCAGAGGTACTGAGGCACGCGCGCAGAGAGGGCGGGCAACTGAGTGTGCGGCTGGCTTTCTCAAGCAGGAGGGAGACAAAAGCTCCTGACTGCACTGAACTCCAGTTCCGGGCGAGATTCTGGGGACCCAGACTTATTTGGGGAGAAACTGGACTGTCTGGCAGTGGGCGGAACTCGAGGGCAGCTTTCTCTCAGAGGTGCTTACAGCGATTACCATGGGACACTGAGACACAGGGGCCTATTAGGGCAGGGCTGACAGGAAACCAATGCTGTCTGCTCCGCCCTGAGTCTCCGCCCCATTCAAGCTGAGCACAGAGGCTTTTGTAAGTCTTATTCCATAAGGGTGTCTCCAGCACATAAGTTCTCCCAGCATAGACACAGCTGATCCTCACAGCCAATTGGCCTGGAGGTCAATTCCTCCCAGCGATACCAACAACAATCAAGGCTTAACTACAACAAGACTGTGCACACAGCCACAAAGGGGTGCATCAAGAGTGTCCACCTCAGGTAACTGGGGAGGCTGAGCCACTGGGCCCTATAGGAAACCTAGCACACAAAGCCACTCTATCAACTCAGGGAAGCAGCCAAAATGCAGAGACAAAGAAACAGGTCACAAGTGAAAGAAATGGAGGAAAGCAAACGACTGGATATAGAGTTCAAAACCACGATTATAAGGTTTTAAGAATTTTCTAGAAAAGGCCGATAAATTTAGCAAGATCCTCAAGGATATGAAAAAGGACCAACTAGAAATTAAGCATACACTGACTGAAATAAAAAATATTATACAGAGATCTAGCAGCAGACTAGAGGATTGCAAGAATCAAGTCAAAGATTTGAAATACAAAGAAGCAAAAAACACTCAACCGGAAAAGCAAAAAGAAAAAAGAATCCAAAAATATGAAGATAGTGTAAGGAGCCTCTGGGACAACTTCAAGCATACCAACATCAGAATTATGGGGGTGCCAGAAGAAGAGAGAGAGCAAGATACTGAAAACCTATCCCCCACCTGGTGAAAGAAATAGACTTACAAGTCCAGGAAGCACAGAGAACTCCAAACAAAAGGAATCCAAAGAGGACCACACCAAGACACATCATAATTAAAATGCCAAGAGCAAAAGATAAAGAGAGAATATTAAAAGCAGCAAGAGAAAAACACTTAGTTACCTACAAGGGAGCACCCATACAACTGTCAGCTGATTTCTCAACAGAAACTATGCAGGCCAGATGGGAGTGGCAAGAAATATTCAAAGTGATGAATAGCAAGAACCTACAACCAAGATTACTCTACCCAGCAAAGCTATCATTCAGAATTGAAGGGCAGATAAAGAGCTTCACAGATAAGAAAAAGCTAAAGGAGTTCATCACCACCAGACCAGTAATATATGAAACGCTGAAAGGTATTCTTTAAGAAGAGGAAGAAGAAAAAAAGGTAAAGATAAAAATTATGAACAACAAATACATATCTATCAACAAATGAATCTAAAAATCAAGTGAATAAAAAAAATCTGATGAACAGAATAAATTGGTGAATATAATAGAATCAGGGGCATAGAAAGTGAGTGGACTGACAATTCTTGGAAGGAAAGGGGTGTGGGGGGTGCGGGAAGAGACTGGACAAAAATTGTACACCTATGGATGAGGACAGTAGGGGCGGGTACGGGCAGAGGATGTGGTGGGAACAGGGTGGAGGAGAGCTATGGGGGGAAAAAGAGGAACAACTGTAATAATCTGAACAATAAAGATTTATTAAATTAAATAATAAAAAAAAGAAGAAAGCGATTCTTTACATAATCATATCAATCCAAGCCAATGGAGATTTCATACTAACAATGACTAGTTAGAAAATATAAAGGGTTAAAGTGAACATTTACAAAAGCAAATACAAATATAAAATATCTAAAGAACTCAAATCATAAAAGTTGCTAGTTTACTGAAAAACAACCTAAAATAAGGTTTAAATTAACTGGAAAAACATACCATATTTCTGGGGAAATAAAATAATTATAAAAATCATATGGAAGAATAAAGTGGCAATAATAGCCAAGACTTTTTTAAAAAATAATGGAAGATTTGAACTACACTTCCATTTTAAAACGTCTAAAGTATAGTAATTAAAATAATGTGAGACTACAGAAAGGTGGTAAGCTTCAACCACTGGTTATAAGACCTCAAATGTTTCAAAAAAATTTTGGAAATCTAGAATTTTTAAGTGAAAATTTCTCATGTTTCTCTGTTGGCTTAAGTCTATGAAAGCATTGTATATTTCCAAAGAAAGCATTTTTGTGGGCTAAACCAGCCACAGTAGACCTCAGCCCTATACACACCCAGCACTTCCTGCCTCACCCTGAGCTCAAGCTGCTTCCTGTGCCTGGACAGCCCTTTCCTCTCCCTCCACCCATTAAAAAGCAACCCACCCAACAATGTGTGGCTCAGAGGCCATCCCTCTATAGAGCAGTCTGAGAAGCTCTAATAGGAATTACCATTACTTTCCCTCTACTACAAGGATTACGGTTCTTATCACAGCTTAAGTTTAAAAGTTACCCAATGTGTTCTGTCTTTTCCTCTAGATTGGAGAATAAGAACATGTCAAATAATAATACATACAATGGGGTAAAGGGAGTCTATTCAATAAGAGGTGCTGGGAAATTTGTACAGATACATGCAAATAAAAAAAAAGAAACTAGACCACCTTCTTATACCATACACAAGAATAAACTCAAAATGGATTAAAGACTTAAACGTTAGACTAGAAACCATAAAAAAAAATCCTAGAAGAAAATATAGGCAGTAAAATCTCAGACAGTTCTCATAGCAATATTTTTTTTTTTGATATATCACCTCAGGAAAGGAAAACAAAAGAAAAAATAAACAAATGGGACGACATCAAACTAAAAAGTTTTTGCACAGCAAAGGAAACCATCAACAAAATGAAAAGACAACCCACTGAAAGGGAAAACATATTCACCAATACATCTGATAAGGGCTAAATATCCAAAATTTATAAAGAAATTATAAAACTCAACACCAAAAAACCAAAACAATCCAATTCAGAAATGGGCAAAGAACCTAAATAGACACTTCTCCAAAGAGGACAAATAGATGGCCAATTGACATATGAAAGAATGCTCATCATCACTAATAATCACAGAAATATAAATTAAAACCACAATGATATATCACCTCACACGTATCAGAACAGCTATCATCAATAAATTAACAAACAATATGGAGAAAAGGAACTTTTGCGCACTGCTGGTGGTATGCAGATGGGTGCAACCACTGTGGAAAGCATTATGGAGTTACCTCAAAAAGAACCGCCTCATGACCCAGTGATTCCACTTCTGGGAATATGTCCAAAGAAACCTGAAAGACTAATTTGAAAGAATACATGCACCCCTATGTTTACTGCAGCATTATTTACAATAGCCAAGATTTGGAAGCAGCCCAAGTGCCCATCAGTAGATGAATGGATAAAAGAGCTGTGGTACATTTATATAATGGAATACTACTTGGCCATAAAAAATAAGAAAATATTACCTCCTAGAGGCGCGGTGTATGAAATTTATGCATGGGGGTAGGGGAGGAGGGTGCGGGGGGTCCCTCAGCCCAGGCTGCACCCTCTCCAATCTGGGATCCCTCTTACAATCTGGGACTGCTGGCTCCTAACCACTCCCCTGCCTGCCTGCCTGATTGCCCCTAACCACTCTGCCTGCCAGCCTGATAGCCCCCTAACCGCTCCCCTGCCGGCCTGATTGACACATAACTGCTCTCCTACCGGCATGATCGTCCCCAACTGCTCTCCCCTGCGGGCCCCATTGCCTCAAACTGCCCTCCCCTGCTGGCCCGATCACCCCCCAACTGCCTTCCCCTGCAGGGGTGAGGGGACTGGGGGACTGAGGATGGATGAGTCTGGATGCTGCGGGGACTGGGTGAGGCGGGGCTGAGGGGACTGGGGGACTCCAGCTGGATGAGGCGGGGCTGAGGGGACTGGGTTCTACCATCTTGTGGCTGTGGGTGCCGCCATCTTGTGAGGGTGTGACAGTCAATTAGCATAGTCCCTCTTTTGCAACAGTATGGATGGACCTGGAGAATTATGCTAAGTGAAATAAGCCAGTCAGAGAAAGACAAATACCATATGATTTCACTCATATGTGGAATCCAATGAACAAAATAAACTAACAAAGTGGAGATAGACCAATGGATACAAAGTACAGAGGGGAAGGAATTGGGGGCTGGGTGAGAAGGGTGCATGTATCAAACAAAGAAAAAAAAAAAAAGACTCATGGACACAGAAAATAGTATGGTGATTGCCAGAGAGAGGGCAGAGGGCGTGGGGGAAGGTTAGAAGAAAATAAAGAGAGGATAAATGATGATGAAAGGAGACTTGACTTGAGGTGGTAAACACACAATAAAATATACAGATGATGTATTATAGAACTGTATATCTGAAACCTATATAATTTTATTAACCAATATGACCCCAATAAATTCAATAATAATAAAATAATAATTATTATAATACCTGTTACTATCTATTGGCCAGATACAGTGATGATGTTTTGTACACAGCTTCTGAAATCCTCTCAACAAACACAAAATAGATATTATTCCCATTTTATAGATATGTAGTGAATCTTTAGTTATTGAACTAAACAGGCCCTGGAAGAAACAGAATTCTAATCTTTTTGCCAGATTTCACCAACCATACCACAGTTAGGCTGAATTAGACAAAAATGACGTGGGATTTTCCTCTGAAAGGAGGTTAGTGGAATGAGAGATATGGCTACAATTAAGACAAATGAGTTTGAGGCTAAGGATTTAGTAGCTTATAATCCAGAAATAGGATATAAATACCACATGAAGCATAAGTACCACATGAAGCATTAGTAGATATTCTAATTCTGCATTTTAAATTAACTTCTAAAATATAATTTGTATCCGATATTGTCCAATAAAATATAATTTTGTCTGAGCAAATTTTAATGATTCACTTGAACTCTATGTACTCCTTGGCGAAAAAGAAACACACGGAAACTGTGCTATAGCATGAAAGAAAGTTTGAGTTGTAAGACATCTTTTGCAATATCCTTCATACACTTTTCACTTAAGTGCAGTGTTTTTATAATACCTACTTTGTCAGGAACTAAAAATAAGTCATCTTTGAGATACCTATACCAGTTTACCTTAAGAGAATTGAAAATAATCCTAAAACAATTTGGTGACAATTACTTTGTTTGAGATGTTTCAGGAGGTGAGAGTGAAAACAGAGAAGACAATCTAATAACAAAGTTCTTTCAAGACATGATATGAAATGTCCAATTAATCATTTACCCTAAAGAACACAATTTTTTTGCAGTGTCTTTAAAAGTACAATACAATATCTTGCATAGGGAAACATCTGTATCAATGAAAAAGGACTGGTCTTTTAGTAACAGGCGAAAGACTTATGTGATCTGAAGAGAAACCAGAGTAGGAGTGGTCTTTTAAAAGTGTTATTAGTTACTTAACTAGAAATAAGTCTTTTAAAGTGGTGGTATTCAGGAAATCATTGGATGGCATGCTTCCTCTTTCTTTTGTGGATTTTTGAAATACGTTTTTTGTGTTTTTTTTAAGTTCCATTTATTATAAAAGCAACGATGCTATGGAAAATTTAAGCACTTTTCTGGCCATTTATAAATTTAGTATTTGTTTAAGGTTAGGAAAGCCATAAATTTTGATCAATCATACCTTGGCTTAGATTTAAGTTATTCATATTTAATACTTGTTCTTTACAGCAGAAATACTTAACTCTACTTTCAAAAGAAAAAGGGACCCCTAATTTAATATATCATCATATCACAAAGAGGGGTTAGCAGATTTTAGAGCCCGTGGCCTGTTTTTATAAGGCCTGCTCTCTAATAATAGTTTCTACATTTTTAAGGGTTGTAAAATGTATATATTGTAAAGAGTTGTAAATGTATGTATGTATGTATGTATGTATGTATGTACACACACACCCTCAGACATCTTATGAAGCCTGCAAAGTCTAAAATATTTACCTTTAGGCCCTTTATGCAAGTTTGTTGACGCCCCCATCACAGAGTATAAAGAGTCTTTTGTAAATGTGGCCTCATGTGTAGGCCACTAACTTCACACTACACTCTAAGCTGCGAAAGGGTCTGGGCCAGAAGAATAAGTGATGAAGCATGGGTGGAGGGCGATTTTTTAAATATAATTTTTTTTTATATTTACTACCGAGACAGACTACCAGAGTCTCAAATATGGCAACTTGGAATGACAATGTGACTTCAGGAAACTGCTCTACTCTTAATACTAGAAAAGACTGAGATTTTAGATGGAATGTTCACATTACAGCTGGGGTTAAAGGAGCAGGAGGTGCTATGTCCCCTCCCTCTAACTTCTCCAGTTCCTTTCTTCCAGCACACTCTTACTCCTCATTCAATCTCAGATCTAAGGTTTCTTCCTCAAGGAATCATCCAAATTAACAAAGCTCTTCAACACTTTCAGAATACTCTGTACAAACTTCAATTTCACAATTTATCGTAACATTTTTATTTTTTTTTTATTTTCAAATAAATAAAAAATTGAATCCCTGGTAGCAAAAATCTTGGCTTACTCAACTCTGCAGCCCTAGCATTTAGCAGAATGCCTTCCCCATAGTGAAGGGGATTGGCTTCCTAGAGCTGTCCTAACAAATTATTACAGACTTGGTGGCTAACAACAGAAATAATTCTCTCACCATTCTGGAGGCCAAAAGCCCAAAATCAAGGTGATGACAAGGCCACACTCTCTCAGAAGGCTCTAGGAGAGAATCCATTCCTTGTCTCTTCCAGCTTCTGGTGGCTGCTGGCATTGTTTAGTGTTCCTTGGCTTGTAGCCACTCCAATCTCTCCCTCTATCTCCTTATGGCCTTCTCCTATTCTGACTCTTATAAGGACACTTGTCATTGGACTTAAGACCAACCTAGGTCATCCAAGCTGATCTCAAGATCCTAAATTATATCTGCAAAGGCCCTTTTTCAAGATACAGTAACATCTGCATGTCCTAGGGATTGAGGCATGAACATATTTTTTTGAGAGCTACTATTCAACCCACTGCATTGTACATTCAATAAATGTGTTCATTGTTCTTGCCTTATATCTAAATGAAATAAATTTATCCTCTAATCCTAAAAAGAGAAAAACAGAAAAAGTAAAGCTTTCATTTCCTTCTCTTCTTTGCTAATATCCCATTTGAAAAGCAATCACTGAGGCATAGCCAGAGCTTAAACAGCATTTTCTTGTTGAACCCTAAGAATTACTCAACAACAAATCTTTGGAGGTCATTTATTTACTCCTAGGAAAAAAGTCCAAAGTTATATATCCTTGCTCACAAACCAATAGTAATTTTGAAAACATTCTTTGAATGAGGTTTCGATACCTTTAAATTCTTTATATACGGAATGGCCATGACTGCTTTACAGCATGTGTGAATTTACTTGAGTGGTAGAAAGCCAAACTATTAAAAACACCCTCTTATAAAAAACTTAACCAAGAGTTAAAGCCTTATTTCTTGAGAATTTAGGCTTTGGATCTCTTACAGTTTGTTTGTGCCCACACAAAATGTATGTGTTGAGGACCTAACTCCCAATGTGACTATATTTGGAGATAGGGCCTCAGAGGAGGTAACTATAGGTTAAATGAGGTCATATAAGTATGCTCTAACGCTAACCCAATAAGGCCAATGCCCTTTGAAGATGGAACACCAGAGTTCTCTCTCTCTCCTTCTCTCTCTCCCTCTCTCCTTCCTTCCCCCTCCTCCTATCCCCCTCCCCACTCCCCCCCACCTTCTCTCTGTTTCTCCTATGTAAGGACACAAGCCAGGAAAAAAGACCTCAGCAGGAATTAACCCTGCTGGACACTGATCTGGGAATTCTAATCCACAGAACTGTGAGAAAATAAATTCCTATTGTTTAAGCCACCCAGCCTGTGGCATTTTGTTATGGCAGTCCAAACAAACTAAGACAGGACCTAAATATAATCCCATGCACATTATGAATATTCAGTGAGTTTATTTCCATGACTTGGATTGTTCCCAATATGCAGCTTAAGAATTTATAACTTTTTAAAATACTTTTCAGAAAATATTTAACCATATGGAGATCAAAGATTGCTATGACTTTCAAACTAGGGTTAGAAACTGGGATAACAATTTCAAAACTGTAATTAGGCTTAATTTTTCTGTCCAAGGATTGCAGTTTTAACTAGAGACCAATGAACCTAGCAAATTATTAAATAGTGCTAAATGTGCAATGTATCCATGGACTTATATTGTTAGAATAAACCATCCCTAGTACCCCAGCATAAAAGGGCACCAAGATAATGAAAACTCACAAAGGAGATAATGTGAGAAAAATGGCAGTGACATTACTAAATATATAGTGAAAAATCTATTTTTCCTATTCTTATCACAGCAAGCTATATCCAACCAAGGGCATCACATTCAGAGGAGGCCCTTCACATTGTAGACATCAGAGATTTGTGTATTCATTACTAAAATGTTCTGGTGATAGCAGTATATTATAGATTATAACAATTTTTGTCAGAGTTGATTTAAGGAAATGGTGCATTTTCTTTCGCACACATCAGCAATATATGAGCTAATTTAGGTGGCTATAAGCATGAAGTTGGGAAAGGGATACTGACCATTAGTCTACAGCAAACATGTCAAACTCAGGCCTGCAGGCCGCATGCAGTCCACAAGGAATATTTTTGTGGCCCAGGCAATACAACGAGGTGTAAGAAACGTTTTAATAAAAATTCTTAACTTAATTTTTATAATATCCTGTTATACATAATCCTATCTAATAAAAGAGTAATATGCAAATTGACCGTACCTCTGCTACACCCACAAGCCACGCCCACAAGCCAATCAGGAGCAAGTATGCAAATTAACCCAACCAAGATGGCTGCGGCCACGGAGAGAGCAGACCGCTTGGGTTTCCCCAGCAATGGAGGAAGCCAAGCTTTCCACCTGACCTGTCCTGCCTTGGCCTCTGCTTAAGGCTACAAAATTTCACTTATAGAAGATAAATAAATCCCAACAAAAATGGCTGCAGCCATGGAGCGTGCACAATGCCTCTAGTGAATATATAATCTGAATAGCCCTATGTGTATTAAATAAATTAAATTTATAGTTTAAAACCTTCCCACACAAAAAAACAAAAAACAAAAAACCTCTAAACACAGATATATTCTCTAGTGAATTCTTTTACACTTCCAAGGAAGAAATAATATCAATTCTACACAAAGTACTCCATAAAAAGAAGTACTTTGTATACAGAAGAGGATCTAACACTTCAAAAATCATTTTAGAAGGCCTGAAATACCCTGAAAGCAAAATCAGATAAACATTAAAAGAATAAAAATTACATTCTGCTATCCTTCATGAGCATAGATTTTTTTTTTTTTAATCTTCACCCCAGGAGTGAGGCTATGTTTTCCATTGATTTTTAGAGAGAGAGGAAGGGAAGTTGGAGAGAGAGAGAGAAAGAGAAACAAGTGAGACACATCCATCA
The DNA here is from genome assembly GCF_963455305.1 of Plecotus auritus. Taxonomy (NCBI): domain Eukaryota; kingdom Metazoa; phylum Chordata; class Mammalia; order Chiroptera; family Vespertilionidae; genus Plecotus; species Plecotus auritus. The sequence continues at coordinate 65,202,893 of NC_137772.1, read as the reverse complement.
ATTGGTTGCAGGTGGGTACTGAACCTGCAACCAAAGTATGTGCCCTTGACCGGGAATGGAACCTGGGACCCTGAGGTCCAAGGGCCGACGTTCTAACCATTGAGCACCAGCTAGGGTGAACATAGATTCTTTTTTAACATTCTTAACAAAGTATTAGAAAATCAAATACAGCTATATAAGAATATACCAAGCCCACGTAAGGCCTGGCAGGTTGAGCATCGACACATGAGCCAAGAGAAAGTGTCAACTATTGATGAAGGAATTTTAGGGAAAGGGTTATCGCCTACATTGCTGGTAAAAACGTAAACTGCTATCGCATTTTTTATTTTTCAAAAAAATGTGGCATCATTTTGAAATGGTAATTCCACTCTGGGAATCTATTCCACAGGTCATCAGAGCATAGATATAAATATGCTTATTACAATTTTGGTTTTAGTGGCAAAAACTGGAAAGAAAAGTATTACCCATCAATCAATTAATGGTTAAATAGACTATGAAATAACCATACCTTGGGATATTATGCAACAGTTTTGTTTTGTTTTTTAATGGATTATAGTTCTAGTAGCTGGGTGGAAAGATTTCCCTTAGGCAGTATTGAATGAAAAAACTAAGTTGAAAATCATTTCTAAAAATTAATCCAATTTTTGTAAGCAGTGACCAAAAAACCTTGTATGAATGTGTGTTAATAACACTTATGATATAGAGAAAAATATAAAAGGACAAAAAGTAGCTCTGATGCCATGGGTTATAGGGAGATAGACTGATATTATAGGCTAAAGGAAGAAGGGGAGCCAAGAAAAAAAGTTCACTAAAAAATAAAGTTTAAAGTCTCCACACATGTAATACCTACTTTTGTCAGAGACATGTATTTGCGAATGCTGCCCAAATAAGTGAATTACTACAAAACAAAGCTTATTTCCTACAGATGGTAAATTGTGTCCATCCAAAAAACTAAGGCATAAAAGTAATAATAAATTCACATTTACATACCAAAAGTAGAAGTGCCCCTGTAGTTGCTAGATGGGATGCCGCCCCATTCATGAATCATTCAATTAAGCCAATTAGATCTTCAAAAAAGTTAAAATACAAAATAAGCACCATACATGCCTAGCTTTGAGTGGGCTGTAAACATTAAAAGAGATTAACGCCTTAAAAATGTATCATACACATTCTAAGTACAATAAATGTGAGATATACATTTTTTGAAAGACTATTAAATAACCATACCTTGTAAACCACCACACACTTAAAGCAATTTGTAAACCACCACACAACTTAAGCAATTTTTTACTAGCCCATACACTTCTCAGATATTTTAAGCTATTAAAAAAAATTCATATGCTTACATGGAAAAAGCTTTTCTGGTAAGATTAAAAGTACTTAAAAGAGACTAACCATAAATCTAAAAATACAAAGGGTATTATTTTTAGGTACATTAAGGATCTAAATGAAGAAAATAAACTAATCCAGAATATGCCAGTATGGCCCTGCCTTTGGGCTTAGCTGTGCTGCTTTTTCCCTGATCTGCCTATACCTTAACCCATGTTTCATTTACCTTTGAACTTCACTCTTTATTCTCAGCATAAGCCTTGGTACATAGTAAGAGGTGAATCATCTCCCTAATTTTCCTCAAAGAATTATGGATGCCTCTAATTGCACAGTCCCTTCAAAGATCAATTAGGTGGATATCTTTGGGCTGATATATATGAGGTTTCTTTGTGTTGTTGTTGTTGTTTTTTAATATCCTTTTAAAGTGAATTTTGGAAGGAGATAAAAATTAACCCAATAATAATCAATGACTATCTCATAGGAGCTAGATTCTAGATGGTGGTACCTCTTTTGTGCAATGTGGACTTTCAAAACTTGGGCTTATTAAGCAGTAAAGCATCAAACAGACTGTCAAATTACAGCGGGAAGGTTAGGGAGAGGTGGGGGAAATAAGAGATCAACCGAAGGACTTATATGCATGCATATAAGAATAACCAACAGATGCAAAACATTGGGGGGTGAGGGCATGTATGGGAGTGGGGTTGGGGAGGGGGGCAATGGTAAGATATGTACACATATAATACCTTAATAAAAAAAATAAAAAATATTAAAAAATAATAATAAAATTAAATTAAATTAAAAAAAAGACTAAGTGAAAGGAAGAGAGCATTGGAATGAAATGAAAAAAATTACTTTACTGGAAATCAAGGTTCTAGTTCTGACTCAGCCACATTCTAGTTATGTTACCTTCACTTGACTTTAATTTCCTCATCAAAAAAATGGTAACATGTCCAAACTACCTTAAAGAATTTTCAAGATAAAACTAAAAGCACTCTGTAAACCATCACACACTAAAGCAATTTTTTCACTAGCCCATACTTCTCAAGTATTCTAAGCTACTATCTATATACTAATATATAAAAACCCTGGGTCTGTCATGACCGGAGGCTCGACCAACCCGAAGTCAGTCCTGCAGTCAGCACTGGGTTGCTGTGGTGACCCAGCACTGACTGCTGAGGGGGCTGTGAATCAGGCCCGGAAAGAGGCCTGAAGAGAGAAGCAGGGTCTGATCCGTAGCCTCTGTGACAGCTGTTGATCAGCACTTGCCTCTCTCTTTCCCTCCGGGCCTGGCCAGCAGCCACACCTCCATTTCTCTCCAGGCCTCCACCGGGGCTGCCGATCAGCCCCACCTTTCTGATCAGGCCCAGTTGACAGGCCCAGAGATGCTGAATGGCATAGAAACCAACCAATCAGAACCAAATCTGGATGAACTGTGAGGAGCCAATGGCTGCCTAGGAGGCGGAGCTTTTGATGCTGACTGGCATAGAAACCAGCCAATCAGAACCAATTTGGCTGGCAGAAGAGGGTAGTTGGGGGCCATCAGGCCAGCAGGGGAGGGCAGTTGGGGGGGACCAGGCCGGCAGGGGAGGGCAATTAAGGGTGAGATCAGGCCGGCAGGGGAGGGCAGTTGGGGGCGAGATCAGGCCAGCAGGGGAGGGCAGTTGGAGATGATCAGGCCGGCAGGGGAAGGCAGTTGGGGATGATCGGGCCAGCAGGGGAGCAGTTAGGTGTTAATCAGGCCGGCAGGGGAGCAGTTAGGGGCTGATGAGGTGACAGGCAGAAGCGGTTAGGGGCAATCAGGCAGGCAGGCGAGCGGTTAGGAGCCAGCAGTCCCGGATTATGAGAGGGATGTCCCAGATTGGAGAGGGTGCAGGCTGGGCTGAGGGACAACCCCCCCTCCAGTGCACGAATTTCGTGCACTGGGCCTCTAGTAAATATATAAAAGCCTAAGCAACCAAATGACTGAACAACAGAATGACCGGTCCACTGGTAGCTATGACACGCACTGACCACCAGGGGACAGATGCTCAACACACAGGATTGGGCCTCCTCCTCTCTGGATTGGGCCTGCAGGGATTGGGCCGAAACAGGCTATCCGACATCCCCCAAGGGGTCCCAGATCGCCAGCAGGCACAGGTCAGACCGAGGGATCCCACCAGTGCACAAATCTGTGCAACGGGCCTCAAGTTTATAAAGAAAACACAACTGCTTCAGCCTTTAGCCTTGGTCCCAATATACTAAATATACTAGTATACTAAATAGTCCCAATATACTAAATAGACAGCTCGGTGTGCAATAATTCCATCAATGTTCTTTATAGACGCATTAAGACTTTATTTCTTTCTTGTTATACAATCTCAAAACAAAATATTTTTTGTTTGCTTAAGTGTCCTGTATTTATATCTAAAGTAGAAAAGCTAACACACATTCCAGAGGATTTCACTCTTTAAATATCTAACCAATTTAATGTACAATTTCTTTCTAAATATCCCTTCAAGTAACACCTCTGATAAATTACAATTGACTCCAACCTGTAAAACTGACTGGTTTTCAAATTTTTTCTTCTATTGTTCTTCTGAAAAAAAATATATATATTCCTATATTCAAAGATTTTTTATCAAGGCTAAAATTCACATCATTTCTAAATAAAATATCATACATCAAATATCTTTAGCAATATGAAAAAAAATCATTAGATAATAAATATCACATAAAGGATATTTTTAAAACTTTATTAATCAATCATTATTATTTTTGTTTTACCCAAATAAACTTTCCTTAAACTCACTGCATGCCCTACTGTCCAAGTATATCTCCGGATTTATTTTTGGAAAAGAAAGTTTTTTTGTGATATGGCAAATGACAGAAGTTTAACCAAAACACCATAAGGTCATCACCTCTAGAGGATAACAGAGTTTGCCGACCACTGCCTTAGGAAAAAACACTTAAAAAACATTTTAATAATGTACTAATGTCTTTAACCTGAAGTCAAAACTTCTGGGTAAGGGTAATGGCGTAGATCGGCAAACTCATTAGTCAACAGAGCGGCAAACCACGGCTCACGAGCCGCATGTCGCTCGCAAGCCGCAGTTTGCCGACCATTGGACTAGAGGCATGACGCATGAAATTCAGGCAAAAGTAGGCCTTCCTTCCCCCAGCTGCCGGCACCGGCTTCCCACTGGCACCTGGGACCCAGGCTTCCCTCACAGCCCCAGCTTTGTCCAGAAGATCATCCGGTCTAATTAGCATATTACCCTTTTATTATTATAGATAAGATGTTTTATTACATTTATTATGCATCCGACTTTAATAGCTTTATCAAATAGCAAAATGCATATTGGCCAGAATTTACTGGTCTACAATTACCACTATGATTCTGTAGCAGCTGTCTTCTAAAAGTTTTTGGTTTAGGTCTCATGATTTGTTTTAGTACATAAAGAACTGGCTTCTATATGGAAGAAAACATTCTAGTCAATGTATTCTAGAAAATGTAGTATGTCAATATAATCTACAGCTTAATGCATGATTTTATTATAGATTATATTGACACACTACATCTACTAGAAAACCTCTAAACACAGTATTTATTTGTATAATACTCTCACTTTTTTGCTCTACTCTATAACAAGACTAACTCTGGAAAGTCTATTGACTAATGGAGGGAAGAGTAACACAAGGGAAGTTCAAAGGCTTTCCAGTGTTTGAATCTCTGCTTTAAAACTAACTGGCTATTGACCATGATGCTATTACTTTGGTGAAAATCAGTTTCCACATCTATAGAATAGAAACCAAAATATCATGCGTGCATACTCAATAAGTATTCTTTAATACAGAAGGTAATCTCTTTATATACACAGTGCACTCCTGAAACCTGTGTAAAACTAAATTATGCCAGAGACAAAAGAAAAATCATAAAATCGGTAATTACACACAATCTATTAAATACTGTCATTAAAAATAGACATATAGTACCAGTACTTTGTATGTTTTGTAATATATTCTTCAGAATTTATCAGCTTAATTCCATTAAGCATTTTCAGTAAAGATTCACTATTCAACACACCTAATGATTTCTTTGTCTCAATTGTGTATCAAGATAATAAACCCTGTTTCTCATAACTAAAAGCAGCACTTTCATTTTCCCTTTTTTCTATTCAGTTTGTTAATGAAAGGCAAAAAGCAACATTTTCAAATAGTTTTTCAAATACGGCAAAATTGCAAGGGGGGTTGAGAAGGATGTCACTTGGCAAACACTGCCACACAATAGCTAAAAAAAAAAAGGCATTCATGAAATGATGTTCATAAGTCAAAATTCAATGTGTAAACGGTACTTTAAGGGTCTCAACATACAATATTCAAAGTCGCAATTATTTAAAAGTGAGCTATTCGTACCTGTTTACTAAAAGTAGATATAAGTAAACTAACACATGAAAAGCACAGTGCCTAACTTCTGCATTATAGTAGCTGTTCAATGAAGAGTAGCTATTTTATTTTGTTACTACTATTCATTCTGAATGGCTGCTTTTAAAAGAAGCATCAATATATTGGAGTAGACTTATTATCATCAAGCACTAAATATGTACAAAGTTCTATGTACTAGATGCTTTCCAAACATAACCACAATTTGAATCCTCAAAATAAATTCTGCAATGTTGACATTATTTATTCTTGTTTTTGTTTTTTATTAACTAATCAGTAAACAAGACTTAGAGAATTAATTTGCTCACTCAGGTAACAACTGGTTAGAGGTTTCAAATCCAGCATTGACTCTACTACAAGGTTTCATTTTGCAAGAAAATAAGTTTCAGAAAAAAAATATATTCAACTCTATTAGCCATTCCATAATGGAGTGAATTATGGAATGGCTAATAAAGTTGAATATATTTCTCTAGAGATAAAAAGACTTAGGTAGGAAATGACCATGACATTGGCATTGAGCTACTGAAAGGATTATCATATGGACTGCATTCCTCAATTTGATCTTTCAATAAGTATTTTTGCACTATATAATCAGTCACTATATTAGGCACTGTGTTAGAAGCCAGTAAAGTAACAATGAAGAAGATTCATTTCCTGCTCTCATGGGACCTATTATTGGGAGGGGACAAGGCAAATCAAGAAGCAATTACACCAGAAATTTTGCTGTGGTGCCAAAGAATAAAGACTGGAGCCCAGCATATTCTTAAAGCAAGTGATGATAAGTAAGAGTCACACAAAACGTGTTTAACAGTGATTGTTATAATATGAGCAGGAGTTAGGCAAGGTATATGTGTGACACAAAAAGAATCTAAAATGAATTATATTGATGAGCTAGTTTGAGTGTTTATGCCGAGTTTGAAAAAATATTTTTTTGTTTCTTAACTGGAGAAAATGTAGCGAGGGAGAAATTATGTAAATTAATATTGTTCTTAATTTTCTCAAATTTTTGAAAAAATTTGAGAAATGCACATGACAGAAAACTGTGCATACAAATAAAATGTGTTCAATAAATTTCAAATACCCATTTGAGATCTCTATCATCTACCTTCCTTTATTGTGCATATGTTTGTATTGCAACAATGTTTGAGTCTAACTAAGGGACCTAAGCCATAAATCAGACATAGCTTAATCAACAGAATCTTGGCTTAACTGAGGATTTGCAGATCAATAAACTATTCTAAATTATAGTACAACAGCACAAATTTAATGATTCTATTAAAAAAATTAAGGGCACTTTTAATAACCTGTTGATAGAAGTTTTAGTTGACTCATTAAAGAAGAAGCCTAGAGGTTTACAATTTCTAAATAATCATTGTTGATTTTTATTTTCAATTTTCTGTAACTGATCATGGGAACTGTATTTTCATGTTTTGTTTTTTCTTTTTGAAAAGCTCAGATACTTCACCTACTTGATATAATGTTAATGGCAACTTTTATATCAACTACATAGAAACTTCCTAAGAGTGACTTTCTCAAGGTCATGGAGCAAATCTCTGGTTAGACAGGAATGGAATTCATGACCTTTGACTGCCAGAAATTTTCTACCCACACTCGGAAATTCCTGCTCCATAAGTGTAATTTATATGCTCACTTTCTGAGGCTGGGAAGTTCAAGTCTTTTAGGGCAGGAGGTAAGGAGTAGGGAGAGAGTAGTTTTCCTGTCAAATCAGTTGCCACACCAGTCCCTTCATAGTTTTGCAAAGTAATTTTTACCCACATTATCTGATTTCACCCTTACCACAGCCCTGTAAACTACACATTTTTCTTCCCATTTCACAAACTCAGGTTAAGAAATTTGACCAAGGTCATTTAGAGTTAGTAAGCAAGAAAGTCCTGACTCAAACTGATATTTCTGCCACTTAAACCAGTCCTGATTCCAGAATGTATAATATTAGCAAATACCTAATAATTAAATGAATGAAGGTTTTCTTTACAGTTGTTTATTTCATGTTTGACAATAACCCATCTTGGTTGCTGTTAGGTATTGGGGTGTTTTTTTGGGTGGCAGTGTTGTTTCCATGTTTTGTAAGGAGTTTGCTTGTCAATATATTTGGGGGGGGGGGGAGGCAAGAATAGTATTACTAAGCATAGAATTTGAAAAAACAAACTTTGGCCCAGCTAGTGTGGCCCAGTGGTTGAGTGTTGACCTAGGAGGTCACAGTTTGATTCCCAGACAAGGCACCTGCCAGGGTTGCTGGCTCAATCCCCAGTGGGGGCTGTGCAGGAAGCAGCCTATCAATGATTCTCTCTCATCATTGGTGTTTTTGTCCCTCTCTCCCTCTCCCTTCCTCTATGAAATCAGTAAAAACATATTTAAAAAAATAAACTTTGTGTGTTTTCCCCCTTTTTTATATAAGTGGGGGGCTTTTTAACTGTAATTCTTGGTCATAATGTATATGGTTTGGAGGATATGTACAAATATAGGTAAAGAATATAAAAACATGCATTAATATTATATATACACATATATATCTACATATGCAAAATGGTGAATATATGTATTATTGTGAAAAGTCCCCTCTTATCTATAGTTTTGCTTTCCAAGGTTTCAGTACCCTTGGTCAAAAAAAACATTACATGGATCATTCCAGAAATAAACAATTAATATTTTAAATTATATGCTGTTCTGAGTAGCATGATGAAATCTCCAGACATCCAACTCAGTCCTGCCCAGGATGTGACATCCCTTTGTCCAGCATGTCCACACTGTATATACTCCCCACCCTTAGTCATTTAGTAGCCAGCTGGGTTACCAGATCAACTGTTGTGGTATCAAAATGCCCAGGTTCAACCTGGGTTCAAGTAACCATTATTGTTGTTAATCCTCACTTGAGGATATTTTTCCCATTGATTTTTAGAAAGGTAGGAAGGGGAGAGAGAGACAGAGAGACAGAGAGAGACAGAGAGAGACAGAGAGACAGAGAGACAGAGAGACAGAGAGACAGAGAGACAGAGAGAGAGAGAGAGAGAGAGAGAGAAGGAAAGAGGGAGAGAGAAACATCGATGTGAGACACATTGATTGGTTGCCTCCTCCATGAGCCCTGACCAGGGCCAGGGATGGATCCTGCAGTGCAGGTACGTGCCCGTGACAGGGAATCGAACTCACTACCCTTTGGTGAGGATAGTAATTCGGACATGCCAAAGAGAAGCCATGAAGTGTTTCCTTTAAGTGAAAAGATACATATGGATAGGAGAAAAAAATATACAAGGTGCTCCATACAATCTACAGTTTCAGGCATCCACTGGGGTCTTGAAACATATCCCCCGCAAATAACAGGGGACTACTGTATACTTGTAAGCACGGTGAATATAGCACTTGGAACACAATTCCTGGGTGTCTAGGCCAGCAACTAGTAATATGGCAGCTTCTACAGCCTCTGCTGGGGTAGGAAAACTATCCCAAAGCTCTCCCATTTTCCCCTTCTCTCCTTCCCTGCAGCAACACAGCAAGAAGCAACGGCTTCCTGCTAGTCCATCTGTACCTAAATAGCAATATTGTTTGGACCAGTCCAATCATTATACTAACAAATATTTTTAAATATATGCCATAGAATTAGCAACAAAATAAAAGTGCAACTTTAAGTGAGGAGGGAAAAAGTGGGAGAAGAAAGACCATAGGAGGGCAGAATTCTTTGGGTGTATATCTTATAATCCACTGCCAGACCAAAACAAATTTTTATGGAGCAATATGACTACTCAAGTAGCCACTTTTATGACAATAAACACCCAAAACCGAAAAATCCTTTTGTAACATAATTACTGAGAATATACAGGGAAAGTAACCATTTAATCCACAGCATGTGTTCTCCACCACAGAACTGAAATGCTGACATCAGATGGGGTGTGGCTGGTCTGGGCCCTGAGAGTGAATTCTGGCCAGCTGAAGTCAGACAGTCCTCTGGGCAGGCTTGGGATCTAGAAACCACCAAGCAAGTCTCATAGAGCCTAAGGCTGCTGACCTTCTGGGCACAGGGCAAGTCCCATCTGTTTACATGCATTTTGATTTTGGGAGGGGTAATTGTGGTGGATGAGTTAAGGCAGTGGTTACTGGGTGTTGCCAATAATTTAATTTTAATATTTTTACCCTTACATTTTGTACATGCTTAAAACAGAAAACTGTGCATAACTTGTAGACTGAAAAAACAAATAAATATGAATTTTAAAATGGAAAATAAACTAACATTAGGCAAGATATAGATATTTCCACTCTACAATCATATAATATTTTCAAATTGTAAATGATAGAGGTAAACTACTGAAACCTATTTTAGGATTTATTAACGAAAATGAAAGTTGTTTTCTAAAAGAAAAAGTTAACCGTGGTGTCCATTCTAAATGAAACTGTTTTGGCGATTTTTTAGCTCTTCTTCATCAATCAACATGGAAGCATGAGTGGGGAAACTTATCTAAAAAAAAAAAAATTAACTTTTCAAATGCGTTTGTACCATTTCTAGTTTTGTAGAATAAACTGCTTTGTATTAATACACAAATAACTACATCTAGAATTAAGAATGTGACACTAAGAATGTTTCTTGCACAATATAAAGAAAACAAACTGACACCCCATTTTAATGTGATTATTCTAATGTTAATTTGCAGAAATATGAAACTCCACACTTACCCTTTTGTACAATGGTGAAAATGTCCAGGACCTTTACATATTCACTATTTAACAATATCACTTCACTGATAAGGTTACTCAATACTAGCTTAACCAACACTGGCTTGAGTTCAAAATGCCCTCAGTACAGGCCTAGAGGCCTAATCTTAGAGACACACTTATGTGTCTTTACAGAGATTAAAAAAACAAAAAACACAAAACCACTATATTTAAGACCAAATACTTCATTAAGCTAAATAACAGCCTGCTTCAAGATATGACATCTAAAACTCACTCTGAGTCTATTAAAGTCCATGTTTACCTTTCATAAGAGGTGGGGAAGTAATCCCTGAGGAACATATAAATCTTTAAATGGCCAGAACACTATCACTATTATTATATGCCTGATTCGTGCTCTTGGGAATGACCATCAAGCATCCTCCTTTGCTTTTCCCTGGCCAGGGAGAGTGAGCACACCAGGGCTTGCAGTCCTTCCTTGTCTGTACACACATAGGCTGCAGCTGTAGTAAACAACCACCAGCCAAGAGTTGCTAAGGTCAAGGTCTCAAATGCTACACCAGGACCGTTTCTCCCAAATGACATTCAGTTGTTGAAAAGGAACTTTGTGGGTAAAAAAAATATTAAGGGCTCATTACCACAACAATTTTCATTCAATAAATAGTCATACACAGCATTCCAAAATAAAGTTTAGCTGACCATAGTGTCTTTTAAATATGTATTAATAAATCACTGAAGCACTTCACAATTAAACAGAAACCCCTCGAGAATATTTTGTTTACCAGACACAACTATGTTGGCTACACAGTTTTAGTTCATACATTATGAAAATTTTATGTGAAAATATTCCAAATTGTATTGTATCAGCTTAAGTATATTTCATAATAGTTAGGAATTAGAAAGTAGAATTATAAACCTCTTTCCTAAATACATTACAAATGTCTGCCAATTCTGGTGCCCTCAAATTGCTTTCTCTCCAACTCAGAGCAGCTTAATATACTCTAGGTAGTCTTCAGATAGAGCAGGCTGCAGCGATAAAGAATACCTTATGCAATTGAAATGTTTGTCCTTCAACATCCTATTTCTACTAAGCTTCTACAGTTAAACATTTTCTAGCCTAAAAGTACACCCCTTTATCATAACCAATTCCCATGTGGTTTTTTAAAATGTAAAAAACATTTGAATGAGGTCTGCAAATAGCACAACCAGGTTTTTTGGAGGGTGGGAGTGGGGGGTGGGATGGGGGTACTGTTTTTATTAAATGCCAGTTCCAAAGAGTATTTCTTAGAAGATGGTATACACCCACTCTTCCAAGTGACCACTCCTATCCCAATCACAAGCTGCTGCCTGTAAAAAGCCACCAAATTTATTTTAAAGCATTTACTCATCTGCACAACTCTATCCTCCAGTAAGAAAAGGGCATGGAGGCGGCTAGGTGGATTTGCAGAATGACGTGTATTTGATTGGCAGATGTCTATGAAGCCACAAGATGCACATGCACTAAATGTAAATAGAGCTCATCTCCCCAGTGTTACAGAGAAACTGAGAGAATTCTAAAGCTGATTTAAAATAAAATATCTGAGTGCTCCAGGAGAATTCTATTAGCCAGTGGAATTGCTTAAAACAATCCATATAGAGCCATTCTTAAACCATCTGCACAGTTAAATTAGAGAGCTGACAATATTAACCACACAAACTGTTTATCCAGATTACACATTCCGTTGTACTAATACTCTTTAACTCAACACAGTCAGCTTGTACCAACTGAATTAAGGCTATTACTAATAAAGTATGCAAAAACTGGAAGAGCAGGCTGAAGGGGGTTGGGAAGCTGCGGGGCATATAACAAAGGAATTGGTACTTTTTCCAAGCATTTGCCTCAAATACACTTCGAAACAGAACTGTTGAGTGCACCCCACCCTTTTCCCCAAAGATAAAAGTTTCCAAAGTTCTAATAGGCAGTTCTCTACCCAACAAAAGCAGGATTGATTCTCCCGGTAGGGGAGCATCTAACAAGAACACCAACTAATGTCGCGGAGGTCAAGTCCGAGTCCTCAGAGCGAGCTTCTAAGGCAAGAAGTGGCTCCTAGGCCGGCTAGGCAGGCTTCCAGGCCAGGGTGGATGTGCAAAGTTGCCCCTTGTCAACTCGGGCCGAGTCCCCCGTAATTGAAAATAACAGCCACGGGGCAGCCCCTGGCTACTTCCATGGATGAGGCACTGTAGCAAGTGACAGTTACACATCATTACGACCAGAGACAATAATGAATGTAGCACCAGGACCACTATTCATGCCAGCAGTGTCATCTCCGCCTTAACCCCTTCCCCTCCACTCTCTCCAGCGCACACCCACAGCCCACACAGCCCGGTGCGGCAGCTATTCACCGAACTCGCTCTATTCCTGGGGGCAAACTACTTCCACAAGCACACACACACCCCCCACCCCCAATTCAGCCCTGATGTTTTATTTCTCATCTTTGGCAACTGTCAGGCAAACACAGCAACCAACAATTTCACTAGGGATAGAAAAAACATTTGCTTAATTCACGTTACTTGATAAGTTCTTTTAAAAAAAGAAAGAAAGAAGAGAAAGAAACGTATATATTGGGGTGGGGGCTCCTTCTTTCTTCTTCAAGAATACGACGGACGTTACTTGCTTTGCAACAGCATCGCCTTCCCTGGGCCCCCTCCCGCTTCCCAACACTTTCCCCCTTTAAGAACACAGACCAACCAAAATGATTTAACTTGAGCAGATGACAGAAGGAAAATAAAACATGTTAAGAGAATACGGTCTGATTTGGGATGGCAAAAAAAAAGAAAAAAAGAGGAGGGGGTTGTTTATTTTGATAAGAAACGGAATCGGCACAGACCTGAACAGAAGCTGCAGAGCAGGAGAAATTGTTTTCTTTCCCTCACACAGAGTCCCCCTCTCTCCCTTTCTCTCTCTCACACGCGCGCGCGCACTCACACACTCACTCTCGCACACACTCGGCGGCCACCGCGCACACTCACACGCACACTCGCACACGCACTGGCAGAGCCTCTCAGCTGCTCTCTGCAGTTCTCAGGAAATGAATGGGGGGCAACCCAGGGAACTGTTGTACTTGCAAATGACTTACCCGGATCACATGATGCGCTAAATGTAGGGTGGGCCGGTGGGTGGAGGCAGCGGAGCCGCGAGCCCGGGTCTAGCGTGGGGAGCCTCGCCAGGCCCGCATCGAATTACCCCGGGGCCCTGCCGAGGGGGTTGCAGGACGCCGTGCTCCTCCCTTGCAGCCCGCAGCTCAGGAAACCGGAGAGGTGCTGGGGGGTGGGGTGGGGCGGGGCGGGGTGAGGTTGAGGGGTGAAAACACCAAACCCCCAAACAAAAGAGCTCTGGGTCCTCCTCCCCAGAAACAAAGCCCCGCCGCTGCGGGCGAGCCCTGGGGTGGGGCCGAGGGCGGGGGCGGCGGCGGGGAGGGGCGCGCTCAGCAGGCGCTAAGTCGCTTTATTGCCATAAAATGGGGCCCCCGAGCCGCTCCGCCCGAGGATTAGGAGGCGGGCTCTGAGTGTGATGGTTGAAATCCCCTGTGGGAAACTAACCCCTCCCCGTTCGCAGAGGTAGAAGGCAACACCCACTGCCCGGCCCTCGCTCCGCCGCCCGGGCCGCCGGCTGGGAGGTGGGTCCGCGGCGTCTCCACCCCGCCCCACCCCGCCCCACCCTCGCCCCCGCCCCCAGCCTCGGCCTGCGCCCGCTTCCCTTTCACCTGCACCACCTTGCTGCGGCACCCAAAATAACCCACACATGGCCACCGCGCCCGGGGAGCCCGCGGGGCCTCGCGGGGGGCGGAACCCCGGGATTTCAACTCGCTCGGAGCCCGAGAAAGTCCCCTCTTTTGTGTCAGAGCGTGCATGGCAGCATTAGGAAGGGAATTCGGAGACTAATACAGCGCGGAGCCCGCAAGGGCCCCCCTCCCGTGCCCCCTGGCGGGGGGGGCGAGAGGAGGGGCCGCGGCGCCCGCGCTCTCCCCGCGGCTCACCCGCCAGCTAACTTGGAAAGGTGTGGGCGGAGCTGGCTGGGCAGCCGCGGAGGCTGCGGTGCTGGCGGCGCCACCGCTTTCGGGGACCGCCCCCGAACGCCGGGCATCGCCCGCGCAGGGCAACAATGAGGTCGGGTAGGGGGTGCGGGGCCGGACGGTACCCTCCCCGCGGGAGTGCGCGTGAGGGTGGGGCGGGCGGGGCGCTGGGCGTGTAACGCCGGGCAATCATTGTTTGGGTTCCGGAGCTACACACGTTGCGGACGAGGCGGGGGCGTCCTCCCTCCCCGCTCTTCACCTTGGAGGGATGAAAGGGGGCGAGGCCGAGACGCTGGCTTCGCTTTGGAGCCCCGGGAGCAGTGGCGCCCGCCCGCGCTAGTTATTTAGGAAAGCGGGAGAACTTGCTGAAGGGGAGGGGAGCTGGAGCTGCAGACCCCTGCCGAGGCCGCGGGGCGGTGGGGTTTGGGGCACAAGGGAGTCTAGCCCTGCGTCCCCGAAGGGAGCCCCGAGCTCTGGGCTGCCCGGACCCGAGTCCTTGACGCCTTCGCCCGCGACCCCTCCCGCCCGCCTCGGTGCCCAGGGGACAGATCCGCGGGGCTCTGGGGCAGCCAAGAGGAGGCGGCGGCGCGACCCGGCCGGGGCGCGGGTTCAGCTCCGCGCGGGGGGTAAGGGAGGCGGGGGTTGTTGGGGAGGAGACTGGGCGGAAGCAGTGGGCGGGATGCGGGGACTGGGCTGGACTCGGGCGGTCATCCATGAGGTTGCGTGAGCCACTTTCTTGCAAACCTAGGTGAGCGCGCTGAGGCTCCCGGGCGGGCAGGACACCGTGCACGGTTCCCCTGTGTCCGCCCCGCGTGGGAAACCGCCCGTGGGTGGGAAGGCCGCTAAGGGAAAGTTTATGTTGAGGCAGAAAGATTTGCAGTGTGTGACCTGAAGTGGGATAAGAAGAGAAACAAGGGAGAGGCCGAGAAACAGGAAATGAGAGCAAAGACTCGAATTCTAGCCAGGAAAAGCCTCGCCTAGTTTTACATTTTGCGTGGCATTTTCCAAATACTTCTACTAGTCAAGGCGCCAAGTGCGTTATCAGTGAAAACAAAAGCAATGGCCAGCCTGGGGCGTTCTCTGCCTCCCGCCACAATCTGCACGTGAGGACGATGAGAACTGTGGTCCCGCCTGGAGGGTGTGATTCCACAGCCCACTTCCAGCCCTGGAATCAGTGGGAATCAGTGGGCCTGTGTCTTACAAATAAAACAGTAGTGAGGGAAGGTGTCTCTGACCTGACCCTAGGGTTTCAAACAGCAAATAAGTGTGAAGGCGTTGAAAACTGTGGCCCACTCCTTAGGCAAAGTATCCTTAGAGGAGGAAAGCAGTGGGAGCGGGAAGGCGGTGTAAACCCACGTCCGAAAACGTGGGGGCGGCAAGGGAATGAGGAACTCGGAAGGCAAATGGAACCCGGAGGCTCAGGGGGTGTGTCGCTGGGGCATGGGTCTCTGTTCAGGGCAAACAGCCCTGGACCCCAGCCTCTGGGTTGATCCTGGGCACCGGTAAACAGCCCTTTAAGCTCCATTACATCGGGATAGAAACGACATGAAAAGACAAGTTTGAAAACGGTAGAATATCAACAAACGCACAATATTTAAACGAAAAACTTGCATCTGCTAGAAACACTGTAATGCTTCCCTCTAGGTGGAGCGGGGAGAAGCAGAGAGTGATGGAAGTGAGTTTAACTGTAAGAGTGGAAGGACTGTGTAAGAAATGTCATCGTGGCAGCTCTTTCTCAGAGAGATAGCTGAGTGGCGGACTGACCATAAATATGTCCTTTTTTTAAATATGTTTTATTGATTTTTTACAGAGAGGAAGGGAGAGGGATAAAGAGTTAGAAACATCCAAGAGAGAGAAACATCCATCAGCTGCCTCCTGCACACCCCCTACTGGGGATGTGCCAGCAACCAAAGTACATGCCCTTGACCAGAATCGAACTGGGGACCCTTCAGTCCGCAGGCCCAAGCTCTGTCCACTAAGCCAAACACGTTAGGGCCATAAATATATTCTGTAGCAATGGCTTCTGCACGTTCGTTCCAAATTGCACTGTCTATGGCAACAGCACTGGGTATGTAAATAGAATGATGAAAGATAGAAAATAAAGTACAAGAATCTATTCCAGAGGGGTAGGTCAAAGTTAATATCTAGAATCTGAATAATGTGGTTAGAAAAAGGAAATATATCAGTATTAGGGAAAGAAAAGTACTTGCAGATTTTTAAAAAGAATACAAATGTCAATTAAGGCAACTCCCCAATATAAAAAGAACAAGAGAAAGAAAATACATATTTAAAAGTGAGAATCACTTCGTTGTGTCCACTGGGGATGGGTATGGAAGAGCAAAACCAATGAAAGAATAAAGAAGTATCTATATATTGGAAATTAGTGTACTGGAGGAAATTATGTAGGGGTGTGTGTGCCTGTGTAAAGGCATACATTTCCAATTCAGTTCATATAGTTCTATCTGTATAGGACTTAGATTTAAACACACTAAGGTGTGAACACAAGAGGAGAAGGTAGAAAAAAGTACACATACCCTAGCAAAAATTTGTGCATATCTTTATGTTTGATTCTTTTTCCTCTATTTGCATGCGTGTGGAGGCATGTGAAAAATCAGAAAACGTAAATCAGGAAATGGCAAAATTATTTTACCAAAAATTTATAAATCTGACCACCTAAAAGAATATGTTGAAATTACAGAATCATAAAATTTCCGTGTTGAAAGGAGCTGAGTCCAATGATACCTGATATTTGCATTCTATTTAAAACCAAATTGATTTTGGTTAAAGATAGTCCACTTCCTTAACTTTTTATATTTCATTTACTTAGTCATTATTATTGCAAATACAAAAAGATTGAATTAGCAAAGAGGTTGGTATTCTGAGTTTCTTATCAATGGTATATTTATTGGACTTCTTTTACCTAACGGATTGTCCAGAAAAGAGAAGAGCATATACAAGCACCTCCAAAGCAAATAATATGTCTGAATTCAATGTCGATGATATAGCAAAACTTTACAACTAGCCATTTTAAGTGTTAATAAAATGGCAAATGTTACCAATTCAAAAAATTTTCTTGTCAGATCTTTGTATACTTTACCAGTCAGTGGTCATACTCTTTAAAAATATATATATATAGTGCCAGTGGTAGAAAAATCTTTTACAGTATTAAGAGTATTACCTGTACCAAACCCTGGTCTCTCTAAGGTAAAGACTCTCTTCAGTATCTGTACATGTAAAGTTCTTAAGCCTTTGGATTAGTGATGTTAAAAACTGCATGGATGATTTAACACCAATATCATTCTGGGCAAGGGAGGGGCGGGGAATGGAGTCCATTTTCAGAAATAAAAGCTGTGTTGAAAGATTAGAACTGACTAGAAGTGAAAATAAAAGTGATTCCCAGAACTTTAAATAAATCAAAATACATAATCCTGATTTTTCCTAGGGCCAGAAGTGAATATGTACTGTTAGGTTTTTATTGCCTATTTTTTTTCATGTGTCATGTTTTGGCAATAGTGTGCAGCAAGAGGGGATTTTCCTATCTAAGTATGAGAAAGGCACGTAAAAGCCGTACTACAAATGCAAACAGCTGGTGATATTACATGATTACCTGGCAAACAACTTTTTGATTTGAATTAGGTGCTGTCTGGAAATCAGGGGAAAATGACCTTTCATGACTTTGTTTTGTTGCAATCAATACAGTTTTTGGTCCTTCTAGCTTAAATATCTTCATCACATCCACAGATGTGTCGCTTTTCCAAGATCCTGCATAGTACTTTCATTGAAGTCTCCTGAATCTACCACCACATCCCCTCCCCATTTCTCTGGCCCCTCTTTCTCTCACATTTTTTCCATCTCTCCTACAGCAAAACCTTAGTTATAAAAAACCTAAAGTGGCACAAATTAGTTTTAATACAATGCCATGGTATTAAGGGCTCCACCTAGGTTCACATGCTTCATACTTCCCCTTGCAGCCCATGTGGACACCTTGCCATGCCCCAACCATCCCAGATACCTTTACTTGATGGTCCTCCTCAAGTTCTCCCTATGGAATTTTCCCAAAATGCTTCCATGATACTCACAAACATGTATATATATCCCATCCCCTCACTAAAAACAATCATCTTTCCCTTCTTAGAGCTTATTTTGGTATAATGGAAAGAGTGTCTCAACCACTGACCCTCCAGTTTTTCATCATTTTTTCTGATTCTCAATTTTTCACACCTATTTAAATATTTCCCACCAAATGGTAATTCCCTCACTTATTCTTGAGGTATTTAACACCTTTCTGCTTTCATTATACATTATGGGCTCCCCTATCACAGGTAACCCTTTGAGAACAAAAGCTGCACCATAGCCATTTATTTAGCCTACTTTTCCCCCTCACACTGTTTTGCACATAGTATGTGATGGATGAATGCTTGTTGAACAATTAAATGATTATATAAAATTGGAATAATATTAAAGTGCAATGTAGTAGAGAACCTGTTTCTTATATTTGGGTGCATGCGTTGAAAATAAGAAGCAAAACTCAAACATGTCAAGAAATTCCTTTTGAACATTGATTTTGGCAACCTTCCTCAAGCAAATTTCTTTTACATTAGAAGTTTTTACATACAATAATGTACCCGATTTGGAGCATTTTTACCTAATTTCATTATTCCTCTCATATTTATTCATTTAAAATCATTAAATCAACAGTGTGGGGGTTCCTCAAAAAAAATTAAGAATGAAATTGCCTTATGACCCAGTGATTCCAATTCTGGGACTATATCCAAAGAAACCCGAAACACTAATTCAAAAGAATACACGGTGGGGCAAAAGTCAGATTACAGTTGTTCATATGGAAAATAATACAATAATTAATAAATAATAATACAAAAAAAACTGTTTTACATATAACTGTAAACCTACTTTTGCCCCATCCTGTAGATATTGTTTCAAAATATCTAAATATAATTCACATTGCCCCACCCTGTATATCACCCTATGTTTATTGCAGCATTATTTACAAAAGCCAAGATTTGGAACCAACCTAAGTGCCTATCAGTAGATGAGTGTGAGTGGATAAAAAAGCTGTGGTACGTTTACACAATGGAATACTACTCAGGCATAGAAAGAAGGAAATCTTCCCTTTGGTGACAGCCTGGATGGATCTAGGGCAGCCGTGGGCAAACTACGGCCCGTGGGCCGGATACGGCCCGTTCGGCTGTTCTATCTGGCCCGCGGAGCCAAAAGAGCGGAGGGTTCTCTTGCTCTCCCCTCCACTCCTTTACTTTGAATTTATATTAGTTCACACAAACACTCCATCCATGCTTTTGTTCCGGCCCTCCGGTCCAGTTTAAGAACCCATTGTGGCCCTCGAGTCAAAAAGTTTGCCCACCCCTGATCTAGGGGGTATTATGCTAAGTGAAATAAACCAGTCAGAGAAAAGAAAATACCATATGATTTCACTTATATGGGGAATCTAATAAACAAAATAGAAACAGACCAACAGCTGTTTGAAGAGAGGGGCTTTGGGGGTCTCAGTGAAAAAGGTGAAGGGATTAAGCAGTACAAATTGGTAGTTGCAGGATAGCCACAGATGTGTGGATTGCAGCATGGAGAACATAGTCAATAATGTCCAGATAATGGGGTATGGGACCAGAGGGCTGCTTGGGACAGCAGGGGAACTACTCTATAAGAGTACATGGTTTTCCGACAACTTTGCTGTACATTTGAAACTAGTACGAAATAGCATTGGATGTAAACTGGTTGAAAAATAAAATATTTTTAAATCACTTGATCAATTACATTGCTTTCCATTCTTTAATATTAGAATTATATTGTGTTTAATTAAAAAATTTTTAAAATTCAATACCAGAGGGAAAAGTCATAGCAAATTTGTTTTGTTTAATGGTAATGTGCAAGTTTTTAGATGGCTAAAATTGGAGTTATAATTTAATAAAAATAAATATAATGTTTAAATATAACAAATCAAGATATATCAGAATTGAACTGTAGCTAGTCTTGGCTTTTTAAAATTTTTATTTTTTCAGTAAAACAATTTAATAAAATATTTTTGGTGAAATGCCTTGTGCATGTAAGATAATATATATCATGTACATGTTATGGTGCGCTCCTGGGACCTGTCCCTCACTTAAGAAATGGGGTATTTCCAATTCTAAGTTTCACACTGGGGCCATCTAGGTCTCATCACTCTCCTGTCCCTCCACAGGTAGCTATTTTCTGACCTAGGGTTTATCATTTTATTGTAATTTTATTCATATTTTTTATCTTGACATTGTCTTCACAATCATTTTGCCTAATAATTAATTGCTATTATTTATTTTATTATTATCCCTGTGTTAGAGTGTTCTGAAATTTTTGCAATTTTTCACACATTATAGTGAACATCTTAGCTTCTTTCTTTTAAAAAAGATTTCTTTTAAATAACTTCCCCTAAGTTGTGTTACTGAAACAAAGATTATGAATTTATTTTTACTGTTTTAGAAACATACTGCCAGATTACTTTTCAAAAGTATTTTACCAGTTTACTATGACACCATCAAATGTGAGAGTGCTAGTTCCTGTGTTCCTACTTTGAAAAAAAAAAAACACTTTAAATTGGTAAATAAGAATAGCTTAAATTTTAATTATTTTATTAGGAAGGTTGGACTCTACTCCAGGAATGTCAATGTGACATGAATTGAACTGATCTTGCCACAGGCTAGCTGACAGGATGAGAGTCTGGCTACAATAGGAAATGAACACTGGAACAGCTGTGAAAGACATTACAAATTTAGACTCTAAAACTCAACAACTCATAATCTCGGGGAAGGAGTACGAGAAAGAAAAAATCAGAAATTTTTTTATATTTCAAGTGTTGGTAATAACAGAAAAAAAGGTTCTTAAAAGTATGAAATTCAGGAATTTGCTTTTGATAAATTTGGGAATCATCTAAGTAGATCATTAATTCTACCATACTGCAAGCTAAAATAACAAATAGCTGATAGAGAAGAACAGAAAGAAAGAATTAAAACCTAGTTCAAAACTTAGGAATAAAATAACATGAAATGAAAATGGGGAGAGAGAAGAAAGGAGGAAGGGAAAAAGGAAGATCACTATATCGATTGCTTTGCTTTCATCTGCAAACAACAGAAAATCTGACTAATATCTGCTTAAAATACGTATTTTCTGTATAGCCTTCCCCCCCAATGGAACAAGAAATCCAAAGGTAGGCAACCACAGACCAAGACTGTGTAGCTGCTCTCTGTTGTCCTAGAGCCCCAAACTCATTTTCTTTTTCTGCTCCCCTTCTTAAAATGTAACTTTTTTCCCCTCCTCAACATTAAGAAAAAGGAAAAAGGCTAAAGATAAAGCTCAAGTCTATTCCTTTTAAAAAGGTTTTCAGAAACCACACCCATATCATCTGCTTATGTCTCGTTGGCCAGAATGGTTTCCTGAGGACCAATCATAGGAAAGTGTGCATGGAGAAGGGCATCTTAGATGGAATTTGAGAGTGTCTGCCTTTTTACTGTGTAATTTTTAATAATGTTTTAGTCATATTACTGAGACTCTATATTTTTGCTGCTGGACAGCTAGAAAAAGAAAAGCATAGGCTTACAAGTTATTGGTACAATTATTGTAAGGACATCTATATATATAAAGCCTAATATGCAAATTGTCCCCACGGGAGTTTGACCGGGAGACTGATCGCTTGCTGACATGTGGGCTGACCACCAGGGGGAGGAGCAGAACGAAGGAAGGCCCCAGCTGGCAGCTCTAAGGAAGGCCCTGGCCAGTAGCCGGAAGGCCCCAATCAGCCCTGATCACTGGCCAGGCCTAGGGACCCTCTCCATGCACAAATATTGTGCACTGAGCCTCTAGTCAATTTATAAACTACACAAAAAATTTTGTGATGTTTTTTAACATGCTCTTTTCTGCACAATATGGTAAAAAAATTTTTTTTCATCAAAGTATACAAACTATAATATAGTCAGTTTTAGATTAATCCATGAGAGATTTAGCTAACTCAAAGTGTGAATATCAGCTTAGCTTCACCCAGTGTCATAAGTCTGGTTATGGCTCATCTTTCCACTCCATCAGTTTTCATGTCTTTGATAACTGAACATTAATTTTTTTAAAGTTGGATAAGCAGATTGCAATCAGAAAGTAAATACAAACTTCATTTCTATTTTATATTTGGATATTAGTGAGCCAGCAGTGTAAGAACTGGCACCTGTGAAACTAAAGTCCCAAAGTGATTTCCAGTTCCATCCCTTGAATGAGTGATCTTTGATAGCTTAATTTTTCTTAGTTTGAGTTTTCCTCCCTGTACAACTGGAATGGCACCGTCTTTATAGGGATGTGAAGAACTAATAATATCTTATATTCCTTCCTCTACAATACTGTAAGCTCTATGAAACTTGGCAAGAATTGTGTCTAACCACTTTCAGTTATCCCACCAGTATCTAATCAGCAGCCAACTTACAAGTCCTCAAAACTTTTTGATAGAAACTGAAAACTTCCAAATTGTCTACCACATTGTGGATGCCCTATAATTATTTTGCATGTGTGAGAGTTTGTGTGTGTGTGTGTGTGTGTGTGTGTGTGTGTTAGCTAGAACCCATAAGCTTCTTTAATACAAATAACTTATTGTTTGTTCACTATTCAAAATACCTAAATATAGTCACCAACTAAACTAATAGAACTGTTTGTCAAGAAAAATAATCTAAAGAAATATATATGAGGTTTTTATAGAGTAGTTTAATAAAATGTTTGGACCAAGTTAATTCAATTAGCAGAGATCAGTATTTTCCTAGAATTGGCATGCATCTGCTTTAACTGACCTATCTTCCAAGTTAGAATACATATAAAGTTAAATAACTTAAGCTATATCTATGAATTATAAAGAAAATGTATCCTTAAGACTCTTATTAAAGAATTTTTCTTTCTTTCTTCCTTTTTTCTTCCATTGTTCCCTCCCTCCCTACTTCCCTCTTTCCCTTTCTCCCTTCCTTTGCTCCTACTCCTTCCCATCCTCATCTTCATTCTCTCTCTTTCCCTCTTTTAAAGACAGGGACAAATTATAATTTACCCATGAAAACTTAGGTTTGCCAGTTTTTTGTCTTTATCCAGTACTCAAATTAGCTTTTGAAACGTTTATGTGGAATTGAAATACAATTTCATTCTCAATTCCACATAAAAATGGCCTTGGCTAATGAAGGAAGGTCACTGCAGGGCAAGCAAACATCTTTCTCAAAACAACCCTAAATTTATAAACTGACATTATTAACCCATTACTATGTGCCACACTATTCAAAGTATTTTGCAAATAATCCATTTAATCTTCACAAGAATCCTAGGAGTCTATACTATTGTTTTCACCTCCTCAGTGTGAGTCTTGCCAAACTATTACGAATCCCACAAGCACTTCTGAGACTTCTTCACTTTAATCTTTTTCTATATAACACCTATTACTATGAACTCTGAGAGAGGGGAGAAAAAAAAGATACCAAGAAGGGCTTCTGGTGGCTAACTGGGCTCAAATTAAAAAAACAAAACAAAAACAGAGCCTAATGGAGAAGTCCCTCACTGGACTGCCTGCCTCTGAGCTAACCTGCCTGCCTGCACTGTGTAAAGGAGTTCCTGGAATCCTATGTAAACCAATAGGATTGAGGCTTTCTCCATCCAATCAGAGCTGCACAGCTCTGGCCAATCACAGCAGCTCTATTCTGATCAATCAAGACAGTGCTTTTTGGACCAATCAGTCTTTGAAGATTTGGAGTCTTCATTTGCATGAGGACGGACCAATCAGCGACCAGAGGGGGGGGGACTCCTGACCATATGAGCCAGCTCCACTGGGGCTTGGAAAGCACACTTCCTTTTTCCATGGAAGATAGAAGACTGTGTACTAGTACCCTTGGTTGAGCTGAAACACAAAAATGTCTCTCCAGAGCACAGCTGTCTAGCTAGAGAGGGGCCTGGCCCCACAACCTCCTGGCCCCACGCCACCTGGCCCCAGAGCTGTTCCACAGTTATGCTGTTTCACAGCAGTGCTATGTCATTGTTGAGCTGTTTGCACTAAATAAAATTTCCTTTTTCACTGCATCCCAAACTGGGGATTCCTATTGGTGTTGAATTGGCACCAGTGACATTGGTTGACATTCCCATCCAATATACTATCTATTTTACTTTTTATATTGTTGCTTATTATCTATCTGCAGCCTGCCTCCACTACAGTAGTATTTCCACAAGGACCAATTTTTCTCTCATGTTCACTGCTGCAGCCCAATGTGTGGAAAGTGTCTAGCATGCAGCTGGTACTCAATAAATATTTAAGAATGAGTACAATTTCCATTGCATAGATGAGGACACTGAGGCATCCTACTCCTTGATACTAGTTTATCTTCAAAACTACAATTATAAGGATGTTGTACAATGTGTCATTAATTGTTATAATATAACACATTTCCATACATATATTTCTTATTGGTGAGAAAGAGATGAATAACCTCAATAGACCCAGCTGATGAGTATGGGTATTAGAAACTCAACAGATTATAACAAGACCATGGCTAGAGAAAAGATTTCTTCAAAAATGAGAATGAAACCAGAACAAAAAAAATTCAATACATGGCCATTAACTATTCTTACAACTTACAACTATATTTCCTTACTAATATCAGCAATAGGTTTTGAGACTTTAAGCGAAATTATGTGTAATGAAAATTTTACTAGGGGATAATTGATATAAACAAGAGTTAAATTCCTGTGACATCCATTAACATAACAAAATGACATTGAGTGAAATGATGTTATTTGAAGATCTGCTGTATATCTGCATATTTGCATTTAAATAAACTACTGACTCATTTTTTAATTAAAATACAATGTCATGCCTTCATATTTCTTTCAAATCAATCACTACATATTTATTGTACAAAAGTCATTCTTTAGTCCCAGGAGCTAAACAGTGTAACATAGGAGAATAAATGTATAGCTGAATACTGTCTATATTTTAACTCACTGAGAGAGAAAACGTAGATGGAATCATTATATTTTCATCTTCACATTATGCCTGGTATTTTCATGCCTAAGTATTAAGATGATAGGTGCTATAGAAAGGGTAAATAAACACAACAGAGGAAGTCTATTTAGCTATTTTAGAGCGGTTGTATTGAAATACTATCTTGCTTACGATTTTCAATTCCACAAACCCTCATTAATTATTAAATATTTTTCTCATTGAATTAAACAGAGTGACTATATTTTCTCAGAAGAAAATGTCAAGTGACACATAAGGCTTACTTTTAACACATAAAAATTTTCTTACATGAATGAAATTCTGTAGCTTTATTAAACTACCCACCCGATACCCAAAATAAGCAGAAAGTATACATTATATTTATTTCAGAAAATTAAAAAGAATTTAAGTTCCATTCTTTATTTCTTTGAAGCTGAAAGAAGTTCTTTCCTATTGCAATGACAAAACCAACAAACTATGTCATAGACTTTCACCACTGTTTATTAGGCAAGGTTCTTGGGACTGTCCTGGCTGACTCTAGAGAGGTTACAATAAAGGTAAGTGCAGACAAAAGTCAGGGAGAGGATGTGACTGTCACATCCTACAGTGCAAAATGCTATGCCATCCTTCATGATCAAATATCTGTTTATTTTTACACTGGGATGATTATATCAATTTATCATTTATTAATTTATCAGAATTACTCATTTTAAAATGTTTGATTGAGCCCAATCAGTGTGGTTCAGTGGTTGAATGTCGACCTATGACCCAGGACAGTGGTCGGCAAATCGTGGCTCACGAGCCACATGCAGCTCTTTGGCCCCTTGAATGTGGCTCTTCCACAAAATACCACGTGTGGACGTGCACGTACAGTGCGATTGAAACTTCGTGGCCCATGCGCAGAAGTCGGTTTTCGGCTCTCAAAAAAAATTTCAGTCGTTGCACTGTTGATATTTGGCTCTGTTGACTTATGAGTTTGCCGACCACTGACCCAGGAGGTCACAGTTCAATTCCAGTCAGGGCCCCCAGGGTGAGGTGTGGAGAAGGCAGCTGATCAAGGATTCTTTCTCATCATTGATGTTTCTCTCCCTCTTTCTTCCTTTCTGAAACCAATCTCTCTCTCTCTCTCTCTCTCTCTCTCTTAGTATATATATACATCTACATTGAGTGGCCAGTTTATTATGATCTCTGAATGCATAATAATCTGGCCACTCATTGTATATCCCATATAATAAAAGGCTAATATGCAAATTGTTCCCTCGACCAGGAGTTCGACCAGCAGGCAGGCCGGCCAACCGCCCATATCCCCTCCCCCTGGCCAGGCTGGCCAGACCCCACCCATGCACGAATTCATGCATCGGGCCTCTAATACACACATATACTGAGTGGCCAGATTATTATGCATTCAGAGACCATAATAATCTGGCCACTCAGTGTATATATGTATATATATGTATAAAGTTTGTTTGAGTAGTGTTTTATAATGATACAATTTGCTATTAGCATGCCTCTTTGTTTCATTATGAGTTATGCTCATTGTTTACATGGCTTCTTGCCTGAAGAACTGTTATCCACATGCATGAGTTCCCTGGGCAGCCGCCTAGACAAGAAACATATGGCTGGGTCTGCTGCGAAAATCTAGACGCACACCATGTGCAATTCTATCTCTTTTTGTGCACGTGTGTTGACTTGTGTCCATTCATGCACATCCACATTTGGGATCTGTATCTCTTACAATCATGTACCAGTAAAAATATTTATATAATTTAACTCCCCAAATACTTATAAATATTACTTCTATTTAGTAACATGTAATCAAGGAGCAAAGAAATATTTTGCCATTTTATCTAGAAGCATCAAAGTTAGAAAGGAGATAGGCAACTCTCTATGGATTTGGCAATAAACTCTAGACTTTAGGTTTTTAGCTTTACTTCTGAGACTGGTCTTGGATCAGTCTCTGAGGTTAATAGCAGACATGTTCAAACACATTTTAAGCCTATCTGAAAAATGTAGTGTATTTCTGAGTCTTGGCATCACAAAGCCTACAAATTATCTTTTTATAATAAGCAAGCAAACTTAATTATTTGAAATTTCAAACAAAAAAAAGGCTTTATTTTTAACTTGAACATGTTTTTAAAAAATGCTGTAATTAGCTTGAAATTTTGTCAAAGTAGAACTTCTTGAAAATTGGTAGGTCCAAATCTTAAAGTGAGCATAAAGCAGGTACTTAAAGGACATTAATAGCTAGCAAAACACATTTAAGTTAAAGGGAGAGAGGTTTAAATGGCCAGAGACCTTTGAATAAAAAATATTAGGTAGATATCTTAACCATAGAGTTATAAACATGTCAGAAATACAGACTTTCCCACTGCTCTCTGAGCAGAATGATTGGGCCATATTGTTGACCTTCACTAGTCAATTAACCCTTCTGTAACCTTCATTTTCCCATCCGGAGTAATACCTGCTTGTAAAGGAAATGCTAGACCACAGATATAAAGTAATATTATTTTATTACTATTATTATCCCCATCAGAAAAGCCATTCCTTTCTGCAATAATGCAGTACAAGTTTGATAAGCCTCTGATGTAGACTGTTATCAAAACACTGGGGGGGGGGGGATCAGATTAGGGATATTGGTAAGGA
Source organism: Plecotus auritus (assembly GCF_963455305.1). Taxonomy (NCBI): domain Eukaryota; kingdom Metazoa; phylum Chordata; class Mammalia; order Chiroptera; family Vespertilionidae; genus Plecotus; species Plecotus auritus. The sequence goes on along the minus strand of NC_137772.1, from coordinate 65,174,768 downwards.
GCAAGAGGTTGGCTCCTTCCTTTTAAGAGCCAAATCTGTCTGTGTTATATGTTTTTGTTTAAGAACATTTTAAATTGAATTTCCTTTGCCACACTGTTAATAAAGAACTAACGTTGCTTTACAATTTCACAGGACTTTTAATTTAGACAAGTGCTGCTCCCTATCTGCTATTGCATTCTCATGTTACAATATACGTGTAAAAATCAATGTGCTAAGTGTTTGACGTGTTTTTTTCCCCTCATTTAATCCTCACAATAGCCAGTGAGGTAGGTGATATCTTCTTCTATTTTTTACAAAGAAGAAAACTGAGATCCATGGACGTTAACTTGTTTCCAAGGTAACACAGCTAGTAGAAGCTGGAGCTGAGATTTGCTCCTATGTTGACAGCCTTCAGACAAGTACTCTTAATCACTGTGTATTCTGTGCCCACATCCGGTGGAGGGAACTTGTTCATGAACATTTAGATACTTTAGAGTTGAAGACTTGCCAAAATTGCCTACCCTGTGCGTGTCTGGTCTGAGTTCCTGGATCCCAGCACATTGTTTTTCCCTTTAGACTGAATTTATGGCTTATGAATGAGGAACTTCGGGAAAAGATTAGTGAACACTTCTATATGGTTTAAAATTTCTTATGTTTTGCATCTAGTTCAGATGGAATAGTGGCAAATGCAGAGTCGTTCTTGGGGAATGAATGGACACCTTTGGTATTCTGGAGGATGCCAATAGGTAATGCTACACAAAGAGTTCTATGTTCTCAAACATTTGGGGAAAATTTGGTTACACAATGATAAATACCTTTTTTTGAAGAAGATTCTGAAGTAGCTGTTAACCTGTTAATTGACATTGTTGCTCTAAAAAACAGAGCCAACATAGTATATAATGTTTCCCTACAATATTTAGTCACCAGGTTTTTCCAAGACACTTTTTAATACTCTGGAAATATTTTTCCAAGCAACTCAAATTCCAAAATGTTCCTTTGGGATGTAAGTACTACCCAATAATCCTTGGACATTTCCTGGTCCAATACCTGGTCTCCCATCCTCATTTTCCCACTGATAGCCTTGATTCCTATTTCCCTGAGAAAACAGAAGCCCTCAGGAGTAAAGTGTCACATATATGTTTCACACCCCAGCTACCCGCCTCCTTTCAGCTCCGCCCTCCCTCTTGATATCATGGATAAACCATAAGGCTACTATCCAAAGCCAACTGCTCCACTTTGGCATTAAATTCCTTATCTTCTCACTCACTTAAGTATTTTGCTCCAGTAATTGTTTCCTCACTTCTGCACAACCAAGTTTTCCTTTTCAACTGAACATTCCTTTTAGCACACAATATGCTATAATTTACACAGTCTTAGAAAATACATTTTAAAACCATTCTCCTGACCACTCAGGATCCTCCAGCTCCCACCCCACTTCTCTATTCTTTGCTATAACGAAAGTCTGCCAAGAAGTGCTCTATTTTTTCTCTGTACTCAATTTCTCCTCTCTTGAAACCAATTCAATAAGACTTTTATCCCCACCACTCATCTAAAACTGCATTTGTTAAGGTCAACAACAATTACATCTAGTGTTTAAATCTATTAGTAACTGCTCAGTCTTCATCTTCGTGATCTATCAGCAATACTTGGCACAGATAGGTCAAGAAGATGAAGTTTAACGCTAACACTGACAGTTAAAGAGATAGTTTAACTATCTTCTCCTTGAAATATATTTTTCCACTGCCTTCCACAATACTACATTCTCTCATCCTTTCTTCTCTTTCCCCCACCCCAGTTTTCCAGTGTTGAGTGCTCATGTTCACTGTTGGATTTCCTAACTATCTCCAGCCTCTCCCTTAGTGATCTTATCCAATCTTGATGGCCTTAAATGTCACTTACATGCTAATAATCCTCAAATGTGTATCTTAAGGTGCCCTTAACTCCATATTTATATATTCCACTACCTACTCTATAGCTGTACTATATGTGTAATGGCCACCTAAAATTAACCTGTCTAAAACTGAACTAGAGATCTTACCCATGCTCACCCTGACCCTCACTCTATTCCTTGTAATCTTCGTCATCTCAGTAAATAGCAGTTCCTTCTTCTCCCCTGCCAACTCTCCATATCCCACATATCATTTTTCTCCATCACAGTTTTCCACCCATTCAGAGCTTCTTATAGTCCCTGAGCACACCAAGTCACACTGCCCCAGGGCTATGCACTTGCTACCCCCTCTGCCTGGTTTGTTCTGCCATTAGGTCTGTATCTGTTGCATTTCCTCACCTTCTGGTGTCTGTTTATCAAGTCAGTTAGGCCTTCCCAGGCAACCTTTTAAAAAATAGCAACCACTTCTCCACTTCATCCATCTCCATTTCCTGCTTTATTTTTCTTTATATATCAACTAGAGGCCTGATGCACGAAATTCATGCATGGGTAGAGTCCCTAGGCCTGGCCGGTGATCAAGGCTGATCTGTGGAGCAACTGGTGAGGTGATCAGGAGGCCCCCGCTGGCACCTGCCTTGGCTGGCCTGGAGCCTGTGGGCTGGGGGCAGCTCCTGATGGTCAGTGCGCGTCATAGCGACTGGTCATTATGCCGTTGGGTCAATTTGCATACTAGGCTTTTTTTATTATATAGGATATCAACAGTAAACATAATTTATTTGTTTATATTTAATTTTCTATCTCTCCCTGAGAAAACAGAAGCCCTCAGGAGTAAAGTGTCACATAAATGTTTCACACCCCAGCTACCCATCTCCTTATACTATAATTTAAACAGTCTTAGAAAATACATTTTAAAACCATTCTCCTGGCCATTCCTTTCTAGGTTGTAATCTCAGGAAGGACAGATTTTTTTTGTCTGTTTTGTTTAACTAATGTATTCACATTGCATGAAGTGTGCCTAGAATGTAGTTGGAACTCAATAAATACCTTCTGATTTAATTATTGAGAGAATTAATGAGTACGTCTCTAATATATGTTGAAGGAATTCTTCTCACCCAAATATCACACATGAAAAGGCTCACACTTATAGATGTAACATTAAGATTTTAAATAAGATGGCTTTGTTTCCTTAAATTAAAGAAAAAAACTCCTGCTATCATTATGCATCAGTTATAATATAATAAAAATAGTAGTACTCAGTCTCTGATTACTAATTTTAGGATTTAAAACAGCTGATGGGTTTATTTTCATTTAGTTATTTGAATATAAACTCATTTAAGTAATTACAATATGGATAGAGAATTTGCTTTAGGGTCTGAGAGAAGATTGAAGACTGAAGATTAATAGTTCTGATGGGTATGTGTTGATAACATGAAAATGTGTTATTTTGGGGGCACTTTCATATCACCATTTACATTTAAACTTGTAATTCCACTAGATAAAAATAAAATGTGATTAGGCATTTATAGTCAATAGACAAAGCCATACAAGTCCCAAACTAAGAAGTATTCCCAAATCTAGGAGAAAGTCAAAAGAAACAGTAAGAAATTTTGACTAGGAAATGATTGAAGCTTATAAATATGTGAATCAGACAATAGACTTGACAGATGTAACCCTCTGCTACTGTGATTCAGAATCATTACGGTGATGACATGAAAAACAACGATGGTTCCTTATATGCTGGTAAAAGTGGCCAACCAAGAATATTAGGAATAAACAATAATGTATTGCAATCTGTTAAAAAATGTGTGTTGAAAGGAAAAGGGTGGGGTGAACAAGCACAAACTGGAGTGGTAGCACTCCTAGAGAATAGAAAGAGGAAATTAATAGGGGAAGAATGTTTCATTTTTGGCCGTATGTTTTAAGAAAGAGGGCGGCCTGACTTTGGAATATAAATAGGTGCTCTTGTACAGCCCTTTAATGGAGAGAAAAGCAGTACATGGGGCTCCTACAATGTGATGGAAATAGCCTGCAAGACCACCCAAAGCATTTATTCTGATCCCAGATTTACCAAGGCAGTTTAAAAAATTTGGTTTCTCAATACAGCCTGGTTGGCAGGAATATTAAGCTAAGTTTCTCATTATCAAGTATTTAAATGTCATCCTGGTACAAATAAGTCATGTGTGACTGGGGTCCAGATGAGCTTGTTTTCCTTTCCAGGCAAAATTACAAACTAGATACATTTTTCTAGAATGCTCCCCTCTCAAACCTCAATCCTTATCTTTACCCTTCCCCATAATTATATCACTCCAAATTCCCATAAGTATATCACTTCCCTAAGATCCATAGATTTTATTTGTCAGGACTTTTGTGCCACCTGATAAACTAACAGGACATTTTTAAGGCATTTGCTTTAATGGAGGGCTCTTAAGGCCTAAAAGTTGAAGGAACCAAAGCATAAAGTTCAAATAAAAGTGGAGAGATATAATAATACTCAATAGCAATAATTTATTATGTGTTTGCTGTGTATCTGTCTCTCTTACCATATATATTTAGTTTAATTTTCATAGTCCCAAAATCTGGATATAAAAAATAAAAATGCTTTCTTTTTCCCATTATAACTGAAACTACTTAAACTTAAGAAACCCTAGTCTCTCTGATGGTAGAAATTTTTGTATCGCCAATTCACGTTCATTCAGTAATTTCCTGAATTGAATGTGGTCGATTTAAGGTTTTAAATCAGTCAGTTCATGATTCTCCCTTATTTTCTCTTTAAAGCCAGGGATTGAACTAAAACTCGGGTCAGGAAGGGGTTGAAGAAGGGACTATTAAAAATATTGTTCTAGCTTAGGGATGGGTCATCTGACCCAAGTGTTATCCTCTGTGCTCATTTGGTCCAGCAAATTGTAACTGGCCCTGCTTGGACTTGAGCATCTGGTGTATCCACTATGGAGTCCATACCCTTCCAAGGACCTCCAGTGGTTACACCCTGGTTTCTTCATCTTCTTGTTCTACTAGTAAACATGAGGTTTCCTTTAGTTCACCTGTTCTCTCAGTGCAAGCCCCAGTGGCTGTCCCACACCACACTCAGGTCAGGGACCTCAAAAGTCTAATTGTTTACTAACAACTTAACCATTGTTAGTTAACAGCATTTCATTCTATGTTGGATTTAAACCTTCTCTAGAACATTTGAAGCACTGTGGGCTTCACCTGGGGAGGCCAAACTATTGCTTTTCTGCTCTGGGATTCCCCTGAATCTATTTCCCACCATCCTGAGTTTCTAGGCATGGCCTTTGTGCTTGCCTTGCTCTGGATTTTTAAACTACTTTTAAACTTAAAATGAAATGGTGACTTTTTGTTCTAAATTGGATCTGCCCCATCACCCTTCCTTGAGGCAATGAATACTGTTTATTCAGTCAGTAGAGTCCTGAGACCATTAAGAACTTAAGAATGACTGCAAACATAAATTGTATTGGTTAAATTTTCTTCTTCTTTTCTTTTATCACCCCCATAAGTATTTGCATCCCTAGGGGAAACATAGTTTGCCAAGTGTACCATAGTTAGGTCCCTGATCAAGTTTTGTTTAACCATAATTTACTTATCAGAATCTCTGAGATTATGGAGTTATTCATGGATCATGCATGAAGTTATAATTTGTTTCTACTGTAGAATCATCACTGCTTTCCTTAGAATGTCTCTTTGCTACCTTTTGCCTCCCAAGTCATCAGTCCTACAGAAGGGCCTTCCCTAAAACTGGGATAACTAAGGGTAATCTCTTCTTAGGGTTGTAGGAAATTATGGACAGGACCCCAATCTAAATTTCCCATGATGTCCACTGGTTCCCTGGAGTAATGATGGTCCCATCACTATGTTCTGGAAGCTGGCTAAGAAGCTGATGGACATTTAACAATTCCTTGCTCTAGCATCATCATGGTATCTCCAACCTCCATGGTCTTCTCCTCACAGTTTGAACATAGGACCTTGTTACATTTATGGCCTACATTGGAACTCCTAGAATCAGCCTTCCTTCTATTAATATTTCTTTTGCATTTTAGAGTAGAGCTGATAGCCTTAAACATAACTCTATGTCACTCCATTTTATTCCTCTGCTGACAATATATTCTCAGTGAAATTAATTTCACAGTTTGGGGTTCAAAGCTTTTGTTTTCTGTACTCAGTTCTCTCACAGCATCATGGTTCTGACTTGCTCTAACTCTTGTCCAAGGTTTGCATTAGTTCATGGTGCAAGTATGTTTTGCATGAATGTTCCTGGGAATTTCAGGCAAGCCCTCACATGTAACAAAGTTTTACAATCACTCACCTAAGTGTGCAAAATTCTAATAATGATTATGTCTCTATGAATGAAATTAACTCAGTTCTATAGCTTACCTTTAGAAAATGGAAGAAAGATAATCTGAGCAATTCAAGATGTCTCAGTTATTTACAATTTATGTGTGGTCAAATCAAGTTAAATATTCAGTTGGTTGACTGTTTTCTTCCTCCTCTTCTGGAATAATCTGTGTTGGGAGGAATGTTGTTGCTTTTGCATCATCCTGGCATTGGTCCAAGTGATGTTTTCTGAACTTGCTGACATCCAAGAAGCTGTGGTTCATCTGTCTGATCCCTGCTGTAGTGCCTTGACATCTGTTACTAATGCTATGTTTCACCCAGGGCCTCTGGTCTCAGAGTCTACATGTTCTTGCTTCTCTCTTGCTTGTATCACTTCTTTGTTCATGGGTACATTTTGTATAAACAACTTTCTTAGATCTTCTTTCCCATTTTTCAGGTGTTGTGTTGGAGACTTGCTCTAAAACTCACCTTCCCTAGCTATATCTTGGGAAGCTATGCTATAGTCCTGTCTGCTCTGAGATCTCTTTAGATTCCAAATTTGTGTCCAGAGTTCTGGACACTTCTCAGAGGTCTTTGTGTGATCTTGTTATATTTTCTTCCAATCAATTCCTTCTAGGCATCTGATTCTTCTCTTACATCCTTTGGGTTGAGAAAAACTGCTCTGTAATCATCATGTATGGTTTTCTACAATGTAGTTTATATATAGAATCTATGCTCTGAGTGAAACAAACTCTGGATCTTTGGAACCCATAAGCCCCCTTCCTTTCTCATTAAGTCCAGTTCTTACAAACAGGAAGTGCTATGAAATATTTGACATGAAAGAAGCTTGGCTAACTCTGCTTTTTGCTCCTTCTCCTAGGAAAATGGCAAAAGTCTAAGGAAGAAAAAAATGGACACTGAAAACTTTATTTTTGTGTGAAATTATATATATATAATCTACTGGCTTCTAAGTAATGTAAGAATGGCCAAAAGTCACAGGAGCAGGTAGGGAATAGAAGCTCAGAAGATGCCAGAGATCAGATTGAACCACCTCCTGAAGATAAGGGGCTCTCCCTAAAGCACAAACACTACAGGAATGAGTCAGGAGGTGGGGTGAGCAGGGTTATAGTAGAGGCCCTCTAGATTTATTTGGTCCAGATAAACATAAGAGGTAGGATGAAACTGTCAAACAGATGAGCCATACTGCAGAAAATAGTCTACCTCTGTGCTTGTACAGGAGGAGAAATGTCCCCCCAGGGTAGGCTTCCAGACTTCATGACCTCCAGCCAAAAGTCTAACTGCTAGAGCATCATGAAAAAATACTCTAAGAAATAAAAATGTGTTAAAGAAGAGCAAAATTTCCCAGCAGATACACCAAACTGTCAATATTTTGAAAACTCATACAATACTCATAGAGGAACATGTGAGCCAAAGATTAAATATCCAGCCAAACTATCCTTCACATATAAAGACTAAAGTCTATCCAGGCTATCTTCAACATGCAGGAACACAGGGAACATTGTCTCAATTAACTCTTCTTGATGACTTTGGAAACTCTGCCTGATGCACAGGCAGAAAGCATTGAATCTAACTATAGGCAATGATTAAACCAAATGTGAGGGAACATGGTAAAAAAACATATATGTGTATGTGTCCTAACAGTTTAGAAAGTATTAACTAATGAGAATTTGGAGAGGTAGAGGAAAATGGAAGGTAGGGTAAGTTTGTTGATTGCTTCATCTGTAATAGTTGAGAATCAAGAGATATCTTTAAAGTTGACAGATCAAATAATAGAAATATCACCAAATGTAACCATACTATTAAACATTAAAAAAGATAATATAGACAGAGAATGAGGGGGGAGAGGAAATAGGAAGCATGCTAATTTTATGATTTCTCATAACAGAAAGTTAATAGGTACTGTCTAAAAAATGAAAAAATAAGAATATTATATTGATATAATTATAAAGGTTCCACTAGTATAGGAATACAAAATTTCTAAATAATAGAAGAACTGCACAAAAACACAGACACAAAGAATATAGAGCACAGAGTTAGAGACTTAAATAAATAAGGTATAAAACTGAAAGCATATGTTTAGTTTCTGTCCTCCCATTAAATTGCAAGCTACACAGAAGTGGAAATATAGAAGTGATAATAGAGATGATGATAGATAGATAGATAGATAGATAGATAGATAGATAGATAGATAATAGATAGATAGATAATTCCTTCACTCACTTTTCTGGTGCCTGGGATGGTGTCTGTCTATCTATCTATCTATCTACCTACCTATCTATCTATAATCTATCCATCCATCTAATCTATTTATCTATATGACTATCATAACTTCTGTATTTCCAGCTACAATACCTTGAGTAGAAGACATTTAATAAATATTACCTGACTAAATAAATGACAGAACCAAGATATCATTCATTAATAGGAATAGGTTTAACTCTCTAAGAAAGGAGAAATTTTTTAGACTGAGCTCAAAGACAAGCCAAAGCTAAGCTACCTTTGAGGTATACCTAAAAAATTCTGACTTTAAAATATTGTAGGTAAAAGTATGGTCAACTTTACAACAAATGAACCAAAATTAAAGAAAGCAGGTGGCTAAATTGGCTGAGCATCATCCCATACACCAAAAAGATTGTGGGTTCAATTCCTCATCAGGGCACATATCTGGGTTGCAGGTTCAATCCCAGTCTGGGAGGCAACAAACCCATGTTTCTCTTGCACATTGAATTCTCTCCCCATCTCTCAAATCAATAACAATATCCCAGTTGAGGAGAAAGCAAGCATGGGTCATAATCTTGGTAGCAGATATGGTGAGTTTCAGGCCAAAAAGTATTAAGTAAAACAAAGAAGGTTTTTAATTCACAGTAAAGATACAGGTATGAATGTTTGTGCTCCCCCTTAAACAAGAGAAAATAGTAATAAAGCAAAACTTTCAAACATCGCCAGTAAAGGTAGAAATATATTAGCAGTACAAGTTATTTTTTTGTAAAATGGGAATTTCAAATTTAGTAACAACCATTAGGAGCAATTGAGACAATTGTATTATACTGATTTTGTTAGATCAAGTTCCTTTGTTGCCATCTAATAGAAAATTGACATAATTGATGTGCGAACGGCCCATCTTTGGCATCAATAAAGCTGTAACAAAAATGTTTTTTAAATAATAAAAATGTCCACAGTGTAATCAGAATTCCCTTGTATGTGGCACCTTGTGCAGTGTGCAACCAAAACAACTGAACATAGCAGCCCTGATGAGTAAGTAGATTTGAACTAGGGTCTGCCTTTCCAGAGCCTGGGTACCACCCAGGTACATCCCTTGGGTTCATTGGTTTGTGATTTGGCCCCACCCCAGTTTCTAACCATTAATGTCAAAGGGAACTGATGGGTCAGATAGGAAGGAATAGAGCACATTGAGGCGACCAGGCTTATATACTAGTACAGTTGGTGTCACTTTTCCCCAGTGCTAGCATATGGCCTGGCACACAGTGGGCACTCATTAATGCAGATTGAATGAATGATCCTATGAATGAACGCTAAGTCCATTCTCCCTCTGCCCCCCACTCAGTGCAGCCTGAGTGAGAAGGCTGATGCCACCTGAGTCCTGGGATTTGCAGCACCTCCACATAGAGTACAAGTTTTTAACTCACCTTTCTCACAGATCAAAACTAAGTGTCTAGAAGATTTGGATATTATAATTAGTAGAGAAGATCTAATATATACATACAGATGTATGCATTCAATATTGTATCTTGAAAAGAGCAAATACACATTCAAGTGCTCAAGTCACATTCACAAATATTGACCATCTGTTATGCTACACAGAAAACTTGAATGAATTTTGAAAAGTAGAAATTATATAATTATCCTCTGAGCCTAATGCAATAAGCAGAAACTAATATCAAAATTTAAAATATTGTATTTATTTTTTTCAATTTTTAAAAAATTCAGTTTTATTGTTTTGTTTCCCTTATTTTTGAGCATTAAGAAAATGACATTATACAGTGATGTCATTGTTCTTTGTTTTCACTCCATGTCGTTGTTCCAGCCCTCCATCTTTGTGTCACTCCAAAACTCAGTGGCCCGAAATAACAACCATTATTCATAGCTAATGAATATAAACAGGCATCTTACAGTATTTCTGGAATCAGGAATTCAAGAGAAGCATGGTTGGGATATTCTGGCTCAGGGTCTTTCATGTGTTTGGAGTCTTATGATATCTAGAGCTGAAGTCATCTCTGAAACATCTTCACTCCCATTTCTGGTGCATGGACTGGTCAGACTGGAGCTGCCGGGGAATGGAGCAGGCAGAGCGTCTCACGGCATCTTTCTCTATCTCCACGTGTTTTCTTCATGGGTTTCTCCAGCCTGGTGGCTTTAGGGTCCTCAGAATCCTCAGGCAGCTCAGGGCTTCAAAGGCAGGCAGAAACTATCTTGCCTTTAATCACCAGCACTCAGAAGGCATATAGCTTCTGTCCTGCATGAGGTAAGGCAGTCACAAGGACCCACCCAAAATCAAAGGGAGGAAATGTGAACTTGACCTCTTGATGTGAGAGGTTTTGGTGAGGGTGGTGGTTTAATGTTCTGCGAGAACATGTGGGACTGGAAATACTATTATGGTCATTTTGGAAAATACCATCTGCCTCAGTTACCTCCCAAAGATTTTATCCATAATTTTGCATGTAGTTGTAGTGTATATATTTTTGTCACTGTCTAAAAATACTTCATTTTATTAACCCATCTTCTGTTCATGGACATTTGAGTTGTATTTAGTTTTTTGCTAAAGACATTCTTATCTGTTATGTCTTTTGGGACTATACCTAGGAGTAGAATTGTTGTGTCACAGAGTACCCAGATATTAAACTTTGCAGCATAATATCAAATTATCTTCCACAGAAGTTGAATTCATATAGAACCAGCCACCGGCATTACATTAGTTGCAGTTACTTCACATATTCTCCACTCTATACTTTCCCCTCTATGGATATATGCATCATAAGAATGCATCCCCTATTTAATAAAGTAAATTTTGAAAATTAAGTAAGAATTTCCGTTTGTTTTTTTACTGCGACATTCCCAGTACCTAGAAAAATGCACGGAGAATAAAATACTTGTTGAATGAATAGATGAAGTGTAGTCCTGTGACGAGTAATTGAACTTGGTTTATTTAGAGATTTGTTTGGAAGTTTGAGGTTCCACTACTCTCTTTTAAAATTAGAGATATTTTATTTCAAGAGTAATACTTACAATGTGAAAACATAAGAAAGCATGAAAGGAAATTTTAAAAATAAGATGTTGTTTTTTTTTCATTTTTTGTCTCTTCTAAAAACTTCAATAATTTACTTTAGAATTCAAAGACAAAAATGTGACTATATTTTTCTAACCATTTTCTTCTATGTCCTCCTTTTCCTGAGGCGATAAGCCTCAGCTTTTCTCATCTAGTTCTGGTGGAGAAAGTGCTATAGCATAAAGAAGGAGTTAATAGAAAGATACATTGGAAAATATTTCAAAACATTGTGCCACTACCATCTCACATTGTCCTGAAGCAATCTTTTGTCAGGTGGGCAATAATGACAACGGTGACACACATGAAGCTCCACATAGTTAAACGACTTGGTGAGGGTCACATAACTAGTAAGTGAGAGTTAGGATTTGAACCTATCACTGCCTGATTCTAAAGCTCATACACTTTTCCTTTTCCTATTCTCAAAATAAAGATAGCTAATTAAGTCCCCCCCACCCCCGAATCAAAAAAATAAAAAATAAAACAAACCAAAAAACACACAGGAAAAAAAAAAAGAACCCTATTTGTTTTACTGTAGAAAATGCAAAGATTACAGAAAAAAGAAGTAAAAAATTTGAAACCATCTGAACTTCCACTTTGGTCATATTTTGGTTAACATCTTTCTGTGTGTGTTGGGGGTGGTAGTGCATATGCTAGTATAAACTTATAAATGAGATCATACATATTGCTTTCTACTTTCTTTTTTCATTTAACAATGACTCACAGGGGACTTTCTTTATTATGAATAAAGATGTACACTTTTAATGACTGCCTAGTGTCTTATTATATACATACATGAAACTTTATTTTATCAACAAATTGACATATGGTTTATTCATTGAATTTTGCAACTATATAAAATGCAACAGTAAATATTCATATTCATGTATCTTTATTCCCCCCTCCCTCTCAATTATCTCTTTGTGGCAGATTTTAAAATGGAACTTGGAGAGCTCATGGAGTCAAACATTGGTTTACCTGTTCTTACAGCCAAGAGCTCCATCACAGAACTGGAGTCTTCTGTAAAATAAAATTATTCTACTGATTAAGAGATGATTAAGTAGAAAAACAACTGTTATATTTTTAAAAACACGTTTTCCTATAGCTGTGATTTAACTTTTATGGGGGCGGGGATGGAGTCTGACTGTGCTCTCCACCCTGAGCTAGAGCAGCAGCTCTTAACATGGACACACATATCACTGCAGAGCAAAAGGAGGGAGCTCACAGTGACCGCTGGAGATACTCCACTTATGGCTATATTTGCCTGATCCCTAAGACTTCTGGATTCATTACAAAATCCTGAACTGTACCCAAGACTTATCATTACTCTCCATCTGCCCCCAAAATACTGGACAGAGAATGTTAATGTGCTGGGATAGGCAAATAGTTTGGATCAGAGAAAACGGTTAAGCACAGGAATTCAGTGATCTGAGGTTCTGGTTTTCCTGGGGCTTGGTGAATTGTGACCAGGAAGGTACTTACTGAGTCTGTAGACATTCTGCTCTCTCGTTGGGTAGACTCACAACCAACCCCTGCCTTGCAAATAGTTCCAGCCCCCTTTTAATTCCCGTGCCTTTCTCCTTTGCATTCTCATATGCATTACTGTGTGAGCACTTGGTCAGTTTGTTCTTACTCAAATTTAAAATGTTATAACACCTAAACTGATGTTTCTCTTTAAAATCTTCATCATGACATTGGTAGAAATCAGTGGAGCAGAGATTGTACACGTTGGGGCATGACTGAGAGATGAGAGAGCAAAGGAGGCATGTCCAGGACTCCAGGAAAGGGAGGGCCCTGTGGGTGGTCCCAGAGGTCCATGTGAGGGCAGCAGCCTGTGAAGGCTGCGGGGGCTGAGGTATGAGTGAACACACATGTGTAGCTGCAGGTTATTTGGCTGGATTCCTTTCCAGTCACCCTGTGGGGATTTGCAGGGGTTGTAAGATGGAGATCTGGGAGCTGATCTGAGTTCCTGGAGCAATCTACCACTAGGATAAGGAAGCCAGAGTGACCTTCCACTGTTGCAGATGCGAACAATTCACATCCCAGGATTAGGGAAGTAGAGGCCCACTGGGATCTCTCACTCAGACTCTTGCTTTCCTCATGGAATTTGCTTTTCCTGAACTTCTGACCTTGGGTTACAAAGCAGTGGGCAGGCTTCTTGAGGAAAAAGAGTTCAAAATAAGTGAGTCCCAGAGAGAAATAAATCTTGGGACAATCATAGGGAAAGGAAACATGAGAGGGAGTGGGGTTGGTTATAAAGTGAGATTATTAGATTACTAGAATAAAAAGAAGGCCATATGTGGCTATGGAGTATTGAGTGAGGAAAAGAACGACGTAGAATAAGAGAAAAATCTTTGAAATTATTAATTTCAATAAATTCTTCATGGTCTGGGACCTTTCCTGATACATAGCCAGCTTGCAATGAATGTTCACTGAATGAATAAATGAAAATGTACTATTAGAGAAAAAACAAATGAGTAAAAAATCATTCACAAATTCAGGTTTAAATTCAGCAAGATTTTGTAAAAATATTTAGAGTTAAGGGAGCTATTAGAGATGATTTGTTAATTCAATAAGCATCAGTACCTACTACATGCTAGTCAGAGGGATGGGAAAACAAGCTACCCCATTTCCCTATGTCTAAATATGAGGAAACAGGCATGAGTTTCCTATGCCTCAGGTAGCTTGAGGCAGAGCTGAGACAAGAACCCAGATATCCTGAATCTTAGTGCTTTGCACATTCCTCTCAGCCATATTCCTTCTAGGAATTAATACAATGAAGACCACTGTGTCTACAGGTGTTCTGGAGACCCTATGTATTAAATACACAGGACTACAGATACAAGGAAGGGTGTGCTCTTCAATTTGATGATAGCAATAATACGAATGAATGAGTATAGCCTTTTGGAAAATATATTTTTCCAAAAATGTAATACTAAGATGAGTCATATGAGCGTGCCACAAGTAAGATAGCAATACCTTCCTAAATGCCCATCAGGAAAACCCAAATCTATAAAGGTACTGGAAATCAAAGAGGGAGGTGTATAATATTTCTGATAATTCTGACACTAAGTACAATTTTAGTCACAGAAACTTTTGAAAAATAATAACATTAAAAATGGATAACTGGATAACGCACATATTCTATTTTTACTTTAGCCCACTCTGGAGCAACTGAGAAATACTTTATTCTGTGTGGCATGTGTAACTCCAAAGTAGAGAAGTTGCTGTATATCATAAGATCATTTATTTTTTAAAAATCTCACTCAATAATCACAAGTTATCCTCTAATTTTGATTTTATTTCGCAATGAGACATTTCTATTGAGAAGGTACTATTCCAATTAATTAAAGTGAACAGTACAATTCATCTGGCAGTTATATTTTCTATCTAAATTAATACTCTGGCACTTTGGCTTATCAGTACTTTCCAATTTGGTTAATGTGAATTACTTTCCAGAAAGAGAATTGAAAATCCAATTTCAGAACTTAAAAATATAAGAAATACAATGTCTTCTTTAGTGTTAAGACCATGGCGTGATTGTATGTGTTCCCACACTCTGCATGTATCATGTTTATCTTCCATACACTGGAGACAAAATTTGGGACTCATAGAGGCCTCATTGATACATGAACATCTATGGACCTCGGTCTACTAGATGGCTAGTAGGTCTCCCCTACCTGTCTTATTTACACCGCATTGTAAGTAGATGCTCCCTAAATATAAACAGTGGGATATATTCTGTATATTCTTGGTTGTGGAGAGAAGGAAAGTAGGAAACTTATCTACAATGAAGTTTTTGTGTTTTTATGGACGTTCTCAGCCTAATTTGTGTACATATTCAGGCATTTCCATAGGGCAGAGGGCATGAAACAATTAAAATATCTTTAAGTGAGTGCCAAATGAGACTGAGGGAGATACAAAAATTAGGAGGGGACACAATGTTTTGGCTACATTCTGTGCAGCCCCACCTCCAGAAATGGGGATATAGGGTTCACTCTTTAGACTCTTAAAAGCTTATGTACTGGAAAGGGTAAAGCCTTACAGAGATTGGGGGAGTATACAAATCCCCTGGTGGGGACACACTGGACGAATTTGAGTCAGGTTTTGGTCTGCTCTAATTGATTTAAAGTGGAAGTATGCAAGGCTCACCTTGGGAAAATTAAAAAAGTTTTGGTAGGTACAAGAAAGGAACAGCTCCTTCTTTCCCTTCATCAAGGCATTCATTAGAGCAGAGCAGAGCAGAGCAGAGCAAAGACGCAGCCACAATGGAACCATAGGTGGCATTGTAACTAGGAGGCCACTGTTCATGAGGGAGGGATATTCAGGAATTTCGGATGCATCCTGGTGAGGCTTCATTAAACTGAACTAGCAGGATTTGGTTGAATTAAGAGTTTTTTGCAAATTTGTTAGTCTCTGCTGAGTCATATTTTGAAAATTTGTTGTTATTGCCTCTAGTGGGCTGTATAGTATTCCTCCCCTGCCCCCTCCACCCCCCGCCCCTAAATTCACATGCACCTGTAACCTCAGAATTTTGAAATAAGGTCTTTGCAGATAGAATTAGTTAACATTCTAAGATGAAATCATCCTGGATTTGGGGAGGGCCCTAACTTCAATGACTGGTGTCCTTATAAGAGAAAGGAGAGCGAGATTTAGACACATACGTAAACATGGAAGAAGGATATGTGAGGATGGAGAAAGAGATTGAAGTGATGCAATGTCAGAAACCAATCATTGTCCCACTAGCAGAAAGGTGTGGACAAGGAACCCGGAAAGCTGGTTAACCTTGGAAGCTCTGAAAGGTCAGAACTAATCACTCACTGTTTAGTTGAGACATTGGTAGCTGAAGCAGCTTCCACCTGTTAGTCTTATGTAAATTCTTGCTGATTGGCTATTATTGGAATTGCCTGTCTAAAGTCTATGGGTGTATCCCATAATCTTAATAAAAGGGATAGCAAGGCCAGGACGGGGTGTAGTCCTCTCCCTAGAGGTGGGCTCCCGCCTGGCCCCCAATATCACCAAATTAATACTTTTCTAGTCTCTTTCATTTGTGTGCGGCCTCCTCCAGAACCCGAACCCTGAACCTGAACCTTGAACCACGCAGGACGTGAAAGGGGTTCCCCCAATGCAACAACAAGCCAAGAAATGCCAATGGTTGCCAGGAGCTACCAGAAGCTAGAAAAGAGTCAACCAGAAGCTGGAGGCTCTGATTCTTCTTCAGACCCTCCAGAAGAAAACCTGTCAACACTGTGATTTCAGATTTCTAACCTTTGGTCTGTGAGAGAATACATTTCTATTGTTTTAAGTCACCAAATTTGTAACAATTTGTTATAGCATCCCTAGGAAACTAACATATCACCCATATTTCTCACTTTTAGAACAGCCAAGGGAAGCCCATTGAAATATGGGGTGCATTCTGTTGGTGTGTCTCAGTGAGCATCGACTCATGAACCAGGAGGTCAGGGTTCAACTCCTGGTCAGGGCACATGCCCAGGTTACTAGCTCACAGGAAGCAGCTGGGGGGCATGCATGAGGCAGCTAATCAACGATTCTTTCTCATTATTGATGTTTCTATCTCTCCCTTTCCCTTCCACTCTATGAAATCAATAAAAACATATTTTTAAAAAATAAAATAATATATGGGTTGCATATGTATTTATTTAGCTATTGAATAAAGATTAATTATCATTCCTTCTTCCCTACTCAAGCACTCCATATACACAAGTGAACCATACGCCAAAAAGAACTCACAAGATAAAGACTCAAGGGCCAGGAAGAGTAATAAGAAATATTCAAAATGATTATTTTTTATTTTCTGACTGGTAGCCCTGTGCACGAATCCGTGCACCAGTAGCTCTCTGTGGAGCCTGGCCCGCTGCCCAGAGGCTCTCCGCGGCCCAGAGGCCCATTAGCGGCTGGGCGTGGAACGCTTGCCTCATCACTGGGGCGATGAAGCAAGCATTCCACCAGGCTGCTCATGCTGCCTGCTCTCAGCAGCCGTCCCCCCCACTCCCCCCTGGGGCTGGAGGACTCCAGCGGGGCTGAAAGGACTGGGCGCCATCATCTTGTGGCTATGGGCACCACCATATTCACGAAGGAGTGACAGTTAATTTGCATATTACCCTTTTATTAAATAGGATTAATCAGGAAATAAATAGGGTATATAAATCACTCTGTTTTAAACCAATATTTTAAATTTTCTATTATTTAAGTAACTTCTTTTATAAGAGAATATTTTGATTATCAGGTATTCATTTTAATAAAGTATACAAATTCCCTGGTGGGTTGAAATTCTGGAAACGTGAAAGCAAAAGACATTGCTTCCATTTCCAAGAGAGAGATTTCTACCACAGAACTACAAAGCAACAAAACCTGTAATCACAACAAAGTTAGGACCATTGAACCTTTCTTATAAAGGATATAAATTATGTGTTCAATCCCACAAAATTGATATTTTCCCTGTTGTTTGTCCAATGTCCTCCTCCTTATCAAACAGTGGATGAGTGACACTACAAAAGAACCCTCTTGTTTCTCCTGTTTGGCAACACAGGTTGATCAAACATTGAGGAGACCTTGACCAACGTCTCTTATCTGTAACCTTTAACTGAGTTTTGCTTCAGCCCCAGCACTGATCTCTTCAGATTTGGTTCTTAAATTATGCCAGATGCTTTTAATTTTGGGGTTTCTTATGATGCCTTCCTCTTTGGGTTTCTTGTGCCTTCCTTCAATAGTCAATCCAATAACCTGGCATATTGCCCATTTCCTTCTGTCACTGTGTGTGAAATAATATGGTTCAGAAATAGTAAGATATAATGCTGTTTATGTTCTCTTCTCTTTTCTTTCCTTCATTGCTCTCTTATCTCTGGATTCTGCTTGCTTATCTCACTGCCACCCCAACCCTCCTAGCATTTGTATAGTCTTTATTTTCCACTCCTGGCAGAAGTCTGAGGGTTAATTGTGGAATGCAATGGCATTGGCAAGAGTGTCAGGTCCAGGTAATTATGAAGATTACTGCTCTACTAACATTGGAAAATGGCAGGGTATATCAGATAAAATAATAGATATAAAGCAAAATTGTTTATTTTAAAAAACCATGTGTAATAGAAGGGGTTAAAATGAAAATAGAAAAAAAGAACCAATGAAAGTAAATGAGTTGCTAAACTCCTATAAGAAGAAAAAAATGAATGAGTGGAATGGTGACTAGAAGCTAGGATTTGGTGCAAGAATGGAGAAAACACTAAAAGGAAGTAAGATTAAAATGGGTAATCAGAAGAAGAGAGAAGAGAAAGTGTAAGTAATCGAAATAGAGGAAACAAATGGAATAGTGAGAAAATAAGAAAAAAGATAAAAAAAAGAAATATTAGTGTAATGCTTAAAAAAAGGACAAGAAATAACAAGGGAAGAATTGAAGATAACGAAGAGGTGCATTTCAGGAAAGGCCACATCTGGCCACTGCTTTCTAGGGAACAGATTTCAATAATTATGACAGTGTTTTTAAGTCTCCTTAGGAAGTCAGTATGATGAAGTGGAAAGCTTTGGCCTGAAAGAAAATACTCTAGTCCTGCTTGTTACTGTCTAGTTGACTGATCACTGATAGGTCATTTTACCCCTCTATTTTGTTCCCAAGGTAAACTAAAAGCATATTTATGGCCTTTTTGCTCTCTGTAAAACTATGACTTTACATGCTCATAAATCAATTTTAGTTAAAATGGTTAATCAGTAGTCAACATGGGGATGTCATTTTTAAGTTTCTGCATTTATTCATACACTTAGGTTCTTTACTGCAATTTACACATATTTTAATTTTCTTGTATATCCATTTTTAGATCCCTAGAAGAATGTGATAACACATGAAAATATCAGTAGTACAATTTGTTATGCTTAAGCTGTCTAAATCTATGACAACAAGAGAATGTGCTAAATTATTTTTAAACTGTTAGTGTGAGATGGCTCATTTAAATATTTTCTTGCACTACTGAACAAATGTGCTTTTTTAAGGCCTGAAAGACACAGTAAAGGCTATAGGTGATTGCCCAGTCTAGATACGACTGACAGACTAAATGCTTTTAGATTCAAGTAACAGGAAATTCAGCTAAATGGTGACTTACACATACGGCATGTTGATAGTTGGCAGTTGTTGAAACAGCCTCAGCTATAAAACAGGAGCCTGACTCTCTCCATCCCTCAACTTTGCCATCCTTGGCAGTTGTTGCCTAATGGTTGCAAGATGGCTGCCACTTCTCCAGGCACTATGTCATATGCAGGAAGGGATAAGCTGCTGTATGATCCTTTTATGACTATAAGTGAAATGCCAGGTTTCTGGTTTACATGCCACTTCTGAACTGAACCATTAATGGGAAGCGAATGAGATTATTATGAATGACTTAGACCAGTGGTCAGCAAACATGCGGCTCGCGAGCCGCGGTTTGCCGCTCTGTTGACTAATGAGTTTGCCGACCACTGACCTAGACCAATCATAACTTATTTCCTGTGGCTAAGTCAGGATCCTTCATTGGTTGAAAGAATCAGGTTTCTCTTAGCAAGGAGGAAAGGGATAATGAGCACTAGGTGGGCAGGCAGACATGTGACATCTAAGAGACCTATATGGGCACAATCGAGAGAAGGTGTTTAATTGGTAGTTGGTAGTTCAAGATGTATCACTGGGATAAGATTTTTAACTAATGGATAAACTCTTTTTAAAAACTAAAAGATAGCCTAAAAGATAAATTGAGTGAGCCATCTGTGAATGACTATGAGACTGAAAGCCCAGGTAAAATCATAAGACTGCAACTCAGGAATAATTGTTGAAAGAGAAACTGAAGGGTAGGATGATTGCTCCTATCTAAGTAACTGACTCCTGTTACAAAACAGTAGTTAAGCCCTCCTTGTATCACTTTTTATGATTTCCCCCTCTCTACATTTTTCTCAACATTATTTTATCTTTGACCCTATTTCTGCACTGATTTTTCTCACTTTTCTTTGTCTGCTAATTACCTTTCAGTTGTGTTTCATTCTTTAGACTCTGACTC
Organism: Plecotus auritus; assembly: GCF_963455305.1. Lineage (NCBI taxonomy): Eukaryota > Metazoa > Chordata > Mammalia > Chiroptera > Vespertilionidae > Plecotus > Plecotus auritus. The sequence goes on along the minus strand of NC_137772.1, from coordinate 65,154,244 downwards.
ACCATCTACTTTGTTTTAATATTAAATCTGCAGTGTTGCACATCTGATACTTCTAATACCTCATTGGTATTCTCCCACACCTTCTTTAGCCTCTTTCAGATATATGCTCAAACAGTTGGCTCTTCTGCTGAAGCCAGATCATCTCACTGACTTCTATCACCAAGGCATCCCCACACAACGCACACTTTCATTCTCTCCATTCTTTTTCTTTATAGAGTCTATTGGGCTTTTGTAGTTATGCAGATGTAAGTGTAGGCAAACAAAGCCATTTTTCTTTCACCAGACTAGAACTCATGTATCGGATCCTTCTCTCTGCTCACCTTGAATCCTTCCATTTTAATAAATTCCAGTCTCTTCTTCCACATTCACACACTTGATCCTGACTCATGGTTATTCTTTTCTGTTTATTCTTTGCCTCTTCTTCTGGCTAGCTACCACTTAGAGGTGCTCAAGCAAAGAATGCATCAGAGCATATCTGAATTAGCTTCCTTGCCCACAGCATAGCCTATGGGGAGAGGCAAGCCTTGGAACATCTGGTGTACCTCCTTCTCTCCTTTGCATATAGAGGCCAGAAGTGGGAGGACAGAGGCTAGAGGTTTAGGATTAGGCACATTGGAACCAGGATAGGGTCAGGAGGAAATAGCTCCTTTTTCCAGATGCTGTTTCTGACTGGAGTTAAGGAAATAAATAAAATAAACTAGAACCTCACAGATTTTAAAGAAGATTATTTCTTTATCTACTCTCCAAACTTCTCCATACCTTAAGAACAAGACTGGTAGGATTCAATGCCAAATGAAAAGTTAGCAAAAAATCTGGTGAGCCTGAGGTATGTCAAATAACAACCATGTCAATTTGGGGATGAAAATGAATTTCTCATTTCTTTAAAAGGAATGAGTAGTTCCTAAGTGGCTAACATATGCCAGGTACTGTGATTTTATACTTACTTTCATGTTTAATTTAATCCTCCATTGAATTTAATCCTCCATTGCACTTCATTGTTCTTGACGTGTACATAATAAAATCATAACAGATCTTTACTTTATTATCATCAAACAGCAATGTCTCATTAAAAGGGAGCAAACACAGGGTATTTGCTAATTTACTTAATCAATTTATACAGTTTGTAAAAGTATTCATTAAAGAATGCAAGACACAAAAATGCACTAAATGAATCATCTATAAAGTTATCATGAACATGTTTTAGAAACATGAAATTAAAGTGAAAGAATGCTTAGACAAATTGACTAAGCATGCTTAAATGATCTAAAAGCAGTAAAATTTTAATGGGAACCTATTCAAATCTAAAATTTTCCAAAATTGGTTGGAATGGTTATATCAAAAATGGGCCTGAAGGCCTGGTGGGGAGGAGCGGCAGCCGGGTGTAGTGGGTCAAAGGGACATCTATAATAATCTCAACAGTAAAGATAATTTTTTAAAAAGGGCCTTGGCCAGTGTTCTCAGTGGTTAGAGCACTGACCAGTGCTCTGAAGAGTCTTTGGTTCTTCCCAGTCAAGGGCACATACTTGGGTTGCAGGTTCAATCTCTGGCCTGGTCCTGGCTCATGTAGGAGTCAACCAATTGATGTGTCTCTCTCACATTGATGTCCCTCTCTCTCTCTCTTTCTCTCTCTCCTTTACCCTCCCTTCCACTCTTTCTAAAAATCAGTGGATAAAATCATTCTCAGGTGATGATTAACAACAACAACAAAAAGGAATGTACTCTCTTAAGCCAATGAGTTGGAGGTGTATTTATTGATAACATGGAAAGGCTTCAAAATCGTAGGTGTTTAAATTCTTTGCCTTCTGAGCCATCTCTGCTTTAAGTGGCACCTGTGAGACATTAATATAAATACCACTGTTTCCAAAATGTCCAGAGGATGGGAAGGGGAAGGAACCAGCATCCTGTAATCGACAATGTGATAAATGTGGAAAATGAAGTTACTGTTAAAATGTATAGGACTTAAGTTTAAAGCAAAACAAACAAACAAACAAACAAAAAACACAAAAAACAAACATGTATGGGGATATCTAAGGAACAAGGCACCTTCTTAGGAAGACTTTCCAGATTCCTTCCTCCTGGATGACTCTGGATAGATGTCGCCCTCAGCACATTAGCATTTAATTCATAGCTATTTCTTATTGTTTCTTTGTTAATGTTTCCAAGCAAGTGTATGTGTTCTAATTTGATAAAATGAAAAAACTTAATAAATGTTTATTTAACAACAAAAATTATTATCCCCAAATATAAATCACAGGTCGTCCAACATGAACAGCTTTGGCAAGGGGATGGCCATTCTAACTGCTAGGCTGTCTGTCCCTGTCCTCTGCCCCTGCCTGGGCTCTGGTTCCATATCTTATCTTGCTGCCTGTATTACAACTTTCCTTTGGCACCGGCGAGCTTGGCTCTCAATGTTTACTTGTGCACACCTATCCCTGATTCTGAGTTTTAACTCCTGCCTAGACCTCATGCCAACTTGGGCACAACAGCTTGTGAAATAGTGCCCCTGGTGATATTTGACACAGAGATCATGTGCCTCTCAGAGAAAAGATCAAAGCACACCCCAAGTCTGACTAGAGCTGGCTGAAAAGGCTGGGCTGTATCAGCACACACGGTGACCACCGCTTGTATGCTTTCTCGAGGCTGTGGCTAACAATTTAAAGTAATTTGTGCTTTTAGAAATCGAAATAACTAGTGACAAAGACTCAGCACATCAGGAGGCTGCTGAAAAATGTTTGTGGCTTGTTTTCAGATAAATCACCTTTAAAGAATTTACCCACCTGAAGAAGCTGGGCTATTTCAACAATTATAGCCTGGAAGATACCGATGGGATAATTCAATGCCTCTGAGATGAATCAAATAAGAAAAGGTTTTGTGCATTCATGGTCAAGGTTACTATAATATGAGAATATTAGGGATTAAAATGTATAGTCCTGAAGTATTGTAGCTGCCTTGAATTTACCACTGAGTAGAGAGCACAAGTCAACCATGGCTGGAGATAGAAATGCTTTTCACTGGATTTAATCACCTTTTGATAGCTTCAAAGCAAGAGTCTTAGATTCTGTGGTTTATTCTGGAGAAGTAGGTTTGTATTTGGGGACTCTTTTTTTTAGACCATGTCATCCACTAATTCAAATTACAAATAAGTAATATTAAGAAAATAATATTACCTGAGAAAAGATTTTAATAGAACAGAACTGTGATTTTCAGTGATTTGTAATATTTTAATATGTAATTTATCATCATCATCATTATTATTTGGTTGCAAGAGTTCTGTTTAGGTGACATCATAATAATCATCACTCTGTGTCAGATATCAGTCTATGTCTGACATTGAAAGGTGGTTTACAGATATCATATCGTTCAATCTTTACCACAACTCAATAGTGTAGGTGAGGTCATTGATTCATAAAAATATTTAATAGTTTGCCTGAACTCCCATAGCTAATAAGGAGAAGAGGATGGATTCAGATGCAGGTATGTCTTATTCTATCTGCAAAAAAAAATCATAACTAACTCACAGAGTAATTGTGCAGATTAAATGAAACAGTGTAGAAGAAGGTCTTAAGCTGATATTCAACTGTTAGGTGCTGCTCATGTTGACAGGCTTTGGAATAAGCTACCACCCTGTGCCCTTGGAGAACTTCATGAAGTATTGAGGTATACTTCCTCTACACACCACACCCTCAGATTGAATAAATTAAGTAAAAGACAAGCTGATAAGAAGACACCCCTGGACCACTGAGTTGTGATGCATAAATGAAAGATAATACTTTGCATGGCGTTGAGGGGGAAAAGATATGAGGACCATAAAGATTGTCTAAGGGATAAGAAAATCACTTGGGAAAAGGCTGCTTGCTTCAACTTTAGGTCACTAATTAGCTTTACAGAAAGGCAGCTGTGTTATACTGCCCAAGGGGTCAACAGCTTCACATTTTTCACTCCACCCTTGTGACAGTCAAATTATTTAAAGGCAAATAAATATTAGTGATTTTTTTTTCCTAGAAAGCAAGTGTCAGACACATTGGAGTAGTCCCTTCCTTTCATCCTGATATGTCACATACGTTTTTCACATCTACATTTACAGCTATAGATATTGCAAGCAACAATCATTGGTATTTATAATCATAAATTCGCCAATCCCCTCTAAAAGTGATATTATGCTTTGTGTGATCTACTTGTGAAGCAGGAAAGCATAGAGTATATTAGAGAAATGCTTTCCACTGAAAAGAATTAAGATGTTACAACTCTGGTCTCTGCTTTCAAATGTAGTTTCTGCAAATGTGTTTAATTAATATTTATATACTAATTGGTATTAAATAATTGTTTGCAATTAAGATTTTTATATATACTTAATGCACTTAACAACCCTGGGCATTATTATCCTTATAAGGTTTCAATTTCTTTGAGAATGCAGTGCCAAGAAAATGCTCTCTATCCTCTGAGGAACCGATATTCACTCTCCTTAATGAAAATCTAATATACGTAACCTCATTTTTCCCTTCATGTCCTGGCTTCTAGGAACCTCAGATTCTAATGTGATACGTATTTATGTCTCTTATTATCAAACTTTATAGTTAGCATGCATTCTCTCTTTGTTCTAATTTTCTAGATCTGTTCTATCAGCCTCATTTGATTATTGCACATATAATTTTTATACTCTGCTTCAAATGTTTTGAAAGAGGGTATGAGAAAAGGAAGAAATGAATGCAGGAATGATTTGGCTATTATTATGCTTATTTTAGAGATAGGTGAAGCTACCTAAGCAAAGTTGTAAAGCTCATAAGTGGCAAGGTAGAGCTTCTTCCCAGGTCTATTGACTCTAAATCTCATGTTGTTTCCAGAATGATCCAGTCCTTAAGAATAAGCTAAACTAAGATTTTTCTAAATTAATGCCTTGCCTTAAGAAGTAAAACTAGAGATATTTGAAGATGGCAGCGTAGGTAAACATCCATACTCACTGCCTCCCACAACCACATCAAAATTACAACTAAAATACAGAACAACCATCATCCAGAAGCACTAGAAAGCGGGCTGAATGGAAGTCCTACAATAGAGAAGTAAAGAAGAAAACATACTGAGACTGGTAGGAGGTGCAGAGGCACAGAACAGGCTGGTCTGGCACCCAGATGTTCTGCTTTTGAATCAGGAGGGTGATTGCCTCTGCAGAGACCGACCTGAGGGGCAAGAGGTCCCAGCCTCAGTCAAGGATCCCAGAGCTAGGAAGAGAAATCCTTATGGGCAATAAGAACTACCGGCTGTATAAACCAGTGCAGATTGGGGCACAGTGACACACAGGCTGCTACAGACTCAGCTGTTTCTCTTAAAAGCCCAGCACCATGAACTGAACTTACAAGGTCCTGCTTCCTCTGAGCTCCAGAGCCAGGGTGAGCCTCTAGGGAACACAGACACATATGAGGAGGAACTAGATTGTCTGGCATCAGGGCAGAAACTTGGGGGAAGCTTTCTCTCAGACAGGGGTGCTCACAGGGATCATTGTTCCTATGCTGGGACCTCCCTGGTTTCAGAGCTGATTGGCAGCCATTTCTGTTTGCTCAGCCCTGGTGATTCCCTAAGTCCCCATCTCATCGAATTTACAATCCTACTCAAGTTGGGTGCAGTGGCTTTCGAATATAAATGGCCTGTCCTTGCTCAGTCTAAAATCTCTCAAACAAGCTGCAGCTGGGTCAGGGAGCCCCAAACCTATCAATAAAAGGACCAAGACCCAGCACCAGCACCAGCACCAGCCTACCTTGCTTCATAGCTGGGCCTCATCTGGTCACTTCCAAACCTGATACAAAGAGGAGAAATCTGAAGATCTCTCTGTAACTCCTGCTGGGTGATCCCAGACAGTGGCTGACTTTGCACCTCCCTGGAGACCCAAGAGCCAGTGTATCCAGTGGTCAGTATCAGATTGCAACTCTACACATCCATAAGTGACATACTCAAGGGGAAGATTCAGTGAGCACCAAAGCTTCACTGAAGCAAGTCCTGCTCCATAGGGGTGTCTCCTGCACAGCAGCTCTCCCACTGTAGTCACAGCTGGTCCTCACAACCAATTGTTCTGGAGATCAATTCCTCTGAGTGAAACAAACAGCAATCAAATCTCAAGTACAATAAGACTGTGCTCACAGCCCACAAAGGGGTGCACCAAGAGCTCCCAACTCGGGTGACTGGGGAGACTGAGCATTGAGCCCTGTAGAACACCTACTACACAAGGCCAATTTGCCAACTCAAGGAGACATAGCAGTGCTACCCAATACATAGAAACAAACACAGGGAAGGAGCCAAAATGCAGAGACAAAGAAACATGTCACAAATGAAATAAACAAAAGAAAACAAACTACTGGATATAGAGTTCAAAATCATGGTTATATGATTACTCAAAAATCTTCTAGAAACCTCCAAATTAAATGGAAAAGGACCAGTCAGGAATTAAGCATACACTGATTGAAATAAAGAATAATAGGGATTCAACAGGAGAATAGAGGACTCTGAGAATCAAATCAATGATCTGAAATATGAGGAAGCAAAAAACACCCAACTAGAAGAGAAAAAAAAAAAGATTAAAAAATATGAAGATAATGTAAGGAGCTTCTGGGACAACTTCAAGCATACCAACATTCACATTACGGGGGTTCCAGAAGAAGAGAGAGAGCAATATATTGTGAAACCCTATTTGAAGAAATAATGACAGAAAACTTCCCCTACCTGGTAAAAGAAATAGACTTGCAAGTGCAGGAAGCACAGAGAGTCCTAAACAAGAGGAACCCAAAGAGGACCACACCAAGACACATCATAATTAAAATGCCAAGGGCTAAAGACAAAGAGAGTATCTTAAAAGCAGCAAGAAAAAAGCAGTTAGTTACCTACAAGGGAATGCCCATATGACTGTCAGCTGATTTCTCAACAGAAACTATGCAGGCTAGAAGGGAATGACAAGGAATATTCAAAGTGATGAATAGCAAGGACCTACAAACAAGATTACTCTACCCAACAAAGTTATTTAGAATTGAAGGTCAGATAAAGAGCTTCACAGATAAGAAAAAGCTAAAGGAGTTCATCATCACCAAACCAGTATTATATGAAATGCTAAAGGGTATTCTTTAAGAAGAGAAAGAAGAAGAAAAAGAAAAAGATAAAAAATATGAACAAAATGGCAACAAATACATACCTATCAACAATTGAATCTAAAAATCAAAATTAAGGAATAAGAAATCTAATGAACAGAATAAACTGGTGAATAAAATAGAATCAGAGGCATGGAAATGGAACAAACTGATGATTCTCAGAGGAAAGAGGGTGGGAGGATGGGAAGAGATTAAACAAAGATCTTATATGCATACATGCCTTACCTATGGACAAAGACAATAGTGTGGCGAAGGCCTGGGGCGGGGCGGGACCTGAGTGGAGGGGAGCAATGTGAGGGAAAAAGAGGGACATCTGTAAGAATCTCAACAATAAAGATTTTTTAAAAAAGGAGTAAAACTATTACATTTTCTGCCCAAAGTTGTGCAAATCCATACTGTTGCCTGCACTATCTCCTTGAGGACCCTTAAACTCCAGAGAAATATGAAGAAGTGAAGGAAGACTACTCTTGGCATTCCGGATGTTCCATTCATTCAGTTAGGCAATTGTCCAGGTTAAAAAATAGGGGTGGGGTAGAATTGTGGAACCTCAGTGTAACTACTATATATATATATTTCCTCCCATTTTATCCCATAGGAGGTAAAATTATGCTTTTTCCAAATAGTCCATACATCTTTGTTGATTGAGATATTGCAGCAGCTGCTACCCAGTTCTCCCTACAGCTCAGCATGAATTTTTCTCTTTGTGGGAAAGAAGAGATAAAAAGTCAATGTATTATTTACAGTAGCTATTTTCATCATTATGTAGTCACAATAACAGAAAGGGGGAAGTAGAGTAGAATATAATAGAATGGGAAGAAAATCATCTGCAGTAACTTCAGAAACATTCACAGGGAAAAAAGTTCAGCTACTGAAAAAAGACAAAAACAAAAACACAACAGCATACACACACACCACGCACACAAAACCAAAAACAAACACTGGATCTTAAAATACCATGTAAGCCACCCACATCTGCAAACCTTAATTTCTGCTATTTATTTGTCCAAAGCAATAGAACAAGTGTAAAATAGAACCTGAAGGAGAATTCTCAATTCCTGCCATGTTATAGGGCTTCTAATGAAGTTATTTTCTCTCAGAGTGAGCATAACTCCTGGTGGTTAGCCTTCTAATGAAGTTATTTTCTCTCAGAGTGAACATAACTTCTGGTGGTTAGCTCACCATCTTAATGTGGCCAAGGCAATGTGTTCTACTCTGACTAACTTCAATCCATTTCATAACTGAGCAGTATACCAATGACCCCAGCCAACTGGCTATCAGATATATGCTTTGAGTTACAAGGAAAACTTGTTGAGAAAATGTAGGTGGATTAAGCTAAATTTATTACCCTCATGAAACACACACACATACACACACACACACATATTCTTTTTTTATTTTCTAGATATGTTTTTATTTATTTCAGAGAGAAGAAGGGAGAGGGAGAGAAGGATATAAACATCAATGATGAGAGAAGATTATTGATTGGCTGCCTCCTGCCCACCCCCTACTGAGGATCCAGCCCATAACCCAGGCATGTGCCCTGACTAGGAATTGAACTGTGACCTCCTGGTTCATGGGTGGACAATCTACCATTGAGCCACACCAGCCAGGCCACACACATATTCTTTACTGAGATGTGCTCTACATACTATCTTCATTTAACAAGGATATTGTATACTTATCAGATATGAACAACATACATATTTTCTATGACAAGGCACTAAACCTTAGGTTCCCCATGTGTGATCTGAGCTATTTGGGCTGGATAGCACAAAGGATCTTTATCAGTTAGGAGTCTTGCAGCTAAAAGTAACAGAAAACCTGACTCAACATGTCTTAAACACTAATAAAAATATATTATCCTACATAGTAATGACTAGAGGCTCTTATTTGGTGACTTGAAGAGCAGTTAATTTAGTAGCTTAATGATATAATTGTAACAGGCCCTTTCTATCTTTGGCTCTATTTTGCTGCTGCCGACTTAGCCTTGGTCCAGCTCCATTCATGGTCACACAATGTTGGCACAGTTCCAGATATTGTGTGCACTCCTAGCAAAGTCAAATGTATTCCCTGAGATCTTTTAGTAGTAATAATGAAACCTTTTTCCAAAGCCATCCAGCAGATTTCCCCTAATGTTTCATTGGCCAGAATTGCATCTCATGCCCTTCCCTGCACCACAAGCAAAGGGAATGAGATGACTATAGTTGACTAAATGAAGTCAAGAAGAGAATGGGCTACCTGAACAAAATTTTAGCTCTGTTAAAATGAAGGAAACAATGGAATTAATGTTGGATTAGCAATCAAAAATGCCTCCTCAGGTCCACCCTTTGCCCAATCAACACTTAAGTATTTACCCATTCACACTTGGTAAAGAGTACCCACATCCATATAAAATATACCCACAACCTCTCTAAAGGGAGACAGGCCAGAGTCTCATCAGTCAATATACCCAATTCTACACCCAGGATTTCTGGGCTTTTATTTTTAGCTTCTTTCTTCATAGTCTGTTCACATATGGTTAAAAACAAATGTTCATCACTAGAATACCTAATATAAAATAGGATAAATTCTCCCTTTAACCCTCCCCCCTGTTCCCCACCAATCAACTACAATTTGGAAAAAGAAACAATATAAACAACTGAAACTGTCACTGGTCCATAGTACTTACATTCTGTTAGCTGAGAGTAGCGAGGTCTTCCTATACTGGCAGGAGAGACAGATACTTGGTCAACCGATTGTACAGCCCTAGTTCTGCTCTCAGGAATGGTCTTTCTTTTCTCTGCTGTGCCAGCTTTGTTTAGTGCTCTCCCATTTCTGTTTCTTCTTCCTTCTGGAAGCTAGGCCACCTCCCCCAGCCTTTCTTGTAAGCATGTAGACTGAGTTCCAGCCCATAGAATATTAGTGGAAGAGCCATGTGTCACTTCCAGGCTGATAAAACCACCAGCATGTGTGCTTACAGGTCTTTTTTTCTCCTTCTAGCTCACTGAAGTGGAGATACCCGATGAGATAAGCTTAAAAGATTGTGTTCAATATGGTAGTACCTATTTCAGCCTGGATCCTTGAATTACTGCATGGATAAAGGCTGTGCAATCTACTTTTTCACTTGCTCAGTCCTGTTATGTAAGCAAGAATAAAGTTTCTATTTTGTTCAAGGCATTTAAATATTGGGTCTATTTGTAATGGCAGTCACTCTATCCAGATCAATATAATTCTCCTTTATATGGCAACATTGGAGATAAACATTGGAAAATGCTCTTTCTGAGGGCTGGACAAGCTTTAGTATTCTATATCCTGTTGGTGGGAGTTTAGGAGCTCAGGGATTTGCCAAGTAGCCACAGGCCATTGTTTATTAACCTTGGGCTTTCTTTGGTAATATAATTCCTGTAAGAACTCAGTAGGCTTCAGGTGTTTCCAGTCAAATCCATGGCCTAATACCACGGCCAATGATCTTTTCTAGAAATAGACTGTGAGCCTGAGAATTCCTGACTCCGTGCCAGGGACTTCTACATGATGCCAGTCCTCCTAGATCTTAGATTAGTGACCTCTGCCCTGAGGCAATTTAAAACAATAACCTTGGGTGGAAGGCAATACCTATAATCCAGTCTTGGCCATCTGGGTTTTTCAATTTGTCAGGCAGAAACAACTTTATAAAAAACGTTTAAGAAGGGCCTGGAAGATTAAGCTTGTCATTTGGCTCAAATTTACCTGTTGCTGCTGAATCTCCTGTCTCCCTCTTCAACATGGTCCATACTTAGTCTTGTTTCTTTCTCATGGACCCTCACTGAAAGCCATCTATTGATGAGCTCAAAGTCATCCATCCAAAGCCTACCTAGGCCCATGATCTGTGTTCAGGAGCAACAGATAATTTCACCAATTGTTTTACAACCTGATAAAAAGAGTCACTGACTTCCCAGTCAGGTGCCTCACTACCATGTATAGCACCTCTTCCATTACCCAACTCCTCATTTTAGGCCCTGTTACTTTCAGCACTCTACTTCTGCAATGAACATTTGTATCTGTAGGACTTTATTTGCCAGAATAAGAAACAAAATCTATTAGATTTAAGAAGAAATTGAATTTACTAAAAGGATATATGGGTGGGATTCATGTGGGTGGGGATGAAAAACCAGGACCAGAGGATGTGTCATCAGGAACAATGGCATAAATCACAGTTAGAACTGGTAGGTGAGAGCACAACTTCCATTGCCACTAAGCACAGCGCCCTGCAGCTGAAACTGCTGCTGCCAAACCAGCTCAGAGCACAGGGTACTGCCATTGCCACTGCTACTAATACTGCTCTGGGTAATTAACCTTGCTGCCATAGCCAACCCCCTCCCAGCCAAGAAACATTTGTGTCATCCCGTATTCCAGATCCCAGCATAAAGTCTGGGAAGTTGGCTCTCATTGGCTGAGTTTAGGACTCAAGCATGCTTTTGACCTGCAAGGGAGGCTGGATAAAGAGGAGCTAGCACGACTTTCTAATTGTAACTCACCAAATAGGAACTCCCTTAAGTAGAGAAGTGGCTCAGATACAGAAAGAATGCCAAGTATTCCCTACAGTCCTTTTAAGCAATTTGAAAATGTGCTATCAAAATTTCTAACAGAAAGTTAAAACCTACAGTTCATATTAATTCTTCAACAAATATATTTTGTGCTTCCCATATGTCAGACACAACAATCAGGTAATTTTATAACCTTTCATAGCTTGGACAGTGAATCTTCATTTCCTGGGTCTTACCTCTGACTGATGCTGCCAGGGGCATCCCCAAGATGAGATTCAGTCCAGGCCACAGCTTATTCCTCCAAAAGCTTAAGTCATCTCTCTTAGTGGGAGTTTCCCACCAGGAGGTAAGGATATGAAAATTTTGTAATTTTAGTTCCAATCCACCAAGGTTAGAATTTCTTTAAAGACAACAACTTCTCAACAATGTTTACTTATGAACCCAGAACAAAGGCCACAGAAGTCTCACACTTCCTGTCCTAGGTAGGACATACCTGAAACTCAGCCTAAGTCAGCCCACAAAGCACTTGTCTCTAGCATTTTTTTTAAAATCTTGATGTCACATGGAACAGACTGTGGAATCTCAGAGGGAAGGTAGGGATGGGAGGGTGGGTGGGTGGGAGGAGATCAACCAAGAACTTGCATGCATATATGCATAATCTATGGACACAGACAATAGGGTGGTGAAGGCCTGGAGTGGGGGGCAGGGGTGGGCTAGAAGGGGTCAATGCGGGAGCAAAGGGGGCGTATGTAATACTTTCAACAATAAAAATAAATCTTGATGTCAGCGAATTCACTGTGCCTCACAACCCATCATCCTTGAAAAAATAAGAACTCCTCAGGTGATCTATGCTCTTCATGTATTTTATACTGGTCAGCCTCCTACTTACTTACTTGCAATATTTTACATTTTCAAGAAATCCCATTTCTTGATGAAGAAAATTTCATCATATTCATCATCTTCATAAAAGACTTATTGAACTTTCTTGATTTGATTCAAACATGGTTTTTCTCCAAGAATACAATTTCCTTTTGCCCTTTCAACTAAAACTAATCATTTCTCCTTTCAGCATTAGGCTTTGGTACCTACCTGTGAGTAACATCAAGGAAGAGAGAATCCTCAGTAACATTCCAAAGCCTTGTTCAACCATCATTGTGTAAATAATGCATGTCTTGTGAGAGTTAAACTATTCAGCTTGACTACCCTCTGTGCCTCCCCATAGCTGACCTTCTTCAAATACAGAGAATCCTCCATTTGGCTTGCATTCTGCATCTTTACCCATTTTTCTAGATGGCTTGTCTGTCCATGTGGACAAGCTCAACACTCTAGCCTTGTGGTGCTTTATCCTCCTCACCTCAGTAATTGGTCAGTCTCATATTATACTCCACACTCCTGAGTGCTCTGGGGATGTTTTCATTCCTAGGGATTGCTTTGGCACTAAAACCTTGAACTCAGATTTCCCATTTCCTAATCACATTCTCCTCTTCTTCTAGAATACTCACCCATTACATCTACCACACTGACTCTTTTTTAAAAAATATATCTTTATTGATTTCAGAGAGGAAGGGAGAGAGATAGAAACATCAATGATGAGAGAGAATTATTGATTGGCTGCCTCCTACACATCCCTTAATGGGGATCAAGCCCGCAACCCAGGCATGTGCCCTTGACCGGAATAGAACCTGGGACTCTTCAGTCCGCAGGCTGATGCTCTATCCACTGAGCAAAACCAGCTAGGGCTACCACACTTACTCTTTGACTACACTGAGACATTTAGACACTTAATCTCTTGCTTTTTCACCCAGTTTTGTTAGTCTTTTTGGGTTTTCATTTCTTCCATATCTAATATAAACATATACTCTCCATTCTCTTGCCTCATTTGACTTAACCTTTCCCTCCCTTTTAACTCCTCAGGAAAACCCGTGCTTTATATCAATCTGTACACTTTGTGGGCAACTCCACCTAGGTCCGCACATTAGGTGCTTAATGGATATTGAGTTAATTAAGTTAAATCTATGTGTTGCAAAGGTGTACTTGCTGCATTAGATGTTATCATTGTCTCAGATGATTGTAGAGCTGAACATTTTAGCTGCCTTTGGGTTACTGGGAATCTGTTACAATCAAGTTCCCATATAGCCAGTTCTAAAGAATCTTCCTTGATCTCTCTCTAACACCTATGGGCAGTTATTAGAAACTTAATTTATTTGAAGTGAAATAAGTGCACTTATCAGTGATTCCTTTCAATATTTTTAGAAACTGCTCTGTTCTAGGATGTGGAAGGAAGGTGCAACGCGTAACCATTGACTCTCCACATTATCTGGGATACCTAGAGAGCTCACAGAACTGAAGCTGAATCTTGAACTCTGAGTAGATTTCTGGGAGTAAAAGTGCACATGGAATTTCAGGCAAAATTAAATGTGAATTCATAAGGTGTAAAAGTGTGTGGTGTGTTTGAGGAAGGGCTGAGGAAAGCAAGCCACATTTTCCAAGTGCCTATTTTTGCCAGCCTTGCATAAGGCACTTTAAATGCATTACCTAGCAAGCAGTTCAGTGAGCTTGAAAATAGGTACCTGGGAGGAAAAAGGTTATGGAAGGTCATAAGATGAGGTTGGAAAGTTAGCATATTGTGGGGTTCCCAAAGGCCTTACATGAAACTTAAAGTTTTTAGTTTTGCTTATAGGCTACACAAAGTTATTTTAGGATTTTAAATAGGAAACAATGTCATCATCTATACATTTTTGGACAACACTGTTGACAGTAAGTAGGAAGAATCCAAGATGTTTAATGGCATGAGCCACATATATCTATATCACTATTCTTCTTCTAGCATCAATTGTGCCTGACATTCAAGAGAGTTGCTGCATGCATGAATAAATGAATGAATCTAAAAGTAGAACAATGAGGAGGCTTTTGCAAATACTTCAGGTGAGGCAAGTCTAGTCTAAGGGCCAGAGAGTACAGGTGGAGAAGAGAAGCCAGAAAGACTTGGGGGAAATGGGATTTGTGATTTAAAAGGGAGAGAAAATTCAACATAAAGAGAATATCTGATGCAAGGTAATTCACTTTTGTGTTGTAATAATAATTCCTACCCCAGAGGATTTCCTATGTTAATGAGCTAATGTATGCGATACATTATATTAATCAATGAAATACACTTGAGGATTATGTTTGACTTCAAGCAACAGAAACTTCTAAAAACTAGGCTTTAATACATTAAGGCTTTTACATTTTAGCATTAAAAAGTTAGTCAGGTGGTCCAGGAATGGCATAGCATTCAATAATGCTACTAGAGAGTTAGTTCCTACAGCTTTCAGGAACTAATGTATGTACTATAGGCTGCATGTTGGTGTCTCCCAAACTTATATGTTGAACCCTAATGTCTAATGTGATAGTATTTGGAGGTGGTGCCTTTGGGAAGTGATTAGGTCATTAGTGCTCTTATAGAAGAGGCCCCAGCTCCCTCCTCACTTCTACCATGTGAGGATGCAACAGGTTGGCAGTCTGCAACCACAGGAGAATCTGACAACACTGTCACTCTTGGACTAATGGCCTTCAGAACAGTGAGCAATACATTTCTGCTGTTTACTAGTGTGACTCACCCAGTCTATGGTATTTTGTAATAGCAGCATGAAAGGACCAAGATAGTATGGTTTTCACCTCATGGCCATCAACCAGTGCTGGGCCCATATTCTATGAAGGGCAAAGGGGAGGACCCGAAGGTGTGCACTATCTGATTTTGCCACTTTGAGTGTTCTCCCCAAAGCTCTAGCAGTGGGCTGTTGCTTTATCACATTGTCCCTAGTGCTAGTATGTTTGAGAAAAATAGTTTTTTCATTGCACACATTGCAAGCCAGAGAACAACAAAAACAACAACAAAAGGAGAAAGGGCTGAGCAGATATAAGCAGGCAACTATTAGTAGTGTCTGACATATCATATCAAAAAGGGAGGTGATATACTTTGATTGTTTTGACTATCTCTATCTTAGAAAGGCCAGAAGTTTTCCTTATGCTTCTTTGCGGTACTCACAAGCATAGAGGGTTCAAGTTGTTATTAGATTTCAGGAAATTGAATGAGGATGTCACAGAAGAAAGATAATCTCCCTGGAAAAATGTTTCATTTATGAATAGAAATTTATTTTTAGTTTCATCTCCTTAGTTCTTTTTTTTTTTAAAGTCTTTATTGTTGAAAGTATTATATGTCCCCCTTCCCCTCCCCTATTGACCCCCTCTATCCCTCCAGCACCCCCCCCCCAGGCTTTCAGCAGGCTATTGTCTGTGTCCATAGGTTATACATATATGCATACAAGGTCTTTGGTTGATTACCTCCCACCCACCCACCCTCCCCCGCCTTCTCTCTGAGATTCTGCACTCTGTTCCATGCTTCCATGTCTCTGGATCCACTCCGTTCATCAGTTTATTTTGTTACTTAGATTCTACATATGAGTGTGATCATGTGATACTTGTCTTACTCTGACTGACTCATTATTATGCATAATACTCTCCAGGTCCCTCCATGCTGTGTCAAAGGGTAAGAAATTCTTCTTTTTTACTGATGCATAGTATTCCATGGTATAAATGTACCACAGCTTTTTTACCAACTCATCTACTGATGGGCACTTGGGCTGTTCCCAGATTTTAGCTATTGTAAATTGTGCTGCTATGAACATACATTCTTTCTGATTGGTGCTTCAGGTTTCTTAGAATATAGTCCTAGAGGTGGGATCACTGGGTCAAATTGCAGTTTCATATTTAATTTGTTGAGGAAACTCCGTACTGTTTTCCATAATGGTTGCAACAGTCTGCATTCCCACCAGCAGTGTATGAGGGTTCTCTTTTCTCCACACCCTCACCAGCACTTGTCATTTGTTGATGATAGCCATTCTGACAGGTGTGAGATGGTACCTCATTATCATTTTGATATGCATCTCTTGGATGATTAGTGACTTTGAGTGTTTTTCATATGTCTCTTGGCCTCCTGTATGTCCTTTTTGGAGAAGTGTCTATTTAGGTCCTTTGTCCATTTTTAATTGGATTGTTGTCTTCCTTTTGTTAAGTTGTATGAGTTCCTTATATATTTTGGATATTAACCCTTTATCAGATATATCACTGGCAACTATGTTCTCCCATACGGTGGACTCTCTTTTCATTTTGTTGATGGTTTCTTTTGCTGTGCAGAAGCTTTTTAGTTTGATGTATTACCATTTGCTTATTTTCTTCTTAGTTTCCTTTGCCTTAGGACAGTGGTCGGCAAACTGCGGCTTGCGAGCCACATGCGGCTCTTTGGCCCCTTGAGTGTGGCTCTTCCACAAAATACCACAGCCTGAGCAAGTCTATTTTGAAGAAGTGGCGTTAGAAGAAGTTTAAGTTTAAAAATTTGGCTCTTGAAAGAAATTTCAATAGTTGTACTGTTGATATTTGGCTCTGTTGACTAATGAGTTTGCCGACCACTGCTAGGAGATGTATCTGTAAACATATTGCTATGAAAGATGTCTGAGATTTTGCTGCCTACGGTTTATTCTAGGATTCTCGGCTCCTTAGTTCTCGAAGACACAGTTTTCCTGTTCCTGTACATATCCAGTCTACAGGCTGCACTGGAGCCCAGGGCAGCCCTTTGACCAGGGGGAGTTCTTCCACTTGACCCTCTCCAGTTTTGGAGTTTTTCTCACATACCTTGTTCACTAGTAACACAGTGTAAGTAATGATGTAACATTTTTGTGCCACCCCTAGTTTTGTTAAAATTTTTCAATCTGTTACTCTTTACTAGTTATCCAGTTTCTTTTAGCCTTTTACAAATGAAACCTCTGTCTTATCCTTTTCTATTACTATATAGTCAGTTGGTGGTCAATAAGTATTTGCTGCGTCAGTAAGTGCCTACTGTGTTCCATGTACTATAAACTTGTAGTCCTTCGAGCCTTGCTTCTCTTGGGCACAGTCCAAACCTAGGCTGCCAGCCAGAACCATCACCTTACCACTCAGGTCCCTACTGCCAAAGGCTTTAGATTTTATGAGCCACATACCTTTGGTTACAATAAAGAGAAATTCAAGAAAACCTCATGGATGTAGTGAGAGCCCATTTGTACAGAAGCCATTACAGTTGCAGAGGTTGAGATATGTGCCTATTAGCAGAGATGAATAAAACCATGAGATGACTCCCGTATACATTCAACATGACTGGTTTTATCTGTCCTACAGGAGAGATGGTTTCTTCTCCAAAAATAGTATGTGTCAAGGAGGGTGCTCTTACCTATATATAACTGCCCTTTTTGAGCACCAATATTACATCTTACCCATCCTCCTTTAGTATGAAGCAAAATGTAGAAATAAAATGATTTAAATGAATGTAGCCACACAATCCTGCCTGGAGATGTACTGAAAAAATTAGGCTATATGTCAAGGGAAAGATTTTTACCCATTCAGTCAGTAATTTAACTTTTCCCTGACCTCCATTTAAAGACATATTGATGTCATGGTTCTTCCGCTAGCCAGTTAAATTCTAGTTTTTCAATGGTTTATGAAGCACAGGTTCTTTATCAAGATCAACACTGGAGAATAGAATATACCATGTGGCTAGAAAACTGACAGCTTCATCCCTCCTGCTTGTTTCAGTGCATGCATTGAGTTTTTAACTCAGAATTACTTTAAGAGGTTCTAAGAAATGAGATTGTAGGTATATATTCTCTCTTTGTCTCAAACAGTCCCCCAATCAGCATCTGGAAATGAGGAATGATTGCATAATTAACTTGCACTTAAAAGGAGGAGAACGTTTTTTACCGATGTTAGAAAGAAATGGCTTATAGGGGAACTATTTTATTAAAGGTCAGAGCATGAAGAAGTATCACAGTTGTAACAAATCAGGAAGAAAATGATAGTGATATCTTTACAAATCATTTGTGTGCCTATTTAAGACTTTTTGGCACATCCCTTGGCAATTATAAGAGTTTTGATTAACTGGTTGTGGAGTTATCATGCAATATATAGATTTCTCTTTGTAAAATAATTTCAACCTACAAATCAAACCAAAACTAATAGTCAGTGTTTGGTGTTCTTGATTGGGCCAACAGCCTTAACAAATTACAAAGAATATGTCCAAAGACAGATTAAGTTGGCTTGCTGAATTTAGGGAAATGCTTGGTCTGATAGTTAATCAATTGAAATACCTGCAACTGAAAGACTGTGTTACTAATTCTCTTCATGATTTATTGTTCTTTCCTCATCTCTTCTAAATAATGGCTTAGAAATTACTCTCTTTGCCAATGAAGTGATCCATTTAGCATGTAGCTTTTCAGAAACAGGGATGGCTAAGTACATATAGCAAAATTCTTAAGAAGGCTGGATCCTACTTTTGAAAATGATCCTTAGATTTTGTTTTGTAAGTTTCTTCCCAATCATGTCATATGAAAGATTAAACATATATTTAATTTATTTAAAATAAATTAAGAAATCTAGAGAGATATAGACAAACCTTTTGAGAACACAAAGTTTTGACTCATTTCATGGAAAATGGGTGTTGTTATGTTCATGAGTCAGTAGATTTTGGGTGGAGTTCTGCCTCACCTATAGGAATAACAAATTATAAATATAAAATCCTATCTAATAAAAGAGTAATACGCAAATTAACCATCACTCTGTTACACTCACAAGCCACGCTCACAAGCCAATCAGGAGCGAGTATGCAAATTAACCCAATCAAGATGGCTGTGGCCTCAGAGAGAGCAGGAGAGAGGCTTGGGTTTCCCCAGCAATGGAGGAAGCCAAGCTTTCCGCCTGCCCTTGCCGGTCCAGGTCTCCACTCCAGGCTACAAAGTTTCAATTATAGAAGATAAATAAATCCCAACAAAAATGGCGGCAGCCACAGAGCTGGAGAGAGCAGGAGGCTAGGGTTGCCCCCAGCAATGGAGGAAGCCAAGCTTCTGCAGCCCTGGCCTGCATTGGCCTCTGCTCGAGGCTACAAAGTTTCAATTGTAGAAGATAAATAAATCCCAGATACCAGGGCCTCCAGAGGGCGTGGCCGGCCTGCAAACCACCACAGACCCCTTGCCTAGGCTGCCCCATGCCCCAAGGGGACCCCCACCCTGATCCAGGACACCCTTCAGGGCAAACCAGCTGGCTCCCACCTGTGCACCAGGCCTCTATCCTATCTAATAAAAGAGTAATATGCAGATTGACCATCACTCCAACACACAAGATGGCTACCCCCATGTGGTCAAAGATCCTGCCCCCATGTGGACACAAGATGTCCACCACAAGATGGCCAGCAGGGGGCGGTATTGGGAGGGACAAGGCCTACAAGGGAGGGCAATTGTGGGCGATCAGGCCATCAGGGTAGGGCAGTTGGGAGGGACCATGCCTGCAAGGGAGGGCAGTTGGGGGCGATCAAGCCTGCAGGGGAGGGCAGTTAGGGGTGACCAGGCTGGCAGAGGAGGGAAGTTGGGGGTGACCAAGCCTGCAGGGGAGGGCAGTTAGGGGTGACCAGGCCAGCAGAGGAGGGAAGGGCAATTGTGGGGGACCCAGGCCTGCAGGGGAGAGCAGTTGGGGGGGACCAGGCCTGCAGGGGAGGGCAGTTAGGGGTGACCAGGCCTGCAGGGGAGGGCAGTTAGGGCCAAACAGGCTGGCAGCAGAGCAGTTAGGCGTCAATCAGGCTGGCAGAGGAGTGGTTAGGGGGTGATAGGCTGGCAGGCAGAAGTGGTTAGGGGCAATCAGGAAGGCAGGCAGGTGAGCAGTTGGGAGCCAGCAGTCCTGGATTGTGAGAGGGATGTCCGACTGCCCATTTAGGCCCAATCCCGGTGGCAGTTGGACATCCCTTGAGGGGTCCCAGATTGGAGAGGGTGCAGGCTGGGCTGAGGGACACCCCCCGCCCCCCATGCATGAATTTCATGCACCAGGCCTCTAGTTATAAAATATAATTATTACTCAGAAACTATATTTCCTTAGCTAATTTCTTCTTTGTTTTTCTACAAAGAAATAGTTTAGAAAAAATATGTGACATTCAGAACATGAAGGATAAGCTACAAGTTCCATTTAACTTTGTGTGTACTCTGCCCAAATTTTAAGATGATTCACCTATTTGACTTTTTTATTTCCTTTCATCATTAGAACAATATGTCCTGAAAAGTATCTTGAAAGTACATATAGTATAAAAGAAAAAAGTGTAAAATTTAATGACAAAAGTAAAAAAAAAAAAAAGGTATTACCAATAAAACAAGGAGACCTTGGTTCTTGTCTTCTTGAAGGGAAGATTTTAATCAAGAGACAAAGTGTAGAAAAGCAAGCAAGAATTTATTGACCACAGCAAAAATACACTTAAGACAGTTAAACAGGGAAGGCCATAGAAGAAGCAACAGGAGAGCTTAGGCTGGGCTGCTTTGGCTCATTGGAAAGTCAGAGAATAAGGGGCCTTGGAGACAAGCTCAGGGGGTTAGCCAGGGATGAGCTGCCACTGCCCATTGCTCCCCTGACTGCAAGTCTTGTGGGGCCCCTCAGAGTTTAGGAGGTACATTTGCCTGTGGGGGAAGGAGAAGGGGAAGGGAATGGCATGGTTGTGTTCCCTGGAGGGAGAGCACACTGATACTTTCATTTTCATGGGTTTTAAAGGCTGGGGAGCTCTTAGGGGTGGATCAATAGAGTATTCATCAGCTTTATGCTATGTACCAATATGAGATTTATTCTCTTAATTTTCTGTCCTTGGGTGTGGTTGGCAAATGGCACTAACTGGATTTCTGTGATTGGTCTCTCTGAATAGTGTAATTTGAGCTTTTTACCCTCTGGTTGGGGAGAAGTGCAGACCATTTACTCTTAAGTGTCCTTGGTTTAAGGAAAATAAGGTTTACTAGGTGGCTGCAAACTGCTGTTTAACTATCTTAGCTTCCCTATTCTGCTAGTCCTAGAATTTTGCTAGCTTCTTACTGTGCTACAACAAAAGGAAATGGGGAATAAAACTTAAGGATGAAACATAACCCTTGGACACAGACAATAGTGTGGTAAAGGGCTGGGGGTGTGTGGGGTGGAAGTCACTGGGGGAAAAAGGAGGACATTTGTAATACTTTCAACAATAAAGATAAATTTAAAAAATGATACTTAAGAGATAAATATATGAACACTTTGTATCTTGATTTTACTTGAGCACACGCACTACATACATGTGTCTTTGAGATAAGTTTGGAATTATGAATATGAACTAGGTATCAGATGGTTAAGGGATTATTATTAATTCTGTTAGGTGTGATAATATCTATATCTATCTATCTATCTATCTATCTATCTATCTATCTGCCATTTGAACTGTAGATACTTTGGTATATATGTGTACCTTATTAGTTAGAGATGGATAGCTGAATGATGAGTACAAAGATGCTTTCTTACATAATCCTTCCAGTTTCTATTAATGTCTGAAAATTTTCCATAATAATAATCTCAATTCATTGCCTTAGAAAGCAGCAAAAAGACAAATTGGAAAGTGCCTTTTTTTGTATTAGTTATTACTTTAGGCACTCTTTATCAAGGAATCTTTTAAGAGTTACACGCGTAAAGCTAGAGTCACATTTGTCCAGGAGTAATTTTTTTCTCTGTCCACAGTTAGCACAGAATTAGAGGACACGATGGTTGCAGCACTGTTACACTAGGTTTAAATCAGTTCAAGCAGTCTGCTAACACCACATATCTGATGGCCTGCCCCAGGCTAAAATGATCTTGGGAAGTGGCAGGATCTACTTCACTTTCTGTTACCTCTGTGGGGGTGGAGGTGGAGACAGGGCTAGGAATGCTTTAGTGAAGGGAATTTTGTGGGGAGGAACACCTGGGATCAGGAGCCCCTCCCTGTCCTTACCAACCCAGGAAACCCCTCTAACTGCTATGGACAGTGCACGAGAGAAACAAGAGCCATCTCATTTTTGCAGTTAGAAAGGTACAGGGAGAACTGTTCTTGGCATTCTCATACTGGAACAAGTGATAAATTTCTTTATAAAGCAAGATATTCCTTCCAGAAAACATTAATAGATATTAGGTGGAGAAGGATGAGGTATAGGCATATGTCAGATAATTTTGAGAACTGCTTAGTTAAATTATATTAAACATTTTTTCCATGTAAAATAACATATGTATAACAGCTAAATACATATGACAAACTTTAGGAGCATGTGTGGGGGGGCACTGAATACAGTAATCCCCAAACTGTTTTGACCATTTACTATTTTTCCAAGAACATCATGTGAGACTAATATTTCTTGGAACACACGTTGGGAACACACATTGTACACAAGCCTCAAGTGTACAATGGACTCTTAGCTTCACTATCTCTTTCTTTTTGGTCCCACCATAACCATATAAAAGTTCTTTTGTACATTGGCTTATTGAATTGCATCCATTTATGGAGTATCTACTATGCCCTTACTCTGCTTGGTACTGGAGATATAAAGCAGAATAAGACATGCTTCCTTGCCCTTGCAAAGTTCATCCTCTAACAGTGGAACCAGACACAGTGCAAATGATCAGGTTAAGTGTTCACAAGCCACATGAACATGGCACTCAGCACTGATGACACAAAGAAGGGTGACAATGTATCTTGAGGGCAGAATGACCTCTGAACCAGATGTAGCTGCCACTCATTGACTGCCTATCTGAAGTCCATCCCTCACCTCCCAACAGTCCCCTTATTTCTGCTTGGAAAATTCTTGTGTTTCCTGAGAAGCTGACTCTACCAGTGTTAATCTGCTCAGAACCTTCCATCCCTCTGAACAAGGACATATTCAGGAGCAACAAAGAGCCTGAGCCAGTCCAGTAAGAATGAATGTCAGGATTTACTCCTAGAATATTGTGACTCTTAATTCTTGCCTCCTGATATACTGCAGCCATTTCTGCTGCTCTGAGAAAAGCCAGCCTGGAACAAAGTAGGATATAGAGGAAGTCAGAGCTGAGAGGATACAAGGAAATGAGCCAAAGACCTCTGGATGGAGTACATTAAAGCCTACCCTGCCTGTACACTTTCCAGTTCTCTGAGTAACACATTTCCTTTGTTACTCAGGCCAATTTGTCTTAGGTTTTCTGTTTCTTGCACTTGAAATATCCTGTGATATAATCCTGGGCCCATGCATTTGCCTTGTCATCCTCTCCAATGAAAATAGCCATCTTTCCACTGGCCTAGGTCTTACTCAGGTTCTGTATCCCTCCTGGATTAGCTGAGTTTATACTGCTCTCTCTCTTATTTATTACTTATTTGCACTGTGTTCACTTAGCACTTAAATGCTTCTGTTAACCACCCCACTCCACCACACACACACACACACACACACACACACACACACACACACTCATGTGTATGTCTTGTCTCATAAACTAGACTATTAACTTTTTTGAAAATAGAGATTATATAGCTGATTACATTATATGGAATAATGTACATTATAAACATTGTTGAATAAATATTAAACTTATACATTATACCTCATTTCCTGCCGTTCTTAGCACAATGCCTAATAAACAGCAGAATCACAACAGTCATCCATGTTTTACTTCTCAGCTGTCATGCCAGCTTGGCATTATCCTAGACCCTTCCAAGGAGGAGTGATCACTCCCCCGCTAACACACTCATAATGTTACCACAGCTATTACATTGTTGCTTTTGTTTATTTCTATAGCTCTTCCCCTGCTAGATTGTAGAGATGAAGACCATATTTTTCCATCTCTGTTTCCCCAGCACCTTATCAATTACATAGTAGTTACTTAACAGATCTTGTTAAATATAAGAAAGAGGGAATTTGTTTATTTCTAGTTCTTACACTGGTAGCTAAACAATCTATACAATTCCAAATGATACTACAATTCTTCCATTTTGTTCAAGCATATTACAGAACTATATAGCAAGCTAAAACTGGTTAAATGAGCTTAGCAGTATGCTTCTTTCATTCATTCAAAGGCAAATCATATTAGTTCAAGAATAATCTTATCAGAACAACTTGCATGTCAAAGTTTAGTGCTTGATGATAATTATTTCTATGTCTGGGTGACAACTTATACTAGCACCACTTTCCTTACCATGATAAAAAGGAATTGTATTAAATCAAAGAATCCATACAAAGTAGAAGAAAAGCAAGTATTACAAAATCTTTTTAAAGCACCATAACCCTTTGATAAATATTGAGTGCACCCAGTGTGATAGCTGGCATATCAAATGCCTTGAGTGATTTGCTCTAGGAGATAACGTTTCATTAAGGGAGCACAGGAGCAAAATAGCCTAGCCTCTGGCAAGTCTTCCAGCTTTTTCCCATTCCCAAGTTTTCCTGACTTGTCACAGATTTGCATCTATTCAGACCTACTTTCTGTGCCTTGTCGTCTTTAATGCCACCCTCACATCTCTGCTGTTTTGCTGAGATGGACTAGTATCATTTTTTTCTAAATTCTGCCACCTTCACTAGCTGTGTTACTCTTCATCAGTTGTCTTTGAACATCACTCAGAAGAAACTTAGTCTTTTCTGAGTCACAGAACAATTTTTTCTGGTTATGAAAACACTATCTTAACCACCAAACTATGTACCAATTCCCCATTTCAGGATAAATTTAAATAAAAAAAGAAAAAAAATTCCACTAATAATATATTTGGAAAAGCTGTCAAAGATTTGTAGAAGCATTTATGCTGCATTCTAATATAGTTATAGCAGCAGATATTAACTTAGGGACATGATATTCAAGGTGTAATGTGTGGACCATCAGCCTCAGTATCACCTGGGAGCTTGATAGAAATGCAGATTCTTAGGCACTGCTTTAGACCTCTTGAATCAGAATTTACATGATTTACAGGTGACACGTATGTGCTATAGTGTTCAGAATACAGTAAATATAAGCACAAAAAGGCTTTTAGACACCAAAATATTTTTAGTGGAATTGCTGACAGATTTTTATTCTTTACTAGAGGCCTGGTGCATGAAATTCGTGCACGAGCGTGGTCCCTAGGCCTGGCCAGCGATCGAAGTGCGAGCATCTGGCATGGAATTGTAGGTCCCAGCTGACCTCTGGGCCCTGGGCATCACCTGGGCCCCCGGGCCCCTGCACGCCACCCTCTGCCTGAGTCATGGCACGTGAGTCCCCACACAGAGATGCGGTGAGTGCGGCCTGACGCTGTGGGCCAGGGCGCAGTGTGGGCCTCTGGGCCGCCCAGTGACACTGCACAGAAGCCAGGCAGGCAGCGCGCTCTCTCCCGGTTGGCCTCGCAGACCGGCTCCTGCACAAACCCACGGGGAGCCCCACCAGCCTCTGCAGTCCCAGCAGCTGCTGCCTGGCTCACCCAGAAGAGGCCACGCAGGTGCAGGGCAGGCTCCCCATGGGCACCTGGCACCTGAGGCGGGGGCTTCTCCAGTGCGCTACCCCTGGCATCCTGGGGGAGGGTAGCAGGGGGAGTAAGGGAAAGCTTGGCAGTCACCCTGCATTCTCACCACATGTTTGTCCCCATCACCCCGGCCCCCAGGTAGCTGGCGACAGGTTGCAGCTCCCCACCCAGGCACCACGGGAGTTTGGTCGCTACCATCCACCCCAAGTTCCCTGTCCCAGCCTGGAGCCCCATTCCAATCGGGCAATCAGTGCCTGCTGGCTGCTGGTCACCATCTGTGGGGCAATCGGTAGGAGCCGGCCCCCCGCCCGACTCCCTCAGTGCCTGGGAGCCGGGCGGCAGCTCCACCCCTCACCACCTCTGCTGGTCGCCATCTGCGGGGCAATTGGCGGGGCGACTGGGCCCTTGCTTGCACCCACCTTGGCCTGGTGTTGCCTGCTCACCTGCTCCACCATTCCACCATGGTCCTGCTCTCTTCGGGGCCCATCAGGGCCGGCAGTGCCTTCACTGCCGCCTGCTGCCTGCACTGTGTTGCCGATGCCCGCCATGTTCCACAATGACCCCTGGTGGTCAGTGCACATCATAGCGAGCGGTTGAACTCCTGGTTGAACTCCCAGTGAAGGGGACAATTTGCATATTAGGCTTTTATTATATAGGATGTTGTATTTTCTAAGCTTTCTGCCAAGAAGATCTTTAAGAAATTATTTCAGCCGAAACCGGTTTGGCTCAGTGGATAGAGCGTCGGCCTGCGGACTGAAGGGTCCCGGGTTCGATTCCGGTCAAGGGCATGTACCTTGGTTGCGGGCACATCCCCAGTGGGAGGTGTGCAGGAGGCAGCTGATCGATGTTTCTCTCTCATCGATGTTTCTAGCTCTCTATCCCTCTCCCTTCCTCTCTGTAAAATATCAATAAAATATATTAAAAATAAAAAGAAATTATTTCAAAAGATAATTAGCCCTCGCTGGTGTGGCTCAGTTGGTTGGAGCATTGTCCCATATTTCAAAAGGTGGTGGGCATATATCCAGGTTGTGGGGTTGATCCCCATTTGGAGCAAGTGCAGGAGGCAACTGATTAATGTTTCTCTCTCACATATCTCTCCTCTTCCTTTTTCTCTCTCTCTAAAAATATAAAAATAACAAAAAAGATAATTAAAATATAGTCTCAGTCATGTTGGAGCTCACAAATTTGTAGGGATGACCAACTTCTATGAAAGCCCAGAAATGAGTGTGGCTAATTCAATATGGTAAACCAGAAGAGGCTTTAGTTTTCCAAACATATATATATAATATTCCTACTTGACTACCTCCCAAGGATGCTGCAATATTTAACACTGTTATTTATGGAACTGTGTATGCTTTGAGAAAGAACTGTGTAAGGAACATTTTCACAAATAACGTTTTGATGAGAATACCTCCAGCAAATATTTTCTCCATTATAAGTTTTCAAAAGTATGCAGAGATAGACTGTAATTATGCATGCAAGCTTAGTGCAATCCACAGTGGGCTCAGAGCTGCATTCACACAAGGAGCGAAGAGACAGGCAGACTCAGGAGAACGATAACCAATAGAATTCTATTGACCAGGAGTAGGCCTAACCAGAAAGAAAAATATTTTGGTTGGTTCTGTTTTAAAACAATATTTAACTTTGCAACCAGTTTTTATCTAGAAAAGCTGCAGTATTTGTCTAAAAGTATAATTTTTTACTCTGCTGCTAAATGGATTGCAGATTGGATATTTTATTATTTGAGTACAAAGTTGGCACTAATTGTACATAGTGATTTGATATAAACACTTCACCACCAAGAAGTATGTATTAAGTGCCTCTTTAATCAACTACCATTGATGTAGATAAATACGGCTCTACCTTTCAGGATGTGTCTACTCTGTAATGTTTATCTTTACTATTCCAGTCCCGATCAAGCAAGATGGAGTCAAGGTTCCCAGCAAAGTCTATATGTGTGCCAATATTTTCCTTTAAGCTATAAAATATATATATGTTTAGATGTCTACACATATATATATTGTTATAAACTACATTAAATTAGCTTAATTTTGTCATAAACTATATTACATTGTTATAAAATATATATTTTGTTGTGAAATATAATACACTCTAGCAAAAAAATAAATATTTATTCCTGTCCCATCAATAATATACTAAGAAATTCCTTATAGAGGTCCTTCTCACTCATCACCAAATGCTCTTAAATCATCCCAGAATTTATAACAATAAATGTTAGAAATTACAGAAGCCCCCAAAACAACACATGAGATCAAAGCAGAGACCGGCCTATATAGCAATTAGCAAACAGTGCACATTTCGGTCAGTTACCCATATTTCTGAATCCATCAGTAATAACTTGGAGTGTAGTTTTAACTTCATTGGCAGGTTATTATGCATTGTGAATTGACAGGCTTAGTTTAGGGCCAGAGAAGTTTGAGCTGTTGCACAGAAGAGTGAGAAGAGGCAGCAAGGATCAAATAACAGCCTTGGAACTTTTAGCTGGGAATGGTGCTAACAGTGGCCAGACTAATGACTTTGACTTGTAAGACCTCTCAACTTTGCTGTAGGTCATCTGGAGTTCTGTAGCCAGAGCAGTGATGAGCTAAGATTGTTACTATAACTAATAATTAACAAAGTATTTTAAAGTAGTGAGAATTTTATACACACTAGTTAGTATTTTACCCTTTAATTGTGCAATCATATAGTAATCGTCAGACTCTTCCAGAAAAAGAACAAATCACTCAGAAAGACAATCCTAATGATCATCTTTTCAAAAAGGTGTTCTCTTAGGATATACACAGGGAACTGCAGTATTTTAAGATTGGTAACAGCTTCTTTTGCTGGTATATACTCATTGTAATATGCAGCAATTGCAATATATTTCACTTAAAACTAAGCTCAATTCTATTTACTTAGCCACCTTTTCCTTCCTAAATGTTTATATGAGGCTATGAACCTAACCAAAGCCTCGTCTTCAGATATCATAGAATGGATAGGTGAGTTCTGGGTGCTCCCCAGAAGACCAAGCTGTAGTCCTGGTTCCTGAGACCATTTGAGACAACGTGGCTGGAAATTCTTAGAAGGATGATGGTGGAGGGTGCTTTTGGAGGCCAGAAGCATACTGAGGTTCATAGACACACCATGTAGGTAATGTTGAGAGGTGAGAATACTGGCTATATAGCATCCCATGGTGGGCTGTAGGGCAGAGCAGTTAATTTTTGCTTTCCTCTAATTCTTTCATTTTCTTTTATGATTTTTTTTAAAAGTGCTTTTAGTTGTTTATTTAAAGTATGTTTTACTTAAATTAAAAAAAAATAGTTAAGAAATAAAGTGCTTACTATGTGCCAGCCATGGTCTAAGTTTTGTTTATATATTCATTCTTTAATAATACAGATTCCATAAGGTATGTACTTTCCCCTTTAACAGATGAGGGAAGTGTGGCACAGAGAGGTGAAACAAGTTGCTCAAGGACATAGCTAGTAAGTGGCAGAGCTGGGATTTGAAACTAGGACTTTAGTTGATCAGTCTTGTGCTCCTAATTCCTGCCCACTACTGCGTCATTGTGTAGCTCTATTAAATGAGATACCATGCCAAAAATATAAAACATGGCATCTGTGCACAGAAGACTCTTAACAATTTTTAGCTCTCATATAAAAATATTGATGTATAGGCTTACTTTTAAAAATATTTTTTTATTGATTTCAGAGAAGAAGAGAGAGATAGAAACATCAATGATGAGAGAGAATCATCAATTGGCTGCCTTCTGCCACCCTACACTGGGGATCAAGCCCATAACCTGGGAATTGAACTGGCGACCTCCTGGTTCATGGACTGATGCTCAACCACTGAGCCATGCTGGCTGGGCATGTTTAGGCTTAGTCTTAAGGAGGGAAGACTCCATTATTGCTCAGAGGTTAATATTGTAGACTCAGCAGTTAGTCAACCTGGGTTCACAACCTGCCATCCTTTACTAGTTGTGTGGCTATGGTCAAGCTGTATAACTTCTGTGTGTCTAGTGTCCTTATTTGTAAAAGGTGATAAAAGAGTAGGTAGGGGTTGCTGTGAGGTTGAATAAGATATCATGTAAAGTTCTTGCACAACTCTCAGTACATAGTAATCCCTCATGAAATTTTGTTGTATATATTATTAGGGAACCTATATGGACTGATATAATGCCCAGTATTCCATTGGGAACATAGTAGACAGTAAGTAAATATTTCATTACTGAAATGGCCATATAACTTAATTTGCCCAAGTTTGATTTGCCCCAGGGATGACTGAGGGCCAGAGAGGTTGTATAATATTTTCCTGCTCCCTGAAGGATGCCAGGATGACTCAGCGAACCCTCATTCTGGCATTTGACAGTGATATGCTAAGCTGCTTGGGCACTGTCTGACTTTGATATGATCCCAACTCTGACACATTTCATGGTTTTAGATACTGACAAACTCAAGCCAGGTCAGTCCCAAGGTGCTAAGAATTGCTGCAGATTCGGGTGTAGCTGGAAGAAAATACAGTTATTAACATTTGCTCACTAAAAGTAATACATGTGACTTTCTAATGTTTAGAACTTACTAAACGACAATTATACTTTTTGAAAGAAAGTCTATATAACAAACATAATGTTTACAATGCTCTCCATTTGAGGTAGCATAAATTCTGGGTATAGTTTTAATGTTTTGCAGACTTTGTTCTTAGATAATTAGTGTATTACTAAGTATATTAATTAGTGTGTTCTATTCCTGCTGTCATTTATCCCCCTAACAAATAGTTATTAACTATCTACTATATGCCAGGCACTGTTCTAGGAGTTGAGGATAGAGTAGCAAACAAAGCAGAGAGTAATTATATCAACCAACAGATAATTTACATGAAAATTACATTACTTCGGTGTAATAACACTGTCCTGAAAGTACCGTGAAATTAATAATCAAATTTAATAACCAGATCTTCTAAGTCCCACAGTCTTTACTAAGTTGTAAATATGATTGTAACATGTTATTGTGTCTTTTAAAAATGTGTACCTATAGCCCTAACTGGTTTGGCTCAGTGGATAGAGTGTTGGCCTGCGGGTCCCAGGTTCGATTCCGGTCAAGGGCATGTACCTTGGTTGCGGCACATCCCCAGTAGGGGGTGTGCAGAAGGCAGCTGATTGATGTTTCTCTCTCATTGATGTTTCTAACTCTCTATCCCTCTCCCTTCCTCTCTGTAAAAAAAATCAATAAAATATATTTTTTAAAAAAGTGTACCTATGAAACTGTGGCTTAATTATTATGCCTGGCAAAACATGATGGTAAAATCTGGGAGAGCAGGAGCCAGTTTCTCTAAACCAACATTTTGAATATTGTTTTCTATGAACTATTAATAGGTATTCAGCTTAAAAGCAAAAAGTGACTTTTTTGCATAAATAACTTTCCAAATACATCTGTGCCTCATAAATAGCTGAGCATGGAGAATGATACTCAGAGTTTCTCAAACCTGAGTATGTGATTGATTGCAAAACCCTCTTTTTAATGAACCTCTTTGTTGGACAATTGTCTTACTAAACACATTTTAGAAAAAATAGTTGCCAAGTCTCCTCTGTAATTTATTTTCAAGGCATAAAGAAATTATAGATTCATAGGAAAAAAATTAAAAAAAAGAATTTTTATCTTGTTTTATAAGATGAACAACAGGAGAATAAAAATGCACTCCAGGTCAATAGCTTTCCTTCCTAAGTAATGTCTGTATCTGACACACGTTCTTTCTTCACAGTGGGGAGGCAGCAGAGATGCCTCACTCTCTCTATGGATGGCAACGACAAACCTCACCTCCCTTAATTCATGTGTGACCTCCCGTGTGGAGCCGCCCCACTCAGCATCCCCCATTTAACATCCTCCATGGTCAGTCATCCTCCTTTTGTAAGCCTTGTTCACACAACAAACTGTGGGAACAAAAAAATTGTTTTGTTTTGCAATAGGTAGTACATTCGCCTGGTTCAAAATTTAAGAGGTACAAAAGAGAAAAATCTCTCTTTCACCTCAGTTCTCCAACCACCAGTAAAATCAATTTTGCTAATTTTTGGTGTATCCTTCCAGTGATATAGGCAACATATGGGTGTATATTTTCTCCACCCACCAATGTATAGTATACATAAATTTTACATTTTTTCTCAACAAGTTATATTAGAAATTACTTTTGACCAGTCCTTGAATGGTTTTCACATCTTTTTTTTTTTTTGCTTAATGTGTACAAAATATTCCATTCAATAGATGAGCCATAAGTTATTTCACTAGTACACTATTAACATTATTATTTCAAATATTTTGCTATTGCAGAGATTGTTGCAGAGTAACCTTGTCAAATCTATAAATTCACATGCTTGAGAGTATATTTGTAGAATGCATTCCTGAAGTATACTTTTGAGTCAAAAATATGTGCATCAGTAATTTCATAGATATTGTCAAATTACCTTCCACACGATTGAACCAATATATACTCCACCAACAATATATATGTTTCTTTTGCCTACACTCATGACAACAGTGTACCATATCATAGTATAGTTTAAAATTGAGATTTATACCTTTAAGAAGCAATAGTTTTTTTTATTGAAAATACTTTTATAGAAATCATTCAAGAATATATTGCCTACTTCCCTTGCCTTCTTCTATAGCTCATATTCAAGCTAATCCTCCTAATCTTTCTTTGATGTTTGGCTGTCCTCACTATGAACATCAATTCTGTGCTCTAATGCAGTGATACCTTAAGGGGTAGTGATGACTAGGGGCTTTTTGCTAGGCATGGGACTGGGTTCAGAATACTATGCCTCTACTGTTTTTCTGGCTATATAATTTCTTTCTGCTGTTGCTTTTTATGTAAGTGAGTATCCCCTTGGCTTCTAATCTGTTTCCTTAATTAATATTATAACATCAGAGGAAGAGTGTGAAAGAGGTTCTTAGTCTTCAAAATAATAGCTGTTTATTAAGAAATACTATTCATTAAGTGTCTTTTATGTTTCAGGTAGATGTTTATATGTGTTATCTTATTCAATTGTTATTGAGATCTTATATGGCAGATATTATTTGCATCATACTGATGAATTTTACTGATAGGCTCTTGACATTTATAAATGGGAGAACTGGGATTCAGTATTTTAATGACCTGACCAGTTTCTTCCTTCCTCCAGAAGAAGGTGTATGAGTTTTGTGACAATTGTTTTGCTCACTGTTCAAAGCCCTTTTCTCCACTTACGTTTGGATTCCCAGATGTGTTCTTGGGGCCTGGAGTTACTCTACACGTGACCTCTGGAAGCACAGGGCACTACTGCACATTACTTTACACTTAATATGCATCAAAGCCTGAAGCAAAGAGTATCTTAATGTGAACCAAAATAACTAAAGAGCCAGGTCAGCAATCATTTTAGCAATAAATGTCTGCTTCATTATATGGTGAACTCTCTAATGAAATTCCTTTCCAAAGGATTTTATGTGAAGCATGTGACAAGCAGTATATTCTGTTTTTGAACTAGCAAGGAGATTCAAAGAGCTTGGCATCTGTGGCATACAGGTGGCTGATTTATCACTTCCTATCTGGCTAAGCCACATCTGAAGTTCCTTTACTGTTGCTGTGTCACAGGATGGGACTTGGCTTCTTCTTGACCACTAAGTGCCACAGAATATAAGTGACCAAAGCTCTGAAAAATTTTTTGTTTTGTTGAGTTCAATTTGTTTTCCTGCCACTTACATTTAATGAACTAGCTCCAAAGCATTCTGTTGCAATCCTGGGAGGGGCTCATTTCCCCTCTAGCTTCTCAGTCTCCAGTACCTGTATCCTGAAAAGCTAGGTTCCTCTGAGGTTAAGAATTCAGCACCCAGGATTCAGGTCTCTTGCTATCTATATATATAAAAGCCTAATATGCAAATTGTCCCCTTGGGAGTTCCACCAGGAGACCAAGAATTTGATCACTCGCTATGATGTGCACTGATCACCAGGGGGTGACATGGAATGAAGGAAGGCCCTGGCCAGCAGCCAGCAGCTGGGGAACGGAGGCCCCGGCCAACCCTGATCCCTGGCCAGGCCTAGGGACCCTACTCATGCACAAATTTCGTGTACTGGGCCTCTAGTAAGGAAATAAGTGGCCTTAGAGTTTTTCTGGGATTGCCCTGAGGAAATCCTCTCTGGGTGGCTGCATAGCCTGTGCCCACACAGGCTGATTTTAGGGGGTACAGAACCCCAGACTTGTACAGGTGAGTCATTCCCTCACACCCTTGAAATAAAACTTCTTAGAATGTCAGACCGGTCAATTCAGGAAGAGATATTTGGTGTATATAAGCTGTAAAATGCTACCTTTTGCAATCCCCCACTCAATTATTTTTACCTTCACCAATTCCACTTTAAAAACAGGGATGATTGAAATTCCCTCTTTTAAATTTTAATTATTACAATTTTTGAAGGAAATTGTTAAGCATTCGGATTTTTCTCTTTTAATTAGAATCATCTAAGTGGGACATCACTTTCAAAACGGTTCAATGTCCATTTTGAAACCTCAGCAGAATACTCGAATTTATGATAACTAAACCTTTAAACAAAAGACAGTGAACCCAGGAGCACTTGAGAAATTTGTCCAAAGAGCCAGAGAGAAAATTGAAGAGTACCTTGAATATTTATTATATTTTAATCCTTAAAAAAAAGGAAAATAACCAATATGGACCTACAATAAAAGTAAACTTAGCAATCTGCTAGTGAGTATTGTCCGCTTTCCCCAAATACTGCCTTTTAACTGGTTTCAATTCCTTTTGCAAACTACATTGTATATTTAAAAACCACAGATAGTTAAACTCTTAGGAGTAGAAGTAACAGTTTAAACTAGTCAGGGATACTTGGTCTTCTCTTTCAAATATATTTCTACAGCCCTTAGTTTTAGTTTTAAATAATTACTTTTTAGAAATCTGAAAACAACCATTGGATGTATTAAAAAGATATGAATTTGTAAGGTGTCCAGGCTCTGTAAAATGATTTATGAATGTTTATTATGCTCTGGCTTCATATAGTGTGAGATGTGATTACAAGGTAATGAAATGGGTTTTTGTATGTGGCATGAAAAATTAGTTTCATTACTTCATATTTCTCTAGTTTGACACACTTACAAAGTAGGTCTAAGTTGTCAATTCAATGGCAAAGCTATTATCTGCATTTGGATGTCTTACATTAAAAATAAAGAATTGTTGAGATTATTTTCCTGCAATGGACACTTTGGGATGCTAGTGAAGTCTGAGGATTTCTCCATATAATTTCAACATTTTAAAAAATACATAGAGTTTTCAAAGAGAACCACTTATGTTTACATAGAATGTATTCTTCTTTCCCACTACTTGCTGTCACTTCTCAAATTGTTTGTTACCACAGGCCCACACACAACAGAGACAGGCTTCCAGGTTAGAATCAGATTGAAAATACTTTCTTTTTGGGAACTTTCCTTCTGGAAGATGTGGAAGAAGCCAGGATTTTAAGCCTAGGCCTTGACCCCAACCCTAGCTACTCTCGGATTCCTATTCTCTCCCTTCTGTCAGGAGGAAAATCCTGGTGATCGCTACTGCATTCTCATGAAATAATTTAAAAGGTTACTTGTATTTGTAAGAGAAATGGAAGCCTGTGTTGTTTAGCTAGGTTCCTTCAACTTCTGTTATTGCCTTCTGAGCGCAGTGGGTTTCATTAAGCAGACTGTGATCTTTTATTTGTCGAACCTTTTAATGGGTTTGAATATATATGTTTGTTGAAAGGGAAATACTTCATTTCCTTTTTTTTTCCTGGAGGGAACATAATTTGGAGAACTTGAGGCAATGTGTTAAGAAAATGAGAGAAGAGAGGACAGGGACAGAGAAGATGTGAGAAAGATGGATGATATCTGATATAACTTCTATTGTGCCTGCAAATGTCCACCAAAGTTATATTTCTTGGGAGGGGTGGGAGGATGGTGAAAATAGGTGGAGGTGATTTTTGTGTGCCGAGCAAGAGTATGCTTGAATTCAGGAAGCAAAAGAGTGAATAGAGCAGAATTTTACAGAAAAGTTTGTTAGTTACGTTGGGAAAAATTAATGAAGGTAGCATCAAATACATGTTGTGCTCCAAGGGCCAAAAGGGGTCTCGATGGCATCTAGGTTTCACATTTAAAGATGCTCAAAGACAGAAGGAAAGAAAAGAAATAATGATTTTGATTTAAGGTAGTTGTCACTTCCTATTATTTTACATAGGAAAATAATCTGATTCCTCTATTCCTTTTTTATAGACACAGTTAAATCTATAAAAGTCTCTCAACTGATAATTAGTCATCTGCTTGCCTCTCTCTTTCTAAAGAATCTCCTTCAGGACTCTTTTCTTTTGAGGGTTTATTGTTGACCTTGGAGGTGAATTAGCCAGCAGATAAAGCAGAGAGGCTATGGTGGGGAGTGGGTTTCTGTGGTTGGCCCTTTGGCCACTTATAAATTTTGAGATCTTAACTTTTCCAAGCTCCAATTTCTTTATTGGCAGCAACATCTCATAGGGTGGTAGGCAGTTAGACAGACATGAGCAGAACAAGGACCATGGGCCAGGTACAGAAGGTCACTAGGGAGGGAAGCCCCAGGTGCCTAGCAACAGGCAAAACTGGGAAAACAAGGACCTCACCCTCAGGGTAACCTTTCCTCCCCTAGCATATTGCTGGTCATAGGGTTTAGACCCCCTGACCTTTCATATTGCTGGTCATGTGGATCGGACCTTCCCCTGACCTTTCCTTCCTTGGCATGTTGCTAGTCATGTGGTAGACTGCCTTAGAGAAGGAACAATGGTCTGAAGAGTGGCCTCGTGTGACTTCCATGTGGGCCCTGGCAGGACTACTCCAGGAGTATCAACCCCTAGGATAACATCTAGGCCTCAGTTGTATTTTAGCCCCAGGCCCAGAAAAGCAGCAAAACTATCAGAACCAGTTGTGTTGATTTATGAACCCTGTACTGGAACAACCACTCCGTGGAGAACCTGATCCTGAAAGGACACACCTGGAAAGCTGATACATATTCTATTGGAACTGCCCCAGGGAACGTCCCTGAAATTCCCCACTCTTAAAAGCCCTTAGGACAGAGGACTCAGCGCTCTCTCCCTTCCAGGAGCATGCCCACACCTTTCCTTTTCCCCATCTTCCCCCAGGTGCATTATCTTCACCTTTCTCTCTCCAAAGCTTCAAGACCCTTCTTTGGTCTCTATAATTTGTTCCCTGAGCCCATGTCTTCTATCACTCACTTATTCTACTTCTGGAACTTTCTAAATAAACTTTCTCTTATAGTTTGTCTCGGCTGTGAATTCTTTCTTTGCCAGAACTCAAGTACTGAGGTTGCAGAACCCAGGTCCAGTCTGACTCCACTGGCCTAACAGCTGGTGCCATTTTTGCTGCCAACAACAGGATTGTGTTAAAATGTTGTTGAAAATATGTATCATTCAAATTTTTAAAAAATTTACAAACAACATAACTTAATTTAGCTAGCTTTAGTAGAAAACAAAGTTATTAAAGATAGCTTACAGAACCTTTGGGAGGGCCAGAAAATCAGACACGGTGGTCTCCTAGGCAAGAAAAATATTGAACTCACACCCTTGCTGAGCATGGACACTGCAGGCTGAGCAAGAGACACTTTCTAAACCAGCCGTGGGCAA
Organism: Plecotus auritus; assembly: GCF_963455305.1. Classification (NCBI taxonomy): domain Eukaryota; kingdom Metazoa; phylum Chordata; class Mammalia; order Chiroptera; family Vespertilionidae; genus Plecotus; species Plecotus auritus. Next base: position 65,116,637 of record NC_137772.1, on the reverse strand, counting down.
ACTACGGCCCGCGGGCCGGATCCAGCCCGTTCGGCTGTTCTATCTGGCCTGCGGAGCCGAAAGAGCAGAGGGTTCTCTTGCTCTCCCCTCCGCTCCTTTACTTTGAATTTATATTAGTTCACACAAACACTCCATCCATGCTTTTGTTCCGGCCCTCCGGTCCAGTTTAAGAACCCATTGTGGAACTCGAGTCAAAAAGTTTGCCCACCCCTGGAAACCCTATGAACCCTGTCACTCTGGCCTCTGTGCCATGCCTCTCACCCAGCATGCCAGGAAAAGGGAGTCCTGGTGCAGTCTCCTTCCCTCCTTGCTCTCTTCCAAACCCAGGCTCCTTGTGGTTTTTTTTTTGTTTGTTTGTTTGTTTTTTTGTTTGTTTTTTTAATTTAGGGAGCCTTTATTAGCTGGCCGGCTGGCCAGCTAGCCAGCCAGCGACTGCTCTGCCTTTCTCCACGCAGGGAGTCCAGAGAGCAGCCCCGACCTTTCCTGCAGGATCACTTTTAAGCACATTAACCACATCCTGTTTTTGCAGAGCAGGCAATTTAAGACAAAACAGTTTTTCCCAAGCAACGTCAGAGTCATGCCAGGCTCCTTTGGATGAGTCTGGTTGGCCTAACTAAGGCTAGGTGCCTGTGGTTGGGAAACTCAACTCTGGTTTCTACCCTGAGATGCAAGACTCTAAGAGGGAAACTCTATAAATTCAAAGATGCAATTTATGGCTGGTGGCCACAAAGCTTGACATACTACAATCTGAGACTGTATGGTGCCTGGCACATAGTGAAAACTCAGCCCTAGTCAATTTGGCTCAGTGGATAGAGTGTCGCCCCTGGAAGGTTCTGGGTTTGATTCTAGTCAAAGGCACGTTCCTAGGTTGCAGATTTGATCCCCGGCCCTGGTTGGGGTGCTTGTGGGAGGCAACCAATCGATGTGTCTCTCCCCCTCCCTTCACTCTCTCTAAAAATCAATGGAAATACACTAAGTGGCCAGATTATGATCTCTGAATGCATAATAATCTGGCCACTCAGTGTATATCCTATATAATAAAAGGCTAATATGCAAATTGTCCCCTCAACCAGGAATTCGACCAGCAGGCAGGCCAGCCAACCGCCCATGTCCCCTCCCCCTGGCCAGGCTGGCCGGACCCCACCCATGCACGAATTCATGCACTGGGCCTCTAATATATATATATAATATATATATATATATACACACACACACACACACACTGAGTGGCCAGATTATTATGCATTCAGAGACCATAATAATCTGTCCACTCAGTATATATCCTTGGATGAGGATTAATAAAACAAAACAAAACAAAAAAAAAAACAAAAAAGAAAACTCAAAGGTATTATGAAAAGAAAAGAAAACAAATTACATTACTCTTGATATGCATGCATATACCCTTTCATTAGCTCTTTCCTACTTTTTATGCACATATCAGATGTATAAAATATTTTAAAGAGCACACATGCAACTAAGTGTAAATTGCAAGACAACAAACTGACTATGTTAGATGTGTTGTGTTTTCCCTCTAGCTTCACTTTCCGCCCTTCTCCACCCTACGCTAGAGACTAGGATTCTGATCAGCAGCAGCAGGCTTCCTTAGTCTCTGAATTCTGACTGAGTTTGCCAAGGGGAAGACTAGCAGGAGATCAGAGAGAGAAAGGAGAGTAAAGATGGGATATTTATTCCCCAGGCTCTTTGCAGAATTCCTTTGGGTTGGCTCTATCCCTTGACACAGTCACATAATGTTACAATATCATCAATGAGAGGTGACAATAAGTGGTGAGTGAGAAAGATGAATAAACTCTGTCATTTAAAATGCTACTGGATTTTGTAATAGAAATACGTGTGTGTTCTTTAGCTTAGTTTCTTCATTTTTTTTGGTGGAGCCTTCTGAGGATGGTGAGTTATTATGCTTTCAGCATCTTGGGGTTCTGCTCCACTGACTGGCTTCTTTTAGCCTGAGGATGGTAACAACAACCATGGTAACAAGCCCCATGGTACTGCACTATCTTTTGTAGTTTCCCTACATAGAGACCATACCCTTGAGAGTGATACCTTAATTAAATTCTCCCCATATGGGCAATTGGACTGTGATCTCTCTTTCCTACCTGGACTCTGAATATTCGCTATTGAAGGATACTGTAGATATATATATAACAATACCCTGAAGGTTCTCTGTTGAAGGCTACTGTAGATATACATAACAATATTTGTGTAGAATTTTTAAAAACTTGTGTTTCCTACATCTTTTTTATTGTTAGCTTAATTTAAAATGCACACACAAGCCTGGCCAGAGTGGCTCAGTCAGTCGGAGTATCATCCCATGCACCAAAAAGTTTGATTCCTGGTCTGGGCACTTACCTGGGTTTCGGGTTAGATCCCCCATCAGGGGACGTAGGGAAGGTAACCGATTGATGTTTCTCTTTCACATGGATGTTTCTCTCTTTCCCTCCCTTCCTCTCTCTAAACATCTCCTTGGGTGAGGATTAAAAAAACTAAGACATGAGAATAAAATGCATACACATAGAGGGACAATGGGAATAGGGACGATGACAATAAAAGTTTGAGGAAGGCGAGCTTTCAATTCCAATAATTAATTAATTTGGTAAATATTTATTTGGTTTCTTCACAATTCCAAGCCCTGAGCAAAATTTTCAAATAATAAAATACATATGAATAGAATTCAGCTGTAAGTATTAAAGTGATAAGTTCTCAGACAAGTAGAATTTATTTTCAGCAACTTTTAAGTATATAATAGCTATTGAAATAGAAAAAAATGACTAGAATTATTTATGTGGTCATAATAAATAATTGATAACAGGAATGGAAATCTATAAACACTGTTTAGATTTTCTGGTTTCTTCTGATGGTTATTTTGAATTCTATAAAGTAATATTGCAAGCATCTTTATAAAATTACTAGGGGCCCAGTGCACGAATTCGTGCACCTTGAAAGGAACTGTGGGCCACAAGGCTGAGGTGGGCACAGGGGCGGGTCTCAGCTCATCCTCTGCCCCCCCACCTGGCCCCTCCCTCCATGGCCCCGCTCCCGCCACCACCACCACCACTCCCACACGCTGATGGCACCAGCCCCACTCACACCTGCAGAGTGATTGGGGCCAGCACCAGCAATGGGTGCGAGCAGTGGCTGCTGCCCAGATCACCCCTCTGAGAAGGGGGAGAAGCCCTCAGGGGTGATCAGGGCCTGCAGCCGCCGCTTGCACCCGCTGATGGTGCTGAGTGATCGGGACCGGTGCTGGGCACCAGCAGCTGGTGCAAGCAGCGGCTCCAGCACTGGCAGAGGGTACGAGTGGGGACAGTGCCGGCAGTAGCTGCAAGTGCCAGGTGGGACCGCGGCACACGGGAGCAAAGAATTTTCAGTGACCACCAGAGGCTCACCCTGATGACATCGACCAGTGCCCCACCTTGGTCTGGCGCCCCCGCTCACCTGCTCCACCAACTCGCCATGGCCAACACCCACCATCTTCCACACTCGCCCCCTGGTGGTCAGCGCACGTCATAGCGACTGATTGTTCGGTTGTTCCGGTTGTTCTGGTTGTTCCGCCGTTTGATTTATTTGTGTATTAGCCCTTTATTATATAGGGTAATTTTTGAAACAGGAGTATTGAGAAGGAACCATCCAATTATTTCTGGGCAACTCAATTTTCATGAGAGTAAAGCAGAAGTTAATTTGTATGGAGTTAAAATTCCAAGGGTGTGTAAGAATCACTCAGTTAACAATCAATTCTCTCTTAATTTTATACACACATGTGCACACACACACACATGCACATGCATGCTGATTAAATCTTACAATTTCAACTTTATTTTATCTAGTGATATTGTTTTTGGCTACATTTATAAAACTCTTTATATCTTATTGTGAAATGAATATATAGTAAAGTAATATATAAATGTTTCCATCAAAAACATCATTTTATGCAACTATCAAGCATGTATAAGCAATAGTGGTAGTTTAAAAATCTTTCATAATTACTCCTATTTGTATCACCCAGATGTCAGTAGTAGAGATTTTAGAAAATATTTTCATATCCTGTACTTTTTTTTTTTGCCTCTGAGGCTCCCCACCCATTTTGTCAATGGCAGTTGTCCTCTCAGAAGGAGGGCGGGTACCATCTGGAACAAAGAGGGCATTGATCAGCTGTAAGTCCGAAAGCCAACTTTTAAAATAAACTCCAGCAAGAGAGTCGAGCCTTTTAGAGAGTGAAAATAGTTTTCTAAAATGTGTGTGTGTGTGTGTGTGTGTGTGTGTGTGTGTGTGTGTGTGTATGAGAGAGAGAGAGAGAGACAGAGACAGAGAGAGACAGAGAGAGAGAGAAGAAGAAGGACAAGCAAAAGGAAAAAAAAAATTCTTCCTGTTCATGTATCAAAAGCAAAGACAGAGATCTTTGTGAATAAATCCCAAGGGAGAGGAGACAGTGGAGCGGCTCCTGGTCAGAGAGACAGACACTGAGGGAGCCCAGGGCACTCAAAGAGGAGTGTCCTGGCTTAGCCCTGAGCTAAAACCCTGGGTGTGGTGACAGCAAGTACATTTGGGTGTGGTGTTTGAAGGCTGTTAGAAAAATCATAAAAGAGAAACTGTGCAGAATCCAGCATGGTGGGATGTGGGCACTGCCTGAGAAGATTGAAGACCACCTGGCATAAGTGCTTGGTTCAACAAGGCACATCGCAGGCTGTCCTCGTATTTCCCCAATCTTTCACAATCCTACAATCAAATTCACATTTCCTCTAGAGGTCTGTTGCCTGCAAGCTTACTCCAGCCCTCTGTTAGTCCCATCTGGTTGCAAGGTACCACAGAGTTCTGAATGTGCCCTCACAGGTGAGAGCCATTGCTTCTTCTTCCCCTTCCTTTCTCATCCCAAGCTTGGAATGAATTTGGCTAGATCTTCTCACATTGTGTTTTGTATTCCTTGGTTAAGCAGATGTAAAATTCATGTCTACGAATTCTCATGAAGCTGTTTCCCATACTCCTGAGACAACTCCCAATCATTTCTTTTTGATAGTGTTTTTTTTTTTTTTTTTCCCACCCATACTCTGATTTTGCATGTTACTGGATCTAATGTTGTGGTTAAATCCTTATGACTAGCCCGCACCTCATTCCATGCTGGGGGGAGACAGATGAATGCAGAGACGTAATTCAAAGGGACCCAGGAGTCTCAGGAAATCCAGGCTGTTCTGCCTCCTCTCAGATGGTTCCAATTTTGCTAGTAGGACAGCCTTTGCCAAGTGGGGCATTAATTTTAACCATAGAAACCTGGCAAGTCAGACAATTCAGCTCGACGTTGCAATCCAGCATTGGGGACTATTAGTCTTGGATCTGATTTTAAGTGGTCTCGGAATACCGGTTACAAACAGAAAGGTTTTCCTGAAGCCAAGTCAGACGGTGGCCCTGTGTTTCCTTATCTGCCTCCAGCCAGGCAACCTGGGACCAGAGCATGTGCTTCCCCTGCAACTGTCTAATTGCATGAGAGGCAGTCATCGGCTCCGGTGTTCTTGAATTTCATTTTCTTTTATTTCGTTCTTTCATTTTTGCTTTTTTATTTATTTATTCCCAAACCAGTGCATGGCATTGGGAGATGAGGGGGTGGGGGGAAACACAAGTAATTTGAAAGATCTTAAAAAGTCTCATATTTTCCATTTCAAAGTAACCACTTTTAGCAACGTGGTGCCTATCACTTTAGAATGGGCGGTGCAGGGAGTAAGATACAGAGGGAGGGAGAATTTTATGTGCATTTCTTATTTCCCTGGAATTGTTTCAAAGCAAAATCACCAAGGCCTGGCTTTGGTATTCACTTTATCTTTGCCCCAGATGGCTGGCTGGCTTGCTCCTCCATCCTGGAGGGGGTTGTCCAATCTTCCACAACCCTACAAGCAAACCTGCATCCCCTCAAAGGGATGGTGCAAAGCCACTTCTGACTCTACCTGTGTTAGCCACCTCCTTCTGACCGCAAGGCATGGAAATGAATTTTCTTAATAAAAATGGGTGTTTTTTTATGCATACTTGTGCCACATTTGCAATCGCCAATCTGTCTATGGTTCAGTACCTCCAAGGACAAACATCTCTCTCTGTTTTTCTAACGCAAAATTCTTGGCTTCACTCTGGCATTTGTGCTCTGCTCTCCTCTTTCTATGGATAGGTCAATCGCTCCCATCTTCCACATCCAAATTATGGCAGGAACAAATCTACTAGATGCTGCTACCTTTTTTTGAACAGAATGTTCTGAGCTAAGTGACCTCATTAATCACTGGCTAGTCTCTTGGCACATGTGTGTCTGCTCTGGTCCATTTATTGGCAGCCCTTGCTCAAAAAACAGATGAAGGCTTCTTTCATAAAAGAGGCAAGATGGGAAAGGTCTGAGTGGGTGTGGCAGGCAGCATGACTAGAATTTCAGCAATGAGGTGGCCAACTAAAGAAGGGGCCGGAGAAGGTGAGAAGGGGTTTGATGGAGCGCGATTTAGGAGGTGAAAATGACAGGACAGACCTCAGTGAAAGATCATTAAACTCTTAGATTTCTGGTTTACATAAATGGGTTAGAAAGAGAGAGCAGACATATACTAGCAAAAGAGGTAGCTGGTTTGGGGATTTATTTTTAGGAATATCTAATTTGGAGAATGTGTGGAGCATCGAGGAGATATTATCTCTTTGCAAATACGAGTACATCTAGAAGTGAGGGTAGAGATCTGGCTGGAGATAATGACCTGGGAGTCGTCACATGTAGATTGCAGATTTCAGTCTATTGATTGGGAACCTATACTCTCTCAACCCTGGAATAAAACCAGATGGTGGCAAAAAGATGGTGGAAAATTGAGTTTTGAAGGGAGCACTCTTTCTTTTTAAATGTATTTCCCATCATCAGATTTATAAGTTAACTAGAGGCCCAGTGCATGGATTTGTGCACATTGAAAGTAAATTAAATAGAAGGTGGTCGGCCGGGTGGGACTGGGTGAGATGGGCCGGACATGCTTGGAGCCAACTTCCTCCTGGGGCGGTCCCTCCTGGGGCGGTGGCACCTGGGGTGGTGCTGGGACTTGAAGGGCATCTGTGGAGTGAGCAGGGTCCCTCCAGCAGGGGGGGTCCCTCGGCCAGGCCTGCGGGGATCAGGCCAGAACCGGCAGTCCGACATCCCTGAGGGGTCCTTGGATGTGAGAAGGCACTCTGCAAAGTTGCTGTTGTTCAGCAGCTCCTGCATTGAGCATCTGCCCCCTGGTGGTCAGTGCGCATCAGAGCTACCGGTCAGACAGTTGCTTAGGCTTTTATATACACTGAGTGGCCAGATTATTATGATCTCTGAACACATAATAATCTGGCCACTCAGTATATATATATATATATATATTAGAGGCCCGGTGCATGAATTCGTGCATGGGTGGGGTCCAGCCAGCCTGGCCAGGGGGAGGGGACATGAGTGGTTGGCCGGCCTGCCTTCTGGTCGAATTCCTGGTTGAGGGGACAATTTGCATATTAGCCTTTTATTATATAGGATATACACTGAGTGGCCCGATTATTATGCGTTCAGAGAGCATAATAATCTGGCCACTCAGTGTATATAGATAGCACCAGTAGTAAAAATCAAGCATTAATTCCCCCCCCCAAAAAAAAAAAAAAAAACTTAAAAAAAATAATTATGCGTCACTATGATTCCTGATAGGGTCTAAGACAAACTGGCTTGTAGGATAAAGTAAGTAATGACAATGCTGAGGAATTTCAGCTGCCAATGAGATGTATAATGGTGAAACACAGGAAATGTTATGATCCTATGCCATGTGAAAATCTGTATTCAGCTTGGTGGTGTATAAGCAGGAAGCGACTCTTCTTGGCAAAGGATGTTTAAAATGCCCTCCTCCTAGCCACAGGATAGAGATTCATTATGGCAGGAAAACACGGCTACCACAGCGATGGCGGTTCCAGACTCAGGGCCCAGAGACAGAGAGCTCCAGTATCACCCGGCCATTCCCACGGACCCATCGAGGAGGCAGCTGGCCATTTGTAAAACAGCTTTATCAGTTTTCAGCCCCCAAAGACTTCATTTTGAACAATGTGTAAGTGGAGCCTCAGAAGAAGCAAAGTTTCAATGACTGGATGCAGAAAGACTGCCAAAGGACACATGGAGACTATCTGGGTGTCATTATTTCTTAAAAGCTGAAGGGAAAAATTCCAGAAGAGCATGGAGATATTATAGGAAGTAGAGGGAGGTTTGGCAGTGCCTCCCCCACCCCTCCCACCATCATTACTGCTGAGAATGGCTTTGAAATGATACAACTCTGGTTTTTAAATCCTAGTTTTATTATTTACTATGTATATCAACTTTGAACAAGTTTTAAAACTTCATCTGTGGACTAGGAATGTTGCTTAGTATTGTAGCAAAAACTGAGCTCATGTGTGCAAAGTTCCTGGCACATAGAAAGTATTGAAATGTTTGCTATTATTATTTTTCTAAAAACTTTGTTAGTAAATACAAAAATATCTGTAAGAACTCTTTCTAGATTCCCTTATTAAGTTACTCATCTCCATTTACTTCTAAGTTTCAGTCTTTCCACCACAAAATCTTTCTTACCGAAATCGTTTAGATTCTTAGGAGCCGCACCATACCATTTGAGGTGAATTGACTGCAGTTTTGAGGAGCAAATTTTTTTTTTTTTTTTTTTTTTTTTTTTTTTTTTTAATATATTTTATTGATATTTCACAGAAAGGAAGGGAGAGGGATAGAGAGCCAGAAACATCGATGAGAGAGAGACATCGATCAGCTGCCTCCTGCACACCTCCCACTGGGGATGTGCCCGCAACCAAGGTACATGCCCTTGACCGGAATCGAACCCGGGACCCTTGAGTCCGCAGGCCGACGCTCTATCCACTGAGCCAAACCGGTTTTGGCTTGAGGAGCAAATTTAATGACTTTCATTTTTCTTTAAATCTTAAGTGATTGTTAGATTTAAACACATGTTAAAGATTCTATTTTGTGTGTGGATCTGGCTGTTACTTGATGACTCGGTGGCCCAGGTTTCTGTGTGGTATCTGGAGGGACTAGGAATTTGTGGTTGGGTGGATGATCGCACTACCACTGCTGCGTGTTTGAGATATTTGGACTACTTTGGGCAATGTAGCATCTTGCTAGCAGCTTCTTTCAAGTTCATTACCGCTGTTGCAAACTTCAAAAGGTCTTCCCAGCTCTTTGACTGTTGGGCTTTTTACAAAGCCAGAGCCAGTCTAAAATAAATCACTAGGCATATGCTGATGACAGAAAATGACTGTAGAGTTATCTTCCCATTTAGGCTTTATTGTTATATTTAGAAAGTGAACTTCCCATGACCTTGACATAGCTGCCCTATATTATTTTGGTCCTCAGTTATATTTTGCTGTGTAAATACTCTAAAAGTTATTTCCCTAATGGTCAACTATGCTAGCTAGAGGGCAAATTCCTGAGGGACCTAGACTGGCAGCAAATTCACTCAGAGTGGAGGGAAGACAAATCACTAAATACATTTTGTCGAATTAAACCAACTTAATGGATGTATAATGAAAACCACTGTCAGTTTTATTGCATCAGAAAATGTTTTCAGCTAAAGTTCATTGTAACCAAACCTGAGGTAAAATGAAAAGAAACTCATTCTCCCAAGACAACTGGAATCTTCACTCCTGAGATTTGCTGTCTTCCCCAGAAGTAGACATGTAGATTGAGGTTTGTGAGAGGGCCAGCCAGGCATGTGGGCACTGAAGTGTGTGACCCTTTTCCTACCCAAGTGTATAGAGTAAAGAAAAAGTTATCTAAAAAATGATGTTTATTGGCTCTGACTCAGCAATACGGTCTTGGACCCATATGAACACATAAAGCTTTGGTAACCAAGTATGATTAACGACTCACCTCCTGTGTCCTGTCCATGCAATTTTCCTGACCCCCACAGGGATGGAGAAAAGGAACTTGGATCTCTCTATACCATCCTATATAATAAAAGGGTAATATGCAAATTGTCCCCTCGACCGGGAATTCAGCCGGAGTTTGACTAGGGGGCGGGGCAGGGCAGGCCCACCAACCGCCGGGGCCCCTCCCCCCGCAGCCAGCCCAGCACGATTGGCCCCGATGGGGCGGGCCCACTGGACCCCACCAGAGCATGATTTGTGCAAGAGGCCTCTAGTTTATAAGATAACAGAATAGTCTGAAACTCATTCCTGGCCAGAGAAGGTAAGCACAAGCTTAGCTAAGTTTGAAGCCTACACTAAATGTGAAGGGCCAGGCTGGCTGTAAAAGGGTGAATCCTTCCTCTAGGTCAGTGGTTCTCAACCTTTCTAATGCCGCGACCCTTTAATACAGTTCCTCATGTTGTGGTGACCCCCAACCATAAAATTATTTTCGTTGCTACTTCATAACTGTAATTTTGCTACTGTTATGAATCGTAATGTAAATATCTGTGTTTTCCGATGGTCTTAGGCTCTACAGCAGCGGTTCTCAACCTGTGGGTCATGACCCACAGGTTGAGAACCGCTAGCAGGGTCGCCTAAGACCATCGGAAAACACAGATATTTACATTACGATTCATAACAGTCACCACAACATGAAGAACTGTATTAAAGGGTTGCGGCATTAGAAAGCTTGAGAACCACTGCTCTAGATTGTAGATTTTAAGACTTTAAGATTAGAATAGCGGGAGAGAACTGTCAAATATGAACTCTGCCACTAGTAATTAATAGCTTCCAAATATGGTAAACTGGATTTCCCGTTGTTGCCTAGGTAATATATTCATATGAAATCTGAATTAATATAGTCATACTGATGAGATCATTTTCTCTTTTTTTTTTCTCTTTGTATTCTTGGTTATGATCCACTTTATTAACCAAAACTTCAAGTTTATACCATGGAACCCAACCATGATAAAATCTAAGGATCTAATTGTTAAGAGAGAATGTCTCCTCTCTTTTCTTTACCCATTATAAATTCCTTTCTATTTTAGAATACATTTTAAAATTTGCAATATATGATTTACTCAACATACCTTATAACACTAATTACAATAATTATATTTCAAGTGTTTTTAGAAGTCATGGCTTTGTACTACTCTGGTTATCTTGGTTATAAAAACATTGACGTTACTTAGAGGTTATAGCCTTTTCAAATATTTTAGAATGGTATTAAACAATGGACTCATTCAGTTTCAAACAATTACCTCAGGCTTTCATTCCCTGCATTCCAGCCAATCACTTTTGAGTGGTCCATTTGTCTCTGGCTACCCTGGTATTTTCCTTCTCTAGTCTCCCTTCTCTTTGTATCCCATTCACCCACAGGGAATTGGGTAATCTATATAAATTATCTCTTCCCTTCATTCACTGATCCAAGGAATATGAGCTGCATTGCTAATTTTCTAACAAGTAAAATGTAGAGTGTTGATTCTGGATTGAGAATGAATGAGCCAGTGGTAAGAAGTGGTGGCTTAAGCTATACTCTGTATTTCTTATGAGGCAGCAAGGCTCACTCATTATGCACAGAATTATGGAAAACAAAACAAAGTACAATACAACACATTGGCAATTAATTTAACCCTGTGCCTCTCAACAGAAACAAGAACAGTTAAGAATCTAAAGCCAGTCTTCAAGAGTTTCTAAACATTTGGCATCTACCTCCTTGCCAGTAATAATATACTAATTAACACTTTTGTTCTTCTTTACAAACTTTATGTAAGTTATACACAGCACACAGTATGGGACAGGGAGTACAGTAGTCCTGAGTCTTTAGGACAAGCCATGCAGGAAGTGATAGAAAGAGGATTCCATTCATCAAGTTACAGCCTGTTCACTTTTCAAACCACTAGGACATATGCTGTTTATCTGTTCCTTTCTTATTTTATATGGATCTCTTAATTCAGGGCAAATCACATTACCATCTGTGCCAATGGTAAAAAATAGAAAATATAATTCCTGCTACTTTGTTGCTCTACAAGTGAGTAAGTGAATTGCAAGTATCTTTGTAGAAAGTATTTACAGATCTTGACTCATTATTAAATTAGACAACCCCCACTAATTTCACTGAATTGCAATCAACATATAATACTGTATTAGTTTAAGGTATATTACAAAATGATTTGATATATGTATATATTGTGGAATAATTGCAGTAAGTTTAGTTAACATCTACCACCTCACATAGTTACAAATTATTTTTTTCTAGTGATGAGAACTTTTAAGATCTACTCTCTTAGCAACTTTCAAATATACAATACATTATTGTTAACTATAGCCATCATGTTTTACTTTGAATCCCCAGAACTTATTTATTTTATTATGGGAAGTTTATAGCTTTTGACTCTTCACCAATTTCCTGGACCCTCCAACTATCTGAATTAGACACTTTTAAAGCTTAAATTTTAATTCATATACACCAAAACACATGATGAAGAATATACAGGATGAAGAAGAAATTCAATTATTAGTTTAACTTTAAAGAAGTTAATTCTATTTTTATAAAATTATAAATAATAACATTGAAGATCCTCATTGGTTAGTTCAAAGGAATAAAACATTGAAAACACATTGTTTCACATTAATAATATGATCCCACAAGGTTCAGTTATTAGAATCAAACACATTGAAGATATTGTCTTTTCTCTGGAAAATCTGTCTAAAGTGTATCTTTGAAATCTCCATAAAGAAATGACTCTCAAACCTGGTAAGATCATCTTGCAAACACAGGCAGTTTAGATAGCTGCAGCATGGTATTTCAAGAATTTGAACTTTTGATGACCAGTCTATCACTAACTGTGTAAACAGCAAAGAAGGAAAAAGATTACTATAAAATTGAATGTATATTTTAATAAAAATACATATTTTGTCTGAGAATTTTCTAATATTAATATTTTGCTAGTGGTGTTTAGTATATCATCTTGTTGGAAAGCAGAGTCCTTAGCTTCAAGACATAATCTTTCAAATTTGTACTTTCCTATCAATGTGGGTTGTCAGAAAATCTTTTGGATTAATAATTGTCAGTGTAATGGGAGGTCCTGTTAGAATCCAGGGAAAAGGGTCATATGAAAAAAAGGATATGAAACACTTCCTTGATAAAGAGAGAAGGGGCAGAGTTTTATTTTGCATTGGGAATAAGAATTATGGGCAAACTCTCATTTGCTTATCTTTACAATGGCCTAAGTGCTGTAGATGAAAGAAAAATGAGAAATTTCCCAAGTATTTCATGAAAAAGGACTAAATATTGATAAGAGATTCTATCTCAATTCAATTAAACACAATCTTGAGTGACACAACAGTGCACCAAGCTTTGTGACAGTACAGAAGCATAAAAAGAGTTTCAACACTTAAGAAACTTACAATGTTATCACATAGACAAACATATTAAAAACATGTCCCACAGCCAAGGATAATGACACAAACCCCATTTGTATTCAATAGATATTGGATTCTGTCTTCACAATGTTCAAGTTCCTCTCTGTGAAATGCAGTGAGAGCCTTTTAGTTTCCTCCCTGCAACATCTGAATTTCCTAGGCCAACTTTGAGGGCCAACATCCTTTTTTTTTTTTTTTTTTCATTTTAAAAGCTGTCATTTTAATTGGAAAATATATAATATCTACCAAAAGTTTCTGAGCACTGGGGATTGATTTTTAGCCATTTCTGACTTCTATTGAATACCCACTACATTGGTTAATACACTAAATATTCAATAAACTTCTGTAAAAATAAAAGAAAATATTTACGTAAAAGAATGAAGGAGAGAACAGTTTAGTATCTCATACACACACACACACACACACTCTGTAATGGTTAAATGTATAGCTTAAAAATTTGAGACCTGGGTTAAAAATCCAAGTTCTACCTCTTACTACCTGTGTGATCTTGGGCAAGATGCTTAACCTAAGTGGATCTTATTTTCTTTATTTGCAAAATGGTCAATATGAGTACATATTTGATGAAATTTTGTGAAGATTAAATAATGTAAGTAAAGTGTGCAGCATAATTCCTTGCACAAAAAAGTACTCAATAATGACTAACTACTATATTATTTGCCACCTGCCCATGTTTAAAAAAATCTGTGGCAACTAACACTAAGAAACAGTTATAATAAGACAAGATAAGAACCAGGATATAGAATTGACAGTTAACTTTTTCCAAATTCTTTAATAAAATAAGTGAAATTGATTTGTAGCTCAGAAAAACATGCCCCAAACAAGGTAATATTTTATGGAAAAGAAAGATAGATTTTTGCTGCATGTTCAAGAATTGTGTTAAAATTTATTCTTTACAAATTTATTTGAGTTAGGTGACAATATTCTAAAACAGAGAATGAAAAAAACCTCAAAACACCAATGCAACAAATTTAGAAAGAATGCCTTCAGGTTCTTAGTTAATAGTTAATTAATCTGAAGGGTAGTTGATTAGGTTTTTGTCTAGTCATAGGAAAATGCATTCTCTAGAAATCCAGATGTTTGGTCCTAAAAAATGCTGACTTGGTAACTGACGAATTTTTCTTAATTATTATTCTATATAATAAAAAGCTAATATGAAAATTGACCGAACAGCGCAACAACCGGTCACTATGACACACACTGACCACCAGGGGGCAGATGCTCAATGCAGGAGCTGCCCCCTGGTGGTCAGTGTACTCCTGTGCTGCTCAGAAGCCGGGCTCACGGCTGGTGAGCGCAGCGGTGGTGACAGGAACCTCTCCCGCCTCTGCAGCAGCACTAAGGATGTCTGACTGCTGGCCTAGGCTCTCTCTGTCAGACATCCCCCGAGGGCTCCTGGACTGTGAGAGGGTGCAGGCTGGGCTGAGGGACCACCCAAATACTCAAATTTCATGCACCAGCCCTCTAGTAGTGAATAAAAACACTTCTCAGAGGTGCTCAGCTCAATGGAACTATGCTTGCCTCCACCCAACTACTCATCAAAACCTGTTCAAAGATTCTAAAACCTGCTATATTTTAAAACTTATTTTAGGAGTCTGGCCCATTAATCTCTAGGTTAGCTTTGCTAATATCAGCCCAGTTTCTAAGTTTAAATATTTCTTAACTGTGAGAGTGTGCTATTTGCCCCATCTACATCTCTTCCAAGATCATAATATCTAACTGGATTGATACTCTCCATGAAGTTACACTCTAACCATTTCCTGGCATTTTCTAATGAAGGAAGGACCTATAGCTTCAGTGCCTTCTCTTTAGTTCCCCATTCTTTCTGCTTTAAAATTAAGTCACTACTCCAGATATGAGACCTGGTTTTCAGTTGGTCCCTTGTGCTCTCATAATAAAGTATTTTTGTTGGTGTCCAGCATTTCTTTGGCATCCCACTATGTTTCTATGATAATACTTCCAAGTTCTGCTGTCAGGTATGTGTAGCCTATTTTGATGTGACTTTTCTATTGATCCCTACACATCAAAGTTGGCCTGGCAATCCTGCCCAATCAGGGCTGGGAGGAGAGTGGTCACACCTATTACATGGTCCTATAAGCCATGTTGGTGCCTGTAAGCTCACAACACAACTCAAGGATGACGGCAGCCTCCGTCCAAATTCATGATCCTGTTCCTTCACCTATGACTGCCTTTCGGGGCTTTTGAAAATCTTGGGTTGGCTCTTGTCTGAAACACAGTTTAAGTACTGTGTCTCAACTGCTCAATGGCATTTCTGAACTTGTACATTTAGCTCTGAGCCCAGTCATTTCCCTCAATTTAATGTGTGGGTCTTCAGCCAGTTCCAAAATTTTCCAGGGGCACTGATTTATCACGACTTGTGCTTCAATACCAAAATATGAACATAGCCAACCACCAAGTCAGTTGGAAGGAGTAAGGGAAGTAATTTCAGAGGAGGAACACTTCACACTGAATGATTTTCTAAATTAAGGTGATGGTTGGACAAGATCTTGACATTGGTAAGAGGCCATTCCAAGTAGAAGAACTTCATAAGGAGAGGCAGGTAAATAGTTTTGTTTTTTTTTCTTTTGAAGGAAGTCAAGCAAAACAGTTTACCAAGGAGTTTCAATTTGGATTTACGGAGTTTAATACAAATTTCATAGTAAATTTTGAATGTAAAAATAAAGAATTTGACAGGATATTATTATTTTTTAATTTAATAAATCTTTATTGTTCAGATTATTACAATTGTTCCTCTCTTTTCCCCCATAGCTCCCTTCACCCAGTTCCCACCCCACCCTCTGCCCTTACCCCCCCACCACTGTCCTCAGCCATAGGTGTACAATTTTTGTCCAGTCTCTTCCCACACCCCCCACTCTCCTTTCCCCCCAAGAATTGTCAGTCCACTCCCTTTCTATGCCCCTGATTCTATTATAGTCACCAGTTTATTCTGTTCATCAGATTTTTTTATTCATTTGATTTTTAGATTCACTTGTTGATAGATATGTATATGTTGTTCATAATTTTTATCTTTACCTTTTTTTTCTTATTCCTTTTCTTAAAGAATACCTTTTAGCATTTCATATAATACTGGTTTGATGGTGATGAACTCCTTTAGTTTTTTCTTATCTGTGAAGCTCTTTATCTGACCTTCCATTCTGAATGATAGCTTTGCTGGGTAGAGTAATCTTGGTTGTAGGTTCTTGCTATTCATCACTTTGAATATTTCTTCCCATCTGGCCTGCATAGTTTCTGTTGAGAAATCAGCTGACAGTTGTATGGGTGCTCCCTTGTAGGTAACTAAGTGTTTTTCTCTTGCTGCTTTTAATATTCTCTCTTTATCTTTTGCTCTTGGAATTTTAATTATGATGTGTCTTGGTGTGGTCCTCTTTGGATTCCTTTTGTTTGGGGTTCTGTGCGCTTCCTGGACTTGTAAGTCTATTTCTTTCACCAGGTGGGGGAAGTTTTCGGTCATTATTTCTTCAAATAGGTTTTCAGTATCTTGCTCTCTCTCTTCTTCTGGCACCCCCATAATTCTGATGTTGGTATGCTTAAAGTTGTCCCAGAGGCTCCTTACACTATCCTCACATTTTTGGATTATTTTTTCTTTTTGCTTTTCCGGTTGAGTGTTTTTTGCTTCTTTGTATTTCAAATCTTTGACTTGATTCTTGCGATCCTCTAGTCTGCTGCTAGATCTCTGTATATTTTTTTTATTTCAGTCTGTGTATGCTTAATTTCTAGTTGGTCCTTTTTCATATTCTTGAGGGTCTCGCTAAATTTATCGGCCTTTTCTAGAAAATTCTTGAAAAACCTTATAACCATGGTTTTGAACTCTATATCCAGTCGTTTGCTTTCCTCCATTTCTTTCACTTGTGATCTTTTTCTTTGTCTCCGCATTTTGGCTGCTTCCCTGAGTTGATAGAGTGGCTTTGTGTGCTAGGTGTCCTATAGGGCCCAGTGGCTCAACCTCCCCAATTACCTGAGGTGGACACTCTTGGTGCACCCTTTTGTGGCTGTGTGCACAATCTTGTTGTAGTTAAGACTTGATTGTTGTTGGTATCACTGGGAGGAATTGACCTCCAGGCCACTTGGCTGTGAGGATCAGCTGTGTCTATGCTGGGAGAACTTCTGTGCTGGAGACACCCTTATGAGACAAGACTTGCAAAATCCTCTGTGCTTAGCTTGGATGGGGCAGAGTCTCAGTGTGGAGCAGACAGCATTGGTTTCCTGTCAGCCCTGCCCTAATAGGCCTCTGTGTCTCAGTGTCCCATGGTAATCACTGCAAGCACCTCTGAGAGAAAGCTGTCATCGAGTTCCGCGCACTGCCAGACAGTCCATTTTCTCCCCAAATGCGTCTGGGTCCTCAGAGTCTTGCCCGGAACTGGAGTTCAGTGTAGTCAGGAGCTTTTGTCTCCCTCCCACTTGAGAAAGCCAGCTGCGTACTCAGTTGCCCGCCTTCTCCACTCGCGTGCCTTGGTACCTCTGCCTTCCGCAGTTCCTCTGAGTCTTAGTATGCTTTTTTCTTTCCTGACAGTCCAGTTTCACTCTGTATCAGTCTGGGTCCCCAGATTCTCGCCCAGAACTGGAATTCAGCGCAGTCCGGAGCTTTTGTCTCCCTCCCGCTTGAGAAAGCCAGCCACGCACTCAGTTGCCAGTCCTCTCTGTGCACGTGTCTCAGTACCTCTCGACAGGATATTATTTATCCAAGGAGGATATGTTGAAAAATTTTAGAAGGCAAACATTCATTAAGTGCCCAGTGATTTTACTGGTGCTGGAGAACAAAGAATAACAAGAGTAATATATGATATTTGCTCTCAAGGAGCTAACTTCCCAGTAGGGGAAGCAGAAAAACAAATAAATTATTTTTATGTTCGTTGGAGCTCTTTCATCCAATGCAATTTGGTCCAGAATTTGGTTTATTAACCAAATAAATATTTGGTTGTAGGAGTGAATTTAAAAGTACCTTTTAATATTTTACTTTAAAACAAAATTTTACATTCTTTCACTGATTTTTTGATATGTCACATTATTTTTCTAATGCAAACCACATTCGCAATGCATGGTGTGGTTTAATATCTGTATTTTTTTAAAAGTGTAATGAAAAACAAAAGAAACTTGCAAAATAATGGTATAGATGTATAGATCCTCCTAGAGTTGCATTAACTTTGTAAACTAGTATTACAGTTATGTCAACATTTAATTTGATAGTATTATATTTTAGCACTCAACTTCATTCAGTCTTTTAAAAAATATTCACAAATGCTTTCACTGAAACAACTCTCTTTTCATATAGTGTTTCATTAATTCTAACATAAAATTTAATTATGTAATTAAAATAGAAAAGACAACTGGTTGGGGAAGAATGTTACCAATGTTTGGATAAACTTGGACTCAATTGGCAGGAACAGAAGTTTGTGGTTATACTGGAGAACAGCTGAAAGCTGGGAAATTTTAGCATGCTTTGGGCATTAGCCATATTTTTTTAAAAATATATTTTATTGATATTTTACAGAGAGGAAGGGAGAGGGATAGAGAGCTAGAAACATCGATGAAAGAGAAACATTGATCAGCTGTCTCCTGCACACCTCCCACTGGGGATGTGCCCGCAAACCAAAGTACATGCCCTTGACCGGAATCAAACCCAGGACCCTTCAGTCCGCAGGCCGACGCTCTATCCACTGAGCCAAACCGGTTTCGGCTAGCCATATTTTACAAAGGGAATGGACAATACCAATAATGTCGTTTAGGTATATTAATTGGAGCTCCATTAAGAACTCTTCTATAGTACTAAAACCGAGGTATGCACAAGATGTTATGGGCACATAGTTTAAGAGCAACTGAGTATTTATCAGATTAGGTAGGTCAGAACCTTGGGAAGCATCAACTTGGGAAGCATCCAACCTTTTGTAAACAACAAAAGAATGAAAAATCAAATTATAATAGCTTTAGTAGAACCTGTTTTGCTTAGTTAGAGTGAGAGAGAAAATAGCTGGGAGTCCAACAGAACCTGGAAAACAGTGAAGAGGTAGCAGGGGCACAAAAGGGCATCTGGGAGCCACTGAAAAGAAATCATTTTACTACCACACATTTCCACAGATTTTCCTGAGATCAGTGCTTCTCCAAAGTGCAGAACAATACAAAGTGGTGATTTAAAAATAAATATTTTAATTCAGTTTCTTGGGTAATAATTGCAAGTTATTTATTAAGAAACATAGAAAAAAGAGTGAAGAAACAGATGGGTTAGCACATGTTTTTCAGGAAAGAAATATAAAGTTTCTGTAATAAAAATGAGGTTGTTACTAATTAAAAATTATATGTGTATAAAACAATTTCTATGTATAGACACTGTAGAAAATTTAGAAAGTTTTACAACAGAAAACTGCATACATATACCAGAAATAAAAAGTTATTTATAATTTTATAATTTTGTTTCATATCTCCTTTTTGTATTATATACACACATATATAAATGAAAGCATACTAAACTTTTTTCATTTAACAATATATGGTGGCTATTTTTCACAATAATAGATTTTTTTTGAGGCATTGGATATGATTGTGATCAAACTGCTGAATTTTAGTGTTGAGAACACTGCTCTTGTTCTCATCTTTTATTTATATTGCAAAGGGTATAGAATTTTATTAGTCTTTTTCAGCATCTATAGAATTGACTAAACATATCACCTCCTTTAATTGGTTGATAGAATGAAATACCTCCCTTCCCTCAAAGTTTAATTCATTTCTATTCTATTTAAATATTTTGATTTTTCCAAGTAATACATATATATAGTTTAAACAATAAAATATATTTACAAGACTGATATTGAAAAAGAAGTCCCTGAGCTCCAAATTTCCTATACCCATGTGCTCTTTCACAAGCCCTGTTGGTAATATCTTTTGGCATTTACTTTCTCATATTTTATAATGTTTCTTAATTTGTCAATTTTAGTTATTATATATTTATTTCTTATGTTTCCTCTCTATTGTTTCAACATAATATTGTTAGTTTTGTTGAATTTTTTATCAGTGTTTATCTTACTATGACTATGTTCATACTGTTCAGAGCTGAACCAAGTGACATAGTTATATTATCTCATTTGTGCAATTTTTGTTTTTCCTAGAGTTAGTACTGTAATTCCTGTTTTTATTATTTTTCAAAATTATTCTTTTAATCTTCACCCAAGGATACTTTTTCCAATATTTCCAGAGAGAGTGGAGGGAAGGAGGAGGGGAAGAGAGAGAGAGAAACATTGATGTGAGAGACACATCGATTGGTTGCCTCTCACATATGTCCCTACTGGGGCTGGGCAACAGAGGTATGTGCCCCTGACCGGGAATCAAACCTGTGATTCTTCAGTCCATGGGCCGTTGCTCTAAGTAACAACTAAGAAAAGCTGGCCAGGGCTATTTTCATTTTTATTTGCCTAGATTTACATATCACAATCATATCAAACTCTCCAACTTCAAAAGGATCAATACGATCCTTTTAAATTCTAGTTTCCACGTCAAACACGTTTGGTGCTTTATCAATTTTACCCTTTCAGTCTCACCCTAGTAAGCATCCATTCTTGACCCCTCCATCATTACACTCCAATGTGAGTTAGTTTCTCTGCACAGCAGGTAACCTGGAACTTCTCTCTCCCCTGTTCTACGTCTCTTATTTGGAAGATTCAGGGTCTTACTCGTATTTTAGTTTATGTCTTCAGTGTACAGTAACTTCTTCCTGAGTTGGGAGATCAATTTTTTAGGACTTGAATTTCTGAAAATGTTTAAATATATTGTCATACTTGATTGGTAGTTTGACATTGATTGATAGTTTGGTTGAGAACAGATTTTTAGGTTGAATAAAATTTCCCTCAGAAATTGGCAGGCATTGCTTCATCATCTTCTAAGTTCATATGTGGTTGTGGAGTTGTCAGGTGATATTCTGATTTCAAATCCATTTTTTTTCAAAATCTATTTATTTTCCTCAGAAAGTATTTATTATATTCTGCTTATCACCAATGCTCTGGAATTTCATGGAGATGTGCATTAAAATTGATATTTTTCATTTATTTTGTTGAGATTCATTTTGCAAACTCTTATTATTTAATTTTGAAAAAAAATTATTGAAATAATTTTAGATCCTATCCTCCTATCTGCCTCCCGCCCCCTATATATTCTCTTTTCAAACTGATTTGTTGGGTATTTTATTTTCTGAACTGACCTTTTAATCACCTGATTTCTCTGTGCCAACATTTTCTTTTTATTATGATTTCAGTATTTGTTTTGCATGAGCCGTTATAGATGTAGCATGCTCCCTGAGCAGTGAGAGCCGCACCACCAACATTGTTCCTGGGGAACTACACTCAGCATCAAGCTGCACAGCTTTGGACTGTGTCTGTGAGCATCTATTATTTTTGGTGCATCTGTTAGGAAGCTGTGTCTAAGATATCAGAAAAGCCTAAGAGAGCTCACAAGGGTGTTATGCCTAATGTAAAACTGGACTTAATCAAACGTTTCAATCATGTAAACAAAATAAAGACATTGTGTGTGCATTGGATTTTGGGTCTGGGAACACTAAAAAAATCTTCCTATAAATTAATGATAATGGCTTCTGTGCTTTATGCCATTTTGGTTTATGTAAGGTTTGATAGGAATGTTCTATTTTGGGGTATCAGGAGAAACCTGTATATAGAAGTATGCTACCCAGATATTTTTCATTCAGAGAAATTCAGTCAACATTCAACACATATTTAATGTAATGTTGTTCCTAAGTAAATGATTACTAAATATCAGAAGAATGAAGGAACATAATTTATGTATATAAAACTGGTAATATGCACTGAAATTTAGAATAAAAAATAGCCAAATACAAACACTAGACTTTTTATGTGACACTAAACTGCACATTTAGGTAATGGGATTCACTTAAAAGAGATTTAAAAAATGAACAAACAAAACAAATAGAATCAGAGATACAGAGGACAGAGTGCTGGTTGCCAGAGAGTAGGGGGGTTGGGAGACTGGATGAAAAGAGTGAAGGAGTTGAGGAGTACAGATTGGTAGTTACAAAATAGTCATGGGAATGTAAAGTACAGCACAGGAAATATAGTCAATGATATTGCCAGGTGGATAGTGGAAATATCAGGGGGAACACTTTGTAAAGTATATGATTATCTAACCATTATGCTGTATACCTGCGACTAATACAAAATAATATTGGATGTAAACTGTAATTGAAAAAGATTAAGTTAAAAAGTAAAAGAGACGATAAACTCTGTTCATATGAGATTGAGCTGAGCACATGAGAGAAAAAAGAAACAAAGTTAAGTGTTATTTAATTTAACTGAACTCATATAAATACATGTTTTTGCTAACAAGATTGTTAAAAGGAGTGGGGGTCACTCTCCACACTGATTGTGATGTGATTGGCAACATGACAGCCCTGGCTTAGCCCTAGCAAATGCCCTGGGTGGAGAACCAGGCTGGTTAAGGATAGTCTATTCTTTATTTATCCTTATTTTCTCAGAGAAATGTACATCAAGAGAAATAATGAAAGGGAAGAGGTGAAAGGGAGTTACCACACTATTGAAATTCGAGTACTCATAAAATTCTTGTTTAAAACTTCAGAAAATAAACAGGGATGCTGCCAATAATTACACAGGGACACGGGACTTAAGCTAACCAGCACTGTTCCAGAAACCAAAATGTGTACTCATCCTCATTAAAATCCTCTGGAACAAGAAGTCTTAACCAACTTTGACAGGAAGGAGAGTTTCAAAAATAATACAATTGATTGACAATGAATTTTGTCTCAGCACTTTTATCTCAAATAGTTTTCTATGGAAATTTATGGCTTTATATTAATTATCTAGCTAGCAACCAGCACACCTAAAAAACAAACTGTAGAATGATTTTTTTTTTATCACATATACATTTTCCAGAAGAAAATAGTCAGGAAATAGGCAGGGAGTTCTAAAAGAAAAATCCAACTCATAAATTTCTGGGAACATTTTTTATTTTTCTTCTTGGTTATTAGAATGTTAAATGTTAGAAAATGAAATTTTCCCTACAAACATTTCTGGTATGTAAAATGACTTTCAAAAAGCAAAGCTCACTGAAAAATGATTAGTTGTTAAGGCAAAGGAAACAGGACAGTTACTAATGCAAAGGAAACATGAAGATTGACATAAGGCATCGTTTCTCCTTACAATGTATCTATATGCTAGGTATCTTTTCAAGTTACAAAACACAGAGTTTTGAAATTACCTGTTTAGAATTTTACCTACTACAGAATCTACCATGATGTGCTGGAATGCACAACTCCAAGTCTTCCATATATTTAATATAAACAATCCAATAAGCTGCTCAGATCCCTTTCATGATTCCGGTTATAAATTGACAGTGATATATTCAGATCGGAATGAAACTGTAGGCTTATGTGGCAGGCTCCCTATTCAACAAGCCTCCAAAAAATGTTCCTAGGTTTTACTTGTTGCAAAATTGAAGGGTAAAACTACACGTTTGAGAATTGTCAGGTTATAGTCCCAAAACTGTTCCAGAATTGAAAAAAAGAAAAATTAGAATTCCTTTTTGAGGCAAGAGATAGTGGTTAGGTCAGTCTCTATTTCTTGAGGTCGTTTGTTATGAGAATGGATATGTTGGGGGGGGAAGAGGAAATCCTGTTACACAGAGAAAGTGGGAGAAAGCAGTAAGGAAATGGAAAGGGAGAGCTAAGAAATGAGAGTTTCTTGCTTAATGCAGTTTTGTTTTGATTTGACTTACTGTCACCTGGGAAATATGGTGGTCTGGGGATATCAAAGGTAGATTTTTCTAAGAGAATGAGATATGAGTCATAAAAAAAAAAGATATGAGTCATTCTTTGTGGGCAAAAGTGCTGCTAACTGCCACTACCCTCTGGGTTCATGTGGTTGGACTGTTTTTTGTTGTTGTTGCTTTTTATTTTTTCATCTCCTATGCTCTGCAACATCCACACAATGTCTCTTGCCAGGATACTCAGGCAAAAACTTGAAAACCTGGTTCCTTGGGCTAATAGATAATGCACAAAAGAGTCATTTTATTCTCTGTGCAGAGCTAATTGACCTACACAAGAAACAAAACTTCAGGGCAGGCTTCATTAACACCATGGCCTACCCAAATGAGATAACAAGTCTAGATCTAAAACGGCATGATGCTAGCTGCATAAATGTGATTTTTATACTAACGGTCTCAATAAATTGGAGATACTACTAAAAAGGTTTTACTTTTCCAAATGAAAATGATGATAGTAAAGAAAGCAAATAAAATAGAAAAATGTGGAAAAAAAAAAGAAAATGTGAAACTTTTTCCCTACTCCATAGTCCAGGAATAATGACTATATGTATACTCATCTAGACGTTTCTGGATATGTACATTTATAACAAATAGAGATTTACAAATTTAATCTGTATTGGATTATATGAAACATGCTGCTCCATTTGCCTGCTCTTATTTCTACTTATTATATTATTATATTGCTTGAGTACACAAAGACCTATATAATCTTCTTAATTCAAATTATGAACTCATCATATTTTATGTCAATAATTCCCTATTGATGTACATTTCACTTGTTTTCAAATCTTTGATAAAGTAAACAAACTTCTAACAATAAATGCATTGTATGTACACATCTTTTCATGCTTGTCCTATTATTTCTTTGGAATAAATTCCTAGGATTGGCGTTAGAAGAACTATGGGTGAGTACATTAAAATTTAAAAAAAAATTATTTAACGCAGGTTTTCCCTCTGAAAATGTCTTTGTTTTAGTCTTTTTCTGAATGATACTTCTGCTGTGCGTAGAATTCAGATTGGTCTGTTGAAGAAAATATCCTAGTCTTCTGAGTAAGGTTACTATTGAGAAGTCAGCTCCCAATCTGATAGTTGTTTTTGAAGATAATTTGTCTATTTTTCAATGGCTGCTTTTAAATAATTCTTTGTCTTTGGTTTTCTATACTTATGCGCAAATGTGTTCAAGTATGGATTTCTTTCCTTTTTAAACTTGATCCTTAAATCTAATGTGTTTCATCAGTTCTGGAAATTTCTAAGTCATTACCTCTTCAAACATTACATCTGCCTCAACTCTCTCCTCTTCTGGAATCTTCTCACTATAACTTTTAACTTTTTTTCAACTTTTTGTCTCTCAGTATATCGTTCTAGTGATTTCTATTGATGAAACTTCTAGGCTATCAACTCTTTAATTATGCTTCAGTTTCTGTTAAACTCATACACTCAACAGGCTAAACAAAATATTAGTGTGTAAATTTTGCACTCTTTAAAAAGTTAAAATTAATTTGTAAGTAACTAAAAGGAAAATATGTATTTCAAGAAAGATCACATTGGTCTTGTTCCTTAAAATATTCTCAGGACCTAACACAGTGCCTGGCACAGAGCAGGAACTCCACAATAGTAGAATGAATCAACAATTGAATGTAATAAAAGTGAATTCCTTTTTTAGAAATAACGTTCTTGGTTTACAAAATTTATGGGAAAAAGTTAACCCTAGTTTATTTAACAAACAAAAAAAGCACTTTGAATAAAATAATCCAAGAAAATAAGAAAACAGGTACCCCACCCTTTTCCTTCTGCAAATGTCTGAATCTTTTTTTGTGGTGCTTTGCAAATTTCTAAATGGCTTCATTTGACTGGTTAGATGTTCTTGGTGGAAAGGGGGAGAAAGAATACTTTATTTTATGAGTGAACAAAAGTATTGTAAATAACTCAGTTTCTTACATTATTGTTTAAATAATACACAATTGGGTTCTTCTATTAGAGAGCATGACCTTATATGGAGTTGATGAAACCATACATGCTGCAAATAATACCTGGGAGTTTATGGGTAGAACTATCAAAATCTACTGAGAACCCCTACCTAATTCTTTAGGCTCTTCTGACTGCTTCTGTAGCCCTGCATAGTTAATAGCTTTCAGACACATTTAACTCTGGAGTCTGCTGGGAACTCCTCTCCAGATCTCCCACAATACAAAAGGATAGTTTTCAGATGATGGTGAGGAATACTTTGTTATGTTAAGGGCTAAAGATCTTGCCTTTGAACTATCTGTGGGATCCAGTAAGGCCTTCTCAGGTATATGACCTGAATGGAATAGAAATAGAAGATGGACTTTGCTATGGTCAGAAATGCTCAGAGCAGTCATTTTCCACCACTTTTGTGTTGGGTAATCAATGCTAAGTTACATCAATGTCAAGATATCCCCAAATGGATCATTCTCACTCAGCTTTATCTTCCTTCCTTTCAGCTTTGGAGTTTTGTCTCTATTTGCTGATCTTGCCACAGTGGGTCCAGCTGAGTGTGACTGTTCTGTGGGCCTCCATAGCCACATGGGTTTGACTGACAGTTACCAATTCTGCTATTATGCACACCCACACATTTTTCGTTTTAACTTTCCCATATTTGCCATCTGTGGAGTCGGGAATAACATACCTACAGTGTATTGTCTCTTGGGTAAACTCATTCATTTACCAGAAGAGGACCTTATGTAATAATGAAATGAAATGTTAGCTGCACCCCTACCCTCACCCCAATCTGTTCCTCCTATTGAGTATTTTCCCTAAGAAGAAAAATCTTCCTCAATAACTATGTATTTTCATCCAAGATAGGGAATCCCTCAGAGGTGTGGTTTTATGTTCCCATAAATACTCTCATCCTACCTCATGCAACTTTTAATAATTAAGAATGTACATGCACTAATGACTTGAATAAGACAATGTAATCCAGATCTTATTGATAATTTGCATAAACATAAAAGAGATTTGACCATTTATTTATTCTATTCATTAAAAAAAGAATCTGTGTAGACCCTGAACTACCTACTGGGAATAAAGGAAGAGCCAATACAAATGTTTCCTAGACCCTAGAATATGTGATCTCAGGATTTTTGACACTGGGTTAGTTTGATCTATAAAAATCATGGATCTTTTAACTTTTTATATGGAAGAAAACAATACACTATTAAGCCAACCAACCAACCAACCAACCAACCAACCAACCAATGTGATTAATTGATGCTAAATGATGGAGATACAAAAGAGGAATCTCCTTTCTTCCATTTTCCTAGCATTTGAGTTCTTCCCAAGTTTCATTACTCAAAGGTCCACAGTACCTTGTAGCATATTTTTCCTTGGAACTGACTACTTTAAATCTCCATTAGATAATTAGGAACACCATTTATGGACTCTCTACTAAAGTGGAAGCACTTTGCCATTTGTGATTATGGCTTCTTTTCTCTCTCAAATTATCTTATAACCAGTTCTTCAAAACTAGTTTAATGAATAAATGATCTGAAGCACATGTTGAATTTAAGATGAATATTTTTATAATTTTACCAAGCATGCTAAGATATCAGTTTAATCTCATTGGGAAAGCCATTTTGAGACTTGGCAGGTAATTTAAATCTGCACTGTTACACATTCAAGTAAATGGGAAAAGAAGTGCATTCTAATGCTGCCTCCAATTTTATATTTTATTTAAACAAAATAGCCAGAAAAACGGAGGCTTTTAATAAGCTGAAAGTATTTGTACTATTAAATGGCTTTCTCCTTGATTGCATACAAATTAGAGAATGTCAATGTCATAATATAACAGAATTAAGCAGAAACTAAAATATAATACTACAACTATATTATAAACAGGAACATTTTGACTGTGGCATATTCAGGAAGAATTTAAACATCAACATGGGTTATGCATATATTCTTCTCTCCCTACACATGATCCCTTGATATCCTCATCCTATTTCAAAGTTTCAATTACCATCTCTACAAAGAAGATATCCAGGACTAGAATAGAATAGCCCTAATTTCTCTTCCACCACCAGCCTGGATTTCACATTACTTTAAGAATGTTAGTTGAGTCTTTGCTATCAAAGCCATGTTGTTAGCAGGATAGAGTTATGTTTTCTTGAAAATGTTCCTTGCAGATAAATCTCTAAATCTCAATGAGGTTTATTTTCTACCTCTTCTCCATGAAGTATTGTGTATAGTCCTGGTCTACATTGTGATTATTCTTAAGAGGTGGTTACTTAGCCCTAGCTGGTTTGGCTCAATGAATAGAACTTCTGCCTGTGGACTGAAGAGTCCCAGGTTCGATTCCAGCCAAGGGCACATGCCTGGGTTGTGGGCTTGATCCCCAGTAGGGGGCGTGCAGGAGGCAGCCCATCAATGATTCTCTCTCATCATTGATGTTTCTATCTCTCTCTCCCTCTCCCTTCCTCTCTAAAATCAATAAAATATTTTTTAAAAAAGAGGTGGTTACTTATTTGTACAGTATTCAACAGTGATAGTGAAATCAGTCAGCCATTCGACAAACATTTTTTTTTAATTTTTAAATTAGTGAGCAGTGCATGAATTTGTGCACATTGAAAGGAAATTAATTAGAAGAAATATTTTAATATTGCTATTTGCCCTTTCTCTATAATAGGAGTGTCAACCAAATTCACGATCGACAATGACAGATGGAAACACATGCATGCAATTGGCACCAGCAAGAGCTTTATATGTATCGCACATGCGTAAGTCAACTTAGCTTTTTATAGATATAGAATAAACTTGCTTAATTAGACCTGCTTTCTGATTTAGCCAAAATTTTTCCAGCCCAGCGAAGCAACCCAACATCTTTTTCAGGTAATTGTCAGCAACATAGCAGTAAATATCAACAGGAAGCAGATTATTATTGTAGATCACGCAGGGAGAAGAAAGGGTAAAATATTTAACTGCAGCAGTGTTTGACTATATTCTGTACAGTGAGAAAACCTTAAGTCATTTTCAAGGCCCACCATTTCTTATTTCTTTTCAGTCAGGTCAAGTTTCTAAGCTTTCTAAATCTCCATTTTCCAGCTAATGAAAGAAAATGGGATTCCACCGAGTTTCCTATCTACCTACTCCAGGACTTCTGTGAGGATCAAATGAGATGAGGCATGGGAAAACGCTTCACAGACATTTGGTTACAGTGTAAAATGTTTCCACCTGGCTATAAAGCAAGTCATGTTCCTGGGCTGAAGAAACTCAAAGAGGCTAGTTGCTAGGAAGAGGAAGCCGGGCATTGTTGCGTGATGTCATTACCCAGCACCCACAGTGACTGTTTCTGGGCTGGGCTGGGCTGTGGACTGCAACTTGTGCCATGGGGTCTCAGCAGGGTCAGCTGTGATTTGGTGGGCTTTTGCTCTGGGGTGGTGATGGGGCCCACTTGGGAGAAGCCAAATGTTGCTTTGTGGGCACCAGGTCCACATTTCTCTGTAAGTGGCCAGTGTGTGTTATGGCAGCTCCTGCATTGAGTGTCTGCCCCCCGGCGGTCAGTGCACATCATAGTGACGGGTCAGATGGACACTTAGCATACTAGCTTTATATATATGTGTGTGTATATATATACACACACACACACACACATACATACACACACACACACACACACACACACACACACACACACACACATATATATATATATATATATATATATATATATATATATATATATATATATAATTGATTTCAGAGAGGAAGGGAGAGGGATAGAGAGAGAGAAATATCAATGATGAGAGGGAATAATCATTGATTGGCTGCCTCCTGCATGCCCCCTATTGGAGATCGAGCCCACAACCTTGGGCATGTGCCCTTGACTGGAATCAAACCCAGGACCCTTCAGTCCGCAGGCCAATGCTCTATTCACTGAGCCAAACTGGCCATGGTGACAAACATTTATTGAATAAGTGCCATTTACCTGGTAATTTAAGACATGGGAGATGAAAAGGCAATGAAATCCAGCCCATACCCTTGAGAATTTTGTTGACTGTTGGAAGAGCTCTGACATATAAACAGGTCAAGTCACAACAAAATGGGAATAAATGCAAAAATAAAGGTAGAAACAACGTCCTCTATGGATACAGGAAGAATCTAATTTTCCAGGCATTCTCAGGGAAGAAAAACTGATTTTCTTTATGGTTCTTGAAGGATGACAAGGTGTTCAGGCTTAGAACAGATAAAGGGACACGTGAGACAGAGCACAGAGCATGTGCAATGGCCATAGAAGGATAATCTTCTATAAGACGGTGATAAGTTCAGTGGGGCTGAAACTTGGAGCATGCAGAATAGCTGTTGGAAAACTGTATTGAGGTTACATTTAAAATGTCCTTTTATGTTATACTCCAATCTTGAGTTTTGTTCTTCAGGCATATGTAAATATCTGGAATTTTAAGAGGTGACTGATGGGAATGGATTTATTTTTTAAGACACCTTTGGGAGTTTTGTGGAAGATTGCCTTGAAAAGGAGACTGCAATATCAGATAGAAAACCAATAAAATAATCCAGGTGAAAGTTCATGGAGCTCTGAAGTCAGGAAAGGCAGTTGCATAGGAAGGAGAGGAGGGAAAACAGATTTGAGGGAAGTTTCTGAACAAGAATTGGTAGGACTTGCTAATGGTTTGGATATAGAATTCCTGAGTGAAAAAGAATAGCAGATATCTTTGAAATTTTGGGCTTGGGAAACGGAGTGAATAATGAAAGGCAATAGGAGAAATACCTTAGCAGAGAGGAAGGTGAGTTTGATCTTGGATGTATCCAACTTAATAAGTTTGTGGAATATACATGTGTACATATCCCTTATATGGTGTGAAATATGAGTCTGTTGGGCAGAAAGACTAGAAATAGTTTTCATATTGTTAGCAAATTGATCATGATAAAAGCTTGGGGCTGTTATTAAAAAAATAAAGATCAGCTCTGCTGGCATGACCAGAAAGTCATGGTTTGACCCTTGGTCAGGGCACATGCCCAGGTTTCGGGGTCAGTCCCCAGTGGGGGTCATGCAGAAGGTAACCAATCAATGATTCTCTCTCATCATTGATGTTTCTATCTCCCTTTCTCTTTCCTTTCCTCTTTGAAATCTATAAAATCAATAAAAATTAAAAAAATAAATAAAGATCAACCGTATCTTTTCAACAAGACTGAGGGGCTGAGGAAGAAACCCTAACTTTTATTCTCGTGTATTCTGTGTCTAATACTGTACCTGACACATACAAGATTCACTTTTCTCCTGGGCTGGTAGCAATCAGAAAGTAATAATATGCATTTGTTATTTACAATTCCAGTGACATAACCTCCTAACAGATCTCCTTGCTTTTGGTCTTCCCTCCTCTAAGACTTCCTGTATATTGCTCTCAGACTATTTGTCCTAATTAAGCACTGGTCTAATCATGTTTCACCATCATTTTGCCCCCAAATCCTTTAAGCCACTTCCCATTATATACTGCATACAGCCCTTTTTTCAATGGCACTCTTAACTCTTTTCTTTCCCATGCATCCTATCTAGCATCAATTGCCTTTCCTCAAACATGGCTCTCTTCATAGCTTATAATGATGCTTTTGTTCCTTCTTCCTTGAATACCTTTCCCATTTGTCTGCACCTCTGACAACCCTCTTAATCTTAAGGATGGTTCAAATATCAGCAATCTGTGCTCCTACAGAGTGTTATACCTCTATCATAGCATGAAACCACTTTATGTCTTAAATTCAGTGTGTTTGTGGTTTATGTGACATAAACTGTCTAAGCAAAGGGTCGCCTTTTTCATTTTTGTGTTGCCACAGATTGCACCATGCTGCCTCTTACAGACTGGTTGAACAGTAATGGCAGATATTGTCTACACCTATTTATATTTTTGTCTCTTAAATATTATAAAGTCATATATGGTGACACATTTTCATTTGGTATTTTCATTTTTATTCCCTGATCAAAGCTTTTCCATTTTCAGTCAAAGGGACTCCCTGATTAAAGTTTTTTTCCTCTTTACCTCCATCCATAACCAAGGCTAATAATATGTAAGCACTCCAGTGGTAAATAGAATCAACTCCCCACAATCCAAGCCTTTTCATTCTAGAGTGGAAAATATCAGGAGAAACAGCATAAACCATAAAATAATGAACTATAGTTTCATATTTAAGAAAATAACTCCTTTAGAAGTTCCCGATTTCTCTGGGAAAAGAAAGAAACAAACAAAAGTCCAATCAAATAAGATTTGAGCTGTTATATCAGGACAATAGAAAATCTAATCTTTTAAAAAATGTGTTAATTTTTTTTTTTTTTTTTTTTTTTTTTTTTTTTTTTTTAGTTTTTCTCTTTGGTAGAAGAAAATCTAGTCAATTTTATTGGACCTTAGACAGAATCAAAGATCAGTCTGTTGAAGTTAATCAGTAACTTGAAATGCCTTTTTTCATGTGTTTGGAAGAAAGAAAGGGAGACAGATTGCTGTGGAAGTATAAGATGTTATTTCTGCAAAAATACTTGTATCTCTACCAATTTTAAATGTCAGTTTTCTTCTCCCTAAGTTTATTTTACCTGTCTACTTGGATGAGATTCATAACTACCCATGTCTGAGGAATATTATCTTTCTCTTATATGTATTTCTATAGAGCATTTCATCATACTTTATGCACTGTATGTTTAAAATTCTGAAACTATATTATATAGCAGAAATAATTTAAGACTTAACTTGAAAAGGAATCACAAATTGGACTGAAATGAAAATAATATATTTTGGAAAAGCAAACCAGTAAAAGCTGGTCATGTTATGTTCTAAAATAATGGGTTACATTTAAAAAAATATTTGAAATAATATTTATGTATTATTTTCCCATAAAATGTTACATATAGTTACTATTTTAGAATAGAATGGGATTTTGGAGGTCATTTAAACCAACTGAATCACTTCACTTCATGGATAAGGAAATATTAACCTTAGAAATGTCCCCTTTCTGAGGTCACATAGAAATCAGTAGCAGAGCATAAATGACAATTTAACTAGTCTGACTCCAGATCTATGTCTCCTTTTACTCATATTATGGTATCTACTAGAGGCCCGGTGCACGGAATTTGTGCACTGGGGGGTGGGGAGAGTGTCCCTCAGCCCAGCCTGTACCTTCTCCAATCTGGGACCCCTTAGGGGGTGTCTGACTGTTGGATTAGGCCCGATCTCACAATCTGGGACTGCTGGCTCCTAACCACTCACCTGACTCCCTGCCTGATTGCCCCTAACCGCTTCTGCCTGCCAGCCTGATCACCCCCTAACTGATCCCCTGCTGGCCTGATTAACACCTAACTGCTCCCCTGCTGGCCCGATCGCCCCCAACTGCCCTCCCCTGCTGGCCTGGTCAACCCCAACTGCCCTACTCTGCTGGCCTAAACTCACCCCCAACTGCCCTCCCCTGCTGGCCTGGTTGTCCCCAACATTCCTCCCCTGCCAGCCTGATTGCTCCCAACTGCCCTCCTCTGCTGGCCTGATCGCCCCCAACTGCCCTCCCTTGCAGGCCTGGTCCCTCCCAACTGCCCTCCCCTGCTGGCCTGATCACCCACAACTGCCCTCCCTTGCAGGCCTGGTCCCTCTCAACTTTCCTCCCCTGCTGGCCATCTTGTGGTGGCCATCTTGTGTCCACATGGGGGCAGGATCTTTGACCACATGGGAGCAGCCATCTTGTGTGTTGGAGTGATGGTCAGTTTGCATATTACTCTTTTATTAGATAGGATAGAGGCCTGGTGCATGGGTGGGGGCCAGCTGGTTTGCCCTGAAGGGTGTCCCGGATCAGGGTGGGGGTTCCCTTGGGGCGTGGGGCGGCCTGGGCGAGGGGCCTGTGGTGGTTTGCAGGCCGGCCACGCCCCTGGCGACTCAAGCAGAGGCCCTGGGATCTGGGATTTATTTATCTTTTACAATTGAAACTTTGTAGCCTGGAGTGGAGCCAAGCCTTCTGCACGCTCCGTGGCAGCAGCCATTTCTGTTGGGATTTATGTATCTTCTATAATTGAAACTTTATAGCCTTAAGCGGAGGCCAAAGCAGGCCAGGGATGCAGAAGCTTGGCTTCCTTTATCGCTGTGGGCAATCCTAGCCTCCTGCTCTCTCCAGCTCCGTGGCTGCGCCATTTCTGTTTGGATTTATTTATCTTCTACAATTGAAACTTTGTAGCATTGAGTGGAGGCCTGGGCTGGCAAGGGCAGGCGGAAAGCTTGGCTTCCTCCATCGCTAGGGAAACCCAAGCCTCCCTCCTGCTCTCTGTGGCCGTAGCCATCTTGGTTGGGTTTATTTGCATACTCCCTCCTGATTGGCTGGTGGGCATGGCTTGTGGGTATAGCGGAGGTAGGGTCAATTTGCATATTACACTTTTATTAGATAGGATAGTGTCTGAATTCAAATCTAGAATGTATATTATGACAGTCTAATTTGAGTTAAATGAAAATAATGGGACAGAGTGTTTGAAATCAAAACTGTCCTCTCAAATCAGGACACTTGATAACTGACACACAAGTTTATATGTGTCTCTTAGTTTATCCTTTTCAGTGCAAACATGTTTTTGTGCTTTATCAATTTTATTGGTCTTATTTAAATTGGACAAACAGAAAAATGAAGGAAATCAAACACTGCTTCTCCACATTTAGTAATTTTAATACCATTTGAATCTCTACCACTAAGTATTAAGAATCCTGAGTATATGAAATCATTCAAAGTTAAATATAGTTGATCCTTGTATTCTGGGAATTACATGCTTAAAAAATGTAGCAATGCAGAGCATCTTAAAAAAAATAACACAAACAAGGAAACAAATAAGCCCCTTTAGATTTGCTAGTTGGGATGGCACTATGTATTGAGCAAAATAAAGTTACAAAATAAAGTTGCTATATTCCTGGTTTCTTGATCTTGGAGCTCACCATTAAAATTACATCATTCTTGCGTAAAATTATAAGGGGGATAGCCTTTAGGAACAAAAACTTTGAACTAAGGTAAAAAGTACATAATAAGCAATATGTCTCTAAGCCGTCTGAAAAATGCATTCTTGAAGAGTGAAATCCTGCCCCAAGAGGTCTCTGAGACTGGATTCATTATTCGTGGTTTTGAATATTCAGGGTTCACAGGTCCAGCCTGTGCTTGGCAATAGTACTGTGTTTTCCTGAGCCCCATGGTGTGCACAGCTGCTTGTAAAACTGATAAAAGTGATGCATGGTAATGTTTTTATTCCAGTCAGACCTGAATGATTGAGAATTTGGAGAAGCAAGAGCCCATGATAATAGTCTTAATTAAAGAAAATTATTTACTCCTACTAACACTTGGAAAGTCACGCAAAATAATAACTTTTTTTAGATTCCAAAGTTAACAGGTAACTGTTACTTTGCAATTTTTTCATAGGTCCCTGGGAGCAGCCTGAAGCCACTAACAGCCAATGGCTGAACTGAGTAAGCTACAAGGATTGATTTGAGGCCGAAAACCACAGCTGAGCCCAATTTAGTTCTATTTCTTATACGACTATTTTAGTCCTGTCTCTCCACTGTTCCCAATGTTGGGTTTCCAACTAATCTGACGCTTCATCTTCTAAAAAGAGATGTGTTTCCATGCACCTTCAAAGCATAATGCAAAGGGAGAGAGAGACTAATCCTAGTTCTGTCATTTACTGACTGTGTGTAGATGGGTAGATGAGTACGTTATTTAATGGCTCTGAGCCGTACTTTTCTCATCTTTGAATGAGACGATTCCATCTATGTTTTAGGTTTTTGTTGTGAGGATTAAATGTGGCAGAAATAGAATAGGTGCTCAATATATAATAGGTACAATAATATACACTCCACCTCCTTCTCAACTACCTGACAAAAACTCTAGTCAAGGGCGAGGATTCTTTTCCTTCAGTTTAGACCTCTTTAGTTCCACTATATTTATCTTAGTCCCCTAGCCAAATGGATACCAGCTGGTTTTGCATGGAAGTAACAGTGAAAAAAGAATATTTTCTGCCTTATCTACCTGGAATGAGTTATATTCTGAGGCACCACACCCCCATTGATCTCACCTCATGGACCCTCTGTGTAATCATGCCTGTCAGGTCTTTACCCATTGTCCCCAAAACCTGGTGCTTTTTTCCCTCTTACTCTTCCTTCTCCTATTGATTTGCCTCCCAATCTCTCCAATATACTCTATGGAATTCTCATTCCCTTTTAAGTAATCCTTACTCAGTCACCCCGCTTTGACTGAACTTTGTCTCTGCCATAAAGATACCAATTCTCTTTTGCCAGGGTAAGTCCAAAACTCAGTTATCAGTCCTCATCTTGGTTAAATTCTCTTCTCTTCAAATGCTACTACCCTTGTCCAAGGCACCGTGATTTATTTTTTATTTTTTGCCAGAAATGATACAATGGTCTGTAAACCAGATATCTCTGATTCTACCTTTACCTGTCTATCACACATTCTCAAAATAGCATCCAGAGTGATCCTCATAAACCAAAGTCAGATCATGTTACTTTGTTACATGGCAGTCACTTCATCTGTAAATCTCTAGTGCTTATTATTGGAATTTAGCAGACATTGAATACATATTTTGCTGAGCAATTAAAAACCGAGGAAAAAGGAGAAAGAAATATGCCAATCCCTTGCCACATCCTCTCTTAATTTCTTAAATATCCGTAACAATGCCTTATTTTGTTCTTAATTTCGTATCATTATTTTTGATAAACAAAATCATCATCTAGAGAGGTAGGGCAGATGTGTCAACTGAGACCCAGAATGGTTAAGGGATATGCCCAAGGTCACAATGGCAGTGAGGTTAGGAGGCTGGGTTTGAACTCAACTTTCTTCCTCCGATTAGCATGCTCTTTATGGTATGCTATGTTTCACATACAAGTTTGGGGGCCTCCCAGCTTGTCTATTCCTAGGTGCGGTTTTACTATTTATGTCATCTTTGGAAATATCCTATCTAATAAAGAGGGAATACCAGGGGTCCTCAAACTTTTTAAACAGGGGGCCAGTTCACTGTCCCTCAGACCGTTGGAGGGCCGGACTATAGTTTAAAAAAAAAACTATGAACAAATTCCTATGCGCACTGCAGGCCTGGGATGAGTCGGCTGCTAAGCAGGACAGGCAGCAGCACCCGGCGGGCTGGATAAATGTCCTCGGCAGGCCGCATGTGGCCCGCGGGCCGTAGTTTGAGGACCCCTGGAATATGCTAATTGACCACCATGCCCTCACAAAGATGGTGGTGCCCACAGCCAATAAGGAGAGAATATGCTAATTGACTGCCACACCCTCAAAGATGGTGGCGCCCAGTCCTTTCAGCCCCACTGGGGCGGCAGGTGCACGGCACTGCCAGTCCTGCCCCCAGTCAGATCCGTCCACTTGGCGCGCCTGCCTCTGGAGTCCCCCAGTCCCCTCAGCCCCCCAGCCACCCAGGGCTGCCCGAGGCTCAGGTAACCAGGGCCAGCTGAGGCTTGCACTGCCGGCAGTGGCATCAGCAGAGGTGTGATGGGGGCATCGCCTTCCCCTGATTGCCAGGTCGCCTCCCACCCCCCCTCTAGTGTATGAATTTTCATGCACCAAGCTTCTAGTCTCTAATAATTCCATAATGTTAAATTTTGGGAAAAGCCAAAAGCCAAAATTTAACCTTATGGAACACCGTGAGGTGGACTTGGAAGCTTGGAAGACAGTTTGTATTCTCCTAAATAACAGCCTCTTCCCTGCATACCATTTTCAGAGAACACATCATTAAATATAGGACCTTGGAAATAGGAATTATTATTTATCTGCTTGCAAATAGCCTCAACCGAAATTTTAAATCTGTGAATGAAAATGGTGTACTGTTTTAAACAATCTGATTTTAAATTGGTTTTCATCATCACATTAGGTCTGTATACTCTAAAAAAAATGGCAGAAAGCATCTAACCTATTAAAATCAAATCTTCAAAAGAAATTTAATTTTTTATCTGCAATGATAATGTAAAGGATTGAGGTTAAAATTCTAGAAGCTATACTGACTTCATAGTATAACAAGAGCTGGGAGTTACAAGCTAATTTACTGTCCCTTGTAGATAATCATCTTCCTTCAGAGCAATGCTAACATTGGAAGAGGTTGTGTAGCAATACGGGAAGGAGGAGAGAATCAGAGTGGAAAATGGGCTCTTAAACAATAAAAACAATAGCAACAACCGAACTCTACCTTTCCAAAGTACACAGAAGAATAAGACGAGCCCTCACCAGTGTAACTCAGTGGTTAGAGTGTCGGCCTGACACCAAAGGGAAGGGTCATGGTTTGATTCCTAGTCAAGGACATATACCTGGAATGCAGGTTCAATCCCAAGTGCCGATCAGAGAGTGAGCAGGACACAACCAATCGATGTGTCTCTCTCACATCAATGTCTGTCTATTCCTCACTCTTGTTTTCCCTCTTGCCCTTCCACTGTCTCTAAAAATCAATGAAAAGAATATCTTCCTGTGAGGATTAACAACAACAAAAAGAATAAGATGATATCAAAATACTTTTTGAACAGCTTTTCTTCTTCTAAATTGACAATCATGGTCAACTAGACTTTCATGATCTTTTCTAACTGACTGCGTTTTGCATTCAGACTCTGTTATGCCAAACTGTTGGCAGTTTCTGTTTCTGCCACATAAAATTGACCTTGATTGCTTACTCCTTCAGGTATGCTTGCCCTAATGCTTGAACTGGACTGTGATAAGAAACTGTTTTGTTCACGTTATATCTTCATACTAATTCAAGTTCTCACATTTCTAAATAATTTTTTGAATATTAAAGATGCTCAATAAATATTTTTGAAAATTTTACTTTAGATTCCAAGAAGAGAGTCCTGTCTAGGTCTGAGGGCTTCTAATGTCTGAGAATGGAACTCACAAGAACAAAGTATTTCCATATACAATTTCCAAAAATAAAAGTGTTTAAAGTGATGGGCACCCACTTATGACATCTAGAACTTTTTATTTTTTCTATTCCAGGTAGTCAACAACAATTGCAATAGAATCACATTTTCTTTTTCCAGGAGTGGATCAAAATGACAGAGTACACAGTCTCATGGTCATTGCCAAAGGTAATGGGGCACCTCTGCTTAGCATTAGGAGCTTTTACTCCCCAGTTCTTGCCTGGATCACTGGGAATCAACCTTGTTTATAGACAAGGAATTGTTCATTAAACAAAACAAATGAACAAATCCCAGGCTCACACTTTGATGGAGCTACTCTTTGGCATTCACAAGTTTACAGGATTAGCTACAGCCATCAGTGAGACAGAACCTTTCTGCACAAGACACTGCAGCTCGTCAGGGAGCCTCTGATCATTCTGATCCCGTTGTCTGGCAATCCTGACCTGCTCCATACACTATATACCCTGTAATGTATTTCTTCAGTGGGCAACAGTCCCTGCAGAGGCCTGTTCCACAGCAAGAAGAATGTGACAGTGCGTTGTAAGCAATGGAACAGAGTATTATTGTTGCCAGTTCTTCCAGAAGCATATTTGCTCATGCAGATTCATCATGTGTAATAATTAAATGCAATTCCTTTGTTTCTGACTACGTATTATAGTTTGGAAATGCATGATAACGTTCAATTAAAAATAACTAACAAAACATATACAGAGATCCTTCAGCTGGCTAAATATTCTACCTGAAGACAGATAAATTAAAATAATTTTCATCTCAAATCTAGAATACACTTTTTAGAAGTAAAGAGCAGAGAGTCTTTCATAATAAGGTAGCTTGCCACCTTATGGGCATTTTCTGATAAGGGTGTGTTATAATATTTAAAAGTGTCATCCTAATGAATGGTTATAGCAAGGTTGCAGGATACAAGCTTAACTAATATTCAATTGCCTACTTATATACCAGCCATGAACAATTGAAAATTGCAATTAAAAACAGGAGATTTGACTTTGTGTGGTAGGCACACAGTGTAATGTACAGATCTTGTAATATAGACACCCATATCTAAAACCTATATGTTCATGTTGACCATTGTTATCCCAATAAATTTAATAAAAAATAGAAATAAATAAAGTGCATTGGGGAAAAAATAAAGCAAGAATTGGGCTTTCATTCCTCTTGTTTTGATACTTGCTGTAATTGACAGAGACATTAAATTCATGCTACAAAGTGCATGTGGCTATTTGCAGTAGGTTCTGGTAAGGAAAATCAGAAAACATTGTTTATAGTAAAACACATGCAAAGAGTTTATCTCAGTTATTCTGCACAGCAAATATTCAAAATTGCTATAGTCGTTATAGTTCATTTTCTTCATTTTCAAGTTTACTTGTTATGACTTAGGTTTATGATTTGAAGTAATGTAATTCTCAGTTGCCTCAATTACAAAAGACAGAAGAGGAATAAAGGGTAATACTTAAAAAATATACATATGTGAAGTAATACAGGAAAATTAGATAGATCTTGATCTATTAATAACAACTAATTTCTATGTACAGTCACTTTTCTAATTTATAAAGTTATTCTTTTATGGGAAGTATGTCTCTCTTTTGAGCAGGTAAGGCACATACACAAAATAAGAAAAAAATAAGGCAAACTTATCTTCATCTTCTTAAATATTATTATCCTGGCATTTTATATTAAACAAAAATCCCTTAATAGCATCTATTAAAGCATCTTAATCGAGATTTAGCAGTGAAATCTGGATATTTACACATTGACTTTGATTCTCAGCTACCAAATTTGTAAAGTAGAAATATTAAAAACTCTTCTGTCCACTTCACAGAATGTTATTGGAGAATTAAAATTTTTTTAAAAAATTGAACATTTGCATGATTATTACTTAATTTTTTGGTCAAATACAAAATGTTTGTTAATGACATTACCACTTATAGGAAATACATATCAGTTGAACAAGTTTTAATCATGTAAAAATAGGCATTTATTTTGAAATGAGTTTATATGACATTGCATTTTCTTTGACATATATATATAAAGAAACAAAGCAGTGAGGCTGGTTCTTTATGAGTTTTAAATCTTTAATGTACTCATCTAATAATTAATATGTTTAATATGTGTCAGGTCTTGGTTGGTTGCTGATGATACAAAGAGAAAGAAGGTGTGGCCTTAATCTCAAGGAGGTCACACTCTACGGTGGGAGACAACCATAATTATTTTTATAGAGAGTGAGGCCATCAGAGCCACGTGTACCCAGAACTTCTGGGCACATGGAGATAGAGGCTCCTGATGCAACTGCCGTGGTGGCAGTGCCATTATTAAGGAGATAGCTTTTTTTAAAATTTTATTTATTTTTTAATTGTTTGAAGTATTACAAGTAGTAGTACATATGTTTCCTTTTTTTTAAAAGGAAAGAAATGGGGAAAAAAGAGATACAGAGGCAAAGAAGCATTGAATAGACTGTCAAACTACAGCGGGAAGGCAGGGGAGGTTGAGGGGGGGTTGTAAGAGATCAACCGAAGGACTTGTACGCATGCATATAAGCATAACCAATGGATACAAGACAATGGGGGGGGGGGCAGGTAAAGGCATGTACTGGGGGGTAGGGGAGGCCGGGGGGAAGTCAATGGGGGGAAAAAAAGGAGATAGCTTTTGACCTGGGTTTTGAAATACAGGTAAGGGTTTCACAGTTGGAATAGAGTCTGGGGTGATAAGGGTGTCCTAATCAACAGGAGCAGACTGTGCATGCAGTGCCCAGCAGGTCTGAGGCTAGTATACCACATGCCTGATGATCTGTCTTGTTTTTAATTTATATATTGGAGTTAAAAAAAACTGAAGGTGCTTTCACTAATTGGGTATCTGAAACTTCTACTACAGGATGTTTACCAAATGAATCACTATTGCGGTTCCTGTTGTGGTTGAATTTTCTGTTTTTAAACTCAAACCCCTAGAGCGAAAATGTCACTTATGTTCCCACAGGTCATCTCTTCGGTGTTTGCTACGAATTTCATCTTTCATTTGGACCATGACCTGGAGTCTCCACTCCAGTCTTTGACCCATACACCACATTATAATCCAGAGGTATCATACTGCAGCTCAGAGCTTTTATTTCTAAAGGATAGATGATCCTGTGATTCCTCCACTCTAAACTTTCAGGCGTTCCCCCTTGGCCTAGCAGATTAAGTCTTCCTGTGGGGGACAATCCTCTTCACAAGCTTTCTTTCCAACCTTTTGCTGAACTCATTTCTTTCTACTTTCAACCAGGTCCCCTAAGCTGGTAATATCATCACGAATTATTCATTGTTCCCCTATATCCT
Organism: Plecotus auritus; assembly: GCF_963455305.1. Classification (NCBI taxonomy): domain Eukaryota; kingdom Metazoa; phylum Chordata; class Mammalia; order Chiroptera; family Vespertilionidae; genus Plecotus; species Plecotus auritus. The sequence goes on along the minus strand of NC_137772.1, from coordinate 65,074,246 downwards.
ATTCCCATGCCCAAATCATGCTTTTGTGCATTAAATAACATAGCGTGTTAAAATAAAGGTAACTGTCCAACTCATGATTTTGTGCATGAAACAACATAGCATGTTAAGATAAAGGTAACTTGCTATGGTTGAATCCCTGGGTGGGAGGGGATCAGGAGAGGAAGTTGAGGCCATAAAGATAATAGGTACAGACCAAATGAATTGCAAATGCTGTAATAAGACATCTTGGTTCTATACTGCACTCAGAGTACTTCTTAGACATTTGGACTCTTTCAAAGTATTCCAAAGAGGAAAGAAGAATAGCCCACTCCCCAACATGGGTTTTGAGTACATAGCCTAAGGTGGGCCATCACAAGTAAAAATTTATTTGAACTTTCATATTTTTACATTCTACTGTGTATTCTATTAGTTTTAATACTAAAGTGATATTTTAAATTTTTTACTATCAAATAAAATTGAATTTCCTCAAATATGTTATCCTGGGCACATTGCCAGGACTCTTAGGGAATTTATATTTCAGACTGAGAAACAAACCTGGGTGATGGGCAACAATTGGTGGATTTTTCAGATGGTGGTGTAGCAACAAACTGTGGTTCAATGTGTCAAACATAAAGAATGAATTAATATTGTTGGAATTTGAAAAGGTCATTCTGTTGGTGGCCTGGAAGATGGATTGGAGGTATGAGGATATACGAAGAAGATTTGATTGCTCGGGGTATCAATTGGATGGTGATACAGCTATTGAGGAAAATTTCCAGTTTCTGGTTTCAGTATTTGAGTAGATAATATTATTATTTACTTAGAGAGATACAAAAATAGAAGAGAACTTTTAATTTCACACATGAAAGTTGGACAAGAATTTAGGACAAAATAGGTGAAAATATTCTGTAGAAAGATGAATATCATGTTTGGAGATTAAGAGATAAATCTATCTATCTATCTATCTATCTATCTATCTATCTATCTACAATTAGGAATCATATGTTTATGAAAATTAAAATCACAGGAATGGAAGAAAGTGCCCAGAAAAGTAATATAGAATCAGAAGGAGAAAGTGTTGAATAGAAGAAAAAAAAAGGAGGGGTCCACCAAAGAAAGCAGAGCTAAAAAAAAAATAGAAAAAAAGACCTATGAAGGAATGTTAACATTGCCAACAAATTTGGAAACCTCTTAACATCTTTTCTGATTTGATAGATTAAGAAGTCAAGGCTTAAAAATCACAAATGATTACCCTAAGAACCTTGTTTTTTTTTTCTCCATCTTGGTTGAATGTTTTTACCATATTTTATTGATGGTGTTTTGTCAATAACATTTATAGTATTTTATTAATCTCACATGTGCATGGCATACAGCAAAGTGTTTCACAAGACTTTCACTTTAAAATATAGTTTTTTTAAAAAAAGAAACTAATTAACAAGTTAACTCTTGAAAATAAAAGTGGACAACAGCTTTATTTTGGACAGATCAAATTGAAGTGTAACAATAATAGTAAAAAAATTTTAAAGCATAGCAATTATAACCTAAGATGCCTTGCAAAGGGTATTTTCATTAACTTTTCCCCAGGCATTTTTCTAATTGGAAGGTTATTTTGGTGTTTGCTCACTTGGCTCTGGACCTTCGTTCCTTGCTCCTAGAGTTCTCTTTCCCAAGCTTTCTTCCACATCAGTGCCCCAATCCTGCTTCAACAGCACACCCAGGCCCATCTTCTCCAAATGCCCACACTTCAACATCAGCCCTAGAACCCAGGTCCTAGGTGTCAGGAGAAATAGTCACCAATTTCAGATCTGCTTCTGTTATAAGTGGGTGCATCCTGCTGTGAGAGGATGACAACTGTGTACTTTTCAAGGAGAGCCACCTGGCACTCGGGTTTGGTTACATTCCACTTGGGAGTTCCAGGATGGAGCAGAAATAGCACATTCTTGTACTCTGTGTGTCAGAAGGTGGGTGGCTCCCCTGGACAAGAGCCCATTTTCTACACTACTTTCCTGTCCTCTGGAAAACAGAAGGGGAAGCATTTAGAATGCTGCCCAGGGTTATTCTTTAGACATAAAATGCAGTGGGCTGGATTCTTTGCGCTCATTCGCAAGTAATGATTAGCTTGAATAAGGCAGTCTTTGCCTATTCTTAAAATACAGGAGAACCACTCTCTTCGCTTTTGAGAAAACTGAAAGTGGCTGCTTGCCAGAGATTCGTGCAGCTTACTGGCTGGGTGGGTGGAAAAAATAGCACAGACCAACGTGAGGGAAACATCCACTCCCCCTCCTTCCAGCATGTGCCCATGATGCCACCTCAGAAACACTGGACAGATGGTGAAAATAAACTTGGTGGCATTTCCATCAGAAATTAAAGTCTGTGTGCAGCCTTCCATGGGGGGCGGGGGGGAGGGAATCTCAGCAAAGTCATGCACATCTGCACTTAAAAGTCAGAGTGCAATGGCTGAGATTTGCATCTGTGTGTGGCAAGTATGAGAAAGCACATCTGACAATGCTAACGACCGTAGTTCATAGTGATGTAAAGATGAGGGAGGTTCAGAGGAGTTAATTACTTATGTTCAAAAAACTAAATGCTTAGAGCAATTAACTGGCATTCTATAATTAATTTTTAAAAAGGTTTTTTTAGTTGAAAAATCTGATCTTAATATAGACATCAGTAGTTTGAATTCCATCCACAGTTACTGTATTCTGTGAAAATTATCTTATTGTACTAATAATGAGTTTGGAGGCAGTAAGCTACATTCTTTTGACCAGATTTCAAAGAAAATAAATTGAGAGTGCAGGAAAGACAAAGCAGAGAAAACAATATCTTTAATATCTTATCTTGCTTACTACACTGCAGTGAAATTGATATCACAAATGTTCTTGATGACTGAGACGGTTTAGACTACTTTGAATTGAGAGGACGAGATAATATAAAATAGTTCCCTTGTTGGTACAGATTTTCTAGTGCACAGGAATGACATGGATTAAATAGTAACATTTCACTATAATGGTAACTTTTTGAATAAATATCAGAGAGCAATTTGGCGGTGGGGGGTGGGGTTTTTACTCCCATTAATTGAATTTTCCTCTGTAAACAGTTTACTGGCACATAGCAAGACACACCAGCCCTTGTATAGGTGAAGAAGGGAAATATAGTAAACATCCCCCTGGTTTTTCTTGTGTCTCAAAATAAACCACAGGTCACACTTTCCTCCTACTTATTTTGGAATCCTCCGCTGATGTCATGTGGAGGCTGCAGAGAGGGACTCCCCATATTCACTCCACTTGTAAATATGTGGTAAACAACAGAACTCTGAGGCTTTACCTATGAAAGTAACAACTAAAATTCAGAGCTAGAACAAGTTTCCTTAGACAGAATGTTTTTCACATCTGTGAGACATAACAGTAACCAGATTGAATGGATTAATGTTACTAGAGAAAGATATTTTCCTTTTTGAGAAGGTGGAATCACAGAGGCCAATACTGACAAGCATTTAACTAAGCACTGTGCCAAGGGAGGGGGAGTGGGGGCCAGCTGAGGATCAGACTTGCGGTCCCATTGGCAAGCTATCAGTGTTGTGGCACTTTATGCTCTGGGCTACCTTAAACTAAGGCCATTCTATACTCATTTAAGGTAACTTCTCTTCCTCTGATTACAAGTCAAACTTTTACTTACTTATGACTTGTCTTTCTATGTAGGGTCAGAGTTCTGAGTATACCAACGTCAATGTTGAGGACTTGGTGATAGGCCTGTTTGTAGTTCGATTTTGGTTTTATACATCTGTTTGTGAGTTTAGTCACTATGCATTTTGCACTGAGAGCTTGCATTTGCACTTAGACCCTGAAAACATTAGAAGTTGAGCCTGAGAAGCCAAGGGCAAGAGTACTGTTGATGTGAGGGCACTTTGGAAGCCATCAGCCAGTTTTGCTCTGACACTTGTATGCAAAACCATTAGTTGAGAGAAAGACTAGTCATACTTCTGTCATAGCCATTTGAGTTTCTCTTTTTGTTAATTGAACAAAGGTGGGACATTGGTTCTAAAAGTAAAGTTCACATGCTACCAGGAAGAACAAAGAGAGCTTCAGGAAAGCAGAAAAAACAGCCTTCATCATTTATTTTATTTTATTTTATTTTATTTTTTTAAATAAATCTTTATTCAGATTATTACAATTGTTTCTCCTTTTTCCCCCTCATAGCTCCCCTCCACCCGGTTCCCACCCCACCTTCTGCCCTTACCTCCCCACAACTGTCCTCATCCATGGGTGTGTGATTTTTGTCCAGTCTCTTCCTGAACCCCCCCCATACCCCTTTCCCCCTGAGAATTATCAGTCCACTCCCTTTCTATGCCCCTGATTCTATTATATTCACCAGATTATTCTGTTCCTCAGGTTTTTAATTCACTTGATTTTTAGGTTCACTTGTTGATAGATATGTATTTTTTGTTCATAATTTTTATCTTTACTTTTTTCTTCTTCCTCTTCTTCAAGAATACCTTTCAGCATTTCATATAATACTGGTTTGGTGGTGATGAACTCCTTTAGCTTTTTCTTATCTGTGAAGCTCTTTATCTGACCTTCAATTCTGAATGATAGCTTTGCTGGGTAGAGTAATCTTGGTTGTAGGTTCTTGCTATTCATCACTTTGAAAATTTCTTGCCACTCCCGTCTGGCCTGCATAGTTTCTGTTGAGAAATCAGCTGACAATCGTATGGGTGCTCCCTTGTAGGTAATTAACTGTTTTTCTCTTTCTGCTTTTAATATTCTCTCTTTGTCTTTTGCTCTTGGCATTTTAATTATGATGTGTCTTGGTGTGGTCCTCTTTGGATTCCTTTTGTTTGGGGTTCTGTGCGCTTCCTGGACTTGTAAGTCTATTTCTTTCACCAGGTGGGGGAAGTTTTCAGTCATTATTTGCTTCAAATAGGTTTTCAGTATCTTGCTCTCTCTCTTCTTCTGGCACCCCCATAATTCTGATGTTGGTACGCTTGAAGTTGTCCCAGAGGCTTCTTACACTATCTTCAACTTTTTGGATTTTTTTTTCTTTTTGCTTTTTTGGTTGAGTGTTTTTTGCTTCTTTGTATTTCAATTCTTTGACTTGATTTTTGTGTTCCTCTAGTCTGTTTTTGGGTCTCTGTATAATATTTTTTTATTTCAGTCAGTGTATGTTTAATTTCTAGTTGGTCCTTTTTCATATCTTCGAGGGTCTCATTATATTTATCGGCCTTTTCTAGGATATTCTTGAAAAGCCTTATAACCGTGGTTTTGAATTCTATATCCAGTCGTTTGTTTTCCTCCATTTCTTTCATTTGTGATCTGTTTCTTTGATGCCGCATTTTCACTGCTTCCCTGAGTTGGTAGGGTAGATTTGTGTGCTAGGTTTCCTATATGGCCCAGTGGGTCGGCCTCCCCAGTTAACCTGAGGTGGACACTCTTGGTGCACCCCTTTGTGGACTGTGTGTACAGCCTTATTGTAGTTAAGTCTTGATTGTTGTTGATATCACTGCGAGGAATTGACCTCCAGGCCAGTTGGCTGTAAGGATCAGCTGTGTCTACACTGGGAGAAGTTCGGTGCTGGAGACAGCCTTATAGGATTAGACTTGCCAAATTGCAATAGCCTCTGTGCTCAGCTTGGATGGGGTGGAGTCTCAGGGTGGAGCAGACAGTCTTGGCTTCCAGTCAGCCTTGTCCTTGCGCGTGTGTGCGCCTGCAGACCTCTGCCTTCCCCGGCTCCTGAGTCTCCGCCCGAGAGTCCAGATTCCCCCCACAAGAGCGTGGGTCCCCAGGGGCTCGCCTGGAACTGGGGTTCAGTGCAGTCAGAACTGGGGCTCAGTGCAGTCAGGTGCTTCGGACTCCCTTCCACTAGGGAAAGCCTGTGGCAACCTCCGCAGCCTTTGTGCGCACTGGCATGCGCGCGCCTGCAGACCTCTGCCTTCCCCGGCTCCCGAGTCTCTGCCCGAGAGTCCAGATTCCCCCCTGTAAGAGCGCGGGTCCCCAGGGGCTCACCTGGAACTGGGGTTCAGTGCAGTCAGAATTGGGGTTCAATGCAGTCAGGTGCTTCGGACTCCCTTCTGTTAGGGAAAGCCTGTGGCAACCGCCGCAGCCTTTGTGCACACTGGCACATGTGCCTCCAGAACCCTGCCTGCCAGGGCTCCCCCGGGTCTCCGAGTCTCTGGGTGCCTTTCTCTCTACCTGACAGTCCAGACTCCCCCTTTATGAGCCTGGGTCCACGGGGTTTCGCCCGGGACTGGGGTTCAGTGCAGTCAGAACTGGGGTTCAGTGCAGTTGGGGGCTTCCTTCCCCCTTCTGCCAGAGAAAGTCAGCCAGGCTCTCAGCCGCCCTTCCCTCTGTGCGCACAAAGACCCTTTGCCGTACCTCCAATTCTCTGTGAGCTTTTCTCTTTCCTTCTAGTTGTAGAATTTTCACTCAGCCAGCTTTCCTGTGGTTCTGGATGGTGTCCATTCTGTCTTTTAGTTGTAGTTTTGAAATTGTTGTGCGAGGCAGCAGTTTAGGTGCTTACCTATGCCGCCATCTTGGTTTCTCTCCAGCCTTCATCATTTAATACAATCACAGCCAATGATTAATAATGTATGTGTAAGCTGGGCTTCATCTTGGGAAGCACTTGGGAAGCTGCAGAACTTATTTCATTCAGTTATGTTCTAGCCAGTCATTTAAACACATGTTGCAGCAATCATAAAAATACCTACCATTAAGGGCTGGCCTTAGTTTATGTCTCACAAGAGACCAGTCCCTTTGGTTATGTGTTTCTCTCCAGCCTTGAGCAGCTGGAAGGAAGCAGACACAGAGGAGGTAGAGTGTTGGGTTTAATCAGGGTTGGGGTTTTACCAAGTAAGCATGCAAAGGAAGCAAACTGCAAAGAAACTGGAGGTGTCTGCGGGGGAATATGATTGGCCATGGATTTTACCCTGGATAAGGAGGGATGGAGACGGGTGGAGGAGAGTAAAAAAGTGGTTGGAACAACAAGATTGTCAGTATTGGGGAGGCTGAAGGATTGATGGAATAGGGGCACTAGAGGATGAATTAGAAAGATGGCAGGTGGTGGTGGGAAAGTGGGTTGTTTAAGAAAACCCAGGCAAACATGGGTCCAAAACAAACCACTCTCTGACCCTCGCTATGTAACGTTGCAGTATTTTAGCCTTTCTCTCTCTCAGGCTTTATTTTTATTTCTAAAGTGGGAATAATAAACTCTATTTTATTAAAAAACTATGAACATTAAGTCATGTGATGTAGGTAAATAATCTAGCACAGTGAATAGCAAACATTCGATACTTCAGTAAAAGTAAATGTCAACTCTTGTATTTCTATTACAAAGTAAATGCTTTGAGAGCAGGGACCTCTCTCTCCCTCCCTCTCCCTCTCACATAAAAGTTTGCTGAAAGAGAACACAGAGCAGGACAACAGTGAGTCTAGATCATGTGGCTTCTCAGCATTTCCCCAAACAGCTTGGTCCAGGGGTGGGTTTAAGTGGGGCTTGGCGTGAGTGAGAGGAGCTTGAAAACAGCAGGAGAAAGTTGGCAAAAACAAACAGCTTTCTTTTTAAATTTGATTTTCAACAACCATAATTATATGTGAGGGAAACATATGGATCCTGAAAGATCTAATGAGTAGTTTTAAAAAAATACATAGAAAGCACTTAAAAAAATGTATTCCCTCTTTTGAGGAGGACTTGATTGGGAAATGCTTTATGAGTTCCTCGGAGAATGTTTTTTATATATGGATATCATAAGGAAGTGCTTCTTCCGATATTCCCTGATTAGGTAGGTGGAGTCTCTGGAAGTTCTCTGATGAGGTAGACATTCTCTGGAAGTTCACTGCACTTGACCGAATCACTGGGAAGCCCCCCAGGAGGAGGAGGAGGGATGGCGGTGGTTGCTCTGCCCTGTGCTGCAATTTTAAGTTCTGTCTTTGGTAATCAGGTCAATCAACGGTCTCCAAACTTTGTAACCATAATAGCTTTGCAGGGGACATTTGATCTGGTGCTCAGCAATGAAACATACTTGAGACATTTATGACATATGTCTGAGGTACTGAGACAAGTTTGGAGAGAAAAGTGAGAGGTCATTAGGAAAAGCCAGAGCAAAGGACAGGAACAAGTAAATATGAAACCAACAAATAAATGGATGCATCGAACTTCCAGTCATAAAATCCATGTCCTGGAGGGCAAATGTAAAGCATAGTGACTGTAGTTAACTTTACTGTATTATATATTTGAAAGTTGTTAAGAGATTAGATCTTAAAAGTCCTCATCTTACACACACACAGAATTTCGTCACTACATGTGGTAATGGAGGTTAATTAGACTCATTACGGGTGATGATTTTGCAACATATACAAATATTGAAACATTATGTTGTACACCTGAAACTAACATAATGTTATATGTCAATTATATCTCAGTTTTAAAAAAAGATGAATGAATAGAGGGAGTCATACTTTGAGAGAAAATGTTGACTAAGTCAGGGTGGGATTAACCCACCAGGAGATAAGGGAGATGAGGACAAGACGTTCTGCAAGCACAGAGCTCTGTGCTTAGCAAAAGGAGTAGACCTGCTTTCTTTGTGCTTTATGGAGCAAGAACTTTCGGTCACAGAAATGCCAGACTATTCCAGAGAGTTCTTAAAATCATGCACAGAGATGCCTGCATAGTCAGGAGCAGTTGGGATGTGGAGAAGAATCAGAAAATGAAAGGAGGAAGGCATGCAAACAGGGAACCCTAGAGAACTGGGGAGGAAAGGGAAGATGAAGAAGAGCAGTATAAAAAGTAAAAAGGTTAGAATCAAAAGAGACTGCTGAAGGAAGTGCTGAAGGATTCATACTGGGAGAGGTGAGGGTAGAGCTGGCTTCTCCGTGAAGGCACTTAACCTTTTCTGGGAACAGGAATCCTGGCCATTCAGTTGGGCCAGGCCTGTCAGGTACTCATTATGTCTTACATGCCAGTGACTGAGGGTCTTATTACATCAGACTTCAAAAAATATCAAGGCTGCAATAAAAATGAACCCAGCATTGCAGTTTTATGTCTTTCTCCTAACTATTCTGTGTATTAGTCACCACACTGAAAAAGCAGTGAGAAGACAGATGTGCCAAAAGTGGAAGAAAAAACATGTCAACATTGAAAGAATAATTAATGAAAAGTGTTGCTGGTTTAACACCACAAAATTGTTAAAGGTAGTCCCAGTCTTACCCAGTTCTTTGCAAGAGATCTCCACTCCCTGGATCCAGCCACATCTTCTCCCTGTCTGTTCTGACCCTGCCCCAGGTGTAGAAGTTTAATGCAAGCTTCTTTTCCATAGACCTGAGCCTGCTGCCTGACATGTTTGGATAAATCCTCCAGGTATCCAAGTGCTCACTAGCCTGAGGCCTTCCTTGCTATCTTCATCTTTTTCTAATTTTTGCTTTTTGTAGCATGGGTTTTTACTTTCCGGATTCACTGTGACTGAGTCCCGGCCTGAAACCACAGTCTGCCTGGATAAGTTCCCAGTGCACTGCTTCCCCTTCCTGCCCCTCTCTCCTTAGAGATTAAAATGCCCTAACCTCCCCCATCTTCTCCCCCATGTGAGAAAGGGCCCACTCCAGAGTTGGCTGGCTGACGTTCAGAACCAGGTTCCTGATGCCCCACCTTGAGGAAGACACTCTCAAGGGAAACTAAATCTGCAAGCTTGAACGGAAGGGTCAGTTAGACGAGCTGGTTGTGACAGCGAGGGTTAGTCAGGGAACCTGAAATGCAATATTCTTCCTGGCACAGAGGCTTCTGTTGACCTCCAGGCTCTATGACTTAAGACAGTTATGGACAGTTTCCAGACTCCACTTGTGAGTAGGCAGGGGCAAAGCTTCTAATTCTGCTAGGCTGCGTCAGTCATTGGTGCCCAGATAGGTGTGGCTGAGAACACAGATGGCAGGTAATCATTAGGAGAGGTGGGGCTGGGGCTGCGACAGGCTGACATTGACAGCTGTGGTTCTGGTTCACTTAGGCAGACACTCCTTCCCCCAAGGACCCTGCAGGCCACACCATTGTGTGCCATGGTTTGCGTGTGTTTCGTTCTTTCTTGTTATCCCTTAGTTGTTAATAAACTATATTGAAAAATAGCATTGCTAATGTTATTTTCCAGAGGCTTAAAGATATTAACCCAAACCTTTTTTACCTTTTTAATGTAATGTAATTAATTCCTTTTAATCCTCACCCAAGGATATGTTTATTGACTTTAGACAGAGAGCAAGGGAGAGAGAGACACACACACAGAGGTAAACATCAATGTGAGAGAGAAATATCAACTGGTTGTCTCTCCTAAGTGCCCTGACTGGGAACAAACCCACAATCTAGGTATGTGCCCTGACCAGGAATTGAATCTTTCAGTGTAAGGGATGACACTCCAACCAACTGCATCACACCAGGTCCCTTCTTTACCTTTGGATAATTCTTATTTCTGGGCTCTACCCTCCAAAAGACCCCATAGAAGGGGCAGCAAGCAGAGTCAGCTGACTTCACCTGTCCTTGCTTATGACAACTTAGGCTGTTTCTCTTAAAAGCATATCACAAAAATGTTGTTATTTCCTCAGCTCAGGCTGTTTCAGACATACCTCATTTAGCCACTGTTCTTAGACTCAGCCAGGACACAACCATCACACTTGTTGACCAAAGAGACTTCTTCAAAAGCATCACATTTACCAATATCTCTCTCTCTTTCAAACTTGGTCTATATATTTAGTGTTTGCTTATTATCAAGTGAAGCCTTGAATTATCTCTTACATTAATTATTGTTCCACCTTTTATGCATTTGTAATTAAATTATCTCCACTCGGTCTAAGTTTACCTTTTGTAGGATTGTGAACTTCCCTCGTGTCAGTTGGTTAGGATGAAGGGAAGCTGAGAAAGAAAAATGAAAAATGAAATATCAGGCTTTAGGAAAGTAGACAGGGAACTGCATTCACTCTGAGTTTTGCTTCCTTTTATGGATTTTAAATGAGCATTGTTATAACGATGACAATAATTATCATGTACTGTGTACTTACGCTCTACAGTGTGCCAAGTACTTGTTATATCTTTTAATTCCCAAAACAACTCAGTGAGGAAGACATTATGAATACTTTTCCCCAAAACACAATAGATATTTCCTGGTTTAAATCTATACAGATATGTAGCCAAACTGGAATTTGAACTCATATCTCGCTGACCTCAAAGCCCATGATCATGATCATTCTGTTCATTTCCCCCTGAATCTGGAAGTCCGTCAGTTTGCTCCCAAAGGGGTAAAGTGTAAAGGTGGCCTCTTCCAGATGGAGTGAGACTAAGAACTAGGCAGGGAGACAACTTCCCAAGCTGAAGATAAATGCACATATGTTCTAAGCCACACGATCTTGTGCTATGAGGTGCCTGTGTGTGCGTGTGTGTGTGTGCTTATTCCTCTTTCATTATCCCTTAGCTGCTAATAAACCACGTTTAAATATTCAGGCTTTATTGAGTTTATGCTACGAGTAAGTAAAGAAAAGATAAGACAACCATAACTGGGCAATCAAGCTAAGGAAGACCAGTTTCTCAGTGGTTATGAGAGTTAGCCAGAGGTTGCCAAGGAGAAGAAGAATGTCAGGAAAAAAAGTTTGTGCCTGCAAGAGTTGGCTCCCTTCGCTTCTATCAGGATGCTTCTTCTAATGTCTAGAACTTATTTTTAAAAATTTAGCACTTTTTAAAAAATTTAATTCTTTATTGCTTAAAGTATTACATACCGTATGTATCCTTTTCCCCCCATTGACCTTTCCCTGGCCGTTCCCCCCCCCCCCAGCACATGCCCTAACCTCCCTACTGTCTATGTCCCTGGGTTATGCTTATATGCATGCATATAGTCCTTTGGTTGATCTCTCACTGCCCCCTCCCCCCCCCACCCCCGCCGTCTTCCCTCTGAGGTTGGATGGTCTGTTTGATGCTTCTATGTCTCTGGATCTATTTTAGTTAATCAGTTTATGTTGTTCATTATAAATTTAGCAGTTTTTATGCATCTCTTTAACAAGAAACTTCGTAAACTACTTTAAAGAAGAGACAATTTTATTATCCCTTTTAAGAACCCATTATGTTTAGCATGGTAACTTGTCCCATGCAGATGCTCAATAAATAATAAGGGAGAACAAGTCTGATAAAGGAGGGTGTTTGGGCACAAAGAAAGAAAATATAGCACATTGAATGTGCTACAGTGTAATTTTGAGATTGACGATGAGATATGATGTCACTGTTTTTGGAGTATATTCACTTAACATATATAAACTAGTTGAGTTTTTAGTTGCTTATCAATTACATGTCATTTAACCTTTTATGTTGTATCATTTAGCAGTAGGCCACTAATCAGAATTTCATTTAGCTTCCAACTGAATGGTGTACTGAGACCCAAATGGATATAATTTCAGGAAGGTGTTTTACCAAATTATTTTTTACCTGAGAAGGATATCAACAGAGCAGTTATTTGTAGCTTCTATTATATTGAATGCTTTTACTTAATTAAAACTGTGTCTCTAGTTTAAAAATTATTTTAAAAAAAATGTTTTCTTGCTAAATAAGACTGTTACATATACAGGAAAATGAACTCTGTCCACTGATGCACCCTGAGGAGAAAAATGTCCTTCCATAAATTTCAAATAAAATATTATTATGTTCCAATGTACTATCTTCTTCTACTGAGAAGACACCTAGTTCTCTTAGAGAAGTCAAGAACAAACAGCTTTAAGTTTAAGGTACACTTGGTTCAAGTTTCTGATAATGACTAACACTGGGACCAGGATGGCCCAATGAGTAAAAACAAGAGGAAAAAATAGACACATAAAACAAACAAATACATGACCTAAATAAAGACACTGGCATTCTAGTCCCAGCTTTGCCACTGTCTCCCTTTGTGGGTCTGGGTCCTGCACAGTGCAAATCAAAAGACTGAAATTCCTTTGGTTGACCAAAGGACTTGTATGCATGCCTATGAGCATAACCAATGGACACAGACACTAGGGGGGTGAGGGCATGTGTTGGGGGGTGGGAGCAGCCGGGGAGAGGTCAGTGGGTGAAAAAGGAGACATATGTACTACTTTGAACAATAAATAATTTTAATTAAAGAAAAAAAAAAGAGAGAAGAGAGCTAGAAAAAAAAAAAGACTGAAACTTGCCCTTCTCACCTTCTTGGGAAGATGAAAGCTAGTACCATGTGGATCTGGTGGGGCTGTGTTAAAGGTCAGTGTTGTAAATCAATTATATTGAAATAATCACTCAACCCAATAGGTAAATCAGGGTGGGTGACCATGAGGCTTGTCACCTACCAGTGAAGGGAGGAGCTAGCATGTCTGCTCACTGGTGGTGGTGGAGGTACAGTAGGTTTGTCTGCCTTAAACTTTTCTCTTGTCAGTGGAAGAGTCTCTGTAGGGCTTCTTTCTGAGATTTTTGTAACTGCTGCCATGCTGTTTAGGGAATGGCCTAGGATTTGCAAAGAGACTACAATTCACCAGTCTCATTTTAAATCATACTCTAAATCTTATGTTCCACATGAGAAGGCAAAATAGGAATTAAAATTTGCATCAGTGTCACTGGAGATATATTTTTATATATTAATTGGTGATTAATAGTCATTTTTTTGGTTGTTGCAGTTATTATTTCCTGACACATTCTCTATTCAAGCAATTAATCCATGAGGCATTGAAGAACAGAAAAAAAAGTGAAATTTTTGGCTTTGGGGATCTTCAAAGTTAAGGTCAAAATGTAAGGCAAAGCTTGAAAGAATTTTTGATCAACTAGGGTTAGTTTTCCCAATTATAGAGTCTAGACTGGGGAGGCGGATGGCCTGGGGGAGGCCATGGCCTGAGAGGTTGGCCGATTCCCTGGAAACCCTTCTGCTCCGTCCTCCTTGGCCCGAGGCCCAGGACCTGGGAGAAGCTGGGAATCTGAGACGGTGGAGCCTGGTGCTACCTTTCCTAAGCAGGGTTGGGAAAGCAGCATGGCTCAGGAACAGAGGAAATGTCATGGGCAACATCCAGGCAGGTGAACCTCCCTGGGCCCCCACACTCCTCGGCACGAGGAGAAGTAGACCATTTTCCATGCTGCTGAGAGCGGTGTCAATGTGGCAAAGAAAGCCAGAAGACCTCAAAAAGCTTGATGGTCAGTGTGCGACCGATGTAATAGGAAAATGTGCGGACCAATAGCCAAAATATAAAGCTATTGAGAACACCCATTGATGTCCTGGTCCTTTGTCAGCACCCCCAGAAACTTAGATGCAACCACGGTGGAAAGTCATAATTGGATGAAAATTAAATTTTCTCCCCTGGGGGCCTATGGTCTTGATACAGAAATTAATTGCAGTTATAGATTAATACAAATGATGCACTGACACATCTGATGTTGGGGAACCCAATTAGTATCCACAGAACAACTGTATTGACATTCACCCAACTCCAGGGCAACACTGGGTGCTGTTGTTTCCTTTTTCTAGATGTGTTCAGCTCAAAACCTTTTTTATCCTATTGATTTTCATTTCTGATTTCTGGTGAGTGGTGTTTTGATAAGTAACTAACAGCTGCTCTCAGTATTAGTTGAGCACTCTTGTTTGTATTAAATAACAAAGGTCACATAGATACATACCTTATTACCTGAGGCTACTGAACTGCTTCTTTTACACATTTACTTCTATCATCTTACAATTCAGGAAAAAGAAAAAGAAAAAACAAAACATGGGGACAAGTTTTAGAATGGTATGAATCATGATTTTTGTGTTTAAAACCTGCTCTTTTGTTAGTACTATGAAGAACTGCCTTCAAAACGAGTTGTCTTCATTCCTTTCTAGCTATATGGTAAAATATCAAGTTCCTGTTATTTTGAAGGCTTCTTTTCCCTACTGGCAGACAGCTGTGGGGGAGGGTACACTTGACAAACAGGGAGACAGAGAGTCTTCTTATTTGCAGGCCTCCACTCACCAACCGGGGTGACTTTTGCTGAAGTCATTTATCTTCCCTGTGCCTCAGTAGACTTACCTTTAAAGTGAGGGTTCCAACTAAGCGTCTTTGAGGTGCTTATTGATGCGGAGGTGTCCTGGCTGCATTGTTGCTCCTTCTCTGTGAGATGGTAACCAAAACAACCTGAGATCAGTAACTGGGACACAATTATGTAAAGCACTGAACATACTTTGTAAAATTAAGGATCAAGTCTCTTCATCACTGTCAGCATTCGTGGTCCTCTACTCTACACTTAGTAGACAAACAGTGCAATTTAGAAGATCTATCCTTGTTAATAGGAAAACACAGAGTTGGCTGTATGTTATGGGGACGGGCAACTAACTCAGGTTGGATAGCCAATAAAGGACTAAATCTTTATCACCATCTCCCAATGCTTCTTATTCTTACTCAATTTCCTCAGTTTGGGTTCCCCCATAAGACAAGGATTTGATTGTAAGCAACTGACTTGAAGGTAAATCCCAGGAAGACTGATAGGACAGTGAGGAAGTAGCACACAGAAGAAAAGAAAGCTAATGTAAGGGACGTGGTGTTCCAGCTGGGGACCTCTGGGAGACTGAGTAGAATGTACCCCAGAGTTGTCCCTCTCTGCCAGATGAGAGAACTGGGGTACTAATGCTCTAAATTTCTGTCCATTCTTGGTTATGGGCATTAAGTTCCCCAAATGTCTGGATAGACCAGACATGCTTCTGTGGCCACAAAAAGTCCTAGGGAAGAGAGTTGCAAATATTTATGGTAGGTAGCAGGTGGTGTGTATGGAAACGGGATTGGCATACCAGAGGGATTTGGGCAGGGCACCAATAGCATCTGCCACACTATCCTAATCCAGGCAATAAAACTCACATTCTGCCAAAGATTCCCCTTCGAGCCTCTATTGCTCTTACTCTCAGCCATTTTATACCTATGTTTTATAATATACTTCCTTAGATAGTAATTGTTCTGACATTCCTCACTTCTGTGCAACTTCATTTTATGCTTCTCATCAGCTTCACTTCTATAACAAAGCTAATCCACACTTATAATTTTGCATTAAAGTTATTTCTTCCACTTGGACTATGTTCCTCAGGCATTTACAACTAATCCATGTTCTTCCTAGTACACAGATTTTTTTAAAATATATTTATATTGATTTTTAGAGAGAGAGGAAGGGAGGGAGAGGGAGATGCAGAGAGAGAGAGAAACATTGATGTGAGAGCGAAACATCCATCAGCTGCCTCCTGTATGCCCCTTACACCAGGGATCAAGCCCTCAACCTGGCCATGTGCCCTGACCAGGAATCAAACAAGCAACTTTTCGGTGCATGGGATGATGCCCAACCAACTGAGCCACACCGGCCAGGACAGTACACAGAATATTTTACAGAGAACATAGCTAATGCTTAAAAAAATATTTTTAGATAGAATTACACACCATCTCAGGGTTTATCTCTGTCTAACGGTCTTTCCTTAACCAGCTTAAATATTCCTTTAGTCAGTAACCACTCAGTCTTTGTGTTCTAGTCCTTTCCAATTGCCTATCCAATGTTATTATTTTTTTTAGTGTAAAGATTGTTAACGCAAGGCAGCCCTTTTTGAGCCCCATGATTAGGTTGGGTTTCCATGTGGCCTGCTCCAAGAGAATTTAATGCTTGTCCTTTGTAGTGCTCTAACTTGTCATTTCTGTTCACTTTCAATTAGCCTTCCAGGATATACTTCCACGGCCATGAGGCCAGGTACCATGATGTTACTGCATGGCTAGAACCTAGTCCAACGACTGCCACAGAGTAGGCACTGAATAAAATTTGCTGAATCAATATATATGAATAAACTATGTCATTCCGGGTTGATTAATATTCTTAAAAATGATTTTAGTTCTTCTGAGCATTTTTTCACAAATTTATAAATATATTGAAAGTAGAAATTGATTCTCTTGTATCCCTTCTAGAGTGCTATATGCAATGTACTTCATACAGTAGGAGCTTCAAAATGTGTGTGTCACTAAATTAATTCGATAACTTCAAGATCCCATACTGTGTGCTTTGGTAAGTGATAACTTGGACCACCAGAGGCATGCTGCTTTCTCTCAAGTAAAATATAGCAACAAATCAAATAGAGTAAATTAATTGCTGGAGAGGAACTAAGTAATAAAATCAGGTTTCAAATAGAAAAACAATGAAGAAATATATCCTGTGTTTAGGGGGGATAATGAAGGTAATGAAAATAGACACCAATTCTAAATGTGTAGGGAATGCTTGCAAAGATAAAAACATTGGGATATGTGTGCCAATTGGTCTTAATAAGACACATCAAGAAAAACAAATTAGTTTAAAGAGCAAAAACAGGCACAAGATTTCCATTCATTAAAAAGAAAAACAGTAAATGATGGGATAAAGCAAACTAAATTTTAAAAATACAAAGCAAAATAATCAGGTAATATCAACGTGCTTTAAAATAGCAGAGTCTCTTTTGAAAAAACCTAGTGTTTAACATAGTAATATTAATAAACATTACAAAGAAAACCACTCTAAAATATGATGTGTTTTCCTGGTAAAAATAAAAATAGAGAATAAACAGAATAGAAGAATATTACTGTCTTCATATGTATATATTTTATCTGTTTATGGACTCAAATACATAACATAAATGCAGATATTTTATAAAGGGAGGCATAAAAATAAAAATATTTTTAAAAATATAAAAAATCCCTCGCTTAGGCCTGTTCTCTTTAGGTTCTAAGCCTTTTCCTTCCATATTTATCTCAAAGTGGTAACTAGAGCTGGAGTTTATCATACTCAATTATGGTGTATATCCATATATTATAAGATAAAATAAATGTATTTACCAATTTATATTATAATATACATAGGTAAAAATATGTGGGACTGATTTCTGAACATGCTTAACCAAAGAGTGAAAAAAATATAGTTTTAGGTTAGTAAGACTTTTTTTTTTTTACATAGGTGCAATTACCTGAATTTATTGTTAGGTAAGTTGACTAACAGAAAGCTGTACTGAATGGTTATCATACTAAAGAAAGTTAGATGCCATAAATGATTTGCCATAATATACAGAACGGGATCAAAAGACTAGATTTATCATATTAATATTAAGTTCTTCCCAGGTTCTCTAAATAGGCACAGAAAACCCTCTCCTGGGGAAGGGTTAAATCCTTGAGAAATACTTTAAAGAAGGAACCACTATTTTAAAAATGTGATCCTTGTTTTTCTTGTAGGCAGGGATATTGTTGGAAGACACTAACATTGAAAAAGTCTGCCTGATTACAATGGAGATGGAAGATCTCAGGGTGGAGGAGGGCAGGTGCACAAGCCAAGTCAGGCACTTAACCCCCAGAGGCTAGCTGGTTTGCTTTCTCTAGCAGGGACACATGGGTATTTCACATTGGTTTATTGATCACAGAGTCTACACTTCTGAAATGTATAGCCAACTCACAAAGTTCCTAATACATTTTTATAAGAACTCCATGTCTATTGATAGAGCTCAGCCAAAGGGAGACACAGTAATTATCCCTATTTTCAGGTTTGTGGTCATTTTCTGGTGTAAATACATTCCAAGGAAAGGAATATAAATAGACCTTTCACCTGTTTCTGAATAATGGCACCAAAATAACACATTCCTGGTAAAGAAGAAAGACACTGTGGGTTCAGTGGTCAGAGCAGAAGCTTTTGGTGGTCAAGTGATACATAGAGTCTTGACCCAAGTCCATAATACCTTAGGCACAATGCAAGCTGCAGACATATCCTCTTTTTTTCCTTCTATTTCCCGAGTGTATTCTGGGAAAAGATATCCTAGGCAACTGTCTGGATAGTCACTTTTGCTTCTTGATTCATGAATAAGAGTTATTATGAGAGGAAGGAACAGGAATGGAGTTCTTCACTAAAAGAGTAAACCAAAAGCAATAACACATTCCTGTGGAATCCCAGAGATTTATACTACCACCAAGGACTGGAAAGATAGGGAGTGGTCATTTCTGTTACAGCTCCATTTAACTCTCCAATTAGGCTGATGGAGAAGACAGATGGGTCTTGGAGAATGAGAGTGGATTATCATAAGTTTAATTAGGTGATGCCTCCAAGTGCAGCTGCTGTTCCAGATGTTGTCTCCTTACTAACTCAAAACAATATAGCCCCTGGCAATCAGTCCAGGCTTCAATGCAGTCAGCTCTATCAGGCAGCCCATATGACCCAGCAGATTCAGTGAAGCATAAACAGTTCGTGGCAGATTGGGGTGCATTATGGAGCTCCAATAGTAAATGCACAGCTAAGACCCCTAATATTATTTTTGAAGTAAAAACTATGGACTCTTCATCAATAAACCAGTTATATTCTGATAAATGACTCGAATTGTTATTGGAATTTGAAGAGATTAAATGTCTGATCTTGTGAACTGAGCTTCCCATTATGGACTGGTCATTAGCTTATTCACAAAACCATAAAGTGAGGCATACCCAGCAGTACTCCATCAAGTGGAATACATATACAGGAACATATATACAGAAACAGATCCAAGCCAATCTTGAATGCACAAGTTAAATTGCACAAGGAGAATGCTCTTCATTCCCAGTTGTGTCTTCCTGCTGCACTGCTGTTCTCTCTTAATACCATAGAAATGGACGTATGGAGGGGATTCCATGACTAGTTAATAGCCTGAGAAATCAGATAGATAGGTAGGTAGGTAGATGATAGATAGATAGATAGATAGATAGATAGATGATAGATAGATAGATAGATAGATAGATAGATAGATAGATAGATAGGTGATAGATAGATACCTGGTTTCTGGTAGAGGTATGTGGATACAACATTTCTTCCTGCTTTCCTGGGACCAAGCATTAGGTAGACCTGTGCTACCTTATTGCATCACTCAATTCAGTGGTGGTTCTAAAAGAAGGTACATTTTGATGTCTAATTTGCCAAGGAGAAGTCATGGATTGAATTAAGTTAAAACACAAATACCATGGTAACCAATGTATCCCAATAAGTTCAATTAAAAAAATAAAACACAAACCATGCTGGGGATGTAGATGAAGATAGTCCAAAGGTACAAGTTTCCAGTTAAAAGATAAATGAGTTCTGGGTATGGTAACTATGTGAGGTGATGGGTGTTAACTAAACTTATTGTGGTAATCATTTTGCAATATATACATGTATCAAATCATTTTGTGTATACATGAAACTAAAACAATTCTATATGTCAGTTATATGTTAATGGAACTGGAAAAAAAATAAGAAGAGGGCTGCAAAAAAAAATAATACAAACCAATGGGTAGTGGTCAATGGTTTGAGCAGGTGGTTAGAAATTTTAATGTATCAAGACTATTTTGGTAGAGGTATGTGGATACAACACTCTGGATGGACCAAGTGTAGGAAAATATTAATATACAATTTAAATGCTCATTAAAAATTTCTTAAGGGTTAGAATAAGGTAAGATGACCAACTTTTTGGATGTCAGTCAACTTCCTCTTCCATTCTTAGTGCTTGCTTAATAGTTTCATAAGTAATGTAGCAATGGTGGTAGTAATGAAATCTATTATTATGGCTTGAGTGGTGGTCCCCAAAAGATATGCCCTTGCTCTAAACCCCAGGACTTGGGAATATAACCTTATTTGAGAAAGGGGTTTTGCAAATGTAAGTTAAGAATCTTGAGATTGTATCACCCTGAATTATTTAAGTGGGTCCTAAGTCTAGTGACAAAAGAAGACACAGAGAAGGCCACAGAGATTGGAGTTATGTGTCTACAAGCCCAAAAAACACCTGTAGTCACTAGAAGCTGAAAAAGGCAAGAAAAGATTCTTTCCTAGAGCCACCAGAAGGAACAGCCCCTACGGACACCTTGATTTCTGATTTCTGGCCTCTGAAGAGTGAGAGATGGAATTTCTTTTGTTTTAAATCACGAAGTTTGTGGTAATTTATTATGGTAGCCACAGGAATTGGGGCATCTCTATTTTAATTTAATTTACCATCACCATTACTGAGGGTTGCCATTCTCCAGTAGAATTTTCCAGGTTGCCTGAGCAAAGAGTAGGACCTAGGTGGAACTCCTGGTGGGCTGATTACTTTAGACAGTTTGCATCAAGAATTTGTGCCAACTAGGGGGAAAGAAAATACCCAAGATAAGGATTTGCTCTTCCTGCTTATTATACTTCTGGAAGCACCATTGATTGTAGACTTAACAGATGCCTTTTACTTTATCAGAATATTTTGTTCATCAAATCGCTAGCCACACAATTGATTTTAGAGAATGAAACCAGTCAAGGTGCTACTGCTCATGGGACTATTAGTTTCGTCATATAGCCAATCATCCTAGAGCATCTAATTTATGGAATAGTCAGATGGCCCATGGAAGACTCTCTTTTGGTCCCAGCCAGGAAATCCCCCTTGTGCAGTTAGAATACCTACTCAGGAGAGTAATATATAGAGCCATTTATCTCAGAGACAGGATAAATAAATCTGGGGAAGAAGGGATGACAGAATGTTTGGTGTTTCATAATGTACTCAACAAAAATGTGCTAACTTCTGCTTTGAGGATTTAGTAAGCAAGAGATGAATGTATCTATTAGGTATCACAACAAGAGTTTGAGTAGGAAGCTGAGATAGTCACTAGCCCTTTAGGTTCCTCACCATAATTTAAATGTATTATAAAAAAAGAGATTATGATCCTGTCTGGGGTGATTAATTCTGACACCAAAGGAAAAATGGGGTTGCTACTTCACAATGTAGGTAGAAAGGAATATCAACAAAAAATTGGGGCTGTAATGAATATTAGTATATTGTTTACTTTAACTTCTATGAACTACTTATAATTATTCTCATCAAAAACATTTCTATATAACCTGAAACTTATTTTATATTTCTACCAATTTAACAGCTGATGCACTGATGGATACTCAATTTAGTATGTATTTATATAATGGCCAAACTTAAAGTGTTATAAGTTGTATGTATGATAGTTGTCATATGAAAGTCTTTGAGAAAGGAATATGATTATGCACAAAGACCTGATGATAAGATTGCACAGATTAGGAATGAAACTCTGAAAAGCAGGCTCAGGGTCAGGTGATAACACTGACCTAGGAAGGGACAGAGGCAGATGCTGTGGAACATTTAAAGAATGTGAGAGTAGAAAGTTGGAAGAAACAGGAATGAATTCTTCACCCAGTTGAGAGGTAGGAATAAAAAATATTTTGAAAATTTCAATAATAAAAATTTAGAATGAGGTTGTGTGTTCAGAAGGGAGAATGAATAATCCACGGACCATTGTCAGTTTGGAGTTCAGGCGGTTTGAGGAGCAAAAAAGAGAAGGGTCTGATTTGTAGACAAAAAAATACTTTGATTTGACAGGTACCTGGATTTCTGAGCAACAGAAACCAGGTTGTGACCAAGGAATAAAAGTAAAAGTAAATTTTAAGAAAGTTAATAAAGGTTGGGACTAGGAAAGAACTACATATTGCTTTAAAATGAGTAAAGTAAACTGGGTCAAATGGGAAACCGCAAATGCAGTGTTTTGTTTTGTTTTGTTTTGTTTTTCCTTTTGGAAGGGGTGTGCTCTCCTAGTATTCTTTCAAACGTATTCATTTTTTTTTGTTTTTTCTTTCCTGCTTGGAAAAATCTAAAGACAGAAGAAATTGCTAGGTAATTATTTACAGAATTACTTATTTTATGGCATGTAGCTACAATGCAACTGGAGAAATAATGTCAGATTTTGTTTGTTTGAAAAATGAGAATATTTGAAGTTTATTAAATATGAACATATAATTCTTTATGGTGCAAATAATACGGTAATATTACTTCTATTTTCCATATAAGCAATTTATATTCTTTTCTCCTCAGACTCATTTTTCTTCTTGGTAAGTGTATCTGTACTGCCTTGAGAAATGATTAGAATTGACTTAATTTATTCCTGTAACACAGTTTTGATATCCTGCTTTATTTCTTGAGCATGTACAAATATTTTACAAATATTTTTTCCATATTTGTGAAATTTCCTCTTTATATCAGATCTTTCCAATGGTTGTGTCCAGCTCTGTTATATTCTAATAGAACTGTGTCTAATATTTCTTATAATCATAGTAATCAGTACTCAGTAAAATTATGCTAATAGCAATAATCAACCTAAATGAGTTATGTGCACTAAAAATTTACTCTCACAGAAAAGTGGATTTGCAATATCTTTGTCCTTTCAGAGGTTGACAAATTGATTTCAGACTTACAGTTTCCTGGGAAAAGCCAAGATCACCCAAAGGATTTCAAATATTACTGGGATTATGTAATGCATGGCAGCTGGTGGGTTGAAGACAGAGTACTCCATTCTAATTCTTACCTATTTCATGTCAGCAATAAGTGGTCATTCTAAGTATCATTTTAATGAGATAAGGTGATATTTACTCTAATATGTACCCATGTCACACAATGCACAATGGGCTAATCAAGCATTAAAGTAAATTAAAAATAGAAGACTGAACATGAAGTTAAATAACAAACCTTCTTCTTATAGGCATGAACCAAAAATCATCTTAATTTGACAAAAATTTCTTTTGTGGTAAATTTCTCTAGGGAATGTGATTATACCACTTTCTTCTTTACTCAACACCAATGTTTGCAAATCTTGTATCGAAATACTATCTTATATTTAACCAAAATCCCTATGTGGAAGCGTAAGCCCACTACTTCCTCTTCTAGCTTTAGTGAAGATGCAATACAGCTGCCATTTCCAGATGATCCTTAAAAAAAAAAAAAAAAAAAAGAACGTAGGCTTATTTACATATAATTATCTCAGCTATTCCTTCTCTATGCCCTCAATAATAATAATAATAAAAAAAGACTGCATTGCCCCCTTTTACATTCCCTGTTCCCTCTAAGGTTGCACATTACCATTTCATTTTATCTTTGTAGTTAAATCTTCCCAGCTGTCCCCGGTTATTTCCTTCTGATTAATTTCCATAAGTAAAATTTCTGGGTCAAAAGGTAAGTACAATTTAAATTTTTTTTTTAAATTCATATAGCCAACTTGCTCTTAACAGATTGTATTTACTTATGCATCTACTGGCTATGTAAGAAGCAAAAAGTCTCTTCTCACTTTTGATAATGTTGTATGTTATCATTCTTTTTATTTTTGGCAATATGGTGCCGTTATTTTATTTTTCATTTATTTCCTTATCAGTGATGTTGAATTTTTTAAATGTATGTGTGCATAAGAATTTTCTTTTTCATTCCCTTGCACATTTTTTTACATTGAAATTTTTCTCTCTTTTTTTTTTAAGTTTTGTGCTGTTGTTTATTGCTTACTCTGTTCTGTAAATCAATCTGTATATTCCCACACCAATACCTCCTTATTTACAAGTATTTTTTTTATTAAGGTATTATATGTTTACATATCTTTTTTTTTGTAGAAAAGAAATTATCCTTCATCTGTCACATGTTACTAATGTGTTCTTCCACTTGTTGCTTGCTATTTTATTCTATTTATCTTAATTAGAACAAAATGTTTTTAATTTTTATGTAGTAAAATTTATTAATCAGAAATTTGTATTTTTCACCCCCCCCAATTATTTATTTAATTATTCACCTATATTTTCTTTCTTTGAACTTTAATAATTTTAGATAAAAAAAGGAAAGTTATCACCAGGAAAGTGACATCTGGGTAAAGATCTGAGGAAATAAAGAGGCAGCCACATGCATATTTTTGGAAGAGAACCACAAATGCAAGTACCTTGTAACTGGAACCTTTATGTATTGTTTGAGGACCAGCAAGAATGTCAGTATGTTTGAGGCAGAATGATTGAAGGGTGAGAGAAATATAAGACGAAGTGAGGAAGAACTTATGGATCAAGTTACATAGGACCTTCAAGGTCACTATGAATCCTTTGCTCTTTGAGAGATGGGAAATTATTGGGGGTTTTTAATCACAGAAGTCATGTGACTGACTTTCAGTTTAACAGGATTACTCTTTGTTATCTTATATTTTAATCAGTTGACTTCAAAGTATTTATTAAATAATCTTTTTTTAGACATACAAGCTTGTGGGTTTTTGTAAATACAATTAGAATTCTTATGTGTACTTACATTTATTATATAATTAGAACTTTTATTTGCTCACTTTAATCTCAACTTTTTTGTGTAAGTTTTATTTGTTTTACCCTAGTTGGGCATATTTCTTTTTATTACTCTTCACTCAAAATTTTCTTGGCTATTTGGAGGCAATTTTTTTCCCTATATAAACTTTAATGTTATGATTAAGTTAAAAAATCCATTGGCTTTGGATGTTTGAGTATACAATATAGATTATTTTAAGCAAGAATTGAAAGCTATACAATACTATCTTTCAATAAGTAAGCCTAACTAAAGTCTTTTAGTAAAGTGTTGTAATTTACTACATACAGGTTTTGTACATTTCTCATTAAAGTCTTAAGTTTGTTCTGTAGTTCAAGATACTTTGATATCTATCATAACCTGATTTCAGTATTATAAAAAATATTTTTTTCCTAGTTAACCATTTAAACATGACTTGTGTTTTTCTATTTCTTTGCTGTTTGCACTTTGTACTCACATGTATATTGATATTGGGGAAAGGCAAGGTCTTTGATTTTGGAAAGGTCTGGATTTGAATCTTGGTTCTGCCACATATATTGCTTTGAAATATTTACTTTACATGTTTAAATCTCAGTTTCCTCAATGGAATGATGTTAATAGTCACATATAGAGATTTATGGAGATTAAACTAGGTAAATTATGTAGGATATAGCACAAAATAGTCACTTAGTATATTTTTATTTCTTGACTTTTCTAGTGATTTATATTTTTCTTTTAGCTTGTAGTTTATATTTAATCTTCACAGGGCAAATCCAATGCATCATTGAAAGTAGGGAACATTTCTCCCTGGTGCCTAAAGTCTTTTGGGTTTCCAGAGCCTTCACATTTAATTTTCCTCTCCTTCCCAGTCATGTAAACAGGCTCTCTTTAAGTCATTCTAAAATGTTAATAAATAATATCCTGAGAACTTTTCTTTTATTATGGAAGGCAACTTCTAAAAAGAGGCATTCCAGTGGTCTCTATCATGTTACTTCATTGAAATACTAGTAACTTTCTATTACCTCCAACTGGGAGGATTGGGGACATTTCCCTCCATAGATTTCACCACTATGAAATAACAACCTTGCCTTTCCCATATTATCTGAGGTCGCATCCCTATCAATAAGACACAAGAGTCAACCATTTGAATGAATAAAACATGCTTTATAACATAGTTAGGAAATTTGGGGTATAACTAGCTATAACTATATAACTATCAATCTTATTTAACTCAGTTGATTTGACTCAGCCAAAACCATCTTTCGGCTTCTTCATAGCTGAGCCTAGTCTTTTGTCCTTACGGTTTTACCTTTAAATCTTGCTATCAGGGTGACCCAGTGCTCTTTTGTTTGCAAAGTTGATGATTGGAGAAGCAAAGTGCTTTTATGTCTGGAAAATAAACACACTCTCTAAACTTTAGGTAGACACTGTCCTCCTCAATGGACTTGACCTCTGATTTAGTAGCCTCCTCTGGATGATACAGCCATGCCCATGAGGGGGTCTCTGGTGTGTTTCCCAGTCTACTCTCTTTGAATAAGCTTCATCTGTTTCTGTTTTAGTACCTGCCAGCAACCTGATGGCCTCAGCCTCTCCAATCTCATTGTGGTTCTTCTCGTGCTTTCTGTTCTCATCTACACTAATAAAAGAGTAAGATTCAAATTGACCGTACCTTTGCAATGCCCACCAGCCAATCAGGAGTGAGTATGCAAATTAACCCAACAAAGATGGAAGGTTAATTTGCATATGCAGGTGCAGAGAAGCTGGGGGCGGGGCAGGTTGCAGGTGTTCCGCACCACCACAGCCGCTCTGGGCCTCTGGACAGTGTGAGAAGGCGGAAAGGCGCTTGGGGCCAAAGTGAAGGCGGTGCTGGCAGCCAGGGGAAGGAAGGCCCATTCTTGCACGAATCTTCGTTCATCGGGCCTCTAGTTTACTATAAAAATGATTATACCCATCTTCACATTGCCATCTATAGCCTAGTCCAGGGGTTGGCAAACTGCGGCTCGTGAGCCACATGTGGCTCACAAGCCGCAATTTGCCGCTCTGTTGACTAATGAGTTTGCCAACCACTGCCTTAGGGAAAAACACTTAAAAAACATTTTAATAATGTACTAATGTCTTTAACCTGAAGTCAAAACTTCTGGGTAAGGGTAATGCCTTAGCAGTGGTCAGCAAACTCATTAGTCAACAGAGTGGCAAACAGCGGCTCGCGAGCCGCATTTGGCTCGTGAGCCGCAGTTTGACGACAACTGGCCTAGTCATTTCTTTAATTTCTGGAGACTAATTGTATCTCATCATCTCTATGCTTCTCCTATTATTAGATTTTTCTCAAATTCTGTTGGTCTAAATATGAACTTGGTGGAATGATATTAATCTTACATGACCCATGTTATATATGACCATGTCGGTGAATTCTTTTTAGTATATTCAATAGGATGTGGTTCCTTCCTCATTTATACTCTTTAATTCTCTTTACCTCTTTCCAGGTATTTGTGGTATTCTTCCTTGTATTATATTGAAGTACTTAGTACTAACTATGTACAGTCACTATGCTGTTCTTTGGTCTGGGTGGATGCTTAATACTGGCACTTTCTATTACAGGTTTTCTTTTTGGTTAATCCGGGCCTCCTTCTTTTCCAATTTATCACATTTCACAGCATCCCTTCCTCTGCCAGAACCAATAGCTGAAGATTTCTATTTTTATTTGGGCTGGTCATTTTCTCTTCCCTCAGCTTTAGGAATTTGGTAATACTGCCAGATTCTCTCTGGTGAGGTCCCTTCCTACTTTGGATGATTTTCAAGGTCAGGACCTAAGATGACCCCAGATAATTGCTCTTTCATTCAACTGGCCACATCTGGTCCAATGAAAACTTTAATTCATTCATTGCCTACTTCTTCTCCTTCATCTCCCTATCCTCACCCCCAGTCCATTTTGGGTCTATATACTGATCTCAATTCAGCAACAACTATTTCACTCTTCCTCAAAGGTATCTGCAAGCCCACCTTTTACACTTCATATTTCTAAGCAAAAATCAGTCACTGATCCACTGTATCTCCCAATAGCCTAGGACACTTATTGAATCCTTCCAGTTGTTTCCTTAAAACTGTCTTTTGACTTGAGACAGAGGATGAGCACCACACCCTCCCCTGTAGCTCTTCCCAAAAATGCTCCTCAATTCATCTCACTTTTCTCAACTCTTTCTATCCTTTTAAAGGTATGCTGTCATTTCAGGGTTAAGCAATTAATTTCCCCATCCTTACTTTTTCAAATCTAACTTTGAAATGTAGCATCTGTTATTTTCATGCTTCAGTCAAAACAGAGACAGAGAATCTCATTTTAATATCCAGTTATGTAATTATATTATTGTTAAGGAGGAGTTCTTATTCCTGGCTTCTCTTTTTTCCATGGTGGGGAGATGATTTCAGCTGCTTTCTCCAGGAAGGGGCAGCATGTCTTTTCCCACTGCTACCCTAATCACAAGATGCTCTCTAGTGATATCCACCCTGATTGGTAAAATTGGAGAGAGAGCACATATCCTTTGTACCACAACCCATGTATTGGTGGGTCAGCTGACCCTGTCTAAACAGGTTCGACTCACTATTTCCTCTTGGACAAACCTGTCCTAAAATCCTCCAGGGAGAGTCTCTTTCATCACAGCACTGGGGTGTTAAACCATAATGCTGTGGTTCTCAACCTTTCTAATGCCGCGACCCTTTAATACAGTTCCTCATGTTGTGCTGACCCCCAACCATAAAATTATTTTCGTTGCTACTTCATAACTGTAATTTTGCTACTGTTAATGAATTGTAATGCAAATATCTGTTTTTTCCGATGGTCTTAGGCTCTACAGCAGTGGTTCTCAACCTGTGGGTCACGACCCACAGGTTGAGAACTGCTAGCAGGGTCGCCTAAGACCATTGGAAAACACAGATATTTACATTACGATTCATGACAGTAGCAAAATTACAATCATGAAGTAGCAACGAAAATAATTTTATGGTTGGGGGTCAGCACAACATGAGGAACTGTATTAAAGGGTCGCGGCATTAGAAAGGTTGAGAACCACTGCATAATAGGAGACAGAGTCCCTTCACTTTTTAATTTAGTTGATAATAGACACCTATGCTATTTACTATATATGTACTATTCCTTTTATACTATCTAAAAGGAATACATTTGTCTCATTGTGTGTAGGCTCTTGGCTAAAATTCTAGATGAAAGAAATGTTACCTAACATCTCAAAATTAACATTTTATGTTGGTAAAGTTTGGTCTAACTTTTGGTGAGTAAGAAAAATACTTTTTTACATGATAATTCAGTATCTCTTTTAACAATTTGAAATAAATAGAATATATTTGTTGACATTTTCTTTAGTAATAAGGTTCTTTGAAGAATATAATATAAATATGCAGAGATGGGAACATCAGATCTGTAACCAATGAACAAAAGGGTGGATGATATTACAGTCTGAGAGTTTAGCTGGAAGAAAAACATCTAGCACAAGAAAATACATCAGGGGGCTGTGCCATAATGGCCATTGTCAAGTGTTGTTAAGCTTGTTGGGTCTGAGATTTTAAGGACCCGTAAATCCCATGTCAAGAAATTTAGACTTATTCTCATGAGCAAAGGGAATATAGGGATTGGGAAATATATGGGGACAGATGCAAGTCTCTGAAAGCTGAATGATGTACAAGGATATTATCTTAAGCCCAGTACACCAGAAGTGTTGAAGGCTATTGGTGTGGACAATGGGACAAGGAACGGATCTTTGCAGTAATGTTTTCTGCTACCATGCACTGTGGGATACCATTAGGGTTGAAAATGGGCATGCAAATCTTTTTTTAAAAAATATTTTTTATTTATTTCAGAGAGGAAGGTGGAGGGAGTGAGAGATAGAAACATTAATGATGAGAAGCATTGATCAACTGCCTCCTGCACACCCCCTATTGGGATTAGAACCATGACCTCCTGGTTCACTGAGCCATACCAGCTGGACATGTGTGCAAATCTTGAATTTTTTTTTTATCCTGTATGGTTGGTGAGCATATGAGTAATTGTTAGTATTTACTAAATTCCTACGGTGTGTTGTATAAATAAGTACCAATCCCCACAAAGCTGCAAGTGATTCTCATGTTTTCTTTATAGATGAGGAGATAGGTACTCAGAAGAGTTTAGAAAGTTGCACAAGTTTCTAGAACCATGACTACAACTTGGTGTGGTCTAATATTCTTTCTGGGTAGGAAGTCTGATGATAAGCTTCCTCGCTACTGCCCTAATGTTGACGTCCCTAAAACAACTGAAAAGAGTTTTAACTTAAATATGCTCCTTAGATTGCTGATAAAAGGTGTGGTCAGGGAAGTAACCTTGCACTATTACCTGATTTACTCTTGAGTAATATTAAAATACGTACTAGAAGTTTACAAGTCTGTACACAGATTGTATCTCAGGGTAGTGAAAACTGTACCAATATGGGTGTGGCAGGAGCGGCTAATGAAAGTGACATCGGGGGGAAGTGGATCTGGAGACCAAAACACAATCTCTGGTCATTCTCCACTTTTCTGCAAGTGGATGACAGGAAATGACTTAGTGGATGGGGTCAGACCTAACAGTGCAAGAGCCTTTTGTTTGCAGCCGGTGGGAATCATAGGAAACGCTGTTCTGTGAACACGTCTATTTACTCTTTTCCCTAACAGAATTTTGGAACAGATCTAGCTGTGTGCAGAAACCACAAAAATGAGAAAATTGGGGAAAATAAATTCAAGTTCATATTACTTTCTTGGATGCCATAACCAGATAGTCACTACAGTAGTTCCCCCCTGAGTATACCCTGGTAACTGCAGGGTCTACGATCCAAGACCCCCAAGGTATACCTGAAATCTTGGATAGTGTCACCTCTATATGTACTATGTCTTTTTGTATAAATACATAGTTATGCTAAAGTTTAATTTCTAAATTAGACAGAGTAAGAGATTAACCTCAATAACTAATAATAAAATAGGACAATTGTAACCATATACTGTAATAAAACTTATGTGAATGCGGTCTCTCTCAAAATATCTTATTGCATTCACCTTTCTTCTTGTGATGATGTGAGATGATAAACTGCCTACACGAGGAGATGAAGTGAGGTGAATGAGACATTCTTAAGTAAAATTAGGGTTACTTGAACACAAGCACTGCGATACTCCAACAGTCCATCTTATAACCCATGTGGCTATTAAGTGACTAATGGGTGGGTGTATATAGCATGGAGATGCTGGAGAAGAAATAACTCACTTCTCAGGCGGACGGAGGCCAGCAAACATTGCAAGATTTCATCACGCTACTCAGAACAGCAGTGTGCAATTTAAAGCTTATGACTTTTTTACTTCTGGAATTTCCCACTTAATATATTTGGATGGTTGACCACAGGTAGCTGAAACTGGGGAGAGTGAAACCTCCGATAAGGGGAACTACTATACTTTTCATAGGTCTGGTACCCTCTCCTATGACTAATTGACAGTGAGGTGAAGTCTGTCATCCATTTCTAATTGGTCACTATGTTTCTCCTCGACTTCTACCTCCATGTGGGTGCCCTGTCTAGAGTGCGCCAGATGTTCAAGGCCAGTCTGAGCATGGGGATCTTAATCAGAGTGTTCAAGGCTAAGATGCTATAGGCAGGTGCAAGAAGCAAGGACACAGTAATCTCTTTTGTCTGAGTAGTATAAAGCATGTTACTGACTGGCAGGTAGAAGGCTCAGACTGTAGCTCTAAGGATGGCTCCTGTATAGCTCCTATGTTGGAGGCTATTGCTACTTTGCAGGAAAGGTGTATTGTTAACCAGCCAGTGTACGGCTACTGTATGGGGCTTTTACTTTGAAGAACTGTTTTGTCTAATGGCTACTTAGACAAATAAAGACTTTCTTATATACCCACAACTTCTCATGGCTTCTCTGTTGAATACCCGGCATCCAATGGGGTCCAACTCCTGGCAGAAGGAACTGAGACCCGACACTCCACATTCTCATAATTTTATACTTCGTTGTATTTTATGTTTCTGCCCATTTTAAATCTTCTTTTAACTTTATTTTTTTAATAATTTTTAAAACTTTATTCTCTATTTTTTTTTTAAAAAAAGGTATCACTTTGAGAAGCCCACACAGTTTCTTTCTCACCACACTTCAGGAGTTGTCCTGGTAGAAATGTCACTCGCTATTGCCCTCCGTGCTGGGCTGTCGAAGTAGTTTTGCAGTGACTGTTACCAGAAGGAAATGTGAAAACTTATTCTGGCCCCACTTTTCCTAAAAACCTTGAGACAATAAGAATTAAGTCATGTGGAATATTAAAGAATTTTTAGCATGACAAGTAGGGACGAAAGGCATTTAAAAATTGAATATGAATGTAGTTATTAGTCAAAGAAAATTAGTCTTTGCCTTATATAAGTGGAAATAAAGGAAGCACTGGGTTATATATTTTGTTGTAAAATACATTAAATTGCTTTAAACTATATAAAACTATAAATACATCTACAAAATTAGCTAGAATCTAAGTTTAAAAGCAGACGAACATTTTCTTCTGCCAAGGTAATGGAATATGGCTATAAAATGAATAGTGTCAAAATTTGTACAAACTCAATGGCTCACATAAATCAATTTTTGATCTATGTGCTTGGTTGCAAGACATTTTCCATTTTGGAAGATTGTTGCAATCTTCTTGGTGGGTACGGAAAATATTTTTCCTCTGCAATAATTCAGTATCTCTCCCAACAGTTTGAAATTAATGGCAACTCTGTTGACATTTTCTTCAGGCGGATGTAAAATCGTTCCTACTACACATTGCTATCTTCTGCAACTGAGAGATTTCCTTGGAAATTCTGGTCAGCGAGGTCTTCTGCCTTCATAAGCAATGTCCTTGCCATGCACACATCTTCAGAAGCACAGCCAGCCACTGAACACCCAGGACCATCTCAAAGTTCAGCCCAGTCAACCTTAGTAAGGTCAGTCAATTACTGGAGGAGGTTGGCAAAGGTGGGGGTGAAACCTGCAATTTGACCAGAGCCCTGGCAAGTATGACTCAGTTTCTAATGGCAACAAGTACAAAGCTCCTCTGTGAGGCGGCTTCATAATTAAATGTTAAAAGTACTTTTCTATGAAGGAACACACTCTCCTTCCCAAATCCTAATTTAATATTCATCTTCAGAGCTCAACGCTTAGTAGAAAATTCATCCTTAAGATTCTGCACACTTAAGCAGGTAGCATGTGATGAAGACGCTGCCTTGGTGGTAAGGCTTTTAAATCCAGTGCAATTATTTGACACATATAGGCAATCTGATCTCTGTATTCCCTCCATATTAATGCCACACATTATTTTCAGCATTTTCTGTGGATTTCCCCAAGGATGGGGACTGAATGAGGGAAGTATGCTGATGGCCTGAGGTTCCCAACAGTTACAGGGTGATGATATTACTATCTCTGCATACCAGCCTGGCCACAGTGTGAAGAGGTACCTCTCCTGAGAGGCAATGTGATGAAAACTCAAATGTATGGGTGGCTGCACAACAGCATATGCAGAAAAGAAAACAGGAATAATAACGTACAGTGCGGGAGAAAAAGAAAACCAAAGAATAGAAATGAAACAAGAAATACAAATTGAATAGAAAGGGTAATAACATGGAGCTGATCCCAGAGGTTGGATAGCTTCATTATGCTTTCAGTTTTGTTCTTGAATGCTGTGTGACTTAGGGCAAGGCATTTAACTTCTCTGGGTTTGTTTCTCTCCTTGGCATGTATTGAGTATATGATTCATGTGGTATTTTATAAGTCTACTAGAGGCCCGGTGCACGAAATTCATGCATGGGGGAGGGTGGTGACCCTCGCCCAGCCTGCACCCTCTCCAATCTGGGACCCCTCGAGGGATGTCCGACTGCCCGTTTAGGCCCGATCCCGGCAGTCGGACATCCCTCTCACAATCCAGGACTGCTGGCTCCCAACTGCTTGCCTGCCTGCCTTCCTGATTGCCCCTAACCGCTTCTGCCTGCCAGCCTGATCACCCCCTAACCACTCCCCTGCCAGCCTGATTGATGCCTAACTGTTCCCCTGCCAGCCTGTTTGCCCCTAACTGCCCTCCCCTGCAGGCCTGGTCACCCCTAACTGCCCTCCCCTGCAGGCCTGGTCACCCCTAACTGCCCTCCCCTGCAGGCCTGGTCCCCCCAAACTGTTCTTCCCTGCAGGCCTGGGTCCCCCCCAACTGCTCTCCCCTGCAGGCCTGGGTCCCCCTCAACTGCCCTCCCCTGCAGGCCTGGTCACCCCTAATTGCCCTCCCCTGCAGGCCTGGTCCCCCCCAACTGCTCTCCACTGCAGGCCTGAGTCCCTTCCAACTGCCTTTCCCTGCAGGCCTGGTCGCCCCCAACTTCCCTCTTCTGCCAGGTTGGTCACCCCTAACTGCCCTCCCCTGCAGGCCTGGTCCCCCCCAACTGCCTTTTCCTGCAGGCTTGATCGCCCCCAACTGCCCTCCCTTGCAGGCCTGGTCCCTCCCAACTGCCCTCTCCTGCTGGCCTGATCACCCACAACTGCCCTCCCTTGCAGGCCTGGTTACTCCCAACTGCCCTCCCCTGCTGGCCATCTTGTGGTGGCCATCTTGTGTCCACATGGGGGCAGGATCTTTGACCAATGGGGGCAGCCATCTTGTGTGTTAGAGTGATGGTCAATCTGCATACTACTCTTATTAGATAGGATAGAGGCCTGGTGCATGGGTGGGGGCCAGCTGGTTTGCCCTGAAGGGTGTCCCGGATCAGGGTGGGGGTTCCCTTGGGGCATGGGGTGGCCTGGGAGAGGGGCCTGTGGTGGTTTGCAGGCCGGCCACGCCCCCTGGCGACCCAAGTGGAGGCCCTGGTATCTGGGGTTTATTTATCTTCTACAATTGAAACTTTGTAGCCTGGAGTGGAGCCAAGCCTTCTGCTTGCTCCATGGCGGCAGCCATTTTTGTTGGGATTTATGTATCTTCTATAATTGAAACTTTGTAGCCTTAAGCATAGGCCTGGGCCAGCCAGGGTGTGCGGAAAGCTTGGCTTCCTCCATCACTGGGGGCAACACTAGCCTCCTGCTCTTTCCAGCTCCGTGGCTGCCGCCATTTCTGTTTGGATTTATGTATCTTCTATCATTGAAACTTTGTAGCCTTGAGTGGAGGCCTAGGCTGGCAAGGGCAGGTGGAAAGCTTGGCTTCCTCCATTGCCGGGGAAACCCAAGCCTCCCTCCTTCTCTCTGTGGCCGTAGCCATCTTGGTTGGGTTTATTTGCCTATTCGCTCCTGATTGGAATGTGGGCGTGGCTTGTGGGTGTAGCGGAGTGATGGTTAATTTGCATATTACTCTTTTATTAGATAGGATCATCCTAGTAGTCTATTATCTCTACACATATTTTGATTTTCACTATATTCATAAATTTTCTTACAGCAAAAGACAAATGTGTCTTCATTGTTAATGACATATAATAATGATTTAGCAAGACTATTAGTTTAAAAGTGGCCACATAAAGACTTAACATTCACAAAGTTCCTCTACTTTAAAAACAAACCATATGCAAACTAGTTCCCAGCCTACCCAATTAGATATACCAGAGGCAATGTAGACTACAACATGCACAGACTAATCTTTTCTGTGTAAATCACCTAAACCAGTTAGAAAGTGTCTTCCAAAAATTTAAGACTGTATTGTTTTAATACTCATTATAGATTTTCAATGGTTACTTCAGGAATATTTTAATGTGAAAAAGTTGCTTTCCTCTGATTAATACAACTACTAGGAATACTGTGGCATAATCTAAAACTTCTGTGAACACATATAGCTGTTACTGGCTGAGCCGTAATTTGGAAAAAAGCAAAGCAAGTAAAAATGCTAATAAGTTCAATGGACTAGCCAAAGAATTTTGCATTAATAAATCAGAAAAATCAATTCATCCAGACAAGATGTAAACTAAAGATTCATGTTTCCATGCAGACAGTCCTTCACAGGTGTTTTTAGTTTTTCCTCATTAATAAGAGAGTGCACGTTAATGGGGAGAGTAAGCATTAGGCTGGAAGACAGGGGAATTTGGGTTTTATTTTGGATCCTTCCCATTGTTTACTCCATGACTTTCTCCACTCTCAAATCCTGTGCCTCTGTTTCTACCTCTGTTAAAATAGGAATAATGATATGCACCTGACCAATGTGAGATTAAATTATAGTCTTAAAAGAACTGAAGCCTACTGATGTCTAGAAAAATATGATTATTGCTGTTTCAATGACTGAAGCTTTTGTTAAAATATAATCTACAAGTATATATAAAAGTCCTATAAGCTTCTCAGAGCCCTTAAAAGTTTCCAGGTACACTAAAATCTTGTAGTGGATGGACTCATCTTTTATGCCTTCAGGTCATCCAGCTGACCTATGCCCTTTAGTCCCACAATGAGGCTGAATTCCAGGTAAAAAATTGGGGGTTGGCAAATTGTTAAAACAAACGTATTAGAAGGGCATGTGAGAGTGTTGTTATTTCAAGCGTAACCTTACTTGTGGAAATGTGACCTGTGAAATAATAGCCCCTTTCAGAGCACAAAGGTAAAGCAGGGTGATCATTCTTGGAGAGCACAGGACTCCCTGGGCTGGTGAGGAGATTGGCCTACTCTGCTGAGGCGATCCCTTAGTGAGAATGCAGAACTTCATCCTCTCCTCTTCATCCTCACTTTACTCGAAGGTAAAGAGACCACAGCCAGTCTTCCTTTTCCATTTCTAGGAGTGTGAGAGGCCAAGGCTCGGCTCCTTCTGGCTGTGCTCAAGTTGCTTCTAATGGATCCCTCCTTAACAAAGAGACAGTGTGGCCCATGGCTCTAAGCCTTGTAGGCAGTGGCAGCTTTGGAGGCCAGGGCAGAACCTTTCAATGGGAATATCATCAACGGAGAACACGTGAAAGGGGTCTTTGCCCCACTCCTGTGTGCTCAGCTCTCAATTATACTATAAAGCCCATGAGAATTATGGGCCTCATAATATATTTACAATCCTATCTAATAAAAGAGTAATATGCAAATTAACCACCACTCTGCTACACCCACAAGCCACGCCCACCAGCCAATCAGGAGCGAGTATGCAAATTAACCCAACAAAGATGGCTGTGGCCACGGAGCGAGCAGGAGGCTTGGGTTTCCCTGGTAATGGAGGAAGCCAAGCTTTCCGCACACCCTGGCCATCCTAGGCCTCCACTGAATGCTACAAAGTTTCAATGATAGAAGATAAATAAATCCCAACAAAAACAGTGGCAGCCATGGAGCTGGAGAGAGCAGGAGGCTTGAGTTGCCCCCAGCGATGGAGGAAGCCAAGCTTTCCGCACACCCTGGCCAGCCTAGGCCTCCACTCAAGGCTACAAAGTTTCAATTATAGAAGTTAACTAAACCCCAGATACCAGGACCTCCACTTGGGTCGCCAGGGGGCGTGGCCGGCCTGCAAACCACCACAGGCCCCTTGCCCAGGCCGCCCCACACCCCAAGGGACCCTCCACCCTGATCCAGGACACCTTTCAGGGCAAACCAGCTGGCCCCCTCCCGTGCACCAGGCCTCTATCCTCCTATCTAATAAAAGAGTAATATGCAAATTGACCATCACTCCAACACACAAGATGGCTGCCCCCATGTGTTCAAAGATGGCTGCCCCCATGTGGACACAAGATGGCTGCCACAAGATGGCCAGCAGGGGAGGGCAGTTGGGGGGGACCAGGCCAGCAGGGGAGGGCAATTAGAGGTGACCAGGCCTACAGGGGAGGGCTGTTAGGGGTGACCAGGCCTTCAGGGGAGGGCAGTTAGGGGCAAACCGGCTGGCAGGGGAGCAGTTAGGCATCAATCAGGCTGGCAGGGGAGTGGTTAGGGGGTGATCAGGCTGGCAGGCAGAAGCAGTTCGGAGCAATCAGAAAGGCAGGCAGGAGAGCAGTTGGGAGCCAGCAGTCCTGGATTGTGAGAGGGATGTCAGACTACCCGTTTAGATCCGATCCCGCCTAAACGGGCAGTCGGACATCCCTTGAGGGGTCCCAGATTGGAGAGGGTGCAGGCTGGGCTGAGGGACAACGCCCCCCCCCCCCCGCCCCCTGCACGAATTTCGTGCACCGGGCCTCTAGTATGTTATGGAAGTATGACAACATTCCCACTTATCCAACATCCCGTATCCTATTTGAAAGCGCAAATATGTTTGTTTTTGCCTGTTATGAATATGACATTTTAGGTAAACATGAACTCCCTGAAATATGAGGTAATATATGAATTCCTTTGTAATGTTCATGAGATCAAGGTGTCAGAGAGTTTATCTTAACTCATCTGTTTTCTCTCTAGTGGAGGGTAAGTTATTGTATACATAAATCTCAAGTGTTTTTTTTTTCTTGTGGGCATGTGAAAGCCACTTACTACCCTTTATAACACTTTTTATAGGATCAGATGTATGTAGCCAGCCCTACCTGACATTTTCACACCATGGAGAATTTGGTTTCTTGTTAATTGTGTCTGTAGTCTCAAAGCTCTTTACAGAATCTTTCCTTAGTGGTATTAATAGTAATGGTGGTCCTTTATTAATAATGCATAATAACCATAGCTCTCATTAAAACAACATCAGTTAAGTGATTAGAGAAATGGTTAGAGCTGTGGTTAGAAAATGGGCCTTTAGACATCTATACTACTAAAGCCATTGATTCTTTCCCTCATAAAACAGAAACAAATATAATGACTGACTAAGATCTTAATGAAACGCTGCCACAATTACATACCTGCAAACTGGTGTTTTCATTTGTGGGAGAGTTTCCTTGGCTATATTGTGTGATAGGGCATTCCCAGGAGAAAGAACAGAACACACAGGATTATTTCATGAGATCCCTGCTTACCCTGTGGTTTGCTTTCAATCTTCTTAGGCTGGAGTTATCCGCTGTAGCAAAATGTGAGTAGAGGGCTGGTTCCTCATCCTGATTTTGTTACACATATTGTGTGTGTGCGTGATTAAATGACAGAAATCTCTGAGCCTTAGTTTCATGTGTGAGATGGGAAGAATTATATCCATATGACAGATATTTCATTTAGCTTTCAAGTAACACCGCACCTTTGCAAAATCCTCTAAAAGTACTTCTAAACACTCCCTGATAATTCTCAGCCAAGCCCTGAAGCAGGTGTGCTTTGTGCACTCACACCTCTGCTTCCAGCTTCTCCTCTCCTGCACCATGGAAGATGCCCAGAGGGCGCAGGTTGTCTTCTGAGGCACAAGGAGGCCACTCACACACATACAAGCGCAGCCTCTCTCCGACCACTACTCCAGCTCCCTCCTTCTACCTTTCAAGTGATAAGTGACTAGCAAAAGAGATGAATGAATTCATTATAAGATGTTGAGTGCTAATAACAAGGTCTTGTTATTCTTCCTTTTCCTTCTCTCTCTTTTTCTCCTCTCATTTCTTCTCCTCCTTCCCTTCTTTCTAAGTGGGTATATCACACCAAAATGGATGTGAGGCAATACACACAGTAAAAAGTATAGGATATTAAAATTACAAAGTGATGTGAAAGAAGGTAGGAAGCCATTCTTTAAACAACATAAGATGCATGGAGGAGAAATCACACAAGCATATGTAAATAAGGGAAGATACTAAAATTCATGATGAAATTTCATATTGAGCTTCCAGGCAGACAAGACAAAAAGGGAAACAGCAAAAAGTATGCAGGAGAGACAAAATTTGCCTGCTCTTCATTCTGAGAAAAAAAATCATATGCCTATTCCTAGGTGCTTAAGTTGGGTAACATCTACAAAGCCAACTTTTTTTTTAAGTAGAGATAGTCTTCATATGCCTTTGTTAAAAATCTTAACCATTGATAACATACACTGAGTGGCCAGATTATTATGATCTCTGAACGCATAATAATCTGGCCACTCAGTGTGTGTGTGTGTGTGTGTGTGTGTGTGTGTGTGTGTGTGTGTATGTGTATGTGCATGAATTCGTGCATGGGTGGGGTCCGGCCAGCCTGGCCAGGGGGAGGGGACATGGGTGGTTGGCTGGCCTGCCTGCTGGTCGAACTCCTGGTGGAGGGGACAATTTGCATATTAGCCTTTTAATATATAGGATATACACTGAGTGGCCAGATTATTATACGTTCAGAGATCATAATAATCTGGCCACCCAGTGTATAAGCTGACCTCACTCTACAAGGACTTCTGGGACACTTGCGTTTTTACACTGAACTCTGATCTTAACCCTGAGATTACTTACAAAATGAATATCTATGGTCAAGGACTTGGGGGCTCATTTTGTAAGCGAGAACTTCTATAATAATCATTTTCTTCATTTACTTTGGTTTTGCGTGTGTATTTTCCCCATGGTGTTGGATTCAGTGTACCTTTCATGAGTTTTATGTCCATGTCTGGTTTTTGGACCAGGGGACTCAGAAATGGAGATAGAGCCTTAGAGAAAATGGCCCAGAAATCATTTAAACCAAGCTGTAGCTGTCATTTTTAACTCCCTTGGAAGGAGATCTCCTTGGAATTATTTCACAGATAACCTCTCAAAAATATTTTAAAATAAGCTTCATTAATCATTACTTGACTGTTTCCTATGCCTTGTCCCAAAGGTCTGGTAAGCTTTAAATCCCTAGTGACACCTGCTGGGGAGACCTCTGCTCACCGCTGCAGGCTTTCCATTAGCCTACCTCTTCTCTAACCTGCAAAGCTACGGGCCCAGGTGGGGAGCTGGCTGGCTGCCTCCTCAGCTTGCAGCCCGTCTGCTCCTCTCATGCAGGTGACTCTGCCAGAATAACACTGCACTAGTCTCCCCAGAACACCACTGCACTAGAGCCTCCCCAGGGCTCCCTCAGGACTTATTTCCAACCATTCCAGCCCTCAGGAAACAAACTGGGAGGGAAGAGGAGAGAGACAGAGAGACAGAGAGAGAAACAGAGAGTGAGAGGAGAGGTTCTTTGACAGTATCCACCCCCAATCCCAGCCCTAAGTTACTATATACTACTTCTTTGTCTGAAAACTCGGAGGTGAAAGATTCTACTTGAGCCGTATGTTTTGTTCAAGCACAAACCAAATTATGCTGTACTTGCTTATATCTGAACATATGGGTTTATCTTACATAGAGTTTAATTGATGCAAACTTGAACTTCAGTATGTTAGGTTTCAGAGAAAACACCAATCCTGTGATTTAGATTGCTGTTTTTCTTTGAACAAAGCGAAGAGGAGCAAGGCAATTATACCTCAGCTTCCATAGTCACCAGCCATCACAAGAAGAGTGTGCAACCTCTCTTGCAGTATTACCTCTTGTGTCCTTTACTGCCCAATTGCAACATTTCTTTCTGAGCCAACATCTGCATCCTTGGACAGATCAACTAGTGTGTAAAGTCCGTGTTAGCTGATGAAGCGTGGCTTTGTTTGCTCTTATTCACCGCGCACCCAGCACTGCAGAAGTGGTTGTGCATATTAACGAAGTGCACAGTAACCTCCCTGTACCTCCTCAGAGCTCCACCCCCTCCCACACAGCCTCCTCCTCGGAAATCAACACTGTTACTCGCTCAGGAAGCTGCCAAGAGGTTGCCATGGCAACCGTTCTGCTTTCAGCAGCTACTTTTCTGGTTTTTTTTTTTTTGGGGGGGGGGGAAGAGTAAAAAAAAAAAAAAGCCTGGGGAGAACTAGGCGGCTTTCTGATCAGAGTTCAGATAAAGAAGGTCACAGTAATTTGTGGGCACTGCCTAAAATAACCCAATGGATTTGAGAGTTACAGCAAAGGAAGCAAACAGAGGAACTAAAAGGTAAGCACAGTGGAGAGGCAATAATTAAATGATTTGGTAGTGGTCTTAACCTGAAGCATTTCAAATTGCTATCAGTCCATTTCATCTATGATGCTTTTTTATGAGTCGCTTCAGTTCTATCCAGAGCCAAACAAAGATAATGAGTTTTATGAGATTATAAATGGCAAGGGAATAAAACAGCACCAGAATGGGAGTCTAACATCTGAAAGTCATTTTCTAAAACTTCATTCAGCTGGAGAACAATGCAGCATTCAGGCATAATGAGCGGAGAATGCGTGGTGCACCAGGTCAAGTCCGCAACCTCTGAGCTCCTCTCAACAGAGTGGGCTGCCAAGGTAGGCCATGAAACAGCCTCATTTCAAAGGAAGTGGCGGGTGGGGGGTGGGGGGGGATTAGGCCGGGAAAGGTGCAAGGAGTCAAAAAGTGGGAGGCAGGGCACACCAGACAGATGAATTTCAGCGACATGAAAACTGCTCCAGACACCTGGTTCCTGGGACTGCGGCAGCTGCCCACTCAAAAGCTGAGCAGTTCACAGTGATTTCTGGCAGAAAGCTGGCAGGGCTCAGGCCAAGCCAGGTCCTGACAGTGGCAGTGACTTACAGAGTCTCTTACTTGCTGCCCCCGATCTGCCCACTGCCCAGCACACACCTGTTCCCCACTGGCTAACACACTTCCCAGGGCTTCTCTGCCTTCCACTGCCCCTTGCATTATTTATTCAGGAGAGATGAAAACATAGTCCTGTGACCTTCTTCATACAAACTACTATTTTCTGAATCTATAGAGTTTTGTCCAGAACCCAATAACGGCTACAACGCTGAGATAAATGGAAAGGAATTGGAAGTTAGAGAGGCAAAACCAGTACAGAGAAACCAAACGGGGATCATATCACCAAGTGTCATCCTGGAGACATTGCCATTAATGTTTGATGACAAGACTGTAAATATTCTTAGTGGGATAACAAGTGAAGCACTAAGATCTCATACATTAACACCTCTTTAAGGACTTGTAACAGTGCAGCAAGGAGTCTTGAGACTGGAGCAAAGAGAGCTCACTTTGCAGATAGGGACTTGCTCCTGATCTGAAGTACCGCCTTTTTTTGCCTAACATCATATGGTCTGAATATTTGTCTCTCCCAGCCCCCACAAATTCATATGTTGAAATTCTAACCTCCCAATGATGATGGAATTGGGAAGTGAGAACTTTGAGAGGTGCTTAAATCATGAGGGTAGAGCCCTGATGAATTAGATTAATGCTATTATATAAGACCCCCTCCCCCCCATCCAAGAACTCCTTAGCCCTTCCATCACCTAAAAGGGGAAACTACACCTAGAGAGGGCCCTCACCTCTATCTCACCCTTGCAGCCTCCAGAACTGTGAGAAATAAATTCCTCCTATTTATAAACTACCCAGTCCGTGATATTTTGTTATAGGAGTCCAAGCAGACTAAGATGGTCCATCTTGAGGCAGAGATGATAGGTTTATGTTGATTTTTCATAGACTTTTGTTGCTCACATTTTTTTAAATTGTCCCTGACAGCCGAAACCGGTTTGGCTCAGTGGAAAGAGCGTCGGCCTGCAGACTCAAGGGTCCCGGGTTTGATTCCGGTCAGGGGCATGTACCTTGGTTGCGGGCACATCCCCAGTGGGAGGTGTGCAGGAGGCAGCTGATCGATGTTTCTCTCTCATCGATGTTTCTAGCTCTCTATCCCTCTCCCTTCCTCTCTGTAAAAAATCAATAAAATATATTTAAAAAAAAATTGTCCCCGACAAGTAGAGACATATTCAGGTAGGAAGGACAAGGTAGAAGGGAAGGGAAGAACATATAAATATTGGAAACAGAAATGACTAAAGCAAATTTACTCTAAAGCAGGATTCAAAATTTTTCATGGTTTAAATCCTGAATGATCTTTTTTTAAAAAATATCTTTTATTGATTTTTTACAGAGAGGAAGGGAGAGGGATAGAGAGCTAGAAACATCAATGAAAGAGAAACATCTATCAGCTGCCTCCTGCACACCTCCCACTGGGGATGTGCACGCAACCAAGGTACATGCCCTTGACCTGAATCGAACCCTGGACCTTTCAGTCTGCAGGCCGACGCTCTATCCACTGAGCCAAACCTGTTAGGGCCTGAATGATCTTTGTAGATGACAAGAGAGAGTGAAATAAGATTGAAGACAATAAAATAAGGCCAAAGACCCAAAGTATTTTACTTAAGCAAAGTAGTGCGAAACACTAGAAGCCAATCTAGAAGGGGAATGGATGTATGGACAGCCCCTACACTGGCGTGCTCTCTCCTAAATTAAAGCAAAGTACTAGGAGTTAAGGCAGAGTGGGCTCTCCCGTATATGCTTGATGTAGCCGGAGGTCCTATATTATAATAGTATAACAGCAACAGGATAGAGAATGACAGTTCCTCACAGACTACAGCACATGTGATTAAATTATCACATCAGCTTCATCCTCCTGAGTATTTCTAAAATGCCAGAAAACCAAGCGTTAATCTGACCTGTCTGCTAGACCCCAGATAGCACAGGCTAGCACTATTAGTATTCAAAAGACCCCTCCCTCGAATGGCTGATTGGAGGAATACCAAGTTTAGTCTGTGTGGCAGTCCAGGAATAACACACTGAGAAATAATAAGGGGGGATGGAATGAAAGCAAAGAGAAAATTCAGAAATTTGTTTGAACTCTGCCACAGTTTCTA
Organism: Plecotus auritus; assembly: GCF_963455305.1. Classification (NCBI taxonomy): domain Eukaryota; kingdom Metazoa; phylum Chordata; class Mammalia; order Chiroptera; family Vespertilionidae; genus Plecotus; species Plecotus auritus. The sequence continues at coordinate 65,029,756 of NC_137772.1, read as the reverse complement.
ATCCATTCCTTTTCACTGATCTGATCTAATCCAAGCAGCGATTACCCTTGTGAAACACTGCCACAGCTGAATTTATTTTTATTTTCCCTGCTCAAAGGCAATGCAAAGCGAATTTGAGAGCACATCACCTTCAGGGAAAAGACTGCAGAGTATTACTCACCACCTCCCTCCTCCCCTCTGTGCGAAAAGGTTAATTTGAATAACGCTGCTGCTTCCACAAATAGAACAGTAACCAGCGTGCAGAAGCTCGACCAATGAGAATGTTTTTCAATGATGTCATACTTATACCTGCTCCTTATTATTTGCTGAGTTGTGACAATGTGTTCCTTGAATCTCACAATTTTATTGGTTAAAAGCCCTGTCATTCTGAGTGCTTCTGGAGAGTTTTAAACACTGCAGTTCTCTGACAAGCCCAGAATTTTTTCAGCTTCTGCACTTCAACAAATTGATGGAAAACAGAGGGTATTTTAGACCCTGCCATGTTGGAAACAAATAAAAACCTTTTATAATTTATACAAGCTTAACATGGCTTCTGATACTTAGGTCCATTTGCAGTGTAAACGCAGAATTAAGAAATGCCTGATTTTTGTTAAGCATTTTGTTTTGTTGAACAGAACTTTATGGAAGTGTCCATAGAAAGGCTATGTTTAAGGAAATATTGTCACACTGGCTTAATGGAAAACAAAACTATCCAGTTTATTCTACAACAATTTAACCCCTGAGCAGAGCTTTCTTAAAAAGAACTAGCTCTACAGTGTATCAGTTTGTAGGGTAGGAGGCATTGGAAGAAGGGAGTCCTACCTAGTTTATTTTTATTCTAAGTGGATTTTATTATTTTAACTCAGTTACGTTTTGCTGTCATAAAATGTGTGCTTCATGTCACTCAGATTCCAGGGTTTTCCCAAGGAAATGCTTGCAAACACATTTGAAAACTGTACTACCTTGTAATGAAGGTGATAGATCAGTTGTGCTTGAGTTAGGAATTATTCAAATAACTGAAGGATTTAAAGAAATATTGTGATCAGCAGGATATACAAATCTGGTTGGGGGCATAGAAATAAATGTTGGTGATCAAAAAGTTTCAAAATCTATCTAAAGTCTTATAATCTACTACAGGCCTGGTGCATGAATTTGTGCACAGGTGGGGTCCCTCCCAGCCCATTGGGGACGTCCCCCCCAGTCCCAATTGGGGCTGATTGGGACCGGCCGGCCAGGGGAAGGGTCCATGGGAGATTGGCCGGCAGCAGGAGGTTGGCCGTGGGAGCACACTAACCATCAGGGGGCAGCTCTTGCACTGAGCTGCCCCCTGGTGGTCAGTGTGCGTCATAGCTAATGGCCAGTCATTCGGTCGTCCAGTCATAACGGTCGCTTAGGCTTTTGGTGGTGAGTGGACAAAGTCAGGCACTCAGAGACTTAGAGGACAAAGCCAAGCTGTCCATGGTTAGTTGGTGAAGCAGAATGTGTATATTGAAGGTTAATCTATTACACAGGCAGGGCAGTATATTAAATGCTCCAGTGAGAAGGGCAGGGTGAAAGGAACAGCCAGATTTTAATGGGCAGAGAGAGAAGAGAAAATCTTCTTGTGTGGGAGAATGGGAGAGGAAAAGGTGAGTGTACTCGGAACAACCTCCTTGAGTGCATATATGTATTGTGAGATACATTTAGAAAAGCAGGTGCACAAATTAGCAAAGAGGATGTAAATTAGGAAGCAGTCAAAAATACCAAACATTTTGAACATCTGTATCTCAAATTCAGTAGCTAATATCATGTGTTTTTGAAATGAAAATATCTTCACAGCTGTGTATTATGGCTTCTTGCCTATTGAGTCTGAGGAGGGGTTAACTACATGTTATAAACATTGGATTATTTTATACCTTAAATAAATACTAATACAAAATTATTGTGGATTTGAACATTCAATGAAATCTTATTGTGAAGAGTATGAAAAATATGACCAAAATAAAATTTAATTATGGTAATAACTAGGGAATATAATTCTACCTTTCTATTATAGTTAGAAATACCTACACCATATTTATTGTACTTGAACTTCATAGAATTTCCACCAATAAACTACATGTAAATGTTGATTTCAGAGATCTGTCTATAGTGACAGCATCATGGAAATTACAATTGCCTTTGGTGTCAGACAGACGTAGGTTCAAATCCCAGCTCTAATACTTACTAGCTGTGAAACCTTGATCATGTTGATTAATTCATCCAAGCCTCAGCTTTCTTAAGGGATAATGATGATACACAAATATAGAATTACTAGAGGCCTGGTGCATGAAAATTCATGCACTGGAGGGGGGGGGGGTCCCTCAGCCCGGCCTGCCCCTTCTCACAGTCCGGGAGCCCTCAGGAGCGGGAGGCGAGCCAGGCGATCAGGGGAAGGCAATGCCCTCATCACACCTCTGCTGCTGCCACTGCTGGCAGCGCAAGCCTTGGCCAGCCCTGGTTACCTGAGCCTTGGGCCAGCCCAGGGCAGCTGGGCAGCCACCATCTGAGATTTACCTTGGTCAGCTCTGCTTGCCTGAGCCTCAGTCAGTGGGGGTGCAGGAGGACCCGAGGCCACTGGTGGGTCTGAGGGGACTCCGGAGGCAGGTGCACGGAGCAGCCGTCCCCGTCCCCGCTGTGAATGCCGCCATCTTGTGATGGTGTGACAGTCAATTTGCATATTACCTCTTTATTATATAGGATTGTGAGGATTAGACTGATTAATGTATATAGATCTTATTAGTATAGTGCCTGTCTCAATAAATGAAATTTTTTTTGTTTGCTTTTATTTTAATGTTACCTTCAAGGTCCTTCAAGGACCTCCATGATCTGGCACCAAGCTGACCATTTTTTTTCACTCTCGCTCTGCTCTAGCCATGTTTAACTCTTGCCACTTCCCAAACATGCCCTGTGGGGTTTTGCCTTGGTAGTGCCTCTTGCCTGGAACACTTCCCTCCCAAACCTGATCTTTACTTTATTCAGATATCAGCTCAAATATCAACTCCCTGGAGGAATCTGACTTATCATCCTGTCTAAAAGAGCATCTCTATTTTTCTTTTTCCCATTATACCATCATCATTTTTCATGGTCACTTATCACTACTAGACCTTCCTTTATGTTTATATTTTTTTATTTGTTCATTACCTATTTTGCCCACTTGAATGTCAGGACCATGTGAGCAGTGGTGGCTTTGTTCATCTCTATGCCCCAGGGCCTAAAACAGTGCCTGAATATAGTAGGTTCTCAAAAATCCTTGTTAATGAACAAAGATAATGATGAAGAAAGCAATAGAAACCCTAAGTTCTTTAGGACAGTGTCATCAGAGGGAAGTGAGTACACTGACCAGAGAGGGTATATGAACATCCCTGACTCACACTGAAGTGTAAGATACATACAAGCTTTTCTTATTGAGCCGAGAGATAACATTTTAATTTGCCTATCATATCTAAAGGATCGAATCTTTACACAAAGGATACTAATGCTCATGAGTAGATGAGGTTGGAAGAATCTGGTATAAATCACTGTGCCAGTGGTTCAGAAGAAATTCTAGGGCAAATCCTCGGTAAAGATTTCTAGCTGGTATACCCTTTCTGAAATCTGTCATTTTTGTTTTACCTCCAGGTTCTCCCAAACCTACTGTGTTAGCTCTGATTCTCATGAATTGTTGGGTGAAATCTAGGGACTTTGAAAAAATAACAATTAGAGAGAAAATTAATAAATTCAGGAAGGCGTTTAAGACATTCTCAACATTATATGCACTTACACACACATTAGTACACATGTGTTGAATGAACCGATTGAAGGCTGAAAAAACTTTTAAGATCTTTCTGCCCTGTCCCACTCTAATCAATCATGATGGTAAAATAAACTCTCTTTTGGATTCCTATTTTCCCAGTAACTGAAGGACAATAAGAGACAGCGTAGAGCTTATGTAAGCATTATCCCTGCTGACATTCCAAGTGAGCAGATCAAATGCCACCTAATCATTTGGTTACAGCTTGGATTTGGCAGTGTTTAATAAAGTACTGAATTTGAAGAAGCAACTGCCTTTTACATCTTGGCAATGTCAGCACCTGTGGCTGCTACTTCTTCTAGAAACTAAACTAATTAATCTAATGAAAGTAATATGAAATAAAATTATTGCTAACCAGAATGCTTTTGAAAGCTTATAGATGCACTAGTGGCCCGGTGCACGAAATTCATGCACGGAGTGGGCGATTCCCTCAGCCCAGCCTGCACCCGCTCCAATCAGATATCCCTCTCGTAATCTGGGACTGCTGGCTCCTAACTGCTCACCTGCCTGCCTGCCTGATCTCCCCTAACTACCTCTGCCTGCCTGCCTGATCGCCCCTAACTGCCCTCCCCTGCAGGCCTGATCTCCCCTCAACTGCCCTCCCCTGTCAGCCTGATCTCACCTCCAACTGCCCTCCCCTGCAGGCCTGATCTCCCCACAACAGCCCTCCCCTGCTGGCCAATTTGGATCTGATTGGTTGGTTTCTATGCCAGTCAGTGTCTCTGGTTCTATCTCTGGGCCTGATCAGAGAGGCTGGGCTAATCAGCAGCCCCTGCGGAGGCCCAGAGAGAAACAGAGGCACGGCTTCTAGCAAAACCCCGAGAGAAAGAGAGAGGCAATGGCTGATCAATAGCTGCCACAGAGGCTGTGGATCAGACCCTGTCTCTGCGGGCCTCTCTTTGAACCTGATCTGCAGCCCCCTCGGCAGTCAGTGCTGGGTCACTGCACCCACACCGGCAGCGGTCAGTGCTGGGTCACCACGGCAACCCAGCACTGATTGCAGGACTGACTTCTGGTGTTTGGTCGAGCCTTTGGTTGGTTGTTCCGGACCCTGGGTTTTTATATATTAGGATGCTTCAAATTGAGAGTTTAGAGCAGGGGTGGGCAAAGTTTTTGACTCGAGGGCCACAATGGGTTCTTAAACTGGACTGGAGGGCCAGAACAAAAGCATGGATGGAGTGTTTGTGTGAACTAATATAAATTCAAAGTAAAGGAGCGGAGGGGAGAGCAAGAGAACCCTCCGCTCTTTCGGCTCCGCAGGCTGGATAGAACAGCCAAATGGGCTGGATCCAGCCCATGGGCCGTAGTTTGCCCATGGCTGGTTTAGAGCCTATATTTCTTTTGTTTTTCTTTATTGACTAAGGTATTACATATGTGTCTTTATCCCCCCCTGATCCCCACCCCCCTGCTCATACCTTTACTCCCCTGTTTCTGTGTCCATTGGTTAGGCTTATATACATGCATACAAGTCCTTTGATTGATCTCTCCCCCTCACCCCCACCCTCCACTACCTTCCCTCTGAGGTTTGACAGTGTGATTGATGCTTCTGTGTCTCTGGATCTGTTTTTGTTCATCAGTTTATGTTGTTCATTATATTCCATAAATGAGTGAGATCATGTGATATTTATATTTCTCTGACTGACTTATTTCGCTTAGCATAATGCTCTCCAGGTCCATCTATGCTGTTGTAAGTGGTAGGAGTTCCTTTCTTATTACAGCAGCATAGTATTCCATTGTGTAGATGTACCACAGTTTATTAAACCACTCATCTGCTGATGGGCACTTAGGCTGTTTCCTAATCTTAAAAGAAAATTGCCTCTCTGACATTTTACTCCTCTATTCCTCTCTATATTAGTTTTCCTAGATTAATGCCTTTTTAAAAATCTGGAGAAATTGTTAAAATGCAGATTATTTCATAATGTTCTGAGTGGGGTATGAAATTTGGCATTTCCAACAAACTTTTAGGTCAAATGATGTGTTGTTGGTCTTGGAACACACTTTAAAAAATATGTATCTACTAGAGGCCCGGTGCACAGAATTTGTGCACTGGGCGGGGGGTGTCCCTCAGCTCAGCCTGCACCCTCTTCAATCTGGGACCCCTCAAGGGATGTCCGACTGCCCGTTTAGGCCTGATCCCAGTGAAATCAGGCCTAAACAGGCAGTCGGACATTCCTCTCACTATCCAGGACAGCTGGCTCCCAACTGCTCGCCTGCTTGCCTTCCTGATTGCCTCTAACTGCTTCTGCCTGCCAGCCTGATCACCCCCTAACCACTCTACTGCCAGCCTGATTGATGCCTAACTGCTCCCCTGCCAGCCTGTTTGCCCCTAACTGCCCTCCCCTGCAGGCCTGGTCACCCCTAACTGCCCTCCCCTGCAGGGCTGGGTCCCTCCCAACTGCCTTTCCCTGCAGGTCTGGTTGCCCCCAACTTCCCTCCTCTGCCGTCTTGGTCACCCCTAACTGCCCTCCCCTGCAGACTTGATCACCCCCAACTGCCCTTTCTTGCAGGCCTGGTCCCTCCCAACTGCCCTCCCCTGCTGGCCTGATTGTTCATAACTGCCTTCCCTTGCAGGCCTGGTTACTCCCAACTGCCCTCCCCTGCTGGCCATCTTGTGTCCACATGGGGGCAGGATCTTTGACCAATGGGGGCAGCCATCTTGTGTGTTGGAGTGATGGTCAATCTGCATATTACTCTTTTATTAGATAGGATAGAGGCCTAGTGCACGGGAGGGGGCCAGCTGGTTTGCCCTGAAGGGTGTCCCGGATCAGGGTGGGGGTTCCCTTGGGGCATGGGGCGGCCTGGGCAAGGGGCCTGTGGTGGTTTGCAGGCTGGCCACGCCCCCTGGCAACCCAAGCGGAGGCCCTGGGATCTGGGGTTTATTTATCTTCTACAATTGAAACTTTGTAGCCTGGAACGGAGCCAAGCCTTCTGCTTGCTCCGGGTGGCAGCCATTTCTGTTGGGATTTATGTATCTTCAATAATTGAAACTTTGTAGCCTTAAGCGGAGGCCTGGGCCAGCCAGGGTGTGCGGAAAGCTTGGCTTCCTCCATCGCCAGGAGCAACCCTAGCCTCCTGCTCTTTCCAGCTCCGTGGCTGCTGCCATTTCTGTTTGGATTTATGTATCTTTTATCATTGAAACTTTGTAGCCTTGAGTGGAGGCCTAGGCCGGCAAGGACAGGTGGAAAGCTTGGCTTCCTCCATTGCTGGGGAAACCCAAGCCTCCCTCCTGCTCTCTGTGGCTGTAGCCATCTTGGTGGGGTTTATTTGCATAATCGCTCCTGATTGGCTGGTGGGCGTGGCTGGTGGGTGTAGCAGAGTGATGGTTACTTTGCATATTACTCTTTTATTAGATAGGATACTAGAGGCCTGATGCACGAATTTCATGCAAGAGTAGGCCTTCCTTCCCCCAGCTGCCAGCACCGGCTTCCCTCTGGCACCCACGACCTGGGTTTCCCTCCAGCAGCTGGCAGGCACCCGGGACCCAGGCTTCCCTTGCAGCCTTGGCTTCATCCAGAAGATAGTCCAGAAGGATGTCTGGTCTAATTAGCATATTATGCTTTAATTATTATCTATGTATAGAAAAAGCCAGCAACCATAATGGCCATGACGACCATAACAACCAGTCACTATGACACCCACTGTGGCCAGGGAACTGGCCCAATCAGGGGGTGGGGCCGGCTGGTCAACCTCGCAGCCCCGCCCCCCTGCTTGCCTGCCCCTGATGGGACTCTCCCACCCCGATCAAGAACAGGCCTATGGCCAAACGCCCCCTCTTTCCCTCGGGCCAGCTCTGTCCCCAATCAGCCCGCCCCACCATGATAGGCCCGCAGCCCCTTCCCCCAGCAGGCCTGCCCCTGATCGCACCTCCCCATCCCAATAGGGGGCAGGGCTGGGTGGTCCACCTCCTGCAGCCCCTCCCCTTGGCTGCCCCACCCCTGATCGCACCCCCACCCTAATAGGGGGCGGGGCTGGCCAGCCACCCTCCTGCAGACCCTCCCACTTGCTGGCCATGCCCCTGATGGGCCCCTACCACCCTGATTGGCCCACAGCCCTTCCCCCTGGCCAGCCCCGCCCCTGATCGCCCCCCCTTACCCCAATAGGGGACAGGGCCAGCCTACCAACCACCCATGGCCCCTCCCCCAGGCCGCTGGCACCCTGATTGGCACCCCTTACCCCATTTGTGGGCAGGGCCAGCCAGCCCACTACCCACAGCCCCTCCCCATGGCCGACCCCACCCCCAAGTGGCCCCCAAACCTTAATCAGGGGCAGGGCCCTCCAGCAAATTGCCCACGGCCCCTTCCCCCAGCTGGCCTGGCCCTGATTGTGACCTGATCAGGGCAGACCGGCTGGCCAACCTCCCGCCATATCCTCCTCCCGACAGGCCCAGCCCCAATCTGCCTCAATTGGGGCCGGGCCAGCCGGATTCCACCCATGCACGAATTCATGCACTGGGCCTCTGGTAGATACATAAAAGCCAAGCAACTGGAATGGTGGAATGACCAGAACAACCGTAATGACCGGAATGACCCGTTGCTATGTCGTGCACTATGGCAGCCAACTGGCCTGATGGGGACCCAGATTGGCCCCCCCCGCAAAGACTGCGGCTCTTCTCCCTGGCCGTCCTGGCCCTGATTGGCCTCCATCAGGGTGGGTCAGCCAGACCCCATCCATGCACGAATTTGTGCACCAGGCCTCTAGTGTGTGTGTGTGTGTATCCTATATAATAAAAGAGTAATATGCAAATTAACCATCACTCCGCTACACCCACAAGCCACACCCACCAGCCCTGCCCACCAGCCAATCAGGAGCAAATATGCAAATAAACCCAACCAAGATGGCTACGGCCACAGAGAGCAGGAGGGAGGCTTGGGTTTCCCCGGCGATGGAGGAAGCCAAGCTTTCCGCCTGCTCTTGCCGGCCTAGGCCTCCACTCAAGACTACAAAGTTTCAATGAAAGAAGATACATAAATCCAAACAGAAATGGCGGCAGCCACAGAGCTGGAAAGAGCAGGAGGCTAGGGTTGCCCCCGGCGATGGAGGAAGCCAAGCTTTCCACACACCCTGGTTGGCCCAGGCCTCCGCTTAAGGCTACAAAGTTTCAATTATAGAAGATACATAAATCCCAAGAGAAATGGCTGCTGCCATGGAGCAAGCAGAAGGCTTGGCTCTGCTCCAGGCTACAAAGTTTCAATTGCAGAAGATAAATAAACCCCAGATCCCAGGGCCTCCGCTTGGGTCGCCAGGAGTCGTGGCCGGCCTGCAAACCACCACAGGCCCCTCGCCCAGGCTGCCTCACACCCCAAGGGAACCCCCACCCTGATCCCGGACACCCTTCAGGGCAAACCAGCTGGCCCCCACCCATGCACCAGGCCTCTTTCCTATCTAATAAAAGAGTAATATGCAGATTGACCATCACTCCAACACACAAGATGGCTGCCCCCATGTGGACACAAGATGGCCACCACAAGATGGCCAGCAAGGGAGGGAAGTTGTGGGGGATCAGGCCAGCAGGGGAGGGCAGTTGGGAGGGACCAGGCCTGCAAGGGAGGGCAGTTGGGAGGGACCCAGGCCTGTAGGGGAGAGCAGTTGGGGGGAATGTGGCCTGCAGGGGAGGGCAGTTAGGGGTGACCTAGCCAGCAGGGGAGGGCAGTTGGGGCGACCAGGCCTGCAGGGAAAGGCAGTTGGGAGGGACCCAGGCCTGTAGGGGAGAGCAGTTGGGGGGGAACGTGGCCTGCAGGGGAGGGCAGTTAGGGGCAAACAAGATGGCAGGGGAGTGGTTAGGGTGTGATCAGGCTGGCAGGCAGAAGCGGTTAGGGGCAATCAGGAAGGCAGGCAGGCAAGCAGTTGGGAGCCAGCAGTCCTGGATTGTGAGAGGCATGTCCGACTGCCCGTTTAGGCCCGATCCTGGTGGGATCTGTCCTAAACAGGCAGTCGGACATCCCTTGAGGGGTCCCAGATTGGAGAGGGTGCAGGCTGGGCTGAGGGACACCCCCTCCCCCGTGCACGAATTTCGTGCACTGGGCCTCTATTGTGTGTGTGTGTGTGTATATATATATTGATTTCAGAGAGGAAGAGAGAGAGAGAGAGAGAGAGAGAGAGAGAGAGAGAGAGAGAAATATAAATGATTGGATAGAATCATTGATTGCTGCCTCCTGCATGCCCTACACTGGGGATTGAGCCTGCAACCCAGGCATGTGCCCTGACTGGGAATGGAACCATGACCTCCTGCTTTATAGGTCAACGCTCAACCACTGAACCATGGCAGCTGGGTATTGGGCCACACTTTAAGTGGCATGATGCCACATGTTTGGTTCTGCTCTTCCAAATAAACATAAAGATTTTTAATGAAGTAGTTCTCTATTGTTCCTGACACACATTTTATCCTATCTGGGCTCAGAGATTTTATTCTGAGGTATGTTCACATCCAATTGGTAACCAAGCTTCCTTGAGTCTCTTTAAGAAATGTTTCCCTCTTCTCCATTTGCACAGGAGTTGGCTCACTGAGGCCTCCCTCATCTTTATCCCACAAAGCTGTAATAACCTCTAACTTATCTCCCAGTCCCCAGCATTATCTCCCTCCAACCCACCAGCTTACATTCTGTTACCACACTTCCCTTTCAAACACATTTTTTTGATGAGGTCACTTCTTTAAAGACCCTTGCTGGTTCTCCTTGCTTAAAATAGAGGTTGGCATGGGCTCTGTCATCTGACAAAACTGGGCTAGCATCCAAGTTTCTTCAATTTCTTTTTTTATGTAACTTTGGGCACCTTGCTTAACTTCTGAGAGTCATACTTTGCTCATCTGCACAACAGAGATAATACTGCTTATCTCGTAGTGTTGTCACATGATTTAGATGCAAAGGCATAGGTAAAGCATCTGGTACAATGCCAGCCATAGTAAATGTTCAGTAACTTAATCACTTTGTTGTCTCTCTTCTTTCCAGTCTGATCAATTTTGACTTCTCCAACTTTGTTTATGGGCACTCTTGAAACTTCATTCCTCTGCTTATTCCTCCAAGCCACACATACGCATTCTCTAGCCCCACTGAACATCTATTTCCCAATACATCTGCTGAAAGACTTCCCATTGTCTTCCACCCAACAAATCCCCGTGGTACTTCAGGGCATAGATCCTCTTCTTTCTTTCCTAGGAAGCCAGAGCCTGCTTACTAGGGCAGAATTTGTGACTCCCTTCTTGTCTTCCCACAGCACTGTGATCACACATCTCTGGTAATACCCTTGCTTAATGTGTTGTTATGCTTTTCACTGTGGCTGTAGCCCAACTTGATTATAACCTTTTAGTGGCCAGGTTACTCAATTTCTCAATCTCTTATTTCTCAATCTTTAGGGATTGAGCATTTGTTTAAGGAATGTAATTGATATGGTATGTACTTTAAAGAAATGCATGCTTTAATATTATATTCTAGAAACTCTATGTAGAGAAAACCAATTCTGAAACTTTTCCTAGATGAAAGCAATAGCCTAGGGTAATAATGCTCATTTTCTAGCATATTTTACTATTTTTAAGCCCTGTTTTAAATGCTTTACATACACTATCACATTGAATTCCCTGCACTATTTGTTGTAAGTGCTATAATACCCATTTTACAGATAGAGAAATTGACATTTAGAATAGTTAAATAGCCTCCCATACTTATACAGTTTATAATTGTTAGAGTGGGGATTTGAACATGTGCCTAACTCTAAAGCTTATCTTTTATAGTACTATCTCATGCAATCTTACGCAATAGCCTGGTTTCAACTTAAATATAGGTTAAAAGCATGGATAGAAATCTTTACTAAAAAAGAATTTGTAGAGCAGATAAAGGTATTCTCTGAGAGAATCACATATGTAAGTGGTCTGAGGATAGTAGTTATTAGGTAGGTAAAAGACAGAACTATACAATTATAAAATCTGGAAACCTTTTTTTTTTTTTTTTGCATATAAGATCATTGTTTAATCTCTTCCTGTTCCCCCATCTCCCCTTCCCTCTGAGAATTGTCACTATGTTCTATTTCCATGCCTCTGATTCTATTTTATTCGCCAGTTTATTCAGTTCATTAGATTTCTTAATTGTTTTTATTTTTTATTTTTAGATTCAATTGTTGGTAGGTATGTATTTGTTGCCATTTTGTTGTTCATATTTTTTCTTTTTCTTCTTCCTCTTCTTAAAGAATACTCTCTAACATCCTATATAATAAAAGGCTAATATGCAAATTGACAGAACAGCAGAACAACTGGTTGCTATGACACGTACTGACCACCAGGAGGCATATGTTCAATGCAGGAAATGCCCCCTGGTGGTCAGTGTGCTCCCACAGGGGGAGTGCCGCTCAGCCAGAAGCCCTGAGCTGGGCTTGCGGCTGGCGAGTGCAGTGGCAGTGGCTGGATCCTCTCCCGCCTCAATGGCAGCGCTAAGGATGTCCAACTGCCTACCATCCCCTGAGGGCTCCCGGACTGTGAGAGGGTGCAGGCCAGGCTTAGGGATCCTCCTGCCCCCCCCCAGTGCACAAATTTTGTGCACCAGGCCTCTAGTTTCATACAATACTAGTTTGGTGGTGATGAACTCCTTTAGCTTTTTCTTGTCTGTAAAGTTCTTTATCTGACCTTCAATTCTAAATGATAGCTTTGCTGGGTAGAGTAATCTTGGTTGTAGGTCCTGGCTATTTATCACTTTGAATATTTCTTGCCACTCCTTTCTGGCATGCATAGTTTCTGTTGAGAAATCAGCTGACAGTAGTATGGGTACTCCCTTGTAGGTAACTAACTGATTTTCTCTTGCTGCTTTTAAGGTTATCTCTTTATCTTTAGCCCTTGGCATTTTAATTATGATGTGTCTTGGTGTGGTCCTCTTTGGGTTCCTCTTGTTTGGGACTTTCTGTGCTTCCAGGACTTGTAAGTATATATTTTTTCACCAGGTAGGGAAAGTTTTCTGTCATTATTTCTTCAAATGGGGTTTCAATATCTTGCTCTCTCTCTTCTTCTGGCACCCCCATAATTTGGATGTTGGTACGCTTGAAGTTGTTCCAGAGGCTCCTTACACTATCTTCATATTTTTGGATTCTTTTTGCTCTTCTGGTTGGGTGTTTTTGCTTCCTCATATTTCAAATTACTGATTTGATTCTCGGGATCCTCTAGTCTATTGTTGAATCCCTGTATATTATTCTTTATTTCAGTCAGTGTATGCTTAATTTCTGACTGGTCCTTTTTTATTTTTTTTTCATTCTTACTAAGATCCTTGAAAGTCTCACTAGGTCCCTTGGAGGTTTCCAGAAGATTCTTATAACTGTGATTTTGAACTCTATATCCAGTAGTTTGCTTCTTCCACTTCTTTCACTTGTGACATGTTTCTTGGTCTCCGCATTTTGGCTGCTTCCCTGTGTTTGTTTCTATGTATTGGGTAGCTGCTAAGTCTCCTTGAGTTGATAGAGTGGCCTTTTGTAGTAGGTGTCCCATAGGGCTCAGTGGCTCAGCCTCCGCAGTCACCTGAGGTGGACACTCTTGGTGTATCCCTTTGTAGGCTGTGTGTACAATCTTGTTGTAGTTGAGACTTGATTGATGTTGGATGGTTGTCACTGGTAGGTATTGACCTCTAGGCTAATTGGCTGTGAGAACCAGCTGCAATTACAGTGGGAGAGCTCCTATGCAGGAGACACCCTTATGGGGCAGGACTGCTTCAGTGGGGCTTTGGGGCTCATTGAATCTGCTCCTTGAGTGATTCACTTATGGATGTGAAGAGTTGTAATCTGGTATGGTCTGGCTCTTGGGTCTCCTGGGAGGATTAAGGTCATCCACTGCCTGGGGCCACCCAGTAGAAGCTACAGAGAGATATTCAGATTCCTCCTTTTTGTATCAGGTTTGGAAGTGACCAGATGAGGCCCAGCTATGAAGCAAGGGTGGTTGGTGCTGGTGCCGGGTCTTGGGCCTTTTATTGATAGGTTTGGGTCTCCCTTACCCAGCTGCAGCTTGTTTGAGAGATTTTAGCCTGAGCAAGGACAGGCCATTCATATGCAAAACCCGCTGCACATAGGTTGGGTGGAGCTGCAAATTGGATGGGGTCGGGTATCCAGTCAGCCCTGCAACCAGGTAGGTCCCAGCATAGGAACAATTATCCCTACGAGCACCTTTTTCTGGGAGAAAGCTTCCCCCAAGTTCCTGCCCAGATGCCAGATAATCCAGTTCCTCCTCATATGTGTCTGTGTCCCCCAGAGCCTCACCTTGGCTCTGGAACTCAGAGGGTGCAGGACCTTGTAAGTTCAGTTTGTGTGCAGGCCTTTTAAGAGGACCAGCTGGTCTCCAGCAGCTTCTGTGTCACTGAGCCCCAATCCACACTGGTTTTTAACATCCCTAGTTATAGGGACTTCTTTTCCCAGCTCTGGGACCTTGGGCTGCGAGGTCTGCTGTGGGGCTGGGACCCATTGATTCTTTGGGAAGCCTCTGCAGAGACGATCTCCCTCCCAATTAAAAAAGTGGCACATGTTGGTACCAGACCAGCCTGTTCAGCGCCACCGTGTCTCCTACTAGTCTCTATGTGCTTTCTTTACTTCTCTAGTTGTAGGGCTTTCATTCAGCCAGCTTTCCAGTGGTTCTGTATTTTATGGTTGTTCTGTATTTTAGTTATAATTTTGATGTGGTTGTGGGAGGCAGCGAATATAGGCATTTGCCTATGCTTCTATCTTGGTCTCCCCCTCCCCCCCCCCCGCTTTTTTTATTTTTTTACTTATTAATTGTTTTGAAGAAGCCTTAAGCAGTCTTGCTCCTGAGAGAAAACTATTTTAATGATACCTTTTGACTTTCAAAGATAGTTTTCCTTTTCACCACACAGTAGTTTCATAGGCAGTCCTTACACAGACATCACTAACTCACATAGGAGAGCTCATTCCTATCGTCTCAGGGTGATCACACTACATCTAAGGCCAACCTTGAAATCTTCCATGTGTTATCTGGGTCTGAGAACTGCTAGTTGTAGCAGACCCTCCAGTTATTTTCAGGAGGGGAAATCTTGTGTACAAGAGCCTTTTAGAGAATAATCATATAGCTAATTACATCTGCAATTAATGTCAAATTGGTAGCTTGATGAGCAATTGTGATCCCAAATACGTTTGAAGCCTCTTGGCAAAGCAACTACAAATTGTGAGAAAAGTTTTCAGTGGGGACTCTAGGACTACACAGTGGAAGTTATTTTCACTAATTCACTCATTCACTCATTCATTTGTTCACTGGTCTTATTGACCTCTTGGAAACCTCAGATCTAGTATCTGTAGAATCTATAAGGTTTCTGAATCATTTGAAGGTATCTAGAATATGCCAGAATATTTAGAAACAGGAAATTTATACCTAGGAATACCTTAGTGTCGGATGGCATTTCTGTACGTGTATTCCCTGTAACATTAATTCCATGGACTATTAAGTGATGTCAGATGAGAAAATAAAATATTCTAAAGCCAAATTCACAGAGAAATATGGAGTTTTTAAAAAGTTAACAGATTTCTTTGCTACCAAACTTCTCAGAATCTTTAATATGGCAATGTATATTCTAACTCTTCTGGGGTAGTATAGTTGTCTTTTCAATTTATTTTGTTCAGGAAGTATTTAAAAAACATTAATCTGTAGAATAGGCACTGTGGAACTGTGGACAAGTGTTTTTTCCCCCACTAGGCTTTCAACATATTTTGTCTGGCTGTGAGCTAATATTCTACTCACCGGTGTGGTGCCATTGAATCAAATCTATACAGACTTGATGTTTAGAGAATAATAAAAAAGGCCCGGCTGGCATGACTTGGTGGTTGAGCATCAACCTATGAACCAGGAGGTCACAGTTTGATTCTTGGTCAGGGCACATGCCCGGGTTATGGGCTTAATGCCCGGTGTGGGGTATGCAGGAGGCAGCTGATCAATAATTCTCTCTCATCATTGATGTTCCTATCTCTCTCACTCTCCCTTCCTCTCTGAAATATATATATTAAATATAAAAAATATATATATATTAAATATAAAAAATATATTAAATATAAAATATATATATTAAATATAAATATATATATATATATATATATATATATATTTTTTTTTTAAGGAGTCCTACAGCCTGGCTGGTGTGGCTCAGTGGTTGAGCATCGACCCATGAACCAAGAGATCACTGGTTTGATTCCCAGTCAGGGCACATGCCTGGGTTTCTGGCTCAGTCCCCAGTGAGGGGCATGTGGGAGGCAGCTGATCAATGATGTTTCTCTCTCATGGATATTTCTATCACTCTATCCCTCTCCCTTCCTCTTTCTCTAAAAAACAAACAAACAATAAAAACATGCTTTAAAAAAGGAGTCCTACATAAAACACAAAGAAGCAAATATATATAAAATTTTGATATGATACATCATAGAGGGAGTTCTATAATTATAAATATTGAAAAGTTAAGAATCAAATGTATTCTATACAGTTTCATAAACGTATTTTAAGTTAGTGAATTCATTTGGAAAAGCTTGAAATTTTATATTTTCTCCACAGTATTGCTAAAAACACTGTTAACTTTCAACTAATGTTAAAATATCACAGGTAATAATAATTCATTGACAAAATGGGAGGTTTTAAATTTTATGTAATTAATACATTTGTGGTATTTCAGAAATCTGGTTATCAAGGTCCCAATGTCACTTTTTAGTTCTGATTCTTGCCATGTGGAAATTATGGCCTATAACAACCAGTACAGTGTGGTCAAGAGGAATGAAATTAAGTATATTCAACCTTTGCAGTAGCACAATCAGTGTATAAGATTCTAAACCAGGGGTGGGCAAACTTTTTGACTCGAGGGCCACAATGGGTTCTTAAACTGGACCGGAGGGCCGGAACAAAAGCATGGATCGAGTGTTTGTGTGAACTAATATAAATTCAAAGTAAAGGAGCGGAGGGGAGAGCAAGAGAACTGGATAGAACAGCCGGATCCAGCCCGTGGGCCATAGTTTGCCCAAGGCTGTTCTAAACCCAAAGTTAATGTGAATCCTGGATTCCTTATATTATTGATAAATGTACTCTCTCGTTACAGAGACCTGAGACTTGACTGTCAAAGAAATTTTGCATTTTTAGTTTTCTAAGAAATTTGCCTGAAAAACATGGGGAGTAATAAAGCAAGTAACCAAGAGAAGAAATTGATATGGGGTTTATTGGTAGATGTAAATGTAGATCGTAACATTGAGTGTGTGTTATTCACTCTTTCCATGTTTGGTAGGGAAAATTTATCTTCATTAAAGATGTTCTTCTTGAATTAAAAACTCAGTTTCTCAGTTGCACTAGTCAATTTTCAAATGCTCAATAACCTCGTGTAGCCAGTGGTTACTGTATTGAACTGTGTAGGTATAGGACATTCCCATCATTGCAGAAAGTTCTGCTGGACAGCAGTGTTTATATGCAGATTTTAGAACCATGTGGGAGTTAGCAGTAGGAAAAATGATTTTATCAGCATGTGGTTGTTTGTGAAGTTATAGAGGTGAACAAGTATAATGCCCTAAATTCTTTTAAAGTTTAGAGCTCTATAAAGAATTTTATGCTTGAGTTAAAAAAACACACAACACAAACACATAAAAGTGCAGAAACAGAGGAAAAATAGGTTAACCTTTAGCTCTGGATTTAACATATTTATGTTTCTCAACTTATTACTATTAAGGAAAGAAACATGTTAGCTTGTTTTGAAGCTAATCTTTTACATGACTTATCAAAATCAGGGACAACTTTGCTTGAACAGCTTCATGAGAATTCAATTCCATGACAACTTTCAATCTACTGTATTTGTTCAAATGTTATAGTCGGAGTAAACTCAAAAGCAGAGACCCAGCAGGGAAAGGGAAGGTAATATGTGGGTGAGGATAGGACCATGCCAGACAGAAAACAGAAAATTAGAAAGTTTCAAGGGCTCTAGCGATATCGATGGTAATGAGGAAAACATTGAGAATGAGGAGAAGATGGAGGAGAACTTTTTGTGCTGGAGCCAAATGAAACACAGATCAAAACCAATCAAGAAAATTATTGTGTGAGAACTTACTGGACAAACCAGTGAGCACTACTCTTTAAGTAAGGAAAGAAGAAAGAAGGCATTATATATAAAAATGAAGGAACAAAAGAGGATTTCATTTGAAAAAATGTCACTAATATCAATATATAATTTTAAATATAAAAAAAGACCTCTGTGTTTATTTTATATCAATTTATAGTTTCACTGAGTTAAGATTAGGAACAAAGATAAGTATGATTTTTCTGTGAAGACAAAAAAATAGAGGTCTTAGAAATATGGAACTATCTTAGAGTTTAAAAATTGGAAGTTCAAAAAAAAAAAAGGAAGTTCATTCATTCTCCATTCATTTCTTCAACAAACATTTTCTGAGCCCCCACTGTGTTCCTGGCATTGTTGTAGACACTGGGGGACAAATCAAGTCAGTGCTCTAAGGGAGCTTGCCTTCCAGTGGGGGAAGACAGACAACAAACCATCAATAAATATACTGAATATCGGATGTTTACATATGCTCTAGAAAAAGTAAAGAGGGCTATAGGAAATCAAGGACACTGGAAATCACACGTACTGTTGACTGATAGTGGAGGCTGCTATTTCACATAATGTCATCAAGGAAAGCCCCACTGAAAAGTTGGCATTTGAAGCAGAAATCTGAAAGAAATGCAGGAGCTAGCATGTGGCCATCTGGAGGAACACTATTGTAGGCACAGGAATTAGTTTATGCAAAGGCCTGTAGGCTGACATGTGTTTGGATTGTCCAATAAACAGCAAGAAATTTAATGTGGCTGGAACAGAATGAATGAGAACAAAAGGGAAGAAGTTGAGCTTATACAGGAAGGAGGATCAGAGTGTACAAGGAAATCCTTTGCAAGGGAATTGGGCTTTCTCTGAAAGAGAAGAGATGCCATTTGAAAGTTCTAAGTAATGTGATTCAACCCATGCTTTGCTGGGATTTTCTGTCCTTGCACCCCATATATGCCTTTCACAATACCTTTTTATTTCTTTGCCTCATAAGTTGGAGTGGATATATACAATTATGTTAGTATTATGGGGTTCTTTTCTACCAAATTTTGGGAAATTTTAATTAATGGTAGAATTTCAATCTTATCTTCTAAATAACATTAACTTGTCTTCGGTTACACAGCAATTTTCAGCAAGAGCAAATTGATTTTAGATGCCTTAACCTCCAAATATTTTCCCTAATTTTTTTTGGTAAACTCTCATTTTTAAGTGCTAGTCAGACATATTTTGAAAGAAAATCCCATAGACAGTTTTGGTGTAAAACTTTCAGCATGTGCATGCCAGTGAGAGAATTCAAAGCAAAGGGAGTAGAACTTATAAATTGTCAAATAATGTTCCTATTTTCTACTTCTTCTTTATAAAATACTGAGGCCCGGTGCACAAAATTCATGCACGGAGGGGTGTGTGTCCCTCAGCCCAGCCTGCACCCTCTCCAATCTGGGACATCCCTCTCACAGTCCAGGACTGCTGGCTCCCAATCGCTCGTCTGCCTGCCTGCCTGATTGCCCCTAACCACTTCTGCCTGCCAGCCTGATCACCCCCTAACCACTTCCCTGCCAGCCTGATTGATGCCTAACTGCTCCCCTGCTGGCCCGATTGTCCCCAACTGCCCTCCCCTGCTGGCCTGGTCACTCCTAACTGCCCTCCCCTGCAGGCCCAATTGCCCCCAACTGCCCTTCCCTGCAGGCCTGGTCACCCCTAACTGCCCTCCCCTGTTGGCCTGGTCCCCCCCAACTGCCCTCCACTGCTGTCCTGGTCGCCTGCAACTGCCCTCCCCTGCAGGCCTGGTCCCCCCCAACTGCCCTCCCCTGTAGGCCTGGTCACCCCTAACTGCCCTCCCCTGCAGGCCTGGGTCCCCCCAAACTGCCCTCCCCTGCAGGTCTTGTACCCCCCAACTGCCCTCCCCTCCTAGCCTGATCACCCACAACTACCCTCCCCTGCTGGCCTGATCACCCACAACTGCCCTCCCCTGCCGGCCATCTTGTGGTGGCCATCTTGTATCCACATGGGGGCAGCCATCTTGTGTGTTGGAGTGATGGTCAATTTGCATATTACCTCTTTATTATATAGGATTATTATATAGGATATTTCTGGCTCAAGTAACTTTGGACTAAGGGAGGTCTCAAGCAGCCACTACAACCCTAACTTCTGTTTCTGTTCCTTCACTCCAACGTTTCAGGGGAGGCAAAAGAAAGAGTTGAGAGATACTGGAAAGTTCTCATTTTTCTCTTTCCCAGTCTGGGAAGCAAACTCCCTACTTGTAAACAGTATCCCTAATAGAAAAAAAGATGCTAGAAAGAGAAAACCACCTTTAGTTTCATAAGAAGAGCTAAAATAGAAAAATTTTTAGATAGCTGAATTAATAACATTATGCAACTTTTTTTTCCTTAGAATTAGAGGGAAATTTTGAAGAGGTGGGCACTGAAAAGAAAATATATCATCCTTGATTCTAAAGAAATGCTTATTTAATCAAAGAATCTATTGCGTTTCCTGACTAGTAAATGCATCTCTATTTATTTTAGAGATTGTTCTTGATTGCTGGCATACAACTATTTTTTGTGTCGAAATAGTAGCCATCATTTAATTCATAATATTGTGAACAAGAATGGGGTTCTCAAAGATGACCTCTAAGGTTTAAAGGTCACAGAGACTATGGAGAACCAAGAATAAAACAACAACAACAAAGATATAAATTAATGTTCAAGGGGGAGGGCAGGATGGACATTAGACTTGTTTCTTCATTTCTCTTTTAGATTCTCCTTGGGCTGGTTTCATTTCAGAGAAAGGCAAACATCTCCTTGCCTCTGATTCCTAAGGCAACCACTGCAAGTTTTAGGGGTGTATGGTGCCATGCCCACACCTCACTTCAAGCCATTTTATATGATTTTTTCACATAAAATTCATCCTTGTCATTTGAGGTTCAGTTTTGTTGTTTGCCACCTGATAATAATATTGAAGAAAATTGAACTGAAAAATTGTAATAGTCCACTTAATAAAGAAAAGTAGTTTCCAGAATTAGTTGTGGAAACTGGTTTCAGGAAGGTGAGTAGTCAGGACTGGGTTTTGGAGGTGGCATTGAGAAAACCAGGTAGGCTCTCACTGCTCTTATCCATTCATTTGCTCTTACAGGACTAACATTGACAAATGGGGAACTTTGTGGGACATTCTTTGGCTAAGGACTGTGATTGAACCATTTTTTGGTTATTTATCTTTAGATTGAGATATACTTGACATGTAGTATTTTATTAGTTTCAAGTATACCACATGCTTTGGTACTGTGAAATGATTACCACACATAGTTACATTTTTTTTGTTCTTGTGATGAAAACTTTTAAGATCTATTCTCTTAGCAACTTTCAAATATGCAATATAGTATTATTAACTATAGTTATAAGTAACTATAAGACAAGTGTATTTTTCTGAGAAAATTTCCCTCACAAGTTGATATGTTGAAGAAGATTCACTATTATATTTCTAGGGGGTCTAGCTTCTTAAACACTATTTTGAAAGTCAGGGAAATTTGCTGTGTTTCATAAAACTTTTGGGCCTATATATCATTTATTTTTTGTAGCTTTCTACAATAAGAAACAGTACATCTAAAACAGTATTTCAATATAGTCCTTAGCTGACTTTCTTAGCTATAGCAGATCCCCAATTACTTTTGCAGTTAAGGATGCAAACCTAGAAAAATCCCTAAATGGAAAACCTTTTCTCCCATCACCAACACTGTGCACTGTACAATGAAGGCCACCCAAAATAAATCAGTGCCATAATTTCCATGATGACAACCCCCAATACAGAATTTTGTTATTCTTTCCTTCAAATCACTAGAATTCTTCCCATGTGCTGTCATGTCTCTAGATAACAGCCACATGGAGATTAAACATGAGTTTAAATGAACTTTTACATGCTTCTATATTTTCTTCTTGGATTTTATTATTTTTAGAAGCAAGTGATGAAAGGTTATTCCCTGAAAAATTTAGCCAGTTAAATATGCAGCAGAAAGCCCTGCAGTCAGACACATAAAGAGCAAAGGGGAAAAAGGGAAAATGTTCCATTGGGGCTGCAGCTTTTCAGCATATGCAGGAATGATGTCATTTGTTTTTACAAATCCCAATTTAAATTTGCTCCTGCCTATCAAGAACTGCAGCAGAGTGCATCTGTGGAGACTTCCTGCATTCCATATTTCAGGACGAGAGGGTGTATGCTGCATCAAAATCCAGCCAATCGCAGTATGCAGGCTTGCCCTCCCCCATTTTCATTTGTTCCCCTACCTGAAGACAGTGTGTGCTGCCCGGGTTGGATCACTGCTCAGCACCCTCCAGCTGTGTAGTAGCTGCAGAGGCGTCACTCCATGCCTTGAATGGTTTAAAGGAGAACAATGCCAAAATAAAAACTCCCTTCTGGTCACCCACATACATTTCTTTCCATGACAAATAACCTCCAGGAAAAGGATTGTCTGTGAATTTGTTTTGTTTTGTTTGTTTTAAATTAAATCTTAGCCTTTTCTTTTTGCATCCCCTGTGTAGTACTGGACCCATCACAAGAGGTAAGGAAACAGACATCCTGGTCAATTGAACTCTTAGCAGCAGAAGCAAGGACCTTCAAAGTTAATACTAACGGTTACCTTTCCCAAAGCAAGCCCCATTTCTATGTATATATGCTACATGATGATTGGAGCAATCATTTTTACAAACTATGTTAAAGTGATAGAGGGAGATGATGGTAGGCAGTTCACTTGCAAAAATAATGGTTAAGAAACGGAGTAAAAAAGAAAAGTGCTAGAGTGCTAGCTAGTAATTGTGTCACCTCACTTTTCCTTCATTCTTCCCTCCATGTGTAAATACAGCCTATCAGCAGCAAAGGTTTCAGTGTGGGTTTACTGGTTGTGAGTAGCAACAACCAAACTTTGACTATTTTAAATCAAACAGATATTTATTGGGAGGCTATGAGGAAACTCACAGAATGAAAATAAGGCAGAAGAATGAACTCAGAGACAAGAGGGGCCATGCCACTATGGGGGTCTCTGTAGCAGAGGCTGTCTCTGTAGCAGCAGGTCTGGATTGTCAGTAGACCTGCTGCTAGACTGAATGATCTCCACGCTTCTCTCCCTCTTCCCTCATCTCATCATTAAGCTCAAGGGGCAAAGTTCCCTAAGAGAATGTCCCATTGGTTCTATGCTCACATGCTCACACCTTGGCTTGGAGAAAAGGAAGGACCCTTGATTTACCAACACAGAGACATCTCTCAAAGAGATAGGAGAAATTCTTCCAAAGGAAGTGGGTGTGCTGTTTCTAAAAGAAAGAAAATTGGATGTTGCCATGACCACTGTTTTGAGCCAGAGCCTTGCAATTTCTTGCCCAGGTTAATGGTCCTCTTTCTTAACACACATTTTACAACTTTTAATGGTTTCTCATTTATAAGTGACAAGCCAGGGAGCTTTTAAAAATGAACAGAAGTGCTAATGATCATCATACCAGGACAAGAGGAATAAACTGGGACCATCTTCGGCAAACTGGGATGTATGGCCACTCTCCTTTTATTACACACTTGTAATTTTCTGTGTTTGATGAATACCTATTCTATTCCCAAAAGTTCTTTAAGAATAGAAACGTGTTTTCTCCTCCTTTGTGTATTCAGCATCCCATCTCGTGCTTGTCACGTGGCAGTTGTCCAGTGGACCACCACTGTGGAGTTGCAATTGAGCATAACTACGAAAATCCTATCTTTCCGCATCACATGTGCCTCCACATCCACATTTTCAATGCATTTAGGGAGTCCACCACCTCCCAATATTTACTTTGGGGGGGCATAGCTAACTCCTTTTTTCATTGCTTCTAACAACTAATATGCCTCTCTATCTAATAAATGGGTAGGATAAAAAACTAAATGAGCCTAGAACATTTCTACTTATGGGATAGTAATAACTTAATAAAAAAAGTGATTTTGGGCTGAAATAAAAAGTAAGATATTTAAAAATATTGTTCTTAAACTTGAATGACAACTATTTTGTTACATATAGGGGAGTACTCTAACAGATCAGATTTTTCCCAAGCAAACTTATTTCTGGGTTACCAGATATTATGAACTTATAAATCCTCTAGGCTGACTTTTGGCTAGATATAACCTTCTTATACCAGGGATGCTGTGATTGGACTATAACTTTTTGATCTATGAGTACTAAGAGATCTACTGTGGATTGTCTTTTCCACAGCCTGCTCTGTCCTCAGGATGAATCACAATAGCATGTACTTGATCCCCACCAGTGCTCAGATCATGTCCTAAGGCCTTTCCTTAAGCAATATCTCCCTTATGAAGCAGAGGTTTAAAAAATTCCTGAATTTTTCTGCATAGCTGAATCTCAGAGTGAGAATCAAAGAGGTTTCCTAGATCAAGCAGAACCCCAGGCAGATAGATTCCTTCTAGGCCTCTCCAAAGGCCCGCCTGATGGACTAATGAGTTGTGCTTTACTCCACATGGATGCCCTTTCTTCTTCCAGCTGAGTGTTGTGAGAATAGGGAACCCAAGCCTAACGAGCTACCGCGTGCTGCCCCAAGGCTCTGTGATAAAGGTCCAGGCTTTCCAAGGCCCCAGAGCCTGCAGATACATTTTATATCAGAAACTAGGTCATTTCCTGTCATTCTCATTGTTCTCCACCTTATCCATATTGTTTGCCTTTCTTGGAAATGTTTACTGACTAATCAATTTTTAAAAAAGTTATATACAGATTACCTTATAATACCAAACATATGGGATTTTGGTTATTAATTTGAGAGAAAAATTAGTTAACAGGAACAAAAGAGTGGAGGATAATTTCACGTAAGGCTGGCTGAATGGTAGAGAGATGGCAGAGTCCTTTGGGATGTAAAGTGCATGAAAATGGGTAGAGACTGATGTGTACTAGGTTACTCAGCTGAGGGTAAAGCAGGGTAGCTTTCAGACTAGAGAGTTGAAAAGTTTTTTTAAATAAAAGAAAGCATGCATCAGTACCCATCAGACATCCAGTTCTACAAAACAAAAAGAAAAAACACATATTTTTCCTGTTAGAAATTCTACAACACTTAACATTTTCTTCTGTTCCTTGTTGCTGAAGATAATTCTTTTCCACACTCTTATTTTAGATTTTCTTCTCAGAATCTATCTATAGTATCAGAGTTAATGTCAAACATGACTAATATCTGGATAATCTAATCAATGTTTCTTGTTATACATCATTAATCTCCTCCCCTCTGTGTGGCCCCCCACTCTCACTCATTCTCTTTTCCCCAGTGGTACTCTTGATTTTTTTAAATCTCAAATTATGTGAGTAACTGTTTTCTATAATTCACATTGCTTGAATATACATAGTATGCCCGATATCAATAAGAGTTCTTTAAAAATTTCCACATCTATAGAGGGTATAATGGAAAGAAAATAAAAAGCTGCATATCTATTGGCTGTGCTGGTTACCTAGTTCACATTTTAAAAGTACTCTAAATTTAAAAATGGTGCTTACATATAGAAGCATCAGCACATCCTTGTACTGGAACTGGCTTATTTATTTGTAGTTCACTTTTCTCCATTTAACTTCATATAACTATTAGGCTACTAAAGGTTACTAAATCTTTAATTTTATTTTTCTTTTAAAATTGTTTTTCACTTAAAATTGAAAAAATAATTCTCTCTCTCTCTCTCTCTCTCTCTCTCTCTCTTTTCTCAGGGTTTAAACTCTGAGAGCAAGATCTATATATTCTTTACTTATAATAAACACTGAAACTTTATTTCCTGCTCACAGTTCAATGGGACTCACTTAAGTTACATTCAGTGTAATCCTTAAAAAGAAATCTTTCCATATCCCTGAAATTATCTTTCTAGTAAAACTTGTTTGTTAAATGACTAGAGCTTCCTTAGAAAATAAAACGCTGTTTGCTGCTCTTTCCCTCTGAGGTGATGATAAATTGCTGAGGAGTAAAAGCCTTTATACTAATAATAGAGAAAAATTGACTCTAAGATTTCATCATTTTGTTTACCAGCTGTCTTTACAATTCTGTAAGAACCCTAGCCCACATTTAAAAAAATGTTCAGAGATAGTGAAATAGATGAGAAACAAATGATCCCTGCTGAAATTATTTTAAGCAGGGGAACAGGCTGGAAAGAAAGATTTGATTCAGAAACTTACCTATATCTCAGGCATGCTATCCGGTGACCACATACTCGGTGCTGAAACACCACTCAGGAGCATTACATCATCATGACAAACTTTCATTGGCTGCAGAAACCCCAAGGATAAGACAGGCTTTTAAGGTACTGTGTGAAAACTCCTGTTGGTTCTTTATCAGGCTATTGCCAAAATACTGAAAGACAGACTTTTCCTACAATAGTACTGCCATTGCTGTACTTACAAAACATTGTTAACCATTTCTTAAGCATGTTTATCTCCTCTTTAGTGACTACTTTCATATTTAACTCTAACCTGTTGAGAGATTTTTTTTTTCCTTTTAAAAATTAAAAGATATATGTTTGTTTTCATTTAGCTTTTTTTTTTTTTTAATTGGAAGTACACAGTATTGCTCTGTTACTGGCTCTTATTTCCCTGTTACTTCTTATCTTTAAACTATATTTGAATCAGTAAATCTATTTCCTTTCTGTTACCCAGTCTGTCCTTATTCTCTCCAGACAAAGAGGACCAGCACCCACAGATTCTAGAAAGCACAGTGTATTTATTTATTGTGAGCAGTTTAATTGAAACTAGTACACAAAGCTCTTACTACCTCATTGTTCATTTTCATTGTTAGTTTTTTCTTCTATTGAACTCCATGAGTTATTACCATGGTGATTTACAAAACAAAACCATGCATATAGTTTGAGGACTTGAGGAGATCTGCATCCCTTCTACTGCCTGAGCTGGAAACTTTAGATGGAGTGAAAGTGCTCTTGTAATATATAAAAAGAGGAACAATTAGATCAATTATTCAGAAAATGACAATAGTATCACATTACCAGTGAGTGTCAACCTCTCTCTCTCTCTCTCTGTCTGTCTTTCCCTGTCTGTCAGTTTGTCTGTCTGTGTCTCTTTCTCTTTAATTAAATCCTGCAGAGAAAGACCATATGATGATAGCAGTGACTGAATCTACGTTTTTGTTTCTTATTGTATTTTTCCCATCACCATTTATCCTCTCTATGTCCTCTTTCCCCACCATCTACCCCTACAATCACCACACTGTTGTCCATATCCATGAGTTCTCTCTCTTTTTTCTTTTTTGCTCAATCCATCCGCCCCAATATCCCCTCCCCACCACACACACACCAGAGCTGTTTGCCTGCTTTCCATTTATGAGTCTAAATCAATCTTTTTTTAAGTATCTTATGTCTGCTCTCTCCTAAGAACTGGACTCTCAAGTCTCTTAAAGACAAGTAAACACACACACAAATACCATATGAAATTCTCAAGGTCAGGAACTGGGACATGCGTTTCTAGTATATGTCTGGGCTACTCATCTCTGTTGAATTTGTCTTCCTGTTGCTCTCAGGCCCATGTTCTTAGCTATGTGCTTTGGAAGGGACCAATCTATTTATTTTTCAAAGAGGAGTATCTGCTAAAAACATGACCTTCAGAGAAATCCCTTTACTGTTACTCCTTAGACTCTGGTCTGGGAAGAATAACTAGTGACTACTTTTCCATTATGTAGAGTGATGTCAAGGAGTCAAGACCCTAGATAAGAATTCTGAGATATTTAAGAGCTTTCTAATGGTAATCAGAAAGGAGAGAGAGAAAGAGAGAGAGAGAGAGAGAGAGAGAGAGAGAGGGAGAGAGAGAGAGAGAGAGAGAACCTTCTCTTATCTTGAAGTAATCTATAATTAATACTAAAGTCTGATAAAAACATGATAGGTATGCAGTAGTCCCTCTTATCTGTTTGGGATATGTTCCATGAACCCTAGTTGATTCCTAAGTCCATAGATAGTACCAAACATATATATATTAATCTCTTACTGTGCCTAATTTATATATTAATATTTATCATATTATGTATATAAAACATAATTTTATATACATAATATGATAAATATTAATATATAAATTAGGCACAGTAAGAGATTCATAACTACTAATATGGAGCAATTGTAAAATATACTGTAATAAAACTTATGTGAATGTAGTCTCTCTCAAAATAGCTTATTGTACTCACCTTTTTATTTAAAGGAAGCCCTTTATGGCTTCTTTTTGGCATACCTGAATTATAGCATCACTTCTCCCGTGCTTTGGGGTCAGTAAAATAAGGGTTACTTGAACACAAGCATTGAGTAACCGCTACAGTTGATCTTATAACCCATATGCTACTAAGTGGCTGATGGGAAGTGTATATAGCATGATATGCTGCATAAATGGACAATTCATGTCTAAGATAGGATGAAACAGGATAGCCAGATATTTCATCACACTCTTCAGAACAGTGTGCAATTTAAAACTTAAGAATGGTTTGTTTCTGAAATGTTCCATTTAATATTTTTAGACTCATAGAAAGGGAAACCTAGAATAAGAGTAGACTACTATGTAGACATTGGTGGGAATATAAATGAGAGTGGGACATCGAAGAAGGGCTATTTGAGCTAAATTTTGAAGAAGCAAGAGATAACTAGTTGGAGGGAGAATAAGAATTTCATTAAGAGAAAATAGAATGGAAAGAAAAGCAGGGATGAATACCATGGCTTTCTTGAACAGCAGCAAATAGTTATCTGTTTATGGCAGGTAAGTGTAGTGAGGAAGATTGACAGATATGATCAAATCATGGAGGGCTTTGTGAGCTAATCTAGGCTTTAACTTGAAAGCCCTGTAGGTCATTAAGGAACTATAATCAGATTTGTGACTAAGCTGTATTAGTCTAGTGGTAGCATGTAATAGATGGGAATGTACTAGAACCAGGGATTTGAGTTAGCTTGTATTCCAGCTAGAGTCTTGGCAGGAAACAGATGGAATTTCAAAGGGCTTAACTATAGAGACATTACCGAAGGACTATATAAAGGGGGTATGGACAGGGTTAAGGGCATTAACAAAGGATGGTAAAGCACCCAGGGAACTATAACAGTAGGAAGCTCTTACTGCCCTATGCCTATTACCAGAAACTGAATCCAGAAGAAGCACCAGAGAAGGAAAGGTGGGTGTTGCACTAAGTAGAGTTTAGCCTCTTGGGCATAGAGAAGGGTAGACCAATGTAGAGAAAGTACTCTGAGGTGGAAGGATGATAGGAAATAAATAATAACCAGCATGACTGGCTAGCATAGTACTCCAGGACAGAGCAATCAAGACCTGAACTAAAGTAGTGGGGCTGCAAAGAAGTAAATAGATACCAGAAATTTTGAGGATATAGACTCAACAATACTGGTTAGTAGTAGTGGTGTATGTGTACATAAAAACATCTAGTTAGAACAATTTGTGGATGTTTTTAGTCTGGACAAATGGAGAGTTGTTCATTGAAAAAAACTTTCATGGGTGTATGCTTGCTTCAGCCAAGGAACAGTTAGTTATATATGAATGCTTTGGGAATATCTAGTTAAAAATATCCATGCCTGGAGTTCAGAAGAGAAATTACGGATCAAAGATGAGGCTATACATTCGGGAGACAGAAGTATACGCATCATCGTTGAGGCCATGAATGTGGGTGAAATCACCTAATGAAAGAGTGATAATACTAGTATAATGTGAAAGAAGGGAGCTGATGTATAAGCCTGGGCAACACTGATGTTTAAGAGGCAGCTGAGTACAGAGGCCCAGGAAGGAAAACAGAGAAAAAGATGTTCAGACAGGAGAAAAATAAAACACAGGGAAGAGTTATGTCATAAAAGATGAGGAAGAGCCCTGGCCAGTGTAGTTCAGTGATTACAGCACTGGCCTGGTCACTGAAGGGTCAGGGGTTCATTCCCCAGTTAAGAGCACATATTGCCCTAACCAGTTTGACTCAGTGGATAGAGCATTGGCCTGTGGACTGAAGGGTCCCAGGTTCGATTCCAGTCAAGGGCATGTACCTTGGTTGCAGGCACATCCCCAGTAGGGGGTGTGCAGGAGGCGGCTGATCGATGTTTCTCTCATCGATGTTTCTAACTCTCTATCTCTCTCCCTCCCTCTCTGTAAAAAAATCAATAAAATATATTTTTTAAAAAAAGAGCATATATCTGGGTTGCAGGTTCCATCTCAGGCCCTGGTCAGGCCAATGTTGGGTAGGCAACCAATTGATGTTCTCACATTGATGTCTCTCTTTCTCTCCCTTCCTCCCTCCCTCCCTCCCTCCCTCCCTCCCTCCCTCCCTCCCTCCTTTCCACTCTCTCTAAAAACTCAATGGAAAAAATATCCTCAGGTGAGGATTAACAAAACAAAATAACAACAGCAACAACGACAACAACAAAAATATGAGGAAGAGAAAAGCTCCAGAAAGAGTGGTCTGCAGGACAGTTTTGGAGAGAAGTCGATTGGACTAAGAATGGTGAAAATAAATACCTGTTTGTTGTAGGTAATATGGTGATCATTGGTAGCACTGGAAAGAATGGATTTAATATAAGAATTTGCAAATTACTGCCCTCGGGACAAATTTGACTTGGCACCTGTTTATCTATAGCTGATAGGCTAAGAATGTTTTTTAATATTTTTTAATGATTGAAAAAAATCAAAAGAACAATAATATTTTGCTGCATGTGGACATTATATTAAATTCAAATGTTCATGTCCATAACAAGTTTTATTGGAATACAGATAATATCATTTGTTTATGTATTGTCTATGTTGTTATGCTGTAATGACAAAGCTGAGTAGTTGCAACACAATGCATATGGCCTGAAAAACATAAAATGTTTACTATCTTGGCATTTACAGAAAAAATTTGCTGACCCCTGGCTAGTAGAATGGTAATGCTGATGCCAGGTTATAGTGGAAGGTTTTATGACTATGAGATGAGGAATCGAAGAGATCAGACCTGGATGTCTTATGCTAAACCTGGCTATGAAGGAAAGGCAAGAAATACAATAGTTGGTAGAAGTAATTTTAGAGTTGAGTTTTTTGTTGTTTGTTTTGTTAATGGGAAATAAAAATTCTTGCTTGGAACAGGATAAGATCAAGATATTTTAAAAGTTAATAATAAGAAAGCAGAGAGGGAATGACTGAGAAAAATATCCTTTAGAATGCAAGAATGAATGGAAAAGTTTGCCCCTTTTAAGGTGATAAGAAGGCCAGTCCTGAAGCCCTGAATTTCTCAGTGAAGCAGGAGGCAAAGTCATTTGCAGAAGCTTGAAGAGGGTGATAACACCTGCGGAGTTTGGAGAAGGAAGTGAAATGTTAGAGTTTGAGGAAAATGGGAAAGGAAATTGAACAGAAACATAGGCCACACAAATCTGTGGTGATACCAACTTAAACTTATTGGTCTTCATCAGTGTTTGTTGGAATAGGTGTTAAAGTGGAGAAATGAAATAGTTCTATCAATTCAGGTTTTGGGTCTAGTAAGGCAAGTGCTGGCGGGTAAAATATTAAGTGGGGTAATCAGTTAAGGATAATGGTTAGGAAAGTTTTAGAAGAGGTAGGACATAGGTTCCTCCATTATTTCTGCTAGCATATGTTACAAACTGTCACATGGCATATGTACAAGTCTCCTACTGATTGGATCTACCTTATGAATAGGTGGAGAAAGACTAAAGTGAGGAGAGAGTCAACTGTTGGGGATTCGAATTTTCAATGAGCTTAGAAAGTAAGGTATTGGGAGTGAAAAAGTTTAAGAAGTGTTTATTTTATTTTTTAAAATATATTTTTATTGTTGATAGTATGACATATATTTCCCATTCCCCCTTTCCCTCCTCCTCCCAACCTACCCCCCCCCCCCCCCCCCCCCCGCTGAGGTCTTCACTACCCTATTGCCCATGTCCATGAGCTATGCATATAAGTATATAAGTTCTTTGGTTTATCTCTTCTTGTCCCCCAACCCCACATTGAGGTATGTCAGTCTGTTCTATGCCTCCCCACTTCAGGTCTTATTTTGTTGCTCAATTCATTGTGTTCATTAGATTCCACAAATAAGTGAGATCATGTGATATTTGACTTTCTCAGTTTGGCTTATTTCACTTAGCATAATATTTTCTAGGTCTATCCATGCTGTCCCAAAGGGTGAGAGATCCCTCTATTTTTTTTAGACTTTATGGTTTTAAAAGTCAGACCTAGTGTATTTGGCAGCCAGGGCTGTCATAACAAAATACCACAGACTGGGCGGGTTAAACAACAGACATTTATTTTCTCACAGTTCAGGAGGCTGGAAATTCAACAGGGTTGGTTTCTTCTGAGGCCTCTTTCCTAGGTTTGTAGATGGATGCCTTCTCTCTGTGTCCTCACGTGGCCTTTTGTGCACGCCCATCCTTGGTTTCTCTTCCTCTTCTTACAAGAACACCAGTCCTGTTAGATTAGGGCTTCATTCTTATGACCTCATTTAATCTTACTCACCTCGTTAAAGCTGCAACATAAGAATTTTTAGGGAACACAATTAGCCCATAATACCTAGGTAGAGTGTGTGTTAGGGTAGTGAGCTGCTGAAATGGAGAGTGAGTGAAGATCATTAGAATTGAAGCAACCTAACAACTATTACTCTCACTATAATGCAGCCCCATATTTTGTTATTGAATTTTGTAACCATCATGTTTCAGTGAGATTTTTACAGAATTTGCAAAATGAAGTAGAATAATAACAGTAGCAGTATAACTATCATATTTATCTGTAAAACATGCAAAATATTTATCTATAAAACTTGGATGGAGATCAGTTGAAGCATTTTACATAAAAAATTGTTCTACATTTATAGAACAAGTTGAAGAGTCTCCTTTTCTGTATGTGTATGTATCCACATATGTATACCACATTCACATGATGGTTTGTTGTTTATTTTGCCTCTGGACAAGTACATTTGAAAGTAAATGTAACTTCACATGAAGAAGTCTAGAATGAAAATTTTACAGAAATGCACATAGGATTGTCTTTTCCACATATGAAAGTACTTTTATATGTAAAAATCTAATTCTGGAGTGATCAGCACATGCTTAGCTTGTTGTGCTTTTATGTATTTACTAGAGGCTGGTGCACGAATTCATGCACCAGTGGGGTCCCTCAGCCTGGCCTGTGGGATCGGGCCGAAACTGGCTCTCCAATATCCCCTGAGGGGTCCCGGATTGCGAGAGGTTGCAGGCCAGGCCAAGGGACCCGACCAGTGCAGGATTGGGGCCGGGGAGGGACTCGGGAGGTTGGCCAGCCCGGGAGGGACTGCAGGACAGCTCCAGGGCATGTCTGGCCCATCTCACTCAGTCCCGATCAGCTGGACCCCAGCAGCAAGCTAACCTACTGGTCGGAGCATCTGCCCTCTGGCGGTCAGTGCACATATTAGCGAGTGGTTGAGCAGCTCCTCCCTCGGCCAGCCCTGCCCCCGATTGCCACCCTACCCCACCCCTGAGTGGGCTTAGCATATTATTAGCATATTACACTTTGATTGGTTGAACGGACAACCGGACACTAGCATATTAGGCTTTTATTATATAGGATGTGGCTGGCAAATGCCAGAAGAAAACCTAATCAGGAATTTTTGTTAGTCTCATTTCTCTAAAGAGAAAATTGAGGCTTGAGAACAATATATAATTAGCAAAAGATTTGCCAAACACTGGCAGGAAAGAGTTGAGCACCATTCCACACCACCATACTTTACATGTTCAATTATTTCTTTCTCTAAGTTTTAAAGTTGACTCAGTAGACAAATCTTCTCTAAGAGGCACAAAACTGTACTTTTAAAGTGAAGAGGCTAAGGTATCATCTAGTAACTAACTTGCTAGTCTTCAACTCAGAAACAGGGCAAGGAATGTTATTCAAATCCATGCCTTCTGGTCCTAAGAACTGGAGCCTAGATCTTCGGTATGTCCCTTCAATGCTCAGGACTCAGTTTGATCATCTAAAAGATGAGGAGTTGAATACAGATAATATCTTTCCTCTCTAAACTCTTATGTGTCCATAATCTTTGCTTTCCAAGAATTCTAGGGATGTCCAGGGAGCCAACTCTGACACAGTTATAATCCTTGAATCCAGAAGATACTACCAAGGGTACAGCATGGATAGCACTGGAAACAGCAAATTCTCAAGGTTACTTTTGTATACAGTGTGTCTGGGTATGTCAAAGATATTGTGGAAAAGTTTTAAAACAAGAATAAATGTATTTAGTTTAGTTCATATGTATTGTAGATGAGAAAGCAATGGAATGCATTGATTAATCACATATAATTGTTACAGAAAACCAGAGAAGAACCAAGCAATACTTAGAGAGATGGAGTTACATTTATTACACGTGGGTCCAGAGGAAAATGTCTCTCAAATTCTGGGCCTCAACATGGAGGAATTTTCCCTATTTATATGTTTTTACCTTCTTTGTCACCCAAATATGGGGTGTTTCTGGCCCCTTTTGCAAGTTCTTAAAGAGCCCCTATGTGCTGGGGCCTTGAGACCTCAACCAAAGGCCCGGCCTGGTGCCAGCACTGATAATTTTGTCCGAGGAAAGTTTAATGGCCTCTCTGAAGTGGGAGTAGTCTTATTTTCCTTATTATTTAAGCAAGTAAGCATTTACAGAAGCCAAATAGCAGGGTTAAAATTTCAAACAGCAGTTTTTATATAAGATGGATGCTTCGTTCCCCACTGGTTTTATGTATATGAATCAAATCATTGACTCTTGGTCATTGTCAAGGAGGGAGTTATATTTACCCCTGAGGACTATAATTTTAATTTTCTGCCTAATAAAGTTAGTGGGCCTGCTTATAAGATAAGGGCATGGAATGAGGGCCAGAAGTAATCTTTAGAGAGTCCGAAGAGCCCTGGACTCTCAATTTTGCCTGGCTGTCTTAAGCCGGGTGTGATGAAGCCACGTTGGGATTCTGTCGACCTTGACTGCCGTGGAGGTGGTCCTTTCCAGGTAGGAGTCAGTCCTTGGGTGGCAAATTTCTTTACCCGTACAGAGTCACCAGGGTGGAAGGGATGAACCAGATCAGAAGCTGGTACAGGCAGAGCATCTCAGACATGCTTCTGGATTGCTTCCTAGGTAGACTGTAAAACCTGTAAGAACTTGAGTAAAGATTAGTTATGGATTTCAGCTTTTCTAGATTGGGTAGGTCAGGATCTGGAAGAGTCACTAGAATCTGTAGAGGCTCCACTGGTTTTAGGGCAGTCTCCCAGGCAGCTTCATCTGTGGCCCAGTTCCCTCTTGCTTCTGTGGAGTCCCCTTACCTTGGAAATAGCACTATGTACGTGAGCCATTGTAAATGCATACCTGCTATCAGTATAAATTGTTACTGATTTTTCTTTTGTCTACCAGAGAGCCTGAAACTGGGTGACTCGAGTGTTTGACATCCAGCGCTCCATTGTGTTCCAGAGTAAAGCCTCAACCTCATGTGGGGCAGTAAGGATTAGTTCCTGCCCAAGGGTTAACTTATTTGCTTTTTTGATAAGCATAACTGTGGCTGCTACAGCCTGGATGCAAGTAGGTCACCCAAATGCAAAGGAGTCAAGTCTTTTGGACAAATAGGCTACCAGCCTTTTCTAGGGGCTGAGACTTTGGTGAATACCTCTTTGCCTATGCCCCTTGTCTCACACACGTAGAGGTGGAAAGACTTAGTTACATCTGGTAGCGCTAGTTGGCCCATCGTCCTTGCTCTGCTCATGTCTAACTGCCTAATATATTTCCTCAAGGATCCTGGCTCTGAATTCTTTTAGAGAAAATGGATGTTGAATTTCTTCTGTAGCTGCTTCGTGCTGAGGAGGGATGGAGTTTTCTCTCAGAGCCAAGAGATCCGTGCTGTCTGTAAGAGGGATGATGAGGCCTGGGCACAGAAGGAGGTGGGCTTGTGACCTGGCAGAGACAAACTGTAACAAATGGTCCAGTGGAAGGGAAAGAAAACATTTCAGTTTTAATAACCTCTATTGAAATAGAATTTTTCTCCTCAAAATTACCTCTATGTTTATCAAAAGAGCCAGATCAAGACCAATTTATCTATTGTATTCAATTTGGCCTGATTGTTTGCATAAACACAACAAGAATGGTAACTGACTACCTTTGCTGGAATTTCATGATTGAATCTTAGTGTGCCCCGTAGGGCCAGGAAGCCAAGCCATCCAGCTGCCGTCCGGCCTGCCTGCAGTATCTGCTGAGTTAGGTGAATCCCTCACCTGCAACGACTCCACTTGGGCCTACGACCTAGGTTTTAAGGTCCATCTCAGTAGCCCTCCTACTTGTCGTGGCCTAGAATGCATGGGGGTTCCGCAGGGACGCAGAGTCGTCCTTATTGCTCCCCTTCTACTCTGACCAACCGCCAGTGATGGTAGGGCGTGGGCCTGACGCTCCAGCGCCAGCCGTTTTCAAGGCTCCCAAGCAGGATACCAGGTTTTTCCTTGGCACTCTTATTGGCTTTAAGTCTTAAGAGTTCAGACAGGGCTCTTTAAAACATGACACTCCAGTCAAAGTTTTCAGTTATTAAAACCACTATTAGAAACCAGTCTTATTGAATTTATGCAAAGAAATGTATTGCCATGATTTATTAAGCATTGCCAAATTTCAGAGGAATTGTATAAGGAGAAAAATACACTGACCTGCTTTAAGATCTTCTGATTTTCCTTGTCAGTCCTTTCTATGGATTCTTCAGAGTAATATAACTGTCTTCAAATGGCAAGGAGAAGTTCAAAATGTGTCTATATTCAAGTAGACAATTATAGCTGTCCTTGTAGTAGGGTTCCCCCTACTTGACTTGTCCTTAAAATTTCATATGGTCTCTGGGAGGGGTGACATGCCCTCTGAGAAAGGACTAAGGGAGCTTTATTGCTTTACAGGGTCTCACATGTCACAGGATTTCACGGGGCCTGTAATTCCTGTAACAGAGGGCTGGTACTCACCACTTCCCTCTGTTCCAAACAGGCCTTCCCCAGTTTCCTAAAGTTGAGGTTTGTGCCACACCTGACATGGGTATGGCCACACAGGCCTGCAAGACAGTATACAGGCTGCCAACTGTCTTTCAATAGAGACCAAAACCAGATGGGTATTTTCCTTGCCCATTTGGGCACCTGCCCTTTTGGCAACTACATTCAAATCTGTAGGTTAATGCAATATTACTAACACAATGAAGTACAATATTGGCACTGTGGCCACCTTAGGTAGCCAAATCTTCTGCTACAATATATGACACATGGTAGGGCTATACAAATATCTTAGGGAGGTGACTAAAGTCTATTCTTGACCTTCCCACACAAAGCAAAATTGTCCTTGTCTTTCTGGAGTCATGTCCATGAAGACGCAGGCATCATCTAAGTCTATTATACAGTTTTCTGCAGGCCACTGTCAGGGCTGTGCATGGTGGCCAGTTCTTCTTTCTAGCCACAAACATAGCCTGTCTAATTTCCCTAAAATTTATTCTGGCACGGGAGAAAGTTGTTTTGCTGTAAACAGGCAGCTTAACCCCTACATAACTGGGCTTGGACATTTGCCTAGAAAGCCATAATTTATAAGTTTAACATGTGGCCTTAGGTCCTTCCAACCCAACAGGGTCTCTGCCATCCCTCAGTCAGACTCCTCCTCTCTTGGAGAATCTCAAAGTCCTGAAGGCTCCCTGGTCCAGGGAGAGTGCCTTTCCTTTGCTCTTTGACTTTAAGCTGCCAGTCCCAAACAGCCAGAGTTGCAGTTAGAAACAGCTTTGCATATTGCAAAGCGCTTCTGTGTCAGTGGCTTGGGTATTAGGCCCCTTGTCTTCCCGCCAGTCCCCTTTGTGGCAGAGCAGCGACCAGGCCTCTCCCAAGGGAGTGCACTGGAATCTCAGCCCCTCCTCTTCCAGCAGCAACAGGTACTGAACCCTTTCAGTACATTTGCAAACAGGGAGCTTTCACTAGCTCTCTCTGCTGCTTTTATAGATCCCGGGCCTGCTTCTCTATTCCTGGGGCTGCAGGAAGGCTAGTAGCAGTCACTGGCTTCTGGTTTAACTGCTGAAGCCAGCAAGCCAAAGGCCTAAGTCTTGTATTGCTTGTTGTAAAACACTCATTATTCAGTGGGCAGCAGCAGGGCAGCTAGATTAATTATGCTTGCAGAAAACTTGCGACCTTGAATCTAGTGAAGTTCTGATAAGACACCTAGACCAGACCCCTATGCCAGCAGAACGGTCTGCAGCCAGTAAAAATCAACAAAAACCTATCTCTCCCTGCTTCATAATTAATTGCCAACACCACCCCCCTTTCTGTCCTGAAACAAGGCAAATGGTCTGAGATCCTGTATATTTAGGCTTTTTACATTTAAGGATACTTTTTTCTTTCTGTAACCATTGTTTTCCCTCATAGATTTTTACTCTAAGCCCCTAGACTCCTAGAGGATCTTAAATCCTCCTCCTTTACCACTCTTGATTTCTCCGACCACCCCCCCCAACCCCATCCCATCCCCCGATCCAGTTGCTTGTCTCCCTTTCCTATTGTGAGTCAGAGGAAGGCAATTCCTACAGAGGGGAGAAATAGAAACAGTGGGAGTTTCAGAGAAAACTACAGACTACTGCTGTGGTAGTCCTCCCTTTCAAAGGCTAAGGTCTGACCTGTGGAGAAAAATGACTCTTAGTCAGCCTGGAAAGATAGCGGATGAGGATAAGAGTGTGTAGGGAGATTTCTTATAAATAAACTGAAAGCCTGGATGGCCTCCTGAAAGAAAAGATCTTTAATCCAGTTACAGATGCTATTAGAATCAGGATGAGAGAGGAAGGGAAAGACCAGGTTATGTCCTCTATGAAG
Organism: Plecotus auritus; assembly: GCF_963455305.1. Lineage (NCBI taxonomy): Eukaryota > Metazoa > Chordata > Mammalia > Chiroptera > Vespertilionidae > Plecotus > Plecotus auritus. Next base: position 64,991,166 of record NC_137772.1, on the reverse strand, counting down.
ATCCTCATAACTGAAAACAGCAAGTCAAACAAAACACACAACCATGAAGACAACAGATCACACAAGACACACAACCAGGGTTAACGGGGTCCATAGACAGTTAATAGTAACTTCAGCCTTAGTTCCGCCTCAGGTGGCTCATGTTGGACTATGATGTCACAGGCAGGGACAGGGCCTGTAAATCTCTCTGCCCTGTGGAGCTGTAAGCCCGGCCCCTGGAAGTCTCTGACCACCAAAAGAGATAAGAAAGCCATAAATAAAAGTTCTTTGTTCTTTGAAATGTCACAAATTTATACCTTTAAATTAACCCTAGGACTTTAAAATTTCAATTTAATACAGCAAATTCACAAATCAGAACAAACTGAAACCCTTACTTATACAAAATTAGAGAGAAATTTTTATTAGCTAAGTGGGCTGATTCCCTCTCTGACGGAGAGCAAAAGACTCTGAGAAAAAGAAATCTCAGCAGCTGCTAAAGACTTTTGCATTCTGTCACAGCAAGTCCACCCTATCTTTAAACAAATTAAACAATAGGAAGAGGTAACAAATACTCTCCTGTGTACAGCCAGAAGGCACAAAGTGGCTTTTGCTTCACACAGACCAGTTAATGAGCAAATAATTATGCCAAGACAGACAAACATCCGTACTCATACTCTCTCAGTAGACTAGCCCAGACTGGAGATGAGCAGATAAACAAAACAATGCCCAACTCCCCAGATGGGCTTGGGGGCACTCCCGGCACCCATGTCCCAGAACAGAATTCTCAACCAACATTTTGGTGAGAACCTACCAGAGGAGTTAAGACTGCATCCAGTCCCCCTTCGCGGTAGCAAATTGGCTAGTCCCACACAAACAAACAGCAGAGTGAACTCATAATTCCTTAATCGGATCTGAATTCATTCACCTCCAGAGTCCCACATTTATATACTAGCTAGTCTGAGTTTTTGACTTCTACCAGATATTTACCCAGAGTTTAAATAGTCCACCTGATTCCCTGTCCTCCTAACCAAATGGGGTCTCATCTAGTCCCCGAGGAAGTCCTTGACTTCCGGGGAGGTGATCAAGCTCCCCCTTCCACTCACTCGGAGTTGGCCTAACTGACGGGGCCCTACTTTACCGATTCTGTTGACAGGTCCAGAAGCATCCATCCACTCTCTCCAGATGCCGGCTGGGTCCTGGGCTGAGGTCTGGGAGCGCCTGGAGTCCCCCAGTTCAATTCTGCTAAATCAGCAGAGCAGCACCTCCTAGAGGCCTACCCAGTTCGTCCGGGCCCCAAACCTGGCCCATTCACCGGAGGCCAAGAGGCCAAGCACAGTTGTTTTCCGGCTCAGGGAACCATTAATGTTACAGAAAACCAGAGAAGAACCAAGCAATACTTAGAGAGATGGAGTTACATTTATTACGTGCGGGTCCAGAGGAAAATGTCTCTCAAATTCTGGGCCCCAACATGGAGGAATTTTCCCTATTTATATGTTTTTACCTTCTTTGTCACCCAAATATGGGGTGTTTCCGGCCCCTTTTGCAAGTTCTTAAAGAGCCCCTATGTGCTGGGGCCTTGAGACCTCAACCAAAGGCCCGGCCTGGTGCCAGCACTGATAATTTTGTCCGGGGAAGGTTTAATGGCCTCTCTGAAGTGGGAGTAGTCTTATTTTCCTTATTATTTAAGCAAGTAAGCATTTACAGAAGCCAAATAGCAGGGTTGAAATTTCAAACAGCAGTTTTTATATAAGATGGATGCTTCATAATCAGTATCATAATCAAAGATAATTAGAAATAATTGGAACACGAGTTATTACAAATAGACCAAAATAATCTATTTTTTTTTAAAGTGAGGGAAAATAGAGCTTATAGAAGCATGGTCTATCTATGCAAAAATAGAAGAAATATATTTAGTTATAAAAAAGAAAAAGAGGTCTGAAATTTAATAAGTGCCAAAGCATCTTTGAAAAAAAATAAAATTGAAGATTGCATCACTAGATATAATCAAAGATAGAGTAACGTAACGTAAAATTAAAGTTCTTCAAAAATTCTTGAACGAGATTCTATACAAAATAACATGGTTGTGAAAATCTAAAAATACAGGACATTAGTAACCATTGTTTCTTGACTCCAACTGTAACAGATATTGATCAGTTCAAAGATAATTTCTGGGGCATGCTGTTTATGGCAACTTCTAAGTACAAATTTTCTCATCAGCCCCAAAATGTGCATGCTTTAAGAACCCTAAAAGAAAGAGATTGGAGCAAAAAATACAATAGCCAGGGCAATATCAGATCAAGGAAATGTTTGGGTTACCAAGATCTATTTAATGGAAAAACAAAACAATGCATATTTAAAATTCTATGACAGAGAATTAGGAGCTCTATTCAAATTCACTTAAAATTTTGAATCCAGAACAAAAGGTCAAAAACAACCTTAGGATTAAAAGTTAGTTTATTAAAAACCCAATTTAAACATTTTTCCATTGCTGCAATTTTTAAATTAAAAAAGAATATAATTTTCTAAACATCATTAATTTAATTTTTTCCCTGGATATTGATTATGTCAACCTTATCTTCTATGTTATCTTCTGAATGAAAGTTCTGGTGTAGCAAAGAACAGCAATACCAATTGTTGAGCTGCCTCTGTTGCTTTTATACACATGTACGCATGTATGAATGCTTACCTGCTCTACCACTACTCTTTATTACTCCCTGTCCTATAGAAAGTATGGTTTTTGAAAGTGAAAATATTATTATTACCTTCTACTGGATTAGCTAAAACTTAGTCTTAGAAGGCTCTAATCTTTGGAATGTATTGGGAAAGTACTTGGGGAAAAGAAGGCTCCTTATTGAATTCAAGGAAGGCTGGGTCTTGAGACCCTTTATAGTTAATTTCCAAATGGCATCTTCTGCAATTTCCCACCAATCTCCCCTCACCTTAGAATCAGATGCATAATTCTTGAGTCTCTCTAGGACAGTGGTCGGCAAACCACGGCTCGCGAGCCACATGTGGCTCGTGAGCCACATGCCGCGGTTTGCCGCTCTGTTGACTAATGAGTTCGCTGACCACTGCTCTAGGATAATGTAATGCGGAAAGTTATTAATCCACAGTAGGCATTATTCAAAATTACCTAAGAGCTTTCAGACTTGAAAACTTTGCAGTTTTAAATGTGCTCTGTGGGTCTGGCTTGGCATTCATGTTCTGTAGGAGAAGTGTTTTAATTCTTAATTTTAGGGTAAATATTTCAAAGCAGGCATTCTTTTTTTTTTTAATCCTCACCTGAGAATATTTTTTTCCATTGATTTTTAGAGAGAGTGGAAGAGAGAGGGAAAAGCAGAGCGAAATATCTATGTGAGAGAAATACATCAATTGGTTGTCTCCTGCATGAGCTCCAACCAGGGTCTGGGCCGGGGAGGAGCCTGAAACCAAGGTATGTATGTGCCTTTGACTGGCATTGAACCCAGGACCCTTTGGTCCACAGTCTGATGCTCTGTTCACTGAGTCAGACTGGCTAGGGCTAAAGCAGGCATTCTTTATGGACTAAATCCATAGTTTGCCCAGGAAAGTTTGCTTGTCTCCCTAACGGTGCTGCACAATAAACCCATTGTACCTTTTAGATATAGTTAACTACACATCTATTTCATTTTCAGTTGTAGACCCAATGTGCATGAAAGAAGCATGCATCATCTGAGGTTTGGATCCCAAAAATTGAGATTTGTTCTTATCTAGGGATACTCTCTCACTGGGTAACTACTGGACACTTTTTTCATAAAGAAATCAAGGTATTACTTATATGGTTGTGGTATGTTTATGTACTACAGGTATATTCAGAGAGTTCATTTCTAATGTTTACATCTTTAGTCAGGAAGGAATTTCTGTCATTTATTTGAGAATGCAGTACTTTCCTCACCCACTACACATCAAACACACACCACACGCATCACACCGCATCCATCAAGGAACACTTGTCAAGGAAAGAGAGAGAGGATGGGGAAAAAAGAAACCTTGCACATAACTGACAGCCTGCTTAGACAAAGCTCATGCTGCATTAGACAGCTGTATTAGAAGACACTATTATAAACACGAGCAGGAACGGTAATGCTTACATCATTTTCCCTATAAATAGGAATAATCTATAATTTACAACTTTACATTTTCATAGACTATGGCTCAGCTTGTTTATTGAACATAATAAATGAAGCTCTTGCCATGGATATTATGAATAATTACATTAAAGCAATGCTTGACCTGGGAGAAAATATGGCATACATATGATCTCAGAATTCACCAGGAGGTACGTGAGCTCATTTCCCCAGTAACTCCTTATTTGTTTATTTGTGTATTTATTTATTTCAAACACCAATGAACAAATTAGTCTAACATATTGGATAATTAGGTGAGGTACAGATTAGACTTATGATATTTAGAAATCTGTACAATTATGACTTTATAATTACTGACTCTGGGGAGTGCACTGAGGCCTATGAAAGGCAAAGCAATAAACTATAAAGAGTTAGTTTGCCTGTTAAGAGTATAAGCTGTGGGTTCATTTTTGGTAATTACAGTTATATATTGACTGTAACAGTCAACCAGTCATACTCAATTTCATTATACTAATTTTATATTTGATTCAATATTCTATATATAAGGTGTCCCACAAAAATGTATATACGTTTAACAGCTGATAGCTCAATTGATGTTTCTTTTTTTTTTCAGATTTAACCCATTGGACTTAATAATTATTCAACATGTATATACATTTATATTAGACTTTCATCAGATTCCTATTGTATCATGCATAGCTTTAAACCACGGTGTAAGGCAATAATTTATCCTTCTGTAAGAGTGATTAAGGTTCTGCAGTAGTTGCTTTGATGTTGATAATGTAGAACAATGCATTTGACTTCCTTATAAGAGTGTATCTATTTGCAATGTATTTAGTATGGGATTCCAAGAAGTTAAAGATGCTAAAGATGAGAAGGATTATATGTCAAGCTATGAAAGATAATATAATTATCATAACAATTTAAGTGAATTACTATAATTTAGTTGTAAAACAAAATTTGATTATTATAAAAATTTAATAATATAATATACTACACAATAATATTTATTTAGTAGGGTCAGGGTTATTTGAAAGCAAAATATTTTGTATGGAAAATACAAATCTTTACAGGGTCCCTAACATATTAACTTGTGTTTTACCTAGTTTAGTATACCTTGAAGAAAAGAAAATGAACATTTATTGAATAGCTACTATAATCTAGATATTATAATGTGTGAAGTATGTGCATTCTTCAACACTAGTAGGTAAAGAGAAAATGCAACTTGACCATAGTCAAAGAGTTAGAATTTACTCAGGTCTGTTTTTCAAAAGCTGCACAGTAATGCTTCTCCATGTAAATACAGCAAAAGCCTCTTTACTTTATTTATTTTATATTTTATTTTATTTTTAAAAATTTATCTTTAGTGTTAAAAGTGTTTCAGATATCCTTCCTTCCCTCCTATTGACCCCCTCCACCTTGCCCCCCAGTCCTTCGTTGCACTATTGTCTGTGTCCAAAATCCACTTTAAAGATTAAGTTGGTTAAAAACAATAAGAAAAATTAATGCTTCTCCTTTTAGTGCATATTTTTGAATATTTTCAGTAGTGATGATTAGAATCAGAATACAGTGAAATGTTTGAACGTATATGATTTGTTCTTCTTGCAGATAATGGCTTATTGCATGACTTCCAAAACTAATTACAGTGCTAGACTTATCTCTTAATTTCCACAAGAAAGTAAATACAGTTATTGTGAGAGTACATAAATACCAATATATTTTGTCCTAAATGAGCTGGTCCCCAATATACAAAGCATATAATACCCACTACCAATCCAGGAGTCAAAAATTCTTTAAGCTGATTCTGTTGACTCCTTTTAACTTCTCTAGCAGCTTCCCCAGACAACATAGGGTCTTCTTTTCTTCCATGTTCACTAGGAAACTGTTTTGCTAGTTTCTAATGTTTGATTTCCAATAATCTCTTTTCAGTTTCATAATCTCACAATTAACTCATTAGAGCCACAACTCCAGATTTATTGTACCTTTGTTGATGGGTGTCTTTATCTCTTTTACCTGTCTGTATTGATTAATTATTGATTGATTATTCAACACATGACCATTGAGTGCTAACTGTATAGCACAACCTCTACACAAAGATTACATAGTATTCTTGAGATAAATCAAATTAGACCTAAATAAATGGAGGAATATATTATGTTCATGATTTGGAAGAATCAGTGATAACTCCCTCTAAATTGATCTAAAGTATCAATGCATCACTCTTCCCCAAAAAAACTCAGTTACAGTTTATGAAATGTGTAAACCTTTTCTAAATGACCAAGAATAATTGAGATAATCTTAAGAAAGAACAAAGGTGGAAGACATATCTATATATATAAAAGGCTAAGTGACCATCACATCCGAAACAACCAAACGGATGACCAAACAGGCTGTGTGGGTCTGCCAGGCTGGCAGGGGGGTTAGTGAGGGGCGACCAAATGACCGAGCAGCAGGCTGCGTGGGGCGACCAGGCCAGCAGGGGGGGCAGTTGGCGGCGACCAGACTGGCAGGGGGGGCAGTGAGGGGCGACCAGGTTGGCTGGGGGGGGGCACTAAGGGGCGACCAGGCCAGCAGGGGGGGGCAGTTGGGGCAACTATGCCTGCAGGGGGGGCAGTTGGGGGTGACCAGGTCAGCAGGGGTGCAGTTAGGTGCAATCAAGCAGGCAGGCAGATGAGCAGTTAGGAGCTAGTGGTCCCGGATTGTGAGACCGGACATCCCCCAAGGGGTCCCAGTTTGGAGAGGGTGCAGGCTGGGCTGAGGGGACTCCCCACATGAATGAATTTTGTGTCCTGGGCCTCTAGTAGGTTTTATAATAAAGGTATAATAATTAAGACAGTGTAGTATTGGTACAAGGATAGAGAAGGTCCAGAAGAGAAAGTCCAAAAACAAAGCCAGACATATAAGGACCTTTGACTTTCAACAAAAATGATAATGCGAAATAGCGGGGAAAAAAAGACTTTTCAATAAATGATCTTGAGCCAATTGGCTAAACATATGAAATCAACTGATTGTTGACTTCTAACTCATATGTGCAAAAGTCAATTCCAGATGATTCTTTTATCTAAATGTTAATGGTGAAATAACGCTTCTAGAAAATAAGGCAAGGGAATATATTCAAGTTTATAATAGGCAAAAGTTGCCAAAACAGAAAATCAAAAATTATTAATCATAAGTGAAAATTTTAAAATTCTGTTCATCGAAAGAAACCTTTTAGGTGTTTTTAAATGATAGTCATAGATTAGGAGAAGGTATCTGAAATTCTTATATACAACAAATGGCATTTATGTAAAATATAAAGAATTTCTCAATAGAAAAACAACCAAAAGTCTATGACACTTCATAAACAAGGATATAAAAATTGCCAGTAAATATAGGAAAACATACTATTCTCATTAGTCAAGGAAATGCAAAATAAAACATAAAAAACAGAGAAATTTGAAGATGGCAGCATAGGTAAATACCTGTTCTTGCTGCCTCCCACAACCACATCAAAAATTACAACCAAAATACAGAACAACCATCATCCAGAACTGTGGGAAAGCTGGCTGAATGGAAGGCCTACAACTAGAGGAGTAAAGAAAAAAGCACACTGAGACTGGTAGGAGGTGTGGAGGCTTGGAATGGGCTCATCTGGGCCCCATGTGTGCTGCTTTTTTAATCAGGAAGATCATCTCTATGGAGGCCACCCACAGGAGCAAAGGGTCGCAGCCCCACACCGGCCCCCCAGTCCAGGGTCCCAGAGCTGGGAAAAGAAGCCCCTACAGAAAGTAAGAACTACGGGCTGTGAAAACCAGTGTGGATTGGGACTCAGTGACACAGAGGCTACTGGAGATTCAGCTGTTCCTCTTAAAAGACTAGCACCATGAACTGATCTTACAAGGTCCTGCTTTGTCTGAGCTTCACACCAGGATGAGGCTCTGGGGAACACAGACACACAGAAGGAGGAACTGGATGGTCTGGCATTGGGCCAGGAACTCAGGGGTGGCTTTCTCCCAGATGGAGTTACTCACAGGGATCATTGTTCCTATGCTGGGACCTTCCCAGTAGCAATTATTAATTTCAATAGAGTGCCAGTGGTTGGGAATTAGGCCAATGAGGAAAGCAAAATACATACCAGGATGGAGTTTTCTGAAGGCTTGGGGGTAGAAAACATGGCTACCCAACAAGACACATGAAGGCAAAGACCAGAAGAAAGTAACAGGTCAGAAGTCTTAAGGCAGTCTCTTAAGAAAGAAAGATTACATGAGTTGGAACAACTCATTACTGTTGAGTTATTCAAATTTTCCAGAATAAAAGAATATTACAAACCAGCTGAGAGAGATGCACTACTTCAATAGAGAAGTTAAACTGCACTCCACACTTATACATTTCTCCTTATCTACCTAATAAACCCTGATCTTCAAAGTCCACATCAACTTTCACCACAGTTCCCTGGACATGAGGCCTGGGAAGCTCACTGAAATAAAGCCTTCGCTGCACAGCCCCATCTTATCATTATTCTCCTAGAGTATGTGAAAGGAGCACCAGAGACACCTCTAAGGACCTGTACACACTTAACCACCCAAAGAGTAAAATAAACAAAGAGGTCCAACTGAAGTACAATAACATATATAATCACTATTGCTGATCTCTTCAATAGGATGCAGTTGGAAGCAAAATAGTATTATCATCTTTTGTTCTAAACCTCAACTCATTCATGCCTATCATTCCTGCTCTTTTTGTGGACTTAATTTCTCTCTCTCTCTCTCTGATGTTTCTCCTTGGTTCTCTCTCCATGGCGGGAAACATTGTTGATAATGGCATTTGAGTTTTACATCTTTCAGTGTCAACTACCTTTTTCTTGGTCCCAACTCAAAAAATCCCCAGGAAGAGATTTATTAGTCAGCTTTGGCCAGGTGTCCACAGGCAAGGTCATAAATATTATATGGAACTATAAGAAATTGCCACTATTTGACTGCTTAAGAATAGCAATTTCATTATTTAAGTTAATAATACCAGCTAATATTATTAATAATAATAACTGAGTGTTTACAATAATAGCCAAGCATTGTTTTAAGCACTTTACATATATTTACTTATTTACTTTTGCAACAACCTTAAAAATTAGATGCCAGCCAAAACCGGTTTGGCTCAGTGGATAGAGCGTCGGCTTGTGGACTGAAGGGTCCCGGGTTCGATTCCGGTCAAGGGCATGTACCTTGGTTGTGGGCACATCCCCAGTGGGGGGTGTGCAGGAGGCAGCTGATCGATGTCTCTCTCTCATCGATGTTTCTAGCTCTCTATCCCTCTCCCTTCCTCTCTGTGAAATATCAATAAAACATATTTTAAAAAAAATTAGATGCCATAATTATTTTTCTTTTATAGATGAGGAAACTAACTTGCCCATCTTCATATAATATGCATAAGAACCAGAATTCTAACCCAAGCAGTCTGGTCCCAGAGTCACTATATGACAAGGTAGTAACTGAAGGTATTATATGGAATTGGGGAATGATACTACTTTGAAGTAGTGGGTTAGGGGTATATGTCACATGTTCATTCTCATTGCTTCCTACTGCACCAATATCTTGGCAAGGAAACTGAGTCCCAGAGAGGGTAAGGGGATTGTATAAGGCTGCCCAGCTAACAAGTGGCAGGATTGGGACTAGAACTTGAGTCTGCCTGGGTCTGTTACAATATGTAATCTATTAAGACACTGGTATTGGAGAAGAATGATAAAACTATTATGCAGCAATAAGCACACTACACAATAGGTATGTCTCATTCCCTGTGTGTAAAGAACACTCTTTTGGGTACTAAGATCTAAGAATTTATGAGACATTATTTATTTTCTATTTGGGACTGGAAAACATACAAATAGCAGTAATTATGTAACAGAGTCTCTGTTCTAAATTCTTTATGTCTATTATATAATTTTGTTTTCACAGAAACACATAAGGCTGTGAGGCAAAGATACTTAGTAAAATTGCACCACCTAAGAGTAAGGGATCCCAGTCAATCTTTGTCTACAATTCAAGCTCCTACCTGTAATTATAACAATAAATACCATTCAGACACTTAGGAACATCATCTCATGCATGGGAGAAATTAAGATTACTCATCTCTAGTTTAGAGATCTCCAGTTTTAAGAGTAGTAGATAAAAAATAAAGGATAAAGGAAGCAGACATTTGAAAGGAAAATAATGAGAAATATCTTCAAGTGAGTTGTTAGATAAGCTATGAGATGGTTTTTCCAAGAGCATAAAGCAAGTGTCACAGCTATGTTTTAAGTTGGTATTTTCACTGGAGTTTGGTCATATGTCTATATAAGAACAATGTCAAGTAAAATCTATAGAATCACTTATTTTTACAAGGTTACCATTGTGTTTAAGCACTTAATGTGGATTTATGGTTTACACATCTCTCAATCACAGATAAATAGACTAGCTCTCAATGTAGCCAAGAACTTGCTCTCTTTTTTTTTTCTTTATTGATTGAGGTATTACATATGTCTCCTTTCCCCCATTCCCCCCGCCCCCCGCCCAGCACAAGACGTGGCTTCCTGCCAAAACACACTCAGCTTTCCTGTTCTGTCTGCTATCCACATTGCTGCCCACCCATAGAGGCTATGAGGGCTTCGTGGCCTTTTGGTTCTCCTACTGAAGTGTTTCTATAGACTAAGCAGAGAGAAAGTTAGCACAAAGTGAACAATTTATAAATGGAACCCAAAGAGTGGATTCTATGACAGAGGCCCTAGAGATTATAAAATGAAGCAGACTCCTACATGTGAATATGCTAGCTTTATACTATAAATGGAAATTGTTTGTAAAAGCTAAAGGGGTTGTGATGATTGAACATCAATGCTGTTTGTCTTTATCCTTGATGAGAAAATGGTAAAAGGAAATGATTTCAAACCAGCCAAGGATTTAAAAAAGCTTTAGGCACCATCAAAGGATACCATATTAATGAACACTGTAATGTAACTGCTGAGTATGGACAATCCATTGAAATTTTTCTAAGATTATGTGTCTCTCTGTGTGTATTCTTTTTTTTATTTTTTTAAAATATATTTTTATTGATTTTTTACAGAGAGGAAGAGAGAGGGATAGAAAGTTAGAAACATCGATGAGAGAGAGACATTGATCAGCTGCCTCCTGCACGCCCACTACTGGGGATGTGCCCGCAACCCAGGTACATGCCCTTGACCGGAATCGAACCTGGGACCCTTGAGTCCGCAGGCCGACGCTCTATCCACTGAGCCAAACCGGTTAGGGCATGTGTGTATTCTTTAACATAATTAAGCAAGTATCCACTTATAACATGATGAAAGACTGTTTTTTTTTTTCTATTCAACATGAGTGATTGTGGCCATGTCTGTCTGTTTAAAAGATCATCTAAAAATGGCCAGTATTGTGTTTTATTCTTTTCTTTAGCTGGCTTTAGGGAATATTTATATTGTAATAATCTGAATCTGTTCTGATTAAGAGATGAAAGATCTAAAATTATCCCAATGTGATTGCTTCAGTGACTGCTTGTAAAGATGACACATTACCCTTCTTGTCCTTCCAGGCAGAAGAGGCCTTCAGATGTCCTGAGGAGCATGAAGGAGCTGGCAGAACACACATATTCCATGGTATTTTATTACTATTCTTATTTAAGGTTGTATAGTTTGAAGCCAATATGATTTCCCCCTTAAAACTATCACTTGTATGGGGGTTACATTCAATTAGGTTAATGAAAAACAATACACATAAGACATGATGTGGCTTTAGGAGATAATATTTTAATGTAATGTTTTTGTAATTTGTTACAGTTGGTGGGATTAATATGGTGTTAACCTAATTTTAGGTTATTTATTTAGATAACTTGAATGCAGATTGTGTCTTTAAATTTTCTTCATTTTCTATATACTGTTAAAATATAAGTAAGCTTGATACATTCTTGTGTCAGTTGGGTTAAAGTAGGTTAATCTGTGGTAACAATCTTGAGGTCTTATTTGCTTTCCGCCACAAAGGTTTATTTCTTATTCACATGTCTTGCCTGTCAGGAGTTGATTGGAGACTCTGGTTCATATGTTCTTACTCCAGAACCTGTACTGGTGGAGCAGAAACCATCTGGAAGGTTGTTGTTTGCCAATGCAGGTGGAAAAAGAGTGTACTGAGTTCTGCACTAATTCTTGAAGCTTCCATTTAGAGGTGACACACATCAACCCACAGCAGGTCACCCGGGGAGAAAGAAATCTCAATCCTATTATGCACCTGAAAAGAGAACCAGAAATATTTGGTGAACAGCACTAATGATTACCATAATATTTATCCCATCAAAATGCTAAAAACTGATAAAGCAAACCCAGTATATAAATCCACATGTCAGAGAGGAAAGCTATCCAGGTGAGCAAATGGAGCATCATAAATTTTTCTCAGCTCCCCTTTGTGGCAAACCTTATGAGTGAGCTATACTCACTCATTCTCTTCAATTTGTTTCCTCCTCAATCTCTTGGCAACCACATTTTCTTTTTCTTTTCTTTTTTAGCTTTTAGTTCATTTATTCTCCAACAATTTCCCCAAGAGTTTCTTTTTTTAAATTTCTTTATTGATTAAAGTATTACATTTTCTTTTTATTCACTCTGCTAGAACCACAATGGCTTTCTTTTTTTATTTTTTATTTAACCTCCATGAACATGTGGGCACGGTTTCATTTTAGGACATCACTCTATCCCCCCACCCAACTGACATACCCACTGATTTAAAGGGGGCCTGAAGATCTATCTGAAAACAACTCCATACCACTGTTGAACTCTGAGTTTAGATAGAGGCAATTTTGGCTGATGGGTAGACTGAACAACAGAGCCTGATTTCTGGAGAGAAGAGATGTTTCAAGTATTAGAAGGCCGCTGATTGGGGAGTTTATTCCAATCCAGTCTCTATGATGTATACATGCATCCTGAGAGAAAAGTGTGTTTGTGTGTGTGTGTGTGTGTGTGTGTGTGTGTGCGCGCGTGCGCATGCGTGCATGGTTGGTTGGAGCAACCATGTCGAAGAAGTCTTGTAGGGGCATGGAGGTAGTGTTCTAGTTCATTAACATTTGGTCCCCTTGGCACCTCATTGGCGGTACTAGAAATGGGGAAAGTTTTGGTCATAGACTAACACCCCTAGGAGCAATCAAGCCTAGGGTTGCTGAGTTCTCCAGCTGGCAACGGTGGAGAGGAAATAAGCAGCATCGTTTATTAACCACTATAATACATTGATGTTAAAGAAACATCAAGAGGACTCCAACTGAGAACAATGTATGAGTAACTGAGTGAATGAGACACGTGTCTCTGGGGTAGAGTGTGGCACCGTGTTTGGGCACAGCAGAGTTACAGCTCATCTGATAGTAGTAGCCATCAGGATCCAGCATGGTCACTCTTTCCTTAAGAATCTGTGGGTCTTTTGTCATCCTTCCCAAGGCCTCCAAGGCCTCAGCTGCTCGTGATCAGACTCCTCAGCACCCAGGTGCCATCCTATCTCATCAGATGTTTAGGTAGGCTCTTTTCCCTGGTGGAACCACAGCCACTCTCCTGCCTTGCCATGTCCTCGTCTCAGGAAATCCAACTCTCCTTTGTATTTGGAATCACTCTCCACGCGTCCACATTCTACTTTACAACATTAGCTTTATTTTTATTCAGCATAACCTTTGAATATGCACAGGAGAATTCTCAATGATCTAACTCATTTTGTTCTGCCCATTTGGGGGGAATGTATGAATGGTATTGATATTCTGGGTACTAAAGGTTAAAATTATATCTAAATGGAGACAATATTATAGACAGTTAGATAATGGGTGTTATGGTTACAGAGTGATAAGTGCTGAAGTTTTACAAAAATTGACTGTTATACTTCAAAATAAACTCGTTTGTGCTAAATTCACTGAAGCACAGAAGCTTGAAAAAAATCTTGGTAGCAATTCTCACAAACAAAACTATACTAGATATATTTTTAAAAACAGTACATAAGATATCCTTTACTTGCTACAACTGCCTAAATCTCTTCCCCTCCTTTCTTCCTTTTCCTTTAATTTCTTTACCTTCTCTCTCTTTCTTCTCTGTACTTTCCCTCTTCCTTTCTTTCAAAACTTCTGGCTCTGGAATTTCAGGAGACAAACTTTCTTGGACTTTAAGAAAAACATACATATAGGCTTGTACACTGATTTAAATACCCATTAGTATCTTGGGTGGTTTTACATTTTCCTGGTAGTGTTTCCATTATATGCCTTCTTATTCCCTGTTGATCTTTGATTTTGAAAATTCACCTATGGTTTCTTTCATTTTAGTTGTTTTGTACTTGCTAGATCACATGCTGTTTTGGTTTTGAAATGGTACATTTTTTTAACCTAAAATGTTTAAATATGACTAAAATGACAAAAAGTCATATTTAGGGACCTGAAAATATATTTTAATGATTATTTCACTTAAAAAGTTCTGGTTAAATAGAAATAAATGTGAAAAAGTTTTTTAATTTATGGCAAAGACTATCCTTTTACAGGTAGGTAAGATAGGGGTCTATTATTTCTGGAGATCATTTTGTCCACTGGAGTATGCTGTTGAGAATCTTAAATACTCCCATCTCTCTAGCTAATTCTTGTGTTTAGACTCATTTAGACACTATTAAGGAATAAATGGGTTTCTTCTCTAGGGATAAAGGCAATCAGCTTGATCTGACACTTGATTTTGCATGACCATTAGCTCAGCAAAATAAAGTATAATCAAGTTCATAGCTCTTAGTACAGGGGTTCTTGTGAATCTTTGATTATATTCACCCAAAGACAATTATATTTTGAATATAATACATATTTTAAAATAATACAGATGCAAATCTCAAGTCACAAAATCATCATTTAGCAAACTCCATGGAAAAGCTCACTACTTACAAAAGACCAAATGAAAGAACTTTGTACTTTTGACTCTTTACAAGGTTGTCCAGTTCATGAAAACAAAGTCAACCTATGGATTAATTCATTTACTTGTTCTACATATATTAAGCCACTATATTAATTTTGTACTGCTGCTGTAAAAAAACTGTCACCAACTTAGGGCCTTCAAACAACACAAATATCTTATGGTCCTATAGGTTGGAAGTCCAACACTGATCACACAGAGCTAAAATCAAGTCCATGTTTCCTTCTGGAGACTCTAGGAGAGAATATATTTCCTTGCCTTTTCTTTTCTTTTAGAAAAATAAATCTTTATTGTTCAGATTATCAGTTGATAGATATAGTGTGGTTCCTCTTTTTTCTTCCCATAGCTCCCCTCCACCAGGTTCCCATCCCACCCTCTGCCCTTACTCCCCCCCGCACTGTCCTCATCCATAGGTGTATGATTTTTGTCCAGTCTCTTCCCACACCCCCACACCCCTTCCCCCCAAGAATTGTCAGTCCACTCCCTTTCTATGCCCCTGATTCTATTATATTCACCAGTTTATTCTGTTCATCAGATTTTTTATTCACTTGATTTTTAGATTCACTTGTTGATAGATATGTATTTGTTGTTCATAATTTTTATCTTTACCTTTTTCTTCTTCTTCCTCTTTTTAAAGAATACCTTTCAGCATTTCATATAATACTGGTTTGGCGGTGATGAACTCCTTTAGCTTTTTCTTATCTGTAAAGCTCTTTATCTGCCCTTCAATTCTGAATGATAGCTTTGCTGGGTAGAGTAATCTTGGTTGTAGGTTCTTGCTATTCATCACTTTGAATATTTCTTGCCACTCCCATCTGGCTTGCATAGTTTCTGTTGAGAAATCAGCTGACAGTCGTATGGGTACTCCCTTGTAGGTAACTAAGTGTTTTTCTCTTGCTGCTTTTAATATTCTCTCTTTGTCTTTGCCCTTGGCATTTTAATTATGATGTGTCTTGGTGTGGTCCTCTTTGTATTCCTTTTGTTTGGAGTTCTCTGTGCTTCTTGGACTTGTAAGTCTATTTCTTTCACCAGGTGGGGGAAGTTTTCTGTCATTATTTCTTCAAATAGGTTTTCAATATCTTGCTCTCTCTCTTCTTCTGGCACCCCCATAATTCTGATGTTGGTACTCTTGAAGTTGTCCCAGATGCTCCTTACACTATCTTCATATTTTTGGATTCTTTTTTCTTTTTCCTTTTCTTGTTGGGTGTTTTTTGCTTCTTCGTATTTCAAATCTTTGACTTGATTCTTGCGATCCTCTAGTCTGCTGTTGGATCTCTGTATAATATTTTTTATTTCAGTCAGTGTATGCTTAATTTCTTGTTGGTCCTTTTTCATATCCTCAAGGGTCTCACTAAATTTATCAGAGGTTTCTAGAAGATTCTTGAATAACCTTATAACCATGGTTTTGAACTCTATATCCAGTAGTTTGCTTTCCTCCATTTCTTTCATTTGTGACCTGTTTCTTTGTCTCCGCATTTTCGCTGCTTCCCTGTATTGATAGAGTGGCTTTGTGTTCTAGGTGTCCTATAGGGCCCAGTGGCTCAGTCTTCCCAATTACCTGAGGTGGACTCTCTTGGTGCACCCCTTTGTGAGCTGTGTGAACAGTCTTGTTGTAGTTAAGCCTTGTTTGTTGTTGGTATCACTGGGAGGAATTGACCTCCAGGTCAATTGACTGTGAGGATCAGTTGTGTCTACGATGGGTGAGCTTCTGTGCTGGAGACAACCTTATGGGGCAAGGCTTGCTTCAGTGGGGCTTTGGTGCTCACTGAGTCTGCCCCCTGAGTGTGTCCCTTATGGATCTGAGGAGTGTAATCTGGATGGTCCTACTCTGACCACTGGGTACCCTGGTTCTTGGATCTCCAAGGAGGTGCAAATTTAGCCTCTGCCTGAGGCCACCCAGCAGGAGCTAAGGAGAGATCTGCAGATTCCTCTTCTTTGTTTGGTGTTGGGAGGTGCCCAGATGAGGCCCAGCTGTGAAGCAATGCAAGCTTCTGTGGAGCCTTGGGCCTTCTTTTGGAAGTTCTCGGGCTCTTTGACTCAGCTGCAGTTTGTTAGGTAATTTTAGATTGCAAAGAGCCAGACCATTCATATGCAAAAACCTCTGTGCACAGCTTAGGTGGGGCGGGGTCTCAGGGAATAAACAGGGTGGAGCAAACAGCAATGGCTGACCATCAGCCCTGCCCTAAGAGGCCCCCAGGTCTCAGTGTCCCGCAGTAATCGCTGTAAGCACCTCTGAGAGAAAGCCGCCCTCGTGTTCCGGCCTGATGCTAGACAGTCCAGTTTCTCCCTGTATGAGTCTGGGTCCCCAGAGTCTCTTTCTGAACTGAAGTTCAGAGCAGTTGGGAGCTTGTGTCTCCCTCCTGATTGAAAAAGACAACAGCGTACTCAGTTGCCAGCCCTTTCCGCGTGCGCACCTCCATACCTCCCCAGTTTACTTCCGCACCTCCTCTGAGTCTCAGTGTGCTTTTCTCTTTCCTTCTAGTTGTAGAATTTCCACTCATCCAGCCTTTCTGTGGTTCTGGATGATGTCCATTTTGTCTTTTAGTTGTAGTTTTGAAGTGGTTGTGCAAGGCAGCAAGTTCAGGTGTTTACCTATGCTGCCATCTTGGTTTCTCTCCTCCTTGCTTTTTCTAGCTTCTTGAGGCCACTGTATTCTTTAGCTTTTGATCCCCTCTGCCCTAAATATTCTAAGCTGGAATTGCTGCATCTCTCTTTAATCTTTCTTTTGTCTTTATATGTTGCCCTGTGAGGAAAGCCTGGAAAGGTTCTTTACTTTTAAAATTCATGTGATTAGATTGGATCCACCAGGATAATCTCCCTATTTCCAGGTCCATACCCTTAATCACATTTGCAAAGACCCCTTTACCATGTAATCCTATCTAATAAAAGGCTAATATGCAAATTGACCCAATGGCGGAATGACCGGTCACTATGATGCACACAGACCACCAGGGGGCAGATGCTCAACACAGGAGCTGCCCCCTGGTGGTCAGTGTGCTCCGCTCAGCTATAAGCCGGGCTCACAGCTGGCGAGAGCAGTGGCGGTGGCAGGAGCCTCTCTCACCTCTGCGGCAGTACTAGGGATGTCTGACTGATGGCTTAGGCCAGGTCCCCAGAGGGAGTGGGCCTAAGCCATCAGTTATACATCCCCCGAGGGCTCCTGGACTGTGAGAGGGTGCAGGCTGGGCTGAGTGACCCCCTAGCCCCGAGTGCATGAATTTCATGCACCAGGCCTCTAGTTGTAATATATTGACAGAATCTAGGGGTAGGGTGTGGACAACTTTGGAGACTATCATTCTGCTACCATAGCTGCTAGCATGTTTCACGCCTTGTGCTGAACACTAGGCATGTAAAACAATAAAACAAGGTTGTTATTTCCTGGAGCTTTTATTATTAGAAGCTGAGTGGTAGAACAAGCTCTTGATACATCTTTGAGGAATAACTTAATATACCCAACAGTGGGATAGGTTAAATTGAGCAGTGTGCATAAGATCAATGATTGGAGGCAGGCACAACTGGGCTATAATTCTGGGTATATTACTTAACTGATAAAAATAGAGATCTACCAAAACTTGTTGAGCTCCAGTTTGTTTAAAAGACGGGGGATAATAATACTCATTGATCAGGACTGTTACTAGGAATTAAATGAAATTGCATATGTAATACAAGTATAGAGTGCTCAAGAAATACTTCTCTTCTCTAAACAGAGTATATTTATATGAAATTCAGAAACATAACTTCAAGGTCAAAAAACAGTGTTCTTTGCAGTTGGTATTATTTAGAGGCATAAAGAAAATCTCACTGACTCTAATTTTTCTTTTATCACATTTCTTGAAACTTCAGAACTAGAAAATATTCCTTGGGCTTATGTGTTTGCTTTCTGAGAGTACTCATTAAGTATATGGTTGTTATCAAGAAGGATAAAGCATATAGTTGTTATAAGTAATTGCCATGATAATGTGAATTTGTTTGTCAAAAAAGTCTGATTGAGAAAAAGTTAGGGGTAATTTTTTGTTTGTTTTGAGTGCAATGGAGAAGAGAAAATAAATTTATGTAGTACAGCTTCCAAGGAGGCGGAACTAATTGAGGTGCCAAAGCTGCAGCACTTGAACTGATCGTTTATGGAGGAAGAAAGTACAAAAGGAAAAACCAGGGGGATTTGAGTTCAAAATTCTCCACTGTTCTATGTATCTGAGGATGACACAGCTGGCTTGATTCATTAGACATCATCTATTTGGGGGACCAACAAAGTATGTTGAAAGATAGCTTTAATTACATTACAATTTTGGGTTCAAACTCATACTAGTACTTCCATTCAAGAATAACACTTGTTCTAAATGAATATTGAGTTTGAAAGTATCATCTATATGGTGTTTGGAATCAGATAGATTTCTGAAAGTTCATTTCTTTGGAGGGAAAAAAACAGAGTCAGGTACAGGCAGTGATTTTACTCTCTGTGAGGATGGAGCTGAGTGAGCAGAGGAGCAAAATCACCTGGCTGGGTCCCAAGGAGACTGGGCACTAGGAATCAGGTGATACCACAAGGGTCCATTATGGGAGATAGACATGCAGATGTGAGTCCAGAAAATTGAACTAAGATCTGGAGCTTAGTTCTGAGGATGGGACAGGCAGGTTGCTTGTATCATGCCAAAGGACAAGGCCAAATATAGACATTAGAGTTTTATGTCAATCAGGGAAGAGAAGGCTGAGTTAAAATTCTAGGACTAAGATACATGTTTGATAAGGATTCCTATATTGTCAGAAGATAAGCATTTTACAAGAGAAGATAGTGAGCACGGGTAATACAAAGTTACTGGTTACATTAAAATTATAGGCAAACGAATGAGCTTACATTAACCAGTTATAGTAGCAGGTTTTAGAAACTTGGCACAGGAGATCGGGATACAGGTCCTAACAGATATTAGAGAATAAGTACTAAAATAAGGTCCCATGGAGAGGAATTATTTGTGGTGGGGGGGAGGGAGAGAAGAGGCTTAACACAACAGGGAGGCAGTATGAAGGAATCCTAAATATGGGGGCACTAGGTTAGAGCTCTAGAGCTCTCAGCTCTTCAGCTGCAATATGGGCATAAAATGATATCCACCTGATAGGTTTGTGATTAAGTGAAAATGAGAGAATGCTTGCAAGGTACATAGGGCAGGAACACATAATAAGCACTCAATGCATGGTAGGTATCATTTATTTTATGCTTCGGAGCCACATAGCTATTTCTACACGTGCTCTGAGGGCTGGGACCTGAGGTTGCTTAGTGTTGGTATTCAGACCTTCCAGCGTATGCAGGGAGTGGAGAGGGGAGCTTAAACCCCACTTTCCCTCTTGACTTTCTCCTCTTGGGGATTAAAATTTAAGCTGGAGTATGATCAGTTTACTTGGATAGTACTTTCTGCAAAACATTATCATAGAGAGGAATCTCCTTTTTTATGCAGTTAACACCATAACTTCAATAACTCCCCACATCAAGAACTTAGGGGCACATACATATTAGGTCCTAGCAATATGCTGGGGAACAGGGTAAACAAAAGTCGACATGCTATAAAAGAATCTACAACTGAGAAATCGTTAGTCTAAGAAATAATAGCCTCTAAAGGTTGTCAGCACCTGCTCCAGATATTTTAATAAATATTGTCAAGAGATATAGCTTATTTTCTTCCTAAGGTTATCATGGAGTAAATTTTAATACCAAATTTTCATAGAGTAGCATACTATTTCTACGAATAGAATAATGACAAACAGAATAATGACAAATTCCATATCACTTTTATTCACATGTTTGTCACCCTAAATGCTCACTATTAAAACTATAGGCTTGAGTGGAAAAGAGAAAGAAATATAAATGGCACACCATATAGAGAAATCAGATTGATTCAGCACATAAAAATATTCAATTTTCAAATGTCTTGCAATATAAATGAAATAGATTGAGTAGTGCTATTTTTTAGACTGTCTCCTACTCAGCATTTATGATAAACTCTCTTTAAATAAGAGAGACTATTCAGTCTTCACTGAAGTGTTCCTGGTACTTCTTAAGGAAATAACCTTTATGGACTTTATAATAAATAAATGCCAAAGAAATCTATTTCAAAACTGTTATAATAATCAGGTAAATCTAAAATCTTAAAGAGTCTAAATTAGAGAACTGATTTTTTAAAATGTGCTGAGATGCTGTAGATTAGAAATTAGTAAATTTCTCTTTGGATGAAATTTAGCAGTTTTCACACTTAAATAAATATATTGTATGCTAAGAACCTTAAAATTGTCAAAAGAGCCAATAGACAATTTGCTGATTTGGAAGATTCTTGGGGAAATAGATTTGGCTTGGATTAGAATCCCAACTCTGCCTCTTATGAGTTCTTTAGGCAAATTATTTAATATATTTGAGCTTCAGTTTGATCTATTAATGGACTAAAACTATTTACTTCACAGAGTTGTTTAGAAGATTAAATTCAACTTGTTTTTCCAAATCCTCTCCTCCCATTCTTTCTTGAACCCATTCAATCAAATTTTCACCTCTACCACTCTATTGAAAGGCCACAGTTACCTCTATGTTGGTACATTTAAAAGAAAATTTAAATTCTTATTTTACCTGTACTATCATTTGTTCCTTACCATATAGATGCACAGCTATCACCTTCTCCTTATTTAGGTCTTTTACTCAAATTCATTTTCTTAGTAAGACCTGCTATGCCTATCCAACTTAAAATTTCAACCGCTACTTCTGGATTTCATATTTATGTTTCCTGTTCTTCTTAGCAGTTAGCTCTATTAAATCTATTTTACTAACTTTTCTTATTTACTTATTGTCTCATCCCCTCCCTACTGCTCTCCCCCATCTATATCCCTCCCCCCATTCTATGAAGGCAGGGATTGTTATTTATTCTTTTTTATTTTTTTGCTGTGTATCTCTATTGCTGGCACATAGTGGGTACTCTGTAAAAAATTGTTGAATGAGTGAATAGATGAGACCATGTATTTGTGCAGAAAAATATCTGCACATGCTGAACCAACATAACTTACTCTTTCCTCTTTTACAATACAGAACATTGAGATAATTATTTCAATTAAGCTTAAAAATAATTCTAGATAATATAGGCCCCTAAACTATTATACCTATAATTCAAAGATGTGTCTTTAAATATTGTCACAGACATTATATTTTTAATTCATTAATTTATGTTATTAACACACATTTATTGAGTTGTATGATGTACCAGGCATTGCATTAGGCATCTCTATATGAAGAGGCATAAAACACATTGCTACCTTCAACCTAGTGGGGAGGAAGACCCCAAAAGAGATCAACACATCTACACTAATAAAAGAGAAATATGCAAGTTGACTATACCTCCATGATGCCCACCAGCCAATTAGGAGTGAATATGCAAATTAATCCAACAAAGATGGCAGGTTAATTTGCATATGCAGGCACAGAGTGAAGACTCAAGACTGAAGACAACTGAAGACTGAAGACTGAATATGACTGAAGACTGAAGACTTGAAGAGGCTTGGCTTCTCCGCTGCGGCCAGAGTGGAGAAGCCAAGCCTTGCTGTGGCTGGAGCGAAGAAACCTAGCCTTGAGGCTTGACTTCTCTCCTGCGGCCAGAGTGAAGGCCTGGGTCCCGGGTGCCGGAGGAAAACTGGTGCTGGCAGCCAAGGGAAGGAAGGCCTATTGCACGAATCTTCGTGCAACAGGCTTCTAGTTAGTAAATATAATCGGAGACATATGCAGGAGAGGGGACACTCACGCATCCCAAGGGCTCATGAAAACCTCCTAGCGGAGATAATAACTGGACTGAGTGTTAAGAATGAGTATGACTTAGCTTGGGGAACAGAGACTCAAAGGCAAAGCCACACAAAGAAGCTTGTGTGAGTAAAGAACTAGGTGAGAGACAGCATGGTGTGTGTGTGTGTGTGTGTGTGTGTGTGTGTGTGTGTGTGTGTTTGTGTGTGCGTGCGCACACACACACACACAATATGAGTGGGGGAGTGTTGAAATTACATTTAGTACTGATAAATTTTTAAGTGTGCAGTGCCTGGATTCCTATTTTTATTATTGCTCTTGTCCCATACTTTCCCTTTCTTTGTGGCTAATGTGTATACACTAATACATACATAGATACTATGTTTCATCTCCAGTCCTAAACAGTGCCTTTGCACTTCCTTATACTTTAAAATACTCTTTCTGTAGGATCAGGACTCTTTAGAGTATATAACCACTAACATGAAAAGATAATATTTTACAGTTGTAATTATCACTTCACATATGTAGAGATGACTTAGGTAGGTTAAATATTCAGGTTGAGAAAAACTAATAATAATTTGCTGTGTCAGGGGGAAAAAAAACTCTTGCTTAGTTCTAGCAGAAGCTGGTAATATAGAGGAGACGATTTGTTCCACATGACATTTTGCAGAGAGAAGCCAAATGAGACTTGTAAAAACAGGAACATAATACTTTGTAAATCACAATTAGGTACAATTTGGGAAATTAAGAATTTCAAAATTAAAAGCCATGAATATTCAAGAGGAGAATTTCTTACAGTTTTATGAAAAAAGTGTTCATGTTTTAATTATATTAATCTTGTATTGGTCAAAAAAGAAAAATTGTGTTATAATGAGTTTGTGTAACTACCATGTTAGAGGCAGCCTATTAAGCTCAAGAGAGCAATATTGAAAAACATCACCCTCTTATTAGTCATCACAACAACCTTGTAAGGCAAACACAGAAAACCCCATAATAATTCTATTTTGTAAGTGAACAAATACATGCATTTCAAAGGAAACTCATACTTGCCTTCCAGGTGTGATGCAATAATTGAGGTCATCAGAGAGCTGCTGCTGCTGTAATTTGAAGTTGATTGTATCTTAATTAGAAACTCCTATAAACTGTTTGACTGTTGTAGCAGGTTACTATTTGTACCCCATAATGTGTTTCTCCTTTTGTCCTGGGCTCATGGTTGCACAACCAGCAGCTAGATTTCCTTGCTTCCTTGCTGAGGAACTTGTGACCATGTTTGAGCCAATAGGATTTGAGCAGAGTTATTGCCCTCGACTCTGACTCTTTCCTCCTTCCTGTTTTCTGAAAAGTAATCATATCCTGTAGAGAGTGCCTGGGAAAGGCCCCTGAGCTGATTGTCATCTGAATCCAGCGGTGCCTGGCAGAGCCTTGCCCTGGAAACATACCTTGCCAGAGGCAGGTGTGTTGTCAGCCTGACCTTCAGCTCAGGCTCCAGGGGGTGGGTTTCATTATCTAAATCCAGCCAAGCACCAGGAAAAAATACGATTATCAGGGCCCACCCAGAAGTGACTATTACAAAGAAGCCACAAGAATGCACATAATCTCCTTTGTTTTGGGCTTTAGTAAAACTTCCTGGTATTTTGCTGTATAAAATAAACGTGCTGTATCTGCTCTGGGTCACTGTCTCTCCATCAGAGGACAGCTGTCCCACTCGGCCCCAGCTTTTTCCTTCTATCTCTGTGTCTGTGTCTTTCTTGCATTTTCTCAATCCCCACCCACCCTTACTCAGGAACCAGTGCTGGACACGGAAAAGAGAAAAATATTTATAATATCCCTGATACTGTTTTGCCGAAGGAGGGGGTTGATATAGTTGAAAGATAGAAAGAACCTGGGTCTGTGGATGACTGTGGAACAGAGCTTTCCTACCAGCTTTTTTCTGGACAATCAGTTGTGTGAGAAATAAACTTCTGCCTTACTTACTTGTCCATCAGTAAATTTTAAAAGAAACAGCTTCTGTGGCTGGGTTTTATTTATAATAAAGTGAGTTTCTATTCAATATTATTTTAATGTTTTTCTGATATTGAGGGACATATAGTCTAGGACACAGGAAACAATAAAGAAATAAACTAAAAACATGCAATACATTTTTTGATTTAGGAAAATGCACTTTAAGGTGACTCCTATTTAGTCCTACATTTGTATACTCTCCCCTTGAGTCGGGGAGGGCTTGCGTTAAGCCATCAAATATGGCAAAAGTGTTAGGATGTCACTTTCATAATCATGTTCCATTATGTCAAACTCCGTTTTAGCAGATTGTAGACAGAGATTCTCCTGCTGGCCTTGAAGAAACAAACCTCATGTTGTAAGCTGTCTATGGAGAGGATCACAAGGTGGGAAGTATGGTGGTCTCCAGGACTTGAGCATGGCTCTCGGCGTAGAGCTAGTGAGCAGGTGGGTCCTCAATCATACAACTTCTTGGAGATTAATGGTGGCAACAGCCAGAATGAGCTTGGGTGTTAATTCTGCCCCAATCAATCCTTCAAATGAGAATACACCTTGATTGTAACCTTCTGAGACCCTGAGCTAAGCCAAGCCTAGACTCCTGACTACAGAAACTGAGACAATAAATGTGTTGTTTTAAGCACATTGATTTACTTTCAGCAGAAAACTAATACACTGATAATGATTCATTTTATGACCCCCACACCCCCAACAACAACAACCAAAAGCCTCACACCAATCCAAAATACTGCATAACTAATTCTATTTTGGATCTCTATGGATGAATTCTCAATCATTCCTCTCAATTATTTTTCTAACATTTTAGATATAAGATGATAGAATCATTCACTAAAATATTTAACTTACATAGCAACAATGAGAGCAGAACAACTCATCTTATGTTACATCTCCATCTGGATTGCCACTTCTAATACATAAAATTTCTCTCTAATCTGCTCTTCATTTTTTCCAAAATAGTCATCTTTACAACAAAGATGTAAAATTACATGACCTATTTTCGCTTTTTTAAAAATAAGCTATTACAATTTGACTCAGCAAATTATAATAACTAGATCAGACACAAAAATAAAAAGTTGTAGTCTGAGGAAATTGTGTTCTGACAATTTTTATTTTTATTTATTTATTTTTTTAAATATAATTTTTATTGAGTTCAGAGAGAAAGGGAGAGAGAGAAACATCAATGATGACAGAGAATCACTGATTGGCTGACTTCTGCACACCTCCCACTGGGGATTGAGCCTGCATCCTGGGCATGTGCCCTGATTGGAAATTGAACTGTGACCTCCTGAGTCATAGGTCGATGCTCAACCACTGAGCCACACTGGCTGGGCTGTTCTGACAATTTTTAGACACTTCTTGTATTTAGAAATTATGTAATAGAAGACATTATTCTTCAGAAGGTGTAAACACAAAATATTTATAATTAGATGCAACTAAAATTACTTTGAAAATGTTCCATTAAATTAACAACTATGGTTTGGAGGTTTTGAATATTATTAATTATTGATTTAAAAAATTTGTTTCTTTACTCATTATTATCTGAAGGCATGCCTACATAACAGCAATATTTTGTTTTAGTAAAAATTAAAATGGAAATTTATATGGGTGCAAATTTCTTAACAAGAAAGCTATTAACTTACACAGAGGATTTTATTTCTTCACTAGAGGATTTTATTTCTTCACTAGAGGCCCGATGCACAAATTTGTGAATGGGTGGGGTCCCTCAGGATGGGGATCAGGCTTCAACTCATGCCCCTCTGGTTCACAGCCCCAGCTCTTGCTCCCAGCCTCGCAACCCTGCAGCCCCGCAGCCCCACCTGGCACCCCACCATGGCCTGGCACCGCTCCCTCACCTGCTTCACCATCCTGCCTGTGGGACGATTGATTGGGGTCGGGCTCCCACCCGGCTCCCTCAGTGCCTGGGAGCCGGGTGGAGTCCCCGCCCCCTGCTCCCCCCATCGCCACTGCTGGTCACCATCTGTGGGGTGATTGGTGGGGCTATCGGCCCCTACTCACACCCACCTTGGCCTGGCACCACCTGCTTACCTGCTCCACCATCCTGCCACAGTCCCACTCTCATCGGGTCCCATCCAGGCCAGCAGTGCCTCCACAGCTGCCAAATAGTATTGGAGAGGTTATAGATAATGGCTCAACATCTCATAGCTGGAGAATAAAGGAGCCAAAATTTGAATTCAGGTTTATCCCTCTAAATTCTGTGCCCTGTACCCTTAATAGCCCAGACTGAATTTATTTGTCAGGCATACTAGGGGCCTGCTGCCAGCGCTGCATCACTGACACCCGCCATGTTCTGTGCTGCCCCCTGGTGGTCAGTGCATGTCATAGCAAGCGGTTGAACTCCCAGTCGAATGACTGCCTGAGGGGACAATTTGCATATTAGGCTTTTATTATATAGGACTAGAGGCCCAGTGCACAAAATTTGTGCACAGGTAGGGCCCCTAGGCCTGGCCGGCGATCAGGGCTGATCTGTGGGGTGCCCAGTAGGGTGATCGGGCAGCCCCTGCTGGCACCCACCTTGGCTGGCCTGGGGCTTGCGAGCAGCTTCTGCATTGTGTGTCTGCCCCCTGATGGTCAGTGCACCTCACAGTGACTGGTTGTTCCACTGGTTGTTCCACTGGTTGTTCTGCCGTTTGGTCAATTTACATATTAGTTTTTTATTATATAGGATTTCTGAAACTCAATCTCTATCACCAGAAGTTCTGATTCAACAGGTCTAGGAGAAGATATAATTTTAGAACTGGAGTTGGAGGAAAATGGAATGCCTCAGCATCTAAGTTTTTATTGCATTTCTTTAAAGATTCTGATGTACTTTCAAGTTTGTGATTGACTCATATTTAATATCAGCTCAGTAGGTCTACTGTGAAAGGCAATGGTTTTTGGTGGTGCTGTAATCACAAGAAGCAATTGCCTGTCATCATCTTTTAAATGAAATTTGCAGCTTGAAGTTCCAAAAATTCTCAATAATTGCTACAAATTAAGTCCCTGATTAATAGAACTTCTCCTCCATCAATAAATATAAATTCCTAGAAAATAATAGTATGGGAACGAAATATTACATGTGTGGGTGTGTTATAAGTATTGATGTTTGGGTGGATGACAGAAGGAAAAGAATAGTTACATACTGTAACTGAAATATCCTTACTTAGCTGTCTAATTTGTATTCAATCTTCAAGGCTCAGTTTAATTATCACTTCCCCTATGAAGTATCCTTCATTCCTCAGGCAAAAAACAGGCTCCACATACCTCTGCTCTCATTGCTCCCTGTAAATAACTCACCTGCACCTGTCATAAAACTTTATAGCTGACTTTCACCCTGTCTGCTGAGGTATCCTGAGTCCCTAGCACAGTATGTAGTATGGAGTAGGTTCCAACACACACAAGAAATTGAACTGGAAAAGTGCCAGAAAATGGTGAAAATAAAACTAAAAAAATTACGTAGGTAAGGAAGAAGAAGGGGCAAGTTGTATAATATTAGCCTTGATAACTTTTGTGGACTTCTTATTCATTTAGAATTTGATGCCGAAGGTTCTTATTTATTCTACTAGTGACCCAGTGCACAAAATTCATGCACATTAAAAGGGGATTAATTAGAGGAAATAATTTAATATTGCTATTTGCCCTTTCTCTATAATAGAAGTGTCAGAGATGAAAGAAAATTAGTAAAATGTATATGAAAACCTTCCTCCTGTCAGAGTCTGGGGCACACCATGGGACCCAGAGTCAAGTCCCCGCTCACCCACATGCACCTCAAAATCGCATGAGACCCAGACCCAGCCGCGCTCCCCCCCACATTGGGCTAGATCCAGACCCGGCCAGTCCCACCCTTATCAAGCCCTTCTGGGCAAGGGGTGTAGCCTCAGGTCCCCTGGCCTGGCACCAGGATGGGGGGCGTGCCTTGAAGTCCTCCATCAAGCCCCACCAGGTGGGGGACACAGCCTAAGATCCCCTGTCAAGCCCCGCTGGGCGGGGGCGCAGCCTGAGTTCCCCTGACCCAGCACTGGGGGTGCACCTTGAGGTCCCCTGTCAAGCCCCATCAGGTGGGGGGTGCAGTCGGAGGTCCCCCAGCCTGGTGCTGGGGTTGGGGGCACGGCCTGAAGTCCCCTGGCCTGGCGCTAGGGTGGGGGGAGCAGCCTGAGGTCCCCTAGCCCAGCACCAGGACGGGAAGCGCACCTTGAGGTCCCCCCGTCAAGCCCCACTGGGTGGGGGGCATGGCCTCAGGTCCCCTGGCCTGGCACTGGGGCGGGGGGTGCGGCCTGAGGTCTCCCAGCCTGATGCCAGGGTGGGGGGCGTGGCCTGAGGTCCCCTGTCAAGCCCCGTGGGGGCAGGGGAGGGTGTAGCCTCAGGTCCCTGCTGATTGCTCGTTAAGGCTCCTTATGGGAACTTGGCCTCAGCTGTGGGTGCAGCCATCTTTGTGATGGAGTGATGGTCAATTAGCATATTCCCTCTTTATTTGGTAGGATTTATATTCCCCCCATATCTCTCATTTACTTATCATCCTGCCATCCTGACATTTTAAAATTGATGACATGGCTATTAATAGTTTTTATAATGTTGATATAATTATTTAAAGTGTAAGCACAATTGTAATTTCCCTCTTTATTCTTCTATTCAAAAGTAAAAGCAGATGTAATCATCATCCTAGGGGGAATAAGAATATATGAAAGAATGAATTACTTTAAGAGGGCAAGAAAAACTGACTTTCACAGAATATTTATTATATCCCAGGTACTGTGTTGGACACTTTTACTTAGATTATTTCATGTTATTCTTCTATCAACCTATGAAGTAGGTTTTCTATTTTGCAGAAGATAAAATAGTATTGGAGAGGTTATACATAATGGCCCAACATCTCATAGCTGGAGAATAAAGGAGCCAACATTTGAATGCAGGTTTACACCTCTAAATTCTGTGCCTTGTTCCCTTAATAGCCCAGACTGAATTTATTTGTCAGGCATACTAGGGGCCCCTGCAGGGCCACCAGTGCATTTTAACATATCAGAGAGGAGGTACATGCTGTAGGGAAGGTCTTGTCTAACTCATCTACTTTGCTTTGTATACTTTGAATATTTTAGCACTTTCTCATTTTCATACTAGCCACCACTGTACACCAAAACAGTAATCTCAAATCTTTGGCCAGTGAATGTCTTCCATAACTAAAGATACTCCATTTCTACTTTACTTTATAAAGTGTATTAATATGTTTAGGTTTTAAATGTTCCATCTTGGTAGTAATTTGTATTCATGCGCAAGATTTCCATACATATGAGGATTAAGCTTATGTAGCCATCTATATTTATATTGCATTAACCATTTCAATCTAATATCTGAAATAAACCTTAAATTCCAAACAGGACTACTTTCATTCCCTAAAGAAATCAAGTGGGTTTTTTGTTTCATTATCCTTGCTTGTTCCTTTGTCTGAAACACCTTTAAATATAGTATGTCTAATAAAATGCTGTCCATCTTTCACAGACCTCATAGAAAGTGCTCATTCCTCTGCATTGAGTATACCATACCTGGAGGAGAAAAAATGCTGAGGCTTGGTAATCATCCTCTTTGTAAAGTACAAGATGGAAAGAGACAGCAGAAGTTGTCTAAGGCCTAGTGTTCGAAGGACAGGGCAAGACCAAGTATGGTTTAGACAAGGTGCAGGAAGTCCCATCTGATTCCAGGTGACTCCAACCTTGAGGTCTTGTAGAATTTAAAAGAATTTGGGAAATATTTGAAATAGAGCAAACCAGCTTGCTAAAGGGACGGGAATACAAATAATATGACTCAACCCTTTGAAAGAAAGGTTACTAAAAATTAGTTGTCCTTCAGATCCTACTGAGTAGCTGACTTTTAGGGTAGAATTCAGTCCTATAAAGGAAATGAACTACCAGATAGGGTAAGTAAACAAATAACACAGTGAAGAAGCAAGGCATAAGTCTACTTTGTGCACGGGAACAGCAAAGAGAAAAATAGAAAATTCTGTGGTTGAGAGATCACTCCAGGTCTGTACTTTATAACCTATATCTGGTTTTTATATTAATTAATTAAGTTAGTAATCCATTAAGCATTTATTGAGTATCATTCATATATCAGGAACAAAGCTGAATTAAAATGAATAAAACATAGTTCCTCATAGTAGAGAAGAAAGATAATATTAGATATTTAAATTGAATAACATTATTCAATATTATTTAATGAATGGTCATTCAATGGACATTACTAGTTGTTCCATCTATCATTGACTGACATCACTCACACCAAGGCATCAAGAAGGACCAAAGAATCCATATCTGCCTGGTTGCAGCTAAGTCAGGTATAGTTCTCTGATAAGGAGTACTTGTCTGGGTAATGTTCTGATGTGGCACCCATGCTCAATTAAATGATGGCTTATTAAAATAATTTGAACTGTTTGCAGTGAAGAAGAGTGAGGGGCAAAGAAGATAAATGGAAGTCTCAAATTCCAGCTCGAGATTGAGATGTAATTATATTAACCAATGGAATTTGGTAAGAGTCCTTTTCTTGCTTTGATTGATTGTGGGTCAGGAACTGAAGAGAAACCATCTGACAAGGCAGAGAAGAAAGTGGGAACAAGTGGTCTCAGCTATGAGTGAGCAGGAGTAGACACAGAGGGACAAGGACAGTTTTATGGTCACTTCCTCCATAAGGCCTTTACCAAATACCCAAACTGGAGTGATGGCCTATTACAGTTTATTTGCTTCTTACCTTATTCTGCTCTGATATGGGAAGACTTGGACGTCCTGGTCCTCAGCACAGAGGGGTAAACTAATTGGGCTTCAAACATCAGTCCTAAGGGCAATCAGGGAGTCTAGGCTCAGTGCCCAAGGGAAAGAAGAGTTCCACTCTTAAATTCAGATGTTGGTGATATGAGGCCTGCAAAGAGTAGGGGATGGACGGTGCATATCAGGACTAGCTAAGGGTAGTGGTGCTTGTTTTCCTGGGAGACTTATTCAACATAGCAGAACCCTTTGTTGGAGATTTTGGTACGGGGAAAAAAATAAGAGTGAGGCAAGGTATTTGGACCCCATCCAGACTATGCAGACTTGAAGGGTGGGAACTTGATTTTAAAGAATAATACTGAATTATCTATCATCTATCTATCTATCTGTCTATCTATCTATCTATCTATCTATCTATCTATCTATCTATCTATCATCTATCTATCTATCATCTATCTATCATCTATCTATCTATTTATTTTCATACCTTTAGAACATACCTGTCTCTCCCCCATTTCCATTTCACTGTTTTGAGACTGGCTTTTGAGTAGGAAAAGCAGGCAGACCACAGAGTGAAATTAAAGCAAAACTGATTCTCAAGGTGTCATTTGGAGCCTATGTGCACCCTGAGTTACTCTTCCTGACATATGTATTCAGTCTGTATTTGGTTTTAGAAGGATCTTGGTGCAACATGAGGTAAACACCCATGGTCTTGCTCCTGCTCAGTTTCACTCTCATCTCAGAACACTTTGCTTCTTGCTCATTCAACTGCAGCCAAACATGTTTCCATCAAGGCCTTTGCACATACTACAGCCCTTGCCTGGAAAGCTATTCCTACAAATGTCCACATGGTTCATTCCCTCACTTTGACCAAGCATCTGCTCAAATTTCATCTTATTGGTGCTTTCATTCTCTTTCCACTCATTCTCATTGTCTATAGCTCTTTTAATGAACTGTCACACACTCCCCACACTGGAATGCAAAATTCTATGAGTGTAAGGGCTTGGTTTTGTCCACTGATGTGTTGTCAGGGCCTAGAATTGTGCTTAGCATATGGTAGGTGCCCAATACATATTAGATAAATATATGCCTGGCCACCGGATTTTAGATGTAGGATGCATGCAAATGGTGGGGTCAAGGTGTCTGTCACCTTATATAATTTAGGGTTATCTTAGGAAACATTATAAGCCAGAGTCTGCTTTGTGGAGATGTTAACGGCCATATCTATGAGATGCAGAAGAAAGAGGGCGGAGAATGACGTGTTGCCTCATTTCTGATGGTACACAAGCAGCTCTGATCATTATACTGATAGATTATAATAAGCTCCTTAGAGGTGCTTATATCATACTTAAGTACCCTTAATAGCAAGTAGCCCAAAGCTGTACATATTTAAGTACTCAATAACATTTGTTGAATGAATGAATTTTTGATATTGAAATTACAAAGCTATATAATTTTAAATTATTTGAAGTAAGACTATCTGTAGAATGATTTCCTTAAAATGGCAATGTGGGTTAAAATTTATTATAAAATGAACTATTATCATACCATTTCAGAAATGAGAAAGTCTTAGTGTTAACCTGAAAGTTTTCAGGTTAACATAAGCCAACATAATATCCAATGAGATAAGTGGGATGATCTGACTATCATAGAACTGTGAGAATTAAATGTTACCACATGGGATGCATTTAAATAACTGAACACATGGTAAGATTTTAGTGACGAGAAATTATTATTATTGGGGATAGTAGAATTGTGCAGTGTGTGTGTGTGTGTGTGTGTGTGTGTGTGTTCTCAAATGGAGAGCAGATATTGTACAGCAGAAACCAGGTAATGTATTTCTATGCACAAGGAAGAGGCTCAGTACAAATATACTGCATAAATGAATGAATTATTTTATTTGAAGAGTTTTCTATGTGCAAAAACTTTGGAATGTGTTGTTACTACTATTTGTAAGGAGGGATGGAAAGGGGAGAAAAAACATATTTTTGTGGTGAGGAATGTGGGTTTTCGGATTTGACAGTGCTGGGCTTCAATCCTGCTTACTAACTGTGTTTCCTTCTTTGTAAAATGGAAAACAATAAAAATAACAGACCTTTAGGATTGTCTTGTGGACTAAGTGAGAAAATATATTGCAAAATGTACAGGATATTACTTGCACTTTAGTTTGCCAATTATTATAATCCCTCAGTAATCCACAGTTGTATATTATAAGAAGTACAGAACTTTAAGAACCTTGACATATAGCATACCTCTTCCTTCCTTAAGTATTTTATGGAGTGAAGGACACTGACAATAAAACAGGTTAAGTCAGTACTTTTTCTTCATACATTTGGAAATGCATCATGTTCTGTTTTGGGATCACTCCTGAATTCTTGTCTTATATTATTGTGAAGAGTTTAACTTGTTTAGCTTGTAATTCACAAATTAGTTGTTTGTTTGTTTTTTAGTTGCAGGGAGATTGAGTCTCTGATTGTGCTTGAGTCTTGGCTGTGTCAATGACTATTCCTTATATTGGGCATCCTGGTACTGGAAAAGTGTGACTGATGAACTTTAGGCTACAGGTTCTAAATTTGGGTGCCAGTCTCCCCACCCATAGCAGTCGACATACAGGTAGATCTTTCAACCTTCTGTGAACACATTTCCTCATTTGTAAGATGAAAATGGGTTAATATGTGTATGTATAAGTGCTTTGTAAGCTGTCAAGTGTTGCATCATTATAAGGGGAAATATGACTAATAAATCGACAATGATTTATTGATTGATGCCAGACTCAGTGACTAATATCATCATTGTCTAAGGCATTTAGTAAGTTATATTAGTGTAGTATTTACACATTTGCAATGATCTGAATTAAAAATTCATTTAAAATGATTAATTTAGAAAAATATCTCAAAGATGCCTTATGTTTCATTATGTTAAGTCTCACACTTGGATTTCATTTTTTGGTTATTCATCATCTTTTGAATATATGCTTATTTTGTGTTAACATTAAGAAAAAATATCTAGTATGTAGTTTAGCTGTATCTTCTATTCAGATGGTTAATACTTACCAAAGGATGTATTTTGGTTCTTTAGGAAGAACACATAATGGCTAAGATCAACAAAGAAAAATTCAGAGGCATTTTACCTGTAATCATTTGAAAGATGCTAGAATGTTGTTACTCTCAAGCAGAAGAGGGATAAAATCTAATTAAATATTTTTGTTACCCAGTTTGTAAAGATTGTCATGTAGGCAGTAAAACTGATGACTTTTCTCTTGCATCTAAAACTATTATTAATGTAATGACTAATGTTGGCTGTAAAAAATGAGAATCAAAACAATATTGATTTAGTGATTATAGAAGTAACTATTTGATGTTGATGCATTTTTAAGGCCCTATATTCCTTTGTATCATTTGTCTTACTATTAATAATTCCTACAGTAGTTCTCTGTCCTTAGTTAAAGTCAATATATGCTGAAAACAAGATTTCTTAAAACATTATTTCAGGGCAGAGTATCACATACTACTGAAACGAGAGAAAAAAAGTCGCGAAAAATAACATCAATGAAAATATCAACATCTGCTTTTCTACTAAATATGAAACTTAAAGTATTAAGTTACATAATAAGCAAAAAATGTTTTCTTTGTCATTGCATGAAAAATTTCAAGCATACACAAAAGGTGAAAGTATAATGGAACTTCAATGTAGCCATTACCCAGATTCTAAAATTACTATATTAAAATTTTTTGTTACCTGGGCTTTTTCTGTCCTTTCTGTTTCTCCCTTCCCCTTTCTTTTCCTCAATCTGTACATATTTTGGTACCCATCTCTACAAAATGTGAACCTTTTCCTATGTATAAAAATATTTTATTGGTATCATATAGTAATCAGTCCATATAAAAATTTCCAAACTTTAAAAAAAAATGTCTTTTTGCATTTGATTAGTTTGACTCAAAATCCAAACAATTTCTACAAATCACATTTGATTCTTTTAGCTCTTCACCCACTGTGATCCTGTTCCCTCTTTTTTTCATGTACTTATTACTGAAATTTGGTTTATTGTTGTTATAGAATTTCTTACATTTTGGATTCATCTTTTTGCTTTCTTGTGATGTCATTTAATTTGATCCTCTATCTTCCTGTCTGGAGTGGGGAAAGGGGATTAAAATAATGTACAAGATGCTGCAATGGGGCTCTTTCTGTCCTTGTTTTCTTTCTCAAAGATAAGAGGACACAAGGACTGCCAAGTTACTCCATACCTTCAGGAGGGAGAGACCACACATGCAGCAGATGACAGGGGTAAACAACTTCTGCCAGTACCAGCATCAGCTACTGTTAAAGAAAAAAATATTTCATGACACTTGTTAAAGATGCTAAGGCAGTCTTTATTCATGTTAGGTATAGTGATCACTACAATGAGATTTTACAGTAGGGGAGAGAGATTAAGGTCATCTCTGAATATAGCATGGGAAAATAGGCATTTATAACCAAGGAGCCAGGGAACATTAGCAACAGGAAACATCCTATATAATAAAAGCCCAGCGACCAAAACAGCAGAACAACCAGAATGACCAGAGACCAGAATGACCACGGCCCCTCACCACGGCCGGCAGCCCCCAGAGAGCGGTTAGGGGTGATCAGGGAGGCAGGCAGAGGCGGTTAGGAGCAATCAGGCAGGCAGAGTGCTTAGGGGCAATCAGGCAGGCAGAAGCGGTTAGGGGCGATCAGACAGGCAGGCAGAATGATTAGGGGTGATCTGGCAGACAGAGGCGGTTAGGGGAAATCAGGCAGGCAGAGGGGTTAGGGGTGATCAGGCAGTCAGGCAGAGGGGTTAGGGGTGATTATGCATGCAGGCAAGTGGTTAGGGGTGATTAGGCAGGCAGGCAGAGGCAGTTAGGGGCAATCAGGCAGGAAGGCAAGTGGTTAGGGGCGATCAGGCAGGCAGGTGAGCAGTTAGGGGCCAGCAGTCCCGGATTGTGAGACAGATGTCCCACTGCCAGTTTAGGCCCGATCCGCAGACGGGATGATCAGACATCAGGCCAGGGTGATCAGACATTATCTGGGGGCTGACAGAGGATGAAAAAACAGACAAATAGTGAGGGTGATCAGATATTCAGGGTCCAGGTTAAACTGACTTAGACAAGGCTTTTTCTAAAACTAGGTTTTATAAGGAAGAGCACAGATGGGTTTAGGAGAAGGCTCAGAAGCTTGACTCAAGTTTGATCAAGTAAAGAGCCTTTGTCACTACCATTCAACTCCAGCCTAGAAAACAATGGAGATTCAAGAGAGAACAGGAGATGATAGATAGATGATAGATAGATAGATATATAGATAGATAGATGATAGATAGATAGATAGATAGATAGATAGATAGATAGGTAGATAGATAGAATGAGGGATAATGAGAATTCCCTAGGAAAGAATTGTCAATGGTTTTAAGAGAAGAACCACCTGGGGCTTGAGGTTTGATATGTGTGCCCTGTTAGTGGGGGGCTGCTATATCACTCCTGTCAAGAGATTATAGGTGGAGGTCCCTGTCTAATAGCAAAGAGAAAAATGACTACTCTGGGAGAAGTTTGACTTCTACCAAAGTGCTAGATAAGGAAGAGTGAGTTTTCTTGTGTGCCCAGACACAGCTCAGGCACACTGCCTGGAAGAACAGAGGTACCACCACACGAGTGAGGTGGATCACGTAATGCCCCACAGGCTAAAGGGGAGATGGAAGCCTAAAGCCAGTTGAAGGAGTGGTATGATCTACCTCAGAGAGATGGCACAAGGGTATGCTTTCTTCTCCACCCACCCAAACAAACAAACACCTCACAGGAATGCTCTGATTGTATAGTGGCCAGCGTCTAAGGAACCAATGGCATATCACAACTATATTTGCACCCCAAGAGTGTGCTGTTTTCCCAAAGGTCCTTTCCTGCTTGTTTTGATGCTGGCTGGTGAGGGGCAGGGAGCTGGAGTTAGGGGAGAGGGAGAAAGAGGCACATGCCATGCTTTGTTATTGCAGGTTTTATGCCTGAATCAGACATGAGCTACAGGGAGAAAGCTTTAACTTGAACGTTGTTAAAAATTGTCCTTACTTTATTGATTTGCTTATTTTTATATCTGACATGACACTTTTCTAGTGACTGAGAGTGACTTGAAAACCTGTGGGAACTGCCTGAAATTTCACCCAGGAAAACAACAAAGTTCAGAAAGTATTTAGAGGGGCCATCTGAGAAAGGATAAACCTTATTATCTTAAATCCTGTGCATTTAACAAGAAGCTTTCACACCAATCATATAAACATATGTACTCTGGAAATTACAAAAAAAGCAAGTAATGAAAATGTAATAATGCATGCAAATATTCTTTCAGAAACTATCACAAAGACACTGCTTTTCTTTCTCTTCCTCTTCCCCATCACTTCCTGTCCTCCAACTCCTTATTCATTCATTTCAATCATTTCCAACATTTGGGACATTTTTAGTTTATTTTTGTTTTTTCAGAGTCAGTTCCACAGTGGGGTTGTATAGAGATAAATATATCTGTAAGCCAGAAATATTACAGACTACCAAGACGAATCAGCAGATTGCCTTGTCCTATTGCTCTCAGTCTCAAAAGAAGCATCTTAAAGTTAGACAGAATTGTTCTTAATACGCAATCCTTTTCTATGGATAGCATTTGATGTTAGGTCTTTGGTAATGTTGTTTTGTGGGAAGGGTTCTTTATCTTATACATCACCTTCACAGGAGAATTAAATAAGAATCAGCTAGTTGAACAAAAGTGAATGTGAAAAGTCCCCTTTTCAATAATGTTAAGTAGGGAATGTCAATGGATAGATACCAGTATGTTTTCCTATGAGGTTTGCACATTTTGAAGTACTATAACAAGCAAGCATTTGATTGCCAAAATAAATAAAACTTTCATGCTTTACAAATAGTCTAGTTATATGTTAACTAGAATCTTAAAGTATCCCTCAGACTTACCTACTTCTGTATCTGTTCCTTGGTTCTCACTTCCTTCATCCTTTTACCATCACAGGAAGAGGTGTTGATCCTTGTGATCAAGACCTGACTTAGGATTTCTTCATGACTCATTCCACCTGGAGCAGATTCTTCTGCTTAGCCTGTAAAACATGCTCCTGCTGGTCCTTGTATTAGAACAAAAGCCTTCCTTGGGTTCACATCTCTGTGTAGCTACCATCCAACTTTTCTTGTGTTCTCAATCATTTCCTAGTGGCCGAATTCAATGGACACTTTTCCATTGTTACTGATAACATGATAACACTAGTTCTTATAACAAATAGCCCCTCCCAAATTTCAGAACCCAACAGAAGTTTATTTCTTGTTCACATTATAGTCTGATATGGAAGCTTCCAGTGGCCTTTCCTCCATGTGGTGACTCAGAGACTGTGGCTCTTTCCCCATTGTTGCTTTGCCATCAGCCAGGGCCTTGGGGTTCTCAGCTCTTGGGAGTGATAGTATATAGGTACCGATGTTTTCTTAAAGAGATTGTATATCTCTTTTTAAATTCTTTTGGCAGCCACATTGTATTGATGAAAGCTAGTAAAGTGGCACTGCCAAAACTCACTCAAGGCTGGGAAATATAGTCCCGGCTAGGTGGCCCATGACAACATTTTACTAAGGAAGGGGGAGCACAAATTTTCAGTGCATGTCAACTATTTGGCAACACTATTATAGCCACTATCTATTTCTTTTAGATAGTTTTATAGTATTCTTCCTGCCTCTATTTCTACCTCTGACAATTATTTTTATTCCCTCCTCTCATACTTCCCTATGTGCCAAAGATCTTATTATTTTAGAGATTCCACTAAAATCTATACACTGGCAGTTTATAAATTTGTATCTCCAGCCAAACTCCTTTTAGGACTTCAAACATATTAAATCATTTTGATATGTCTGAAACTAAATTTAATTTCTTCCCTCACACTAATCTTCAAACCAAATTCTGCTCCTTCATTAACCAGTTAATAAAAAGTTGCCACTAATCTAGTAAACCAACAGAGAAACCCAGGAATCATCCTAAAGTACTTTCTTAACATTCTCTTACCTCATTCCTCCACCCACTCCATTAAAAACCAACCTGTAAGTGTTAGTGATACACCAATTGTATTTTGATTATGTCACCTCTTCTTCAATGCTCATGATGCCCATCTAAAGCCCAGGAATATGATATTTGAATACTAAATTCCAGGCTTTGTTTGCCCCTCAAATTTATCGGTCATACTACTACCAGCATGGTGTATCTAAAATGAATATTAAATAAACCTGCTACTCCATCACAATCTATCAGCCATTCCCCATAATTTACCAGATAACATTCCATTATACAAAGTCAGCAATTAGCTGTGTCCTCCTTTTTTTCTTCTTTATTGATTAAAGTATTACATATGTGCCCCCCCCTACTCATGCTTTCACCCCCCTGGTGTCTATGTCCATTGG
The DNA here is from genome assembly GCF_963455305.1 of Plecotus auritus. NCBI lineage: Eukaryota > Metazoa > Chordata > Mammalia > Chiroptera > Vespertilionidae > Plecotus > Plecotus auritus. The sequence goes on along the minus strand of NC_137772.1, from coordinate 64,951,210 downwards.
TTAGGCTTATATGCATGCATACAAGTCCTTTGGTTGATCTCTCCCCCTTAACCCCACCCTCCTCTACCTTCCCTCTGAGGTTTGATGGTCTGATCGATGCTTCTCTGTCTCTGGATCTGTTTTTGTTCATCAGTTTATGTTGTTCATTATATTCCATAAATGAGTGAGATCATGTGATATTTATCTTTCTCTGACCGGCTTATTTCACTTAGCATAATGCTCTCCAGTTCCATCCATGCTGTTGCAAATGGTAAGAATTCCTTCTTTTTTTACCACAGCATAGTAGTCCATTGTGTAGATGTACCACAGTTTTTTAATCCACTCATCTGCTGATGGGCACTTAGGCTGTTTCCAAATCTTAGCTATGGTAAATTGTGTGGCTATGAACATAGGGGTGCATATATCCTTTCTGATTGGTGTTTCTAGTTTCTTGGGATATATTCCTAGGAGTGGGATCACTAGGTCAAATGTGAGTTCCATTTTTAGTTTTTTGAGGAAACTCCATACTGTTCTCCACAGTGGCTGCACCAGTCTGCATTCCCACCATCAGTGCAAGAGGGCTCCTTTTTCTCTGCATCCTTGCCAGCACTTGTCATTTGTTGATTTGATGATGATAGCCATTCTGACAGGTGTGAGATGGAACCGTATTGTCATTTTGATTTGTATTCTCAGATGATTAGTGACTTTGAGCATGTTTTCATATGTCTCTTGGCCTTCCTTATGTCCTCTTTCAAAAAGTATCTATTTAGGTCCATTGCCTATTTTTTGATTGGGTTGTTTATCTTCCTTTTGTTAAGTTGTATGAGTTCTCTGTAAATGTTGGAGATTAAACCCTTATCGGTGATAACATTGGCAAATATGTTCTCCCATGCAGTGGGCTTTCTTGTTGTTTTGTTGATGGTTTCTTTTGCTGTGCAGAAGCTTTTTATTTTGATGTAGTCCCATTTGTTTATTTTCTCTTTAGTTTCCATTGCCCTAGGAGCTATATTGGTGAAGATATTGCTTTGGCATACTAGTATGTCTGACATTTTGCTGCCTGTGGATTCCTCTAATATTTTTATGGTTTCCCCTCTTATGTTTAAGTCCTTTATCCATTTTGAGTTTATTTTTGTGTATGGTGTATGTTGGTGGGAAAATTGGACAGGTGCATGCAAAAAAAAAAAAAAAGAAAAAGAAACTGGGTCCTCCTTTTCTTTTTTATGTCAACTGTTGTTCACACCTGACGTCCAAGAATACTGAATTAATTCTTCAAATGATATATGATATTTTATTCCTCAGTGCCTTTGTTGTGCTCTTTTGAAGTATTTCTATTCCCTTTTTTCCCTTCCTCAGCTAGTACCCAAGATTCAGTTCAGGGACTACATCCTGCAGAAGGGATTACCCAATCTTTTCAAGCAACCTGAGTCTCTTGTGCTTCCTTCTCAGCCTTAAACATTGTTATCCTTGGCTTTACTATGGTATAGATAAATTATGCATTTTTCCCCATGTGAACACAATAGTGGGTTCCTCAAAGCCATTATCATCCCTATACCTTCAGGGCCCAGCACAGTGTCACCCACAAGATAGGTACACAATAAATGTTCATTGAACTGAAATTGAACATTACTCCATTATATTTCTATCATTTCACCTCAAATATTTTTTTTAATCCAACTTTTGTATAGTAAGAGGAAGGAAGCACCTCTTTAATTTTCTGTTTGGCAGAAATAGACAATTTGTCATTAAACTTACCTTTTCTTTTTCAAACTCCATCTAACATTTTGTCTTTTAAACTGCTTTTAACATTGTATATGTATCACTTTTTGCATCATAAAGAGAAATATGATAATCATTTTTATTCCTATAAAATAAATCAAGCTTATTGAAACACAGGATGAAATATCAAGCTTATGAAATGTTATGAAAGGCTGCTATTAAATTCTGAGTTTTCCACTAAAATAGATGTATTAGTCTGAGTTCTCCAGAGAAACAGCCAGAACCTCATTTATTATAAGGAATTGGTTCATATGGGCATGGAGACTGAGATGTCCCATGATCTGCAGGCGGCAAGCTGGAGACAGGCCAGCTGATGGAGGAAGTTCTAGCTCAAGTCTGAGTCTGAAGATAGGAAAAGACAGATGTCCCAACTTGAAGACAATCATGCAGAGAAAGTATATTCTCACTCACCCTCACCTTTTTGTTCTGTTCAGGCCTCCCAATGGGTTGAGGAGGGAAGTCTGCTTTCCTCATTCTACTGATTCAAATGCTAATCTCATTCAGAAACACCCTCACAGACACACCCAGAATAATAATTAATTAAATTACAGGGCACTCTCTGGCCCAGTCAACACATAAGATTAAACATCAAAATAAGAAGTTATTAATACTTCCTGTATCATTAAATATTTATCAAAGCCATGATTTTATTGTTTGCATAATCTTATGGATGTATCTTCAGTCACTATGTAATTCCCCAATTGCTGGATAGAAAACTGTTATAAATTTTTACTAACGTAAGTGATAATATTATGGACATGTTTGTATAAATATCTTTGGTTGCATACCTATCATTTTGTGGAATGGAGTTGAGTTGTCTGTCTGCCCATCTTTGCTTCCTTTCAGGAACTACCCTTTGCATTCAATGTGATACTATTAGGTCTATTTAGTCTATTGTCTCCCCTGCCCTAATCACCATTACTATGATCGTGGAAACCAGATCAAGATGGCTAATCAAAGTACTCCATTAAACTGCATCTAGTTGGCTGATCAGAATAACCCATCCTCATGGCTCAGGGAATGGTTCAGAGATAATCATGGGTATTAAATCCAGTGACTTCGAGTTTTCCCTGAGACCGTGGCTAGAACTGTTGGAGGAGATAGATTTATTATGTTGGAATTGCTGACCTTGAGGACATGATCTAGATTCTTGGTGGCCATCTCCCTGGTCTTGTGGACAGAATGTCTCTACTGAGTAAAGTCAATGCTCAGAGGGAGAAAGGATTAAGAGATGCAGAGAAAAACAGACCTCCTTCAAACTTTATTGATCCCTTATGCAGTATTGCCTCTAGCAAATTTATTCCTGGAATTCTCAGTTATTTATACTAATAAGTCCCTTGCTAGTGCATAAATTGTTTTGAATTGTAGATCTCTCATTTTCAACCTAAGGGGAGAGATTATTAGAAATGAAATGATTTAGACATAGGTAATAAACACTTACTAATTAATTTTACAAGATTATTTTTCAGTAGTATTATATTAATTTGTATTTTTATCAGCAGTTTATTAGAAATAATAGAATAAAATAATAGACATCATTATAATAGCATTAGCAATAAATATTTAATTGCATACTACTCAATTAAGCCTAGGCTTATAATTGTCAGGGAGTTAATTTTAAATATATTCCTTCCCATCCACACATATACTCAATGGAATGGTCAATAGCACAATGGGTCCAGCATCCTATTATAAATCAAATAAACTACAATTTATTGTGTATGCCTTTGCTTTTATTTTAAATATTTAAAATAAAAATAGCCTACTTAGCTGTGCTAAAAATGAACAGAATAAAACAAACATAAGCCAATATTTTAGTAATTATGCTATTTGTCATCCTATCTCATAAAAGAGTAATATGCAAATTAGCCATCACTCCACTACACCCACAAACCACGCCCACAAGCCACGCCCACCAGCCAATCAGGAGCGAATATGCAAATAAACCCAACCAAGATGGCTACAGCCACAGAGAGCAGGAGGGAGGCTTGGGTTTCCCCGGCGATGGAGGAAGCCAAGCTTTCCACCTGCCCTTGCAGGCCTAGGCCTCCACTCAAGGCTATAAAGTTTCAATGATAGAAGATACATAAATCCAAACAGAAATGGCGGCAGTCACGGAGCTGGAAAGAGCAAGAGGCTAGGGTTGCCCCTGGCGATGGAGGAAGCCAAGCTTTCCACACACCCTGGCTGGCCCAGGACTCCACTTAAGGCTACAAAGTTTCAATTATAGAAGATACATAAATCCCAACAGAAATGGCTGCTGCCAGGGAGCAAGTAGAAGGCTTGGCTCCGCTCCAGGCTACAAAGTTTCAATTGTAGAAGATAAATAAACCCCAGATCCCAGGGCCTCCGCTTGGGTCGCCAGGGGGTGTGGCTGGCCTGCAAACCACCACAGGCCCATCACCCAGGCTGCCCCACGCCCCAAGGGAACCCCCACCCTGATCCGGGACACCCTTCGGGGCAAACCAGCGGTCCCCAACCTGTGCACCAGGCCTCTATCCTATCTAATAAAAGAGTAATATGCAGATTGACCATCACTCCAACACACAAGATGGCTGCCCCCATGTGGTCAAAGATCCTGCCCCCATGTGGACCCAAGATGGCCACCACAAGATGGCCAGCAAGGGAGGGCAGTTGGGAGGGACCAGGCCTGCAAGGGAGGGTAGTTGGGAGCGATCAAGTCTGGAGGGGAGGGCAGTTAGGGGTGACCAGGCTGGCAGAGGAGGGAAGTTGGGGGCGACCAGGCCTGCAGGGAAAGGCAGTTGGGAGGGACCCAGGTCTGCAGGGGAGAGCAGTTGGGGGGACCCAGGCCTGCAGGGGAGAGCAGTTGGGGGGGACCAGGCCTGCAGGGGAGGGCAGTTAGGGGCAAACAGGCTGGCAGGGGAGCAGTTAGGCATCAATCAGGCTGGCAGGGGAATGGTTAGGGGGTGATCAGGCTTGCAGGCATAAGTGGTTAGGGGCAATCAGGAAGGCAGGCAGGCAAGCAGTTGGGAGCCAGCAGTCCTGGATTGTGAGAGGGATGTCCGACTGCCCATTTAGGCCCGATCCCACCGGACATCCCTCGAGGGGTCCCAGATTGGAGAGGGTGCAGGCTGGGTTGAGGGACAACCCCACCCCCCCGTGCATGAATTTCGTGCACCGGGCCTCTAGTAATATATAAATCTCTGTGGCTTAAAACTATAGAGATCATATGTGTTATTCAAACTAGAGCATTTTGAGAATGAAAGGAGGAGCTTTTAATGAATATACTGGGCTAAACTGTGTAAACTGGGAATATTCTGGGAATAGTAGAACATAAAGTTCTTTTAATTCGTACAATAGATGTCTGTTTCTTACTTAAATAAAGAGGTGTTGGAGCAGTGATGAAGATTCTGAGTTCCCATGCGATTGTTTGTGGGTCCAGGCTCACAGAGACACTTTTATCTTAAACATGTGGCTTCTAAGGGTATACTGGGTGTTACCATCCAGGAGATCTTACAGGCCTTGCCTGGAAATGAGGCAGTTGTGTTCACCCACATTCCATTGGCATGTTCTTAGTCACTTGGCCTCATCTAAATACAATGGTGACTTCAAATTGCAGTCTAATTAAATATCCCAGGAGGAAAAGAGAAATTGTTCATTGACAGCTGGCCAGTATTATTCCATAGCTAAAAATAGAATATTTCGAATAATATTTATGTTTATAAAAACATGTTAAAAATTTTGTCCCAGGAGAAATAATATTCTGTAATTCTAGTATTTCTAAACTACTCAATTCAAATATGTTAGAAAAACTTTATCTCCTATTAGATTCTACCCTTCAAAATTATCATATTATTTTTATCAGAACCCATGTGCCTAGTATCAGTTTATTTAGACAACATAATAAAAAAAGCATAGGCTTCAGGGTCAGAATGTCCTGAGTCACAATACTGATTACTATATATTAGACTCAAGATGTTGAACAAGATACTTATCTTTCTGAGCTTCAGTATTCTGTCCTATAGAATGGAGGCAAAAACCTATATCATGGGGTGGTTGTGAAAATTAAGATGAATGCTTAATGTGTCATATTTAATGTTTCACCCATAATAGATACTTGATGATGTTGACCCCCTTCTCCTAGAGTACTTAACATCTGTTATATATATTTAATTGCTACTCCAGATAACCATTCCCTCACTCTAATTAATAAAGTGCATCAACTGAAAAGAAATGATATTAAATCTCAAAGTACAGAAATTATAGTTACTAAAGTGTTGGCAAAAGTTACTCTTCATCAAATAAAAGAAAAAATATATAATTGAGTGCAACAAATCCTTGTTCTCTCCACAGCCTTAATTTTGTATAGATGACATCACATAATGAGTTTATTGTTCAAAGAATTTCAGAGATGTGAAAAGTAGCAGAATTTGCTACCCTAAAATAAGCAACTTTATCATAATACTAGTAGCCCTGTGCACGAATCCATGCACCAGTAGCTCTCTGTGGGGCCAGGCCGCTCCGTGCCAGCTGCCCAGAGGCTCTCCGCAGCCCAGAAGCCCAACTGCGGCCTGGCGCAGAACACTTGCCTCGTTGCTGCGGTGATGAAGCAAGCATTCCGCTCATGCTGCCTGCTCTCAGCAGCTGGTCCCCCAGGACTGGGGGACTCAGGCGGGGCTGAGAGGACTGGGTGCCACCACCTTGTGGCTATGGGCGCTACCATTTTTTGTGATGGAGTGATGGTTAATTTGCATATTACCCCTTTATTAGATAGGACTAGAGGCTAGTGCACCAACTTGTGCATGGGTGGGGTTCAGCAGGCCCGGGGAAAGGGGCTGAGGGCAGTTGGCTGGCTGGCCCTGCCCCCTGGCCGAACTCCCGATATAACTTAGGGTTGAGGGGACAATTTACATATTAGCCTTTTATTATGTAGGACTAGAGGCCCAGTGCATGAAATTTGTGCACAGGGGTGTGTCCCTCAGCCCGGCCTGCACCCTCTCTAATCTGGGACCCCTCAGGGGTTGTCCAACTGCCAGTTTAGGCCCGATCTTTGTGGGATCGGGCCTAAACCAGCAGTCGAACATCTCCCTCACAATACGGGACAACTGGCTCCTATCTGCTTGCCTGCCTGCCTGCCTGATCACCCCTAACTGCCTCTTCCTGCCTGCCTGATTGCTCCTAACCACCTCTGCTTGCCTGCCTGATCGCCCCTAACTGCCCTTCCCTGCCAGCCTGATCGCCCCCTAACTGCTTGCTCCCCTGCTGGCCTGATTGCCCCTAACTGCTTGCTCCCCTGCTGGCTTGATCGCCCCTAACTGCCTCTGCCTCGGTCCTGCCACTATGGCTTTGTCCAGAAGGAAGTCGGACGTCCAGAAGATGTCCGATGGATCTGGTCTAATTAGCATATTACCCTCTTATTAGTATAGATTATTTAGAGCTGAAGGCAATTGAAAAGTGATTAAAAACAAACTCACTGCTCTCTCCCTATTTGCCTAAAAGAAGAACACAATTTACAAATGTGTCTTTCTCCCCATCTCTGCCAGAAAGAACACAAATTAATTACCAGACACAACTTTTATCAGCTTGGATACTTTACTAACTAGCCTTTGGCTACAATTAGTTTGCCATATATTTGTTTGCCCACAATTTGCTGCCCTTGGACACTCAAGGTCCTTTTTCTGTCTTGTCACTTCTCTAAAAAGTTATCATTCCTTTGCTAAGAGGCTATATAAACCCAAGCTCTAGCCACCCCTTTGAATTACTCATCCCTGAGTATCTCCCATGTAGAAATGAGAGAGTCTTATGAACAAACTTCTGTTTGTTTGTTTTTCTTGTTAATCTGTCTGTCACAAAAATGGGTAGGGAAAAAATGTTTTCTCTTTAATAATGGCAAGCTAAATTTAATTTTTCATCACAAGAATGAAGGGGACTTTTTTTGAGATTGTGACTCTAAAAGATAGATAAAAATAATGACTAATTATTTGGAAAGAAAAGATGAACTCTTAGGAACTGACAATATCCCATTGGAAAATTATGCTCTCCCATGCTGCAACAATCAGTGATTGTTATAACTTGGTTTATTCTACAGGAGACTAAAAATGGAATAGAATCCTTGTAGTCCTCATGTCTAAGTAGCTTGTTTGGCAATACCTTTGTTTTGGAGTTTTGATAACATGTACAGTTTACTTGAATTTTAATCTGCTTTTTTAACCAATGTTTCAAAAGCAGTTGAAACCTAACAGAATTTAAAGCCAGCTATTCAAATCAGGGCAGGCTGCCACAGGCTTTAACATTTTTTTTACTCTTTTGCAAATTAGGAATATGTTGATTTTCCACAACCATGAATGAGATTGCATGAGTGCATGTCTAAGCAATTTTCAAAAACGTAGTCATCACTTAAATTTTGTTTTTAAAGGGAATTAAAAGCCAACTAGATTAAATCTACAAGTGGCATAAAAATCTAACATCTCCATCAGCCGTGGGCAAACTACAGCCCACGGGCCGGATCCCGCCCTTTCGGCTGTTCTATCCGGCCCACGGAGCCGAAAGAGCGGAGGGTTCTCTTGCTCTCCCCTCCGCTCCTTTACTTTGAATTTATATTACTTCACACAAACACTCCATCCATGCTTTTGTTCCGGCCCTCCGGTCCAGTTTAAGAACCCATTGTGGCCCTCGAGTCAAAAAGTTTGCCCACCCCTGACTTAGATGATTTAAGACAATATTAGAGCTCTAGCCGGTTTTGCTCTGTGGATAGAGCATAGGCCTGCAGATCAAAGGATCTTAGGTTTGATTGTGACCAAGGACATGTACATTGGTTGCAGGTTTCTCCCCAGCCTGGGTCCTGGTCAGGGCTCGTTCAAGGAGGCAACCAATCGATGTGTTTGTCTCACATAGATGTTTCTCTCTATCTTTCCCTCGCTCTAAAAATCAATGGAAAAATATCCTCAGGTGAGGATTAGCAACAACAACAAAAAAGATAATATTAGAAGAATAATTTCATACTAGGTTACTTTTAGTTTCTTAACTTTAGAGAAGAAAAGAATCTACTTGGATCTAAGAAAATACAGTCAATCCTGTGAAGGTGTATTTGGTTTAACCGCTTCTTCCTATCTCCTCCACTTCCCGTTTCTGGCACTATCATTCCAAGTATGCCCTGTTTTGCCACCATCCTCACTGTGTCCCTTTTCTCAATGACCTTTCTTCCCATGAGTTTGAAGCAGCAGCATTCTCCATCATCATTGCATATCATTTGTTCAGTGTTCAAGATGCAAACTATATATTCTGATAAACGAATCTGAGCCAAAGTGTTCATAACTGAGGACTAGACAGCCAATTTTTGGTGATATATGGAATTAGCGAGACTTTTAGACATATTTACTTCATGCTTGCTGGTGTTTTTTAACGTAAATGGCTAGCATTTTAGGCTTGTATAAGAGCTGTGATTTTAATGACACTCAAATTATACTTCCTGGAGGCTACCAGGGGTCCTCAAACTACGGCCCGCGGGCCACATGCGGCCCGCCGAGGACATTTATCCGGCCCGCCGGGTGCCGCTGCCTGTCCTGCTTAGCAGCCGACTCGTCCCGGGCCCACAGTGCGCATAGGAATTTGTTCATAGTTTTTTTTTTAAACTATAGTCCGGCCCTCCAACGGTCTGAGGGACAGTGAACTGGCCCCCTGTTTAAAAAGTTTGAGGACCCCTGGCGGTAGACCATGGGTTATTATCAACTCTGTATTCCTTTGAGATAGGAGAAAAGATTGAACCAACTTACTAGTCTAGTCAATATTTTCTTGCCTACTAGTATACCAGTATTATTGGGGGGAATATCTGTAAAAGAAGTTGTGTGGTGCCATGTGCCTATAGGGATACTTCATACATTTTTATTTCTTGTTAAATTCAACATGGTGCTTAAATTATAGCAAATCTATAAAAGACTAACTAAGGTTTAATAGCAAGCTTCATTTTCCGCATCAAGCATTTCCTGAATACAGACCTAGGAATTAAATATGGCCTCTGGTGATGAGCAGTTCTCATGAACAGACGAAGAAATTTGCCTGTAAGCTTTCAATAATTTCACTTGAAGGTCTCCTATCACTGACACAGATGACTTGGCAGAAAGGATGGATTGCAGAAATTTTGCTTTTCCCAATTTCATACTTTTCTTGCCTAAGTCTTCATAGCTAACATAGATCTACTTTCCCCTTTTTTTCTACTGTAATTTTTCATATCTCAACACAGGGCATCGCCCATATTTCTGCCCAGATCAATGGCAGAACTAGGCAGATCAAGGCAGCCTATACTAAATACTTATACCAGATTTTCAAATTTACAGTTTGCATGAAGTACTCAAAATGGTCATAGAAAAAAATCATTTTTGTTTCTTACTTAAGTTACTTTAATTTAACCTAACAAACCAAGAGTCAAATCTTATCAAACCTGTTTTATGGTTTATAATTTTCTAAAATAAAATTGAACTTTATACCAGAAGACTTGAAGGTATTCCAAAGTTTTCAAAATAGAAGATAAAAATAATTTTTCATTTTTATCTAGAAAAATACTCTTTTTGAGAAGAACAATGTGATATGGGCAGATTTCATAGTCAGATGTGTGGCCTTGTGTAGACAAAATAGTGGAGCATCTGACTAAATTTTGTTCTTTGGTGTTACGTAGACACAACAAATACAGAGGAAGGCTAATTCTACAATGGATTGCTCATCTTTTCAGATTCATATGGTCAGTGCACTTGTGAAAATTTAAGGGACTATAACTATTTTTAAATAACAATAATCAAAATATGATATGCTCAAATAATAGAGTCATAAATAAATGATTTAAAGTTCATGTTTTCAGATATCTCCATGGATTTGAGACATGTTATAGCAGATTTGCAATTATTGAAGTCTTAAGAGTCACTTTTTAATTCATTCTGCTGAATGTACGTGTGTGCTCGCGCGCACGTGCATGCACATTTTTAGCACTGACCAAGGGTAGCAGCTGATACAAATGGCTAGCAGGCTCTTTTGCTTTGCCTAACTGGACCATAGGTTGTAAGAGTTGTAGAACAACCAGTTTCAGACATTCCATAATTTCTATTGTCCTGGAGAGAAGCTGAAGGGGTATCATTTCTTGAGTTGATTACAAAAGGACTGTCTTGATATCCCTCTGTAACCAAAATGTTCTCATTCCCTTTCTTTGCAGGCCCCTGGGCTCTTGTTTTCTGAGATAAATCACTTTTTCCTCCCCAAGGAAATTGAAAGGGGCAATTATACTCTCAGCGATTCTTAATTGTCCCAATTAACCAAGTCAGTTTCTAGAGTCTGAGATGAAAATGAAGCTTAGAATGTGCCTTCAATAAATGGAATTTGTTAAGTCTGAGCCTTTCCTCCCTCTCCAAAAAAACAAACAGCTATTTGAATATTGAACTTCAGGCTCTTTACTAGTGCCATCAGGAGAATGAAAGTAATGTGCTTCTCCCTACACCCTTAGTCAAATCAAAGGGAACAACAGTACACACTGTGTTATCTCTTGAACAGTTTTCATTTTAAGCAATAAGTTTCCATTTCTTCACATATGGTCCCCTTGCACCAAATCAGAATTTCATTCTTTTCTTGTATTCATGCCCGTTTGTTTGCCAGTGAGTATTAATACATCAAATAAATTTTACTAAGTACTGGTTTCAAAAGCACTGCTGGTCCAATAGAGAAATTAAAACTTGGGTTATGTAACTTAGAAGTGTTCTTCTCTTACATATTGGAATATTGAAAACATTCATTAGTGATTTGATAAATAGTGGAATTTAAGCGAAGTGTTTTTGAAAAACATACATATTATCACTACGGTAATTAAACTTTTACACATGTTTCAAATCAAAGCAGAATAAGCCTATAGACAAAAACCTCATGTTTGCATACAGGATAATATCAGTCAATCAATTAATTATTAGAAAATGTTGTTTCTTCTTTATTCCTACCACCCCTTTATAATTTTCCCTTTCCTTCCACTCTTTTCTACATACCCTCTGTAGTAATGAATCTCTTTATTTCCTGATTTATCCTTTTTATATTTATTTTACATAAATGAGCAAATACATGCATATTTCCTTATATCCCCTTCTTTATTTCTTGTTTTAAAATAACTTTATTTACACATAATCCACATACCATAAAATGTACTCCTTTAAGGTATATGTCATTGATTTATTAGTATGTTTACAGAGTTGTGCAATCATTGCTACAATAAATTTTAGAACATTTTCATCACCCCCAAAAGAAACCCTGTACCCATGATCAGTCATTCTTCGTCATTCCACACTCTCAGGCCTAGATGACCACTTGATCTTTGATAACTAGTGTCTTGTACTTAGCATAATATTTTTAAGTTCATCCATATTATAGCAGATAAGTATTTCATTTCTTTTTGTGGCTAAATAATATTCCATTGGATATATCACTTTTTATTTATATACTAGAGGCCTGATGCACAGATTCATGCACCGGTGGGGTCCCTCAGCCTGGCCTGTGCCCTTTTACAATCCAGGACCCCTCAGGGGATGTCGGAGGCCAATCTGTGCACTGGTGGGCTCCCTCGGCCTGCCCTGCACCCTCTCGCAATCTGGGACCCCTCAGGGGATGTCGGACTGCTGGTTTCAGCCCAATCCCTGCAGGCCAGGCTAGGGACCCCACCAGTGCACTTATTTGTGCACCAGGCCTCTAGTATGCATATAAGATCTTTGGTTAATCTCTTCCTGCCATCCCCCAACCCCCTTTCCTTCTGAGACTCATCAGTCTGTTCCATGTTTCCATGTCCATGTGTTGAGCATCTGCCCCCTGGTGGTCATTGTGCATCATAGCTACCAGCTGGTCAGCTGGCCAGCCAGTTGTTTAGGCTTTTATATATATAGATTCATCAGTTGATGGACATTTGGGTTGTTTCCACTTTGGGGCTATTAAAAATAATGTTGCTATGAACATTTGTGTACAAATTTTGTGTGGACATATATTTTAATTTCTCTGGATACATGACAAGTAGAATTCTTGAGTCACTTATGTGACTTTATGTTTAACCATTTGAGGAACTGCCATACTGTTTCTCCAAAGTGACTGCACCATTTTATTTTCTCACCAACAGTGTTTGAGGGTTTCAATTTCTCCACACTCTCGCTAATTTGTTTTTATCTGTCTGTCTTTTTTTATTATAGCTATCCTAGTATTACCTTCTTTTTCATATGAAGTATAGAATGCTACAGATATTCCTTTGCACTTTGTTTTTCTCACTTAACAATATATCTTGGAAATAACTCCAAATAATTTTAGAGGATTTTCTTGCATTCTTTTATAGTTGCATATTATTCCATTATGTAAATATATTGTAATTTGTTCAACCACTTTCCTATGTATGGGCATTTGGTTTATTCCAATATTTTGCAAATGCAAATATTTTAATAATAAATCACCTTATGCATATATATTTTCATGTTGTTGGAAGAATATCTTTAGGGTAATACCTAGAAGTAAGATTGCTGAGTCAAAATGTAAGTGCATATGTAGTTTTATTAAATATTACCAAATTTCTCTCCAGAAGGGATATTACAATTTTATTTTCCATGAGCAATGTATAAGTGTCTATTTCCCTACAGCCTTGCCTACAGAATATGTTGCCTTGCTATTTAACTTTGCCAGTCTGGCAGATGAGAAGTGATATCTTAGCATTGTTTCTCTTTCAATTTCTCTAATTTTAGTGAGATTGAGCATTTTCATGTTTGAGCATCATTTTCAAATATTTTTCGTGAAGTTTCTGTTCACTCCTTAATTATCTTTTAAAGAGACTAGTTAATAAATGACAGAATGCCTTTCATATTTATTCACTTATTTACAATTTCTAGAACTTTTCTACTTTCTATGGATCCAAGTTTCCATCTGGTCGCATTTTCATTCAACTTGAAAAGCTACCTTTAATATTTCCCTTAGCATAGGTCTGCTGGCAACACGTTTTCTCAGCTTTTGTTTTTCTAAAGAAGTCTTTACCTTGCCTTTATTTTTTTTACAGATATTTTTGCTAGATATAGAAATCAAGGTTTCTGCTTATTTTCTTCCAGTACTCTATGTTGCTCTGTTGTCTCTGGCTTATACCTTCTTTGAGACGTCTGTAGTCATTCTGATCTTGTTCCCCTGCCTTCCCCAGTCAGTAGTGTTGATACTTGAGCACTCAGAGATGCTAGGGGAAAAGTGCTCATGTGGGTTCAGTCCTGTATTATGTATCACCTTTGATTTTTTAATCTGTCGCTTATCTTATCATCCTGCTATTTTCATAGGAATGGCAATGGCCTCAGGTCTTTCCTCCCATAGGAAAAGTTTCTTACGTACTGGAATTTTAGTCATCCAAGTTTCTTTGTGTACTCAATTTTGTGCCGAGTTGAGAGAGAGAGAGAGAGAGAGAGAGAGAGAGAGAGAGAGAGAGACTATGATTTTGTAGATTCTCCAGTTTGTTAGTTTGAGAACAATGATTTCTTGGGAACTGAATCTAATAAAGCAGAAGTCCATGGCTTCCAATGAGAATGTTTGTAGTTATTCCATTTAGCTTAATTGTACACACAGTAAAAGTTTGCTTATTGTACAGCACTCATTAGAGCTCCTATTAAGATATGATCACCCTTTATTTTATTATAGGAAGTATGAATTTTAACAAGGAAATGTGAAGTGTAACTGTTAAATCTAGAAATAATTTAATCTATAGTCTACTGGTAATCAAACAGTGATTAACTTTTGCTTTCAAAGCTTAGTATTGTCAACAGGATTCAAACAATATCATGGTTAAAGGTACTGTATTAAATATTAATGAAATATTTGAAGATTGCAGTGCTCTATAACATATGAGAAATTGAAATTTTGCTTTTCTTTTGAATTTCTGTTGAGCTGACGCTCCTCTTGCACAGACATCGAGCAGTGCTTAAATGCAGGTCTTTGCTAGAAAATGGAATTTTAAGGAATAGGGCAGATTTCCAGTTTGCATCACTACCTTTTCTCTCTTAAATTGTATGTCAAACCAGAGATTTCATCCATTTTACCACTAAAATCATGTCACCTCCACAAAAGTTTTAATGGTTAAAAAAAGTTTAAACCGTGCTTTCAACCTTTGTTAGAGAATGTATTTATCTACATTATTTTACTATGTTGGATTCAAGATGCAATCATTTGCATGAACGGGTTAAATATTTCATTTTCAGGAGTGAGTAATATCTCTAACAATTCTTTCATTTTTGAAAGAATAGCAATTTAAGAGAAATTATGTTATTTTTCATTTGAATAAATGTCAGCTTTCAGGAAGTAAAATAAAATGCCTTTACATTTAATTGTATCATAACTGCTTTTGAAATAGCTAGATATTTTTATTGTTTCAAAAAATGTCAGTGAGCTATAGAATCAGTATTCTTTCTATTATGCCTTTCAAGGTTGGCATCTTAAATTTATTAGTTTTATTTAGGGAATGATAATTTAACAGTATATGGCTATTCATAGCTAGTTTGGAGAAGTATCTGACTATTCTATCTCTTGGTGTTTATAAGCCATATTAAATATTTTTATGCTTGGGTATTATTTGTATGAGGTAAGAACATTTCCTTCAAGGCATACTTTTCCCATGCTTATTTTCTATCTATTGCTTGAAATGCAATGGAGTGAAGTATATAAAGGAGAAAGTTGCATCTATTTCTCTCCTTTCCCCTATTGCTATCTTTGCCCACAGAAAAGGAGTAGCCATCAACCAGGAGCTCTTAGGTTTTTGGAGGAAGTCCTGTGTGTGTGTATGGCAGGGGTGGGATGAGGTGTGCTGCATGACGAACTATCTCTTCTCTCTCCTCCTTTACTAAATCTTCTCCTCCATGAAGGATTGACCTGAGTTCTTTATCATCATTTCAATATCAGTATTATTGGATGGCAGGGCAGAGTGGGAGAGAGAAGGTAGAGGTAAAGCAAAGGTAAAAAGTGTCCTGTGCCTTGAGAGTGTTGAAGCTTTATTCTGGCCGAGGCCAGGTGGGAAGGGAGATGTAGTTCGTGTGACTTTCATCTTCTATCACCTGTTGGGTGGCTCTAGACCTGCACTAGCCTTTTTCCACTAGGGCGCGTGGAAGACAAAATGCTTTCAGTTTTGCTTAGGGCGTTATCATCTATCTCATCATCTTTACAATTTGCTCTTCATAAAATTCTAAGATAAGTAGAATCCAGACTGTTAATTCAACTTTACCTGCAAGGTAACTAATCTAAGAGGATAATTAACAAAATTTATACCGTCTGCAAATGACAAAAGCAGGTGCAAACCCAGGGTGAAGTCCAAATTTTTAAAAAACTAGGTAATTCTTTCTTTCCCTCTTAGAAACAGAAATTCACTTATCTGGGTGATTGCAGGTTTGAACTTCTAGGGGAGCTTGGTACTTGAATGATACCTATGTTCACTATTCTAACTTCAGATATAATCACAAGCCTCAGGTCTCCTATACTTCTGACTGACCAGCTAAATATTGGGATCCACTGATCCCCTCCTCAAGTTCAATAATTAGTAGACTAGCTGACAGACTCAGGAAAAGTTTACTCACTGTTATTGGTTTATTATAAAAGTTGCAACGCAGAAACAGCTTAGTGGAAGAGATGCAGAGGGCAAGATATGGGAAGGGGCATGGCGCTTCCATACTTTCACTGAGTGAGCCATCCTCCCAGCTTTGATATGTTCACCAACCCAGAAGCTCCGTGTACCCCTTTTGTTTAGGTTTCTATGGTGGTTTCATTACAGAGGCATGATTGATTAAATTATTAGCCATTGGTTTTTAATTCAGTCTCCAGCCTCTCTTCCTTTTTCATAGGGAATTTATCTTTTGTTAATGTTTATATTATAAAATAATGTACCCAGGGTCTTTGTAGCATATGAAAAAATGACATCTTAAAAAAAGACCATGTAAAACAGACCAAAATATCATGTTAAGTAGTCAAAGAAAAAAGTTTGATTATGATGTCATCTTTAAAAAATGATGACAGCTTAGTATGACCAAGAATGGGTCAAGGCTTCATTTTGATTGGTATAATTTTTCAGACAAAAGAATATGAAAATAGATCATCTTCTACAGTTCATGTTTGACTGTATATTGCAATCATAAAAGGAGTCATTTGTCTTGAAAATCAATTGTCCTAAATGTCTCTTTAAATCCTTTTTTAGTCATCATTTTTGCTTCTTCCTATCATTCTTTGCTTTTTCTCTAGTCTAATTTTGCCAGACATTAATTTATCAAAGACTTTGTATATGTTTTAAGCAACTTTGATTTCTGCTTGCAAATGATATGCATAGTATTATCAGAAGTACCCAAATCAAAGAAAGCCCCGTGCTCACAGAAATCACTAGATACTAGAATCACTTGGGGATTGGTGTAAGGTTCATTAGTGAATGTTTTCAGAGTAGAAGGACTTTTACTTCTGTATGCAACCTCAGAACATAAGAAATCAAAGAATGAATACTTGCATAAAAAGTTCAAGCTTATGCCTAGATATAGAAATTACCAAGCATACAAGTTCCACTCTTAGAATTTCTTTTAGACATTTTCAGAGCCCTGTGTTCTTAGGCAGAGACACACCCTTCATGTTGGGATAGATTAAATTGATGAATGCTTTTCTAACATGTCAGAGCATTCTGCTTCTCTGCTTAGTTGTAGCTTTGGGAGTATATTCATTATTTTTTTAAAAGCCAATCATTATGTGTTTTATAAAAAGTAGAGAAATATAGGAGAGAGAAAAGTTTAGAAAAGTAACTATGAATTCAAGTAGAAAATCCTAATATATAAAAACTCAGGGTCCGTAATGTCCAAAACGACCGAAGGCTCAACCAACCGGAAGTCAGTCCTGCAGGCAGTGCTGGGTTGCTGTGGTGACTCAGCACTAACTGCGGATCAGGCCTGGAGAGAGAAGCAGGGGCTGATCTGTAGCCTCCGTGGCAGCTGTTGATCAGCCCTTGCCTCTCTCTTTCTCTCCAGGCCTGGCCAGCAGCTGTGCCTCTCTTTCTCTCTGGGCCTCCTTGGGGGCGGCTGATCAGCCCCACCTCTCTGATCAGGCCCAGAGATAGGCCCGGAGCTGCTGACTGGCATAGAAACTGACCAATCAGAACCTAATCTGGGTGAACTGCGAAGGCAGAACCTAAGGTGAGAGCTGAGGAGGGGTTTTAAGGGCAACAGCTGTTTGGTGTAAGGTGTAAGAAAGCGGTTCAATTTTTTAATGACCGGTTTGGCAGTATAGTGCCTATGGCTGACTATCAGTTCAGATATAGGGATTATGTATTTTTGTCTGCCGAGAGCATCTCCTCCTGCTGAAAAAGGCTTTTCCACCCTATTTAAGCAATCCTATCTTATATAATCTATCTATACCACTAAAAGGGTAATATGCCAATTAGACCGGGTCGACTGGCCATCTTCCGGACATCCGACTTCCTTCCTTCTCTCCCCTCCTCTCCGCTCCCTCCTCTCCCACTCCCCTCCCCCACCCTCCCTCTCCCCTCTTTAGCATTCCAGGACAGTGAGCTTGGATGTGGCATATGCTTTGTGTACATTGCCACAAGGTTCAATGTGGTCATTTTCTTCCCAATCCCTGCATACACTTTAATAAAACAATGACTTGTTTCTGACCTACAAAACAAACAATCCCCAAACCAAACAACCAAAGAAGAACAAAACAAAACAAAGCCCCAAAGCAATCAACAAGAAAGCAAACAAAAACAAACTGAAAATCCTTGAATGAAGTGAATGATTGGATTTCACAGATGATTGAACGTATGGAATAGAAACAGGCGATGGGACCGGAATCTGCAGAATGAACACAAGGGGCATACCCTCAGGAAACCAGAGGAACACGTTTTCTGAGGGGAGTGGAACTGAGGAGCTGGCTACAGATTTCAGTTCCCAGGCAGAAAAAGAAACAGGAAAACTGTAAATGGCTGACAAAAACTGAAGTCAGACAGCTCAAGGCTTCTTGAGATCAGGTTCCTGTCAGTGTCATTCGCAGTGGTTTCCTGTTGAGGTTCTGGGAAAGAGAAGGTGCATGCCAGGCTTTCTGGGGACTGCGTGGGTGGGGAGGAATCAGTGCTGTAGACCTCGGGTACACAGACAACTTCTCTAATGAGTGCTTTCCAATACCAAGTTCGCCTGACACTGAAGATGTATACAAAGAGCAGGTAAATTATTTTGGCATGTGGTTCTAGCATTATTTCATCTGTCTTGTCACATGATGAGGCTAGTTGCCTTTGTCCCAGTGCTTTGCAGCAGATGCAGTATCTTTACCTTTGAGACATTAAAAGATCTATCTCACTTTAAGTATATTAAAAGCAACTCTCACCACACAATTTAAGATTTTTTAAATCAGCCTTTGGTTGGATCTCATTGCTTAAGGTTTTCTGGAGGTCAAAAGAATGGTTAACTGTGTAAGTTGATTGCAAAGAAAGTTCCTTTCATTTGGAATGCAGGGTGTGGGAGAGTGTTCCTGTCAATTGCTGTGTTTTCAAACTTAAATGGGAGTTAAGATTCAGAATCAGTTTTGGTGGACTTCTGGGAAGAGTCTGAAAATAGGTCATTGATGAAGGTAAATTTGCCTTAGATACTTTACCAGTAAAGCCTTGTGATATTTGGAAGATACTAGTAATTATTTGGGGGCTAATAAAAGTCTTAATGCTTTTTTTTTTTTTTCACAAGACAATTCATAGAAAACTTTTGCTATTCATTTTTTTCCTGAAACGTTTTAATAATATGCTTTCCTTAAGATAGAGTTTATGCAATATTAATGTCTAATTTATTTGATGAAATGCCCACATTTGAAAAAGAATTCTTAAGTGCTTACTATTTTGAAGTCACCGAATTAGATGCTATCTTTAATTTCTTTCTCAAAATTTCCATTTTGAAATTTCCACTATTAAATATTTTGGTGTATGACTAGTGTCATTTATTTTCTCTCATGAGAAATCTGACACCAAATCTTGATTTTTGAGGAGTTACGTTTCATATCTGTGTGTCCACACAGAATTTTGTTTGATTATTGCATGTACCCAATAAATATTCTCCATCCATAGATCTTCCACACGTAGAGTACTTGCAAGAATATTTTGGTAAATGACGGACTCCATGGAAAACATGGATTTTAATTAAAAATACTAAACAGATAAAAGTATATATTTAATAAATTTTTTAAAATATATTTTATTGATTTTTTACAGAGAGGAAGGGGGAAGGAGAGTCAGAAACATCGATGAAAGAGAAACATCAATCAGCCACCTCCTGCACACCCCCTAACTGGGGATGTGCCTGCAACCAAGGTACATGCCCCTGACTAGAATCGAACTTGGGACCCCTCAGTCTGCAGGCGGATGCTCTATCCACTGAGCCAAACCAGTCAGGGCTATATTTAATAAATTTTTGACTGATTACCAGTGCATTAAGAAGTAGAGCATCAAGAATGGGGATATCACCACATTTTTGTTTGTTTTTACTTAAATTTATATCAAAAGAGTGAAAATATCATAGTTCACAGTTTCTAATAGTGTGGGTATATTTTCAACATTTAAGAACTACTAGTTGAAACATAGCATGTGGATAATATCTCTAGAATTACATTTCTGGACTTAATTTTAAAATAAATATCAGAGGCCTCATTTGATCTCACAGAGAACAGTAAACAGAAATTTTACTTTCCCCCCAAGGCCTTTCTCATGATTAAACAGGAATTGTCTATCTAGAGCTTCTGAAATGACATCCAATTACGGTACCTGTTAACTCATCATGAAAATAACAGAGGAGAGTTGAGCATGTAGGTTAGACATTACCTAAGATTGTTGCAAAGGCTTCTAAGATATTCATTTCCAAAGCAGATAACAAACTCTGATAATCACTTACATCACTGTTCTAGGTTAAATTCCTTCAGTATTTTGCAGTTATTAGATTTTAAGTAAATATAAATATATAGAATTTTACTTGGACAAACCCTGTTAGGCAATATAATGAATAGGCTATTCTTCCTTCTCTGTAACATTTTGATGCCAACAAACATCTACACTAATAAAAGAAAGATGCAAATTGACTGTACCTTCGCAATGCCCACCAGCCAATCAGGAGTGAGTATGCAAATTAACCCAACAAAGATGGAAGGTTAATTTGCATACACAGGTGCCTAGCAGCCAGGGGCAGGATGCTTGAGTCATCGCCATGGCACCGCCCCAGCTGCTCTGGGCCTCTGGGCAGCATGGGAAGGCGGAAAGGCGGCTCCGGGCCGGAGCAAAGGCAGTGCCGGCAGCCAGGGGAAGGAAGGCCCATTCTTGCACAAATCTCCATGCATCAGGCCTCTAGTTTTATTAAAATAGAATAGGTATTCATTATTACTCTGTGTCTTACGTTTATGTTGTTAAAAATGAATCATTCATTTTTTATATATTTAAAGCATTTCAATAATTCTTAGGAGAGTTACATTCTAGTTAAGGTACAAATAATTATATTCTAATATGAGTCCAATCATTTGGGGGAAGTCCTCTCTGCAAGTTAAGATTGAGCATGAGCATTGTTTCTAAGGCCTTAATTAGAAAAGTATTATTTGAACCCTTCCTATATATACCTTGCATGCAAATCTATTTTCTAGGAATTCAAAGGAGTTTTTAAAAATGTTTGTAAAAGCACATTTGTAAAATTTTGAAAAATATTTATATCTGAGTCTGAATTTGTAAATTCTGTTTTCTTTGAACCTCCTGCATGAGCTTGTAACTCAGCATTTGATGGCCTGCTCTGGAGGAGGTGGGTCAGGTGGAGTGAATCTTTGAATGCTGGGCATCACTTCCTGCTTTTAGCCCACATCTTAAAAAGAATCTTTCAAACATCACTGTTTTGTTTTCTTATGTTTGCAAATCAGAAATAGCATCAAACAGGCTAAATAACAAACAAGATTTTTGAAACATTTAGCAATGATTTCTAAATAGAACTGCCAAATTCACAGATTAAAGAATAGTGGCCATGCTTTCCTCTTTCATTATTTGATCAGTGTATCCAAATATATTATTCAGTACTCTCAGTTGTAAAGTCCTGAGACATCTTTTCAGTTGTTAATATTTTCCTGCATTTCTAAATCTATGAATAATGAACAAAGTGTGTACACACAATTCCTTTAAAATAAATAAAGTATTAGAGACTGGAGTTTTAGAGACTCTAGGAATTTTCAAGTAATGGAGAACTTTGAAAAGAGCACTTTAGAAGTTAAATCTTGGGCTCAGTTTGTAGTGAGGGAACTATAAGCTTTACAGTAAAGATACAAACATGGAAAACAAAACAGTCATTACATGAAGGACTGAAAACAGTCCACTAAGTGATACCTTTTTCTTGAATTGAGTAACTCACTATTCATAAGAGATATATTTTTCTCCATGCCCATGACCTTCATACATATTAGTATATCCTGCTTTTTAGCCATAGCTGTGAACTCTATTATAATTAACTCCTTTTATGTATGTGTGAAATCAGTCAGGTCTAAAATGCACTCCAGGCCTCTGGGTCCTTGTCTCTCTCCTCTGGAATTACTGAGGGACTATGAACTATTGTTCCATGAAGGAATTATATAAAGGTCAACTTATTAACATGTGTTTGCATATATCTTATTATTTGAAAGTCTTAATGTTAACCAGTCACTTCAAGTTTTATAGGATGTAATCTGGTATATGTAAATAAAACTAAGAATTCTTGAAACAAAATAATAAAAAGTAGCATATTATAATCAAAGAGCAGATGTTTTGGGTTATCAAGCTGAATATTTATGGTCTTGCTTAAAGCCATCACTGAAACTGACAACTTATCACTAATTATTTTACTAAAGAGAGGAATTTCATTAGCAAGATGTTAACATTTTTGCTATGCAAACAAACAAATAAATAGATTTTTACACTAAGAAAAAAGAAAAAAATATCTGGTATAAGACTGAGATAGAAAAATTCAATAAATATATTTAAGTTTCTGATTAGTAGTGACTAGTGACCCATAACAACTAGCTTAAGCATTTCTTAATTAGATTGTGCTAAGTACTTTAATTTACCTGAAAGTGGAAAAATTACTCTCAATTTAGTTCTTGTTAATTTAAATTCTCAATCAAAGTAACCTTAGTGATAACATTTGATATGTATAAGTTGTTTAATGAACATCTTATTTGTTAGTTAGTCTTGGAAGTGTTTCCAGTTTATTCTGCCTCTTTTGTATAAGAGTTCAGAAAGCAACTTGAGAATTTACTTTCTGTTAGATAAGCATATCACTTTTGCTCTTAAAAAATGAGGCAGATGGGGTATTATTATTCATTATGTTTCTCTTATATTAGATATGTAACTTCAGAATTTAGTAGAGCCATAAAGAATGTCACTTAAGTGAAACTTGAATCCCATATACAACACCCTTATCATGTTATTCTGTCTGTGCTGGAGTATTCCAGTAACACGTTAGTCTCATCCATCTTTAGAGAGTTGTGTCATTCACAAGTTCACCCACTTAACAAAGTTTTAATTGAGTGCCTACTATATGACACATATACTCCTAAGAAATGGAGATACACAATAAACCAAACAATCCCTGTCCATGTGGCATGTATAGACTGCTTTTTATATTATATCAAACTCTAACTATAACATCCATCCTTTGTTATCAATTTTTATCATAGCCACCTCTACTCCTATCACCTGAACTCTTAGTCAGGTCTTCTTTTGTTAATTGATCTATAAATTAATAATCTTTACATCAAATCTGATTAAAAAAGTCTTAAAGGTAAAAATTTGAATTACCACTTTATAGGTTACCTGTAAACCATACCAGCTAAAACATGCATGATTCTAAATTATTAAAACAGATACACTGGCCCTTGCTGGCATGACTCAGTACTTAGAGCATCAGCCTGTGCACTGGAGGGTCTCAGGTTCCATTCCCAGTCAT
This sequence comes from Plecotus auritus, assembly GCF_963455305.1. Taxonomy (NCBI): domain Eukaryota; kingdom Metazoa; phylum Chordata; class Mammalia; order Chiroptera; family Vespertilionidae; genus Plecotus; species Plecotus auritus. The sequence goes on along the minus strand of NC_137772.1, from coordinate 64,927,532 downwards.
GAACATGTACCTGGGCTGCACCCCCAGTCCGGACATATGCAGGAGGCAATCAATCGATGTGTCTCTCTCTCTCTCTCTCTCTCTCTCTCTCTCTCTCTCTCTCTCTCTCTCTCTCTTTCTCTCTCCCGCCTCCCTTCCACTCTCTCTGAAAAGCAATGGAAAAAATATCCTCACACCTCAGGTGGGGATAAAAAAATAAAAAGCATACCAACAAAACCCAGATGCACTGAATGTTTTACCATTTTCTTTCCCTTGGTCCATGTTTCTGAGCTTGTTTCATTAAAGTTCAGTGAGTAAAACTGATTGACAAGTAAAGCAATGTAAATGAATATGTCTGAATCCATAATTGGGTAGTCCCTTTAGAAGGGAATTGATGGCTATGCAAATACAATAACTAAATAAATACTTATTCATGTATTGCAAATCACCTACAAAAAAAAAACCCCATTATTTTGCCCTTAGAAATATTTTATTATTGCTTTATAGATAGTCACCAAACTTATTTTTTTAAAGGACATAAAACAGACATTAATTATTTACAGGTTATATATGAGAAAGAATTCAGCATATAATCTCCTGCACCAGAAGACCAATTATTCTTTGAACCAAACCTTCCACCACTCGTAATGGAATGCCAGCCATATTTCCTTAATTGGCTCATGAATATGTTAAAGGATTAGAGTTATGATCCTTTGCATATTTATTAATTCTATGCTTTAATACTTACCTAGAAAGACGAACTTTAACAAAGAAAAATTATATTGACTCAACTTTTTAATTTACAAAAAACATATTTTCTATCTCACTTTACTATCTTAATAGTATACACAGAATAATTGATGATTTTGTCACTTTAAAAATGGTAGATGGATAATTTCTAGATGTGTTCTTTTTTACATTAATGCAAAAATCTCCTTTTCAAAACTTCTAAATGTTACTTCCACCTTGTAGAATAGATCCAGGTGCTATAACTGCCATCATACAAAATATTCTCCGTCATTGTTTTCATTATAAATGAAAGCATCCATTTTATTAATATAATCCTCTATCAACACTCTGGTGCCAGTTGACAACACTGGCAAAAGGGATAATCTGAATAGGAGGATAAGAATGTTGTCTGAAATCTCTATATTTCTGTTACAATGACCATCTTTTGGTCACATACAACATCCATACATTCACCTCCTCTGCCCCCAGGAAGAGCCAGAATAAGTGTGGAAGCATTTCTTATCCTGGAATAGGACAGGCACAAATCATGAGGACAATTTTGTAATGATAGAAAGAAAAGCAGAAAGGAGGGAAAAGTTCCAATGCATGACTAGATCTGAGTAGGGAATTGAGTCAACCAAAGAATGCTTTGTTCTGTGATTGTTCTTCACTCCCAAGAACAATCACCAAGTCCCACTGTCAGAATAAAGTACTGCTTCCTGAGGCACAGTATTACCCAGTCTGAATTGATGAGCAATTATCTGTTTGTATTTCAGGATCCCATTTTCCCCTCCTAGTGAGATATAGAGATCACCTCTTACCACGGTGCACTAGCACAATGCTTCTCAACCTTTATTCCAGTCATGGGTATTCTTAAAAATCAAGGATATAAACTCTCTTCTTAGAAAAATTTGTGTATGGCATGCACACACACACACACACACACACACACACTTTTTTGTAGACAATTTAAAGGGGTTCACGCACTTCCTGACACCCAGCTATGATTCTCCCTGGAGCCATGGATTCCAGGTTAAGAATCTCCTTCACTAGACAAGAAGGAAGTAGCTTTCATACTCTAAATGTCAGATATTATAATAAACAATTTCTTTGTACTACATTATGTAATCCTTACAGTAACCCTGTGAGTTAGTTTTATTGTCTCCATTTTTAAAAAGAGCTGGTGAGGATCAGACTTTCCCATGGTTAAGCATCTGAAAACCTCAGAATCCTGAGGAGTCTGTTCATAGGTACTTATTGTTGCATTGGCTCACTCTCCCTTTCTTATTTTCTACCCTGTGTAGCTAATAATCCAAACTATGTTCAGTACAGGTTCCTGGTTCTTAGCTCCTTAGCGTGTTATTTAGCTTTCCCTTAGTCTTACCCAGGCCAATATTTACTCGTCTTATTCTTCCCTCTGGGAGCTCCCATTATGTTTCATGACAGGCCCTCTGAGCCGTGCTATCTCTGCTTTCACCAGCTGCCCAGAACTGAATTTTCTCACATAAAACCTCCTTACCCTCATCTACCCTCCCCTTACCAATAACCCCTCTAGGTTTAGTCCAACATCTGTTCCTAAACCAATACTAATTGAGGAAGGAAGTAGACCTTGGTATAATGAGTCTTAGAATTAAATTACTTTAACAAGATCCACCAACAGCCTGAGACAGCTGGGCCCCCAAGTATCCATGTCTGCCATCCAGATAAGGAACCCAGTGTGTTTAGTATATTGTGCCTCTGTAGTTCCCATTTCATGGTATGCCCCATTGACAGCACGTGAGGACTTTTACTATCTTGGAAATTAAATAAAAAAGAATCCCCCTTGAGAGTTAAAATGTTAGGTAATAAACCAAGGCAGAGATAAGCAAAGTGATGGGGAAGGTAAAGAATGGCTAACAGGATTTGACTGCAACTTGTTTGTCCATATACATTTATTTAAATAAAGACTGTGACCATCAAAATAAGAATTGGCCAGCCATAAAAATATAGAAAGAAAAGAGTTGCAGGAGATAAATTTTGAAAATGCCAATCCAAGAATAGTCGAGGGAGTATATGCTCCTAAATACCCCCTTGGAGTTCAAATGCTTCCTTCACAGGAAAGGTATCCCTCTTATTAAGAAAGATGCAAGGAATTGTGGGAAATAAACACAGCGTGTTCTGCATCCATTCACAAGAATATTTTTAGGGTGAAGTGGATGTGTTATATGTTATCTTAGCCTAATGGCATTAAACCATTTATATATCAAATCATCCCTGTACTGATTCCATGCTTACCTTGTTATCATCTAGTTATGATTTGATTTTCCTTTTAGTTCTTTCTATGGGCAAAATTTAATTGCTCATATAGACAATAAATATCATGGGTGTCTATGACAGTAATTTTTAAAGATGACTTAATAAAGTGGTCTTTGAATATTATTTGATTTCTCTTAAAGCCAGACTGCAGCTGAACACTTGCTGATGCAAGTGGTCTGCTCGGCATGGCAGTTAGATTTCCTATTAAAATTAGCAAGTCAAGATCTACATGTTCTCTTTAGTCTTGTGTACATTTTATTTGGGGTCTTTCAGTTTTCCACCACCTATTTTATGGCCTCCATCAAGAAGGGGAAATGGAACGTTTATTACAGAGGCCAGATTCTCTGAAGTGACTTACCTAATTGAACTCCAGGGAGGTCTCACCCAGCACCAGGTAGCCTTCCCTTTATGGCATAGCAACTAATTTTATCCTTCTGAGTAGATTTTTACAGTGTCTGCTGTAAGACTGGACAGCATTTCCCTGTGTTCCCCACACTTTAGTCAGTCTAGTTTCTTGCCTTATTATGTACCCAGTCCCGTACTTGCCATGAACTCTAGCCATTTGGATGGTATCCAGATGCCTAGGAACAAAGCTTCAGCTTCACTGTGAACTGATGATAAACGTGCTGAGTGCCAGTCCCTGTCCCCTTGGACGCTTGGCTGATGGCCTTTAGTATAAAGAAAAAACCTGCAAGTGAGGCTTTCTGGCCACGTAGTGTTTGAGGACCATCTGGATCTGCCCCTCTGGAGTCTAACAGTGTTAGAAAGGTGAGCAGACACTGGTAATTGACCTGCTTTCTGCCTGAAGTTTTTGTCTTTTGAAAATTCCTCACCAAAACCAGAGCCTATGGTTAGATTTGTTTTCCCAACACTTTCTTCTGCTTGGTTTCAGCTTTCTTTACTCTTTCTGATCGTCATATTATAGAGGATTTTAAATACCAGTTTGAGAAATAGGTACAGAGTTGGGCAAAAGTAGGTTTACAGTTGTTTATATGGAAAAAAAGACATACAGGTTATGATTATTACAATAGCATTATTAACTCAACAGAATGACACCATGGCACAGTAAACCCACTTTTGCCCACCTCTATATATGCTTATTACAGAAGGGGAGGCTGGTCATTCAAAACAGCAGAGAGTGAAAAATAAATTGAAAAGAAAGGACATTTATAGATGGGGACCAGATAGTCTTAAACAGGGGTCTGACTCCTATTTTTCTGTGTAAATAAAGTTTAATTGGAACATAGCCCTGCTCTTTCATTCATGTATTTTCTATGGCAACTTTTGCTCTACCACAGAATTGAGTAGGTGTGAGAACACATAGTATGCAAACCTTAAAATATTTATTATCTGGCCCTTTACAGAAAAAGTTTGCCAACCCCTGGTCTACATGATAATTACAGAGACCTGGACTAAATTAAAGGGTTAACAATAAGAATAAAAGAGGTAGTTGTGAGCAACAGTGAAGAATTTTTATGTCAAGTTCCTGATAAATTCCTAAGAGGTTTTTATTTCACAGTCTACCTGTTCAACTTTTGAGTAGTTTTGCAAATGTGACCTACAGGTACCCCTCCTTCTTCATTAGATGAAAGTGAGAGAGAGAGAGAGAGAGAGAGAGAGAGAGAGAGAGAGAGAGAGAGAGAGAGAGAGAGAAGGAGGGAGGGAGGAAGGAAGGAAGGAAGGAAGGAAGGCAGGAAGGAAGGAAGGAAGGAAGGAAAAAATGAGCATATACTGATGTTCTAAATTGTTGAAAAATAACATATTATCTTTGAAGCAATGGCCATTTTTCATCTGAAACTTTATGTTTTGGGGAAAAAACATGATACCCAATAAACTCAATGACAGGTAAAGTGGAATAATTCAAAAAGGTGAAGATAAAAGAAATATGTTAATGTGTTAATGTGTTAGCTGAAGAACAGCTTCAAGCAAAGTGAAAAGAGTATAGAATTCTGAAAAATAAGAGCAATGGACATATCTGAATTTTCAAGAGCAGAACAAAAAGCTTTCTAGAAAGATGGATAAAGAGATAAATGAGCAGGTGCATAGATAGGTAGAATTCTATTATGTGAACTGAAGTTCTTCTATGCAGTACAATCTATTTCCCCTTTGGCTCTGACCTTTCCCCTATTTATTCATTATCATGCAATGTCTCAGGGGAGAGATCACATTGAATATAGAGCACAAAATGTCAATACTTTGATTTCTGAGTTCCAAAATAGACTCTTGAGACTCATAGCAGAGACATATTCTTGAAAGCCTGGACATTTGACCTGTAAGAGTCAGAATATTGTAAAAGACTAAGCCCAGAAGACATCTAATTGCTTCTATAACAAATAGTTTGGATATACAATAGGAGTATATCCCTGGACATTAGTAAAGGTTGTCCAAGCTAGGGGAGAAAGGGTAACTGGAGAGTATTTGCCTTTATTTTAGAAGCTTGTGTTGAAAAAGCATTACATCCTAAGATAATCTAGAACTGAGCTGCAAATGGGGAGAGTTCTAGACTCTCTAACTGTGGACAGGGTGTATGATACAAAATGTACCTCTATCTTGTTTCTGAGAGTGACTGGGGAGCTGGTAAGCCTTGTAGAGAAGCTCTGATGATTGAGTAGCACTAGCCACAGAAGTTACCTAGGCAGATGGGTTTCAGGTAGCTCCACAGAGTTTTCAGAGAGTAGACAATTGTTTTCCATACCCTTTAAATAGGCGGTGGATAGCTAGAGAATCAAAAGTCCTTGTGGTTAGAAAGAGAAGGATGTAGAAAACATGGCCTAATGAAGGGAGACTAGATAGCATGTAGGATATCTCATTAAAGATCAACAACAATAAATGCAAACAAGCAAATCCTATATAATAAAAGCCTAATATGCAAATTGTCCCCTCTGACGGTCATTCGACCAGGAGTTTGACTGGGAGACCGGGAGTTCGATCGCTCCCTATGACCTGTGCTGACCACTGGGGGTTGGTGGCCAACTTCCTGCAGTGCCTGGGCAGGGAGCTGCGACCTCTCACCAGCTACCTGGGGGTGGGGGTGATGGGGACAGAGGTGCGGTGAGAATACGGGGTGTCCACCGAGCTTGCTCTCCACCTGCTACCCTCCCCTGGGACACCAGGGCTCATGCGCCAGGAAAGCCCCCATGCTCAGGTGCCAGGCACCTGTAGGGAACCTGCCCTGCACCTGCACAGCCTCTTCTGAGTGAGCCGGGTGGTAGCTGCTGGGACCGCAGGGGCCCGTCAGGCTCCCCGGGTTTTCACACAGGAGCCAGTTTGCAAGGCCGGCCAGGAGAGAGCGCGCTGCCTGCCGGGCTTCCATACAGCACCACTGGGCAGCCCAGAGGCCCACGTTGTGCCCCAGCCCACGGCATCTGGCCACACTCACCACATCTCCACATGTGGACTCGGGTGCCGTGACTCAGGCGGAGGGGGGCACGTGGGGACCCAGAGGCCCAGGTGCTGCCCAGGGCCCAGAGGTCAGCTGGAACCTGCCCTTCCATGCCAGCTGCTCACGCTTCAATCGCTGGCCAGGCCTACGAACCGCACCCATGCACGAATTTCATGCACCAGGCCTCTGGTGTAGTATAAATAGATGAGATGGGAGAAGATCCATATCCCCCCTCCATTTTGATAATGCCTGAACTGAACCAAAACTAAGATACAATCCTATATAATAAAACCCTAATATGCAAATCGACTGAACAGTGACATGCACTGACCACCAGGGGGTAGACGCTCAATGCAGGAGCTGCTCCCTGATGGTCAGTGCACTCCCAAAGGGGGAGCGCTGCTCAGCCAGAAGCCGGGCTCATGGCTGGCGAGCACAGTGGCAATGGAAGGAACCTCTCCTACCTCCACTGCAGGCGGGTGGTAAGGAGTAAGGGGTTTTGGATTGTGAGAACCCTGGACTGCGAGAGGGATGTCAGGCCTAAGCTGGCAGGTGGACGTCCCTCGAGGGGTCCTGGACTGTGAGAGTGCACAGGCCAAGCTGAGGGATCCCCCAAAGTGCTCCAATTTCATGCACCAGGCCTCTAGTTCTAGGGATAAAGGAGAGGGAGGAAACCCTAATTGACTGAGAAATTCTAATGTGTCTGAGAAAATACAGCATTGACTAAATACTTTGATTAGAATGAGTTTACATTGAAGTGAATAAAAGGTAGTTCTTGCCAGCAGACAAAATGATTATCTTGAAAAAAGAAATAATATTTTAGTCTGGCCAGTGTTGCTTAGTGGCTAAGTATCAACCTATGAACTAGAAGGTCACAGTTCCATTCCTGGTCAGGGCACATGCCCAGGCTGCAGCTTGGTTCCCAGTAGGGGGCTTGCAGGAGGCAGCTGATCAATGATTCTCATCATTGATATTTCTATCTCTCCTTCTTCCTTCCTCCCTGGAATAAATAAAAATATATTTTAAAAAACAAACAAAAAGAAATAACATTTTAAGACTCTGTAGCAGAGATTTTTATACTTTGAATATTTGTACTCATCATTTATATATCAAGAGAATTTTTAAAAGTGGTTTGTATTTAGGTGGAAGGATTATGACTATTTAAAAATGTATATTGTTATACTTAATACATTTTCCAATAGGAATGTAGTATTTTAATAAATATGAGTAATAATATGTTCCAGGAGCATTGGGTTCTCTTGAAAGCAAAAAAAAAAAAAAAAAGAAGAAAAAAAAAAGTGTGCCGATTGTATAAAGAGAATTTTGGTCATGTCTGTATACATAGAACATGACTCTCATTTAGTGGCTACAATCTGGAAAAGTAACTGTGTCTCACATTCTTTGAGTAGACACACATGAAGGTGTGTCTCCCAGTCAAGCAGGATGATGGGGATATACTGAGAGTGAACATACAGCCCAGCAATCTGGGGGAGGAAAGGTGCTATAAGAAAAGTGGTTGCTCAAAAAGGTGTGTATGGGCGGAGGGGGATGGGGGCAGTATCACACAGTGAGCCTGATAGGTAAATTACACAGGTTTCCCCCAGATGAATCACTTCATTGCTTGTCAAAAATAACTATGAACAAAAGAAAAATCTTGTTGTAACATTTTGCAGAAGACTCATACCTTTGATATTCTCATTAAAAAATGAAAAGAACCTTGAAACTGACTTACAGCTTCCTTTTATGGTTCAATTGGGCACTGATAAAATGCCTTTGTCATATTAATTTTCTAGATTACTGGTGATGATGTGAAAAATTTATTATTAAAATGAGTAAAATCACTTTGAGGATATAAATATTTTTGGATATAAATCTATTTGACATATGGGCTTATGTGAAACTTTATATAGAATACATGGCAGCACATTTTGAATGCTGTTTACTAACATTTGATTTTGCTATTTTTAAGTTGATTTAATAATATATTTATTAGAACAGTTTGGTGACAATCACATGTAACATATATTTTATGATCATTTATTAAAAATCTTAGTCAAGTGCATAGGGGTGGGGATGGGGAAACTAAATATTTTATTTACATATATTTGCAAACATTCTGGGAGGTAAAGAAGTTTATTCCTATTGAATAACAGGAGACCCAAGAAATACATAAATCAGTTATCAAAAAACTAAATGAACAGAAGCTAGAATTGAGATGCATTTCTCCCTTCTACTGAGGTACATATTTCAGGTATAATTATTATCCAAAGGTGTTACATTATGTGGTTGACTTAGGTTAGTTAAACCAAAAAATTTTACACTTTACAGGTCAACAGCAATAAGCAATGGCAATTTATGTCTTTCTTGCCAAAGGAACAAGGAGCTTTAGGAAGAAGCTTGATTGTAATGATAGTTTAAAATCGTTCAGTATTACTAACAAAATTGTCAAAATGGAAAACTAAGACTGTATGTAAGGGAACTTGCATAAAGTTTAGAAATAGCATAAAACTGGAGTTTGTCATTTATTTCTACCTTAACGAATTCATTGCATCCATCTGTTATTAATCAAACTTTTTTTTTTCTTTTCCTTTTCTCCTCCCCCGCAACTCCTATATTCCTAGACTATTAATCTGATTGACTTTGGGTTAAAACTCATTGATAGTGTTTGTATATAAATACAAATACCAGTGACACCCCATTAGAAAAACTCTTTGGAAATGCAAACCATGGATATCAATAGTTTTTATTGAACGTTCCCGGATAATCTTATTTCAAAATGGTAGATGAATTGGGAAGCTTTGCCAGGTTAGCCTCTGAGAACTTAAAAAATTTTGAGACTTACAGGTCATCTTTTTGCATGTAAACAGATCTCACCCCTGCTTTAAAAAAAACAAAACAAAACACCTCAATCTTGGCTTTGTAAAAAAATAATTTATTATATTTGAGTGTTTCCTTTAAAACACAATTCAAATACTATTTCAATGGCATCTACCTTCTCATTCATAAAGTCTTTATGAAATATCTATAATATACTTAAAATAGACAAGAAAGTGTGTTAAGCTCTAGAGATAAAGTATAGCTCAATAGAAAATCAATCCTATGCCTTTGTAATACTTGAAACTGCGGAAGATCAATATTATACAAATGAATTTATCAAACTAATATATAATTAGAAATTAGAGTTTTAATTGAATAAAATTTAAAAGTATGATTTAAGGAATTGACTTAGATTCAGGATCAGTAAGTGATATCAAATTTGAAACCTGAAGGAAAATTATGAATCAGGCTAAGTGGGGACATGCTTTCTCAGAGGAGAAGAGGAGGCTGGAGATGCAGGCAGCACCACGGTGCTGACAAGTTGGATTCTTTTTCCTTGGGAAAGTATTGAAGAACTGTAAATGTGCATTTACAATGTTAAATTCGCATATTTAGTTTAAAACTTCTGGAAGGAAAATATATTGAAGGAAAGTAGGAGAAGATGCAGGGATATAATTCAGAAATTATGGTGAATTGGGACTACAGTCATTGGGGAGATAGAGATGTGAACCTACATATCTATCTCACCAAAAAAATGAACACTGCATGGACAAATACTAATTATCATTATTTGCTTAAACTTATCCTTTTTCATTAATATGTTGCAGTATTTTAGAATGAAATCCATAATCTAAAATATTTGTGGAATACTATTGTTCCTATAACTTTGCAGATCTTATGCCGAATCTATGGAAAGAGGTGAAAAGAAAATGCTGAAGGCATAGTGTTCTAAAGAAGCAGAGTCCAGACTTGCTCCGTTTTGAGGTCAACCAACAGTTTTGTTCCTTAAAACAAACAAACAAAAAACTGGGTGAGTCCCATCCTGCCAGAATTCAGGAAGTCTAATTTTTTTACCAGTTTTTTTTTTTCCCTCGGGGGGTTTTCTGAGTATCCCCAGGGAAAGCTGACATGTTTCTCAAATCTGTGCTGATGGCCATCTGCCACTTGAGCCAACCAAGGGTCTCTAGACCATAGCATGATTTTTGTGCCCTTCATGGCTTGTGGTCTTGAGACTGGATTCTCTCAACAGGTGCGAGTGTCCCACAGCCCGCGTGGTTCAGGGTTCAGGTTCAGGGTTTGGGTTCAGGCTCTGGAGGAGGCCGTGCGCAAATGAAAGAGACAAGACAAGAAATAATAATTTGGAAATTGGGGGCCAGGTGGAAGCCCAAGGAAGGACTCCGCTTTGCTCTGGCCTTGCCATCCCTTTTATTCAGGTTTGGGATACACCCATAGCCCTTAGGCAATTCCAGTAACAGGCAGACTATCTTATCAGTAAGGATTTACATGACTATCTGGTGGGGAAGTTGCTTCAGCTACCATTGTCTCGACTAAACAGTTGGTGCATAGCTCTGACCTTTGCCAGAGCTTTAAGGGTCACCAGCCTTCCAGGATCCCTGTCCACACTTCTCTGATAGTGAAGACAATGGGCAATGGGTGGCTTCTCACAAACAGGCTATAACCTACCCCCCCTAACTTCCCCAACACACACACACACACACACACACACACACACACACACACACACACGCACACGCAGGTTACATTTCCTGACTTCAGGCTTCCCATAGTAATAAGTGACTCTGTAAACCTTAGAAAGATTTTTACGAAGGCTTGGGGATAACAGAAAAAAATTGTAATTCAGGAAGAACAAAGCTGGAAGCTATAAATAGCCCTTCTCAGTCCACATCCATGCCCAGCCAGCAAGGACCATACTTTCTCTCCAGCCTGTGATCTGCAGCCTGGATACCTGCAGGCACAGGATTCTTCTTGCTGCCAAAGTAACTCTCCTTCAGTGATTACTCCCCCACCAGGAGTTCACTCCCTGCCACCAAAGAGAAATGCACATTTCTCAGTGAAAAATACCTGCAGGTAAATAGCTCCATTCCCAGTGAAACGTGGGGTTTGGGGAGCAGATCACCCCCTTGTGGGTTCTTTTATTCTTCGAAGAATACAATTCATGGACTAAAAGGACTTGTTAGTAAAAGGGTGGATATTTATTGGAAGCAAATACAAACTTTCATGTAGGGAGAGGTTCCCAGGGGGTAACCAACTGAGCTTCTTTTTTCTAAGGTTATAAAGACTGTAGTTCTTTGTCTCTTCATGCTCCCTTCTAATTGGACCCCTTCCCCATTTTATGACCCTATGCTTTTCTAATTGGTCACTCTTTATCAGAATATCAGCTTCAAAGTCCAAGACCTAGGTGGTGCCCTCATCTCTCTCTCCCCCTTATCTTGCAACATTCCTCTATCTCCTGTGAAAATATGTTTTCCTCTTTCTGGCATCTGTGGACATTTCTCTATCCTCTGTGAAAGTATGTTTCCTCCTTCCCCACACTCTGTGACTTTTCTTTATCCTCTGTGAATGTATGCCTCTGGTGGCTCCAAGCCCTCATCTATGCATTTCTCCCCCATGGACCCTCTTTATTCCCAAGAATCCCTAAACCTGCTGTTTTATCTCTAGAATTCCTTTTACCAGTGAAATCCCTTTTATTGTTATTTCGCAAGAAGCTTTAGCCTCTTGACCATGGTTTCTGGATTGGCAAAGTGGAATTTGTGCTTTCCATGTCCCAAGGCAAAAAGATCTTAAAGTGATTACTCCCTAAACAAAACAATTTTGGTGTGGTTTCAAGCTTTAGAGATCAAATTGTCAAAAATGCTTGGGTCGGTATTAAACTTTTAGGCTTTGCCGTAACAAAGTACCTCAAACTGGATGCCTCAAAAAACAGAAGTTTATTTTCTCAGAATTCTGAAGACAATAAATAAAATTCTAGAAGTCAGAGATAGAGGTGTTGGCAGGGTTGGCTCCTTCTGAGAGCTGTGACGAGGAATCTGTTCCATTCCTCTTCCTTAGCATCTGGTGGTTTTTGGTCAAACTCTGCCTTCCTTGGCATGTAAAATCAGCAGCCATCTCTTCCCTTCATCTTCACATGGTGTTCTTCCTCAATGCCTCACATCATCATCTTCCCTCTGTCTCTGTGTCCAAATGTTCCTTTTCTTATAAGAACTCCAGTCCTAGTGGATTTGGGGCACACCCTATTCTAGTAAGGGCCTCATCCAGGCTCAACTAATTATATCTGCAACCATCCTACTTTAAAATAAGGTCATATTCTGATGTACAAGGGATAGGACTTTAAAATTATGAATTTTGGGCGGGACACAATTCAACACCTAACAAGTTCTTATCTCAATTGGAACACCTAGGGGAGGAGATATTTTAAATCATGTCACCTTATATAATAATGTGATTAACAAATCACCAGAAACAAAGATTTTAGTGTTCTTGGCCTGGAGGGAAGAGAAACCTGAGGGAAGCTACCTCTCCCCTACCCCAAAGTCAGCAAAGAAGTCAGTGAAGAAGTCCATAGTCATTGGAGTTATCCCAAGTCTAGTCCTTTTTCCCCTTCTAATAAACTCATTGTTTTATTTTGGATTGTGAAAGTATAAGATCATTGTAGAACATGTAGAAAATATAGTTATAGAGAAGAAAAAAAAAGCCATAATGCTATTATCTAAAATAACCAACATTTAAAAATTGAATCATCTTGTTTATTAAAAATTGAAATTATCTGGTATGTATAGTTTTATATCCTGTCTTTTCCACTTAACATTATATTGTGAACATTTAACAATATAATAATACTAGAGGCCCGGTGCACGAAATTCATGCAAGGGGCTCGGCCCTCAAGCCACGGTGGCTTGCCTCAGCCCTTGCAGCCCCAGCTTGGTCTGGAAGGTCATAAAACTTGTGTGTATCTTTAATTATTTCTCTGTGTATATCCCTAGATGTAGAATCACAGGTCACATTTTTTAAACTTTTGATTTTTACTGCAGATATGACCACCCAGATAAGTGATTTATATGTTGCACTGTCAGATTATATTCATTTTGCTGATCCCTTGTCAACATTGGACAGAGAGTAACATAAATTCCAAATTGAGGCGTAAAATATCTCATTGTTTTATTTGCTTATTTTCCTTTTCATAATAATGTTTTTTTTTCTAACATTTACATCTTCATTTTTATAAATTATCTTTTCATATTCTTTGTCCATTTTTCATTCAGAATTATTATTATTTTGTTATTATTGTTAGTAGAGGTCCAGTGCATGAAAATTCTTGCACTGGAAGGGGGTCCTTCAGCCGGCCTGCCCCCTCTCACAGTCTGGGAGCCCTCAGGGGCAGGAGGCGACCTGGCAATCAGGGCAAGGCGATGCCCCATCACACCTCTGCTGCTGCCACTGCCAGTAGCGCAAGCCTCAGCCAGTCCTGGTTACCTGAGCCTCAGGTGGCCCTGGGCGGCTGGGCAGCTGCCATCCAAGGCTTGCCTGCACCTTGGGCCAGCTCTGGGCGGCTGGGCAGCTGCCATCTGAAGCTTGCCTGCACCTCAGGCCAGCTCTGGGCAGCTGGGCAGCTGCCATCCGAGGCTTGCCTGCGCCTTGGGTTGGCCCTGGGCAGCTCGGGGGCTGAAGGGACTGGGGGACTCCGGAGGCAGGCATGCAGAGCCAGGCCCGCCCCCAGTCCCCTCAGCCCCCCAGCCACCCAGGCAGGGGGAGGCTGAGGGAACTGGGCACCGCCATCTTGTGGCTGTGGGCGCTGCCATCTTTGAGGGCGTGGCAGTCAATTAGCATATTCCCTCCTTATTGGCTGTGGGCGCCACCATCTTTGTGACAGCATGAGGGTCAATTAGCACATTCCCTCTTTATTAGATAGGATTATTGTTATTTGCTGATTTCTGAAAGCTATTTTTTTTTCAGTCATATGTGACACAATGTATTTTTTCCCAGGATGTCTTTTACCTTTTAATATTGCTATGGTTTTAGTTTTAAAGTATAAAAACTTAATTTGTATGCTGTTGACTATGTCAGTCCTTCCATTTATGGTTTTTATCTTTGATTTTATTATGCCTTGAAATTTCTTTCTCAACCTAATCCTATGTAATAAAAGCGTAGTATGCAAATTGTCCCCTTGACCGGGAGTTCTTCCAGGATTTTGACCAGGGGGTGGGGCCGGCTGGGGGAAGGAGGGAGTACTCGGCTGGCACCTGGCAGACACTAAGGATGCTGCCAGTGCACTGGGCCTCTAGTCTATATATATAAAAGCCTAATAGGCAAAGTGTCCCCTTGAGAGTTTGCTCGAGAGACCGGGAGTTCAGTCGCTTGCTATGACATGTGCTGACCACCAGGGGGTGGCGCGGAAAGAAGGAAGGCCCCAGCCAGCAGCTGGAAGGCCCCGATTGGCCCTGATGGCCGGCCAAGTCTAGAGACCATACCCATGCATGAATTTCGTGTACCAGGCTTCTAGTAGCGTATAAAAATGTATCTATATTTTCTTCCCATTTTGAGTTTTTATTCTCACACTTAATTTTTTTCTTAGGCTGTCTAGAATTAATTTATGAGTGTGGAGTAAGAAAGGCACTACATTGATTTATACAGTTGCCCCAGCATGTAGTTCTCCTTATCTGAACAATTTTAAATGCCATTTTTGTCATATTCCAAAATCTTAATCTGTCAGAGTTGGTTTTGGGTTCTGCATTCTCTTCCATGGAGTAATCTTCAAAGTCTCTTATTTTGTATCTTATTTTCATATCTTCATATAATATAGATATTTAAAAAAAATATTTCCTTGTTTCTCATAGCATATGTGATCTGAAAGACTAGCTTAGGCTAACTCAGTGGTCGGCAAACTCATTAGTCAACAGAGCCAAATATCAACAGTACAACGATTGAAATTTCTTTTGAGAGCCAAATTTTCTAAACCTAAACTTCTTCTTTTTTTTTTTTAATATATTTTATTGATTTTTTACAGAGAGGAAGGGAGAGGGGTAGAGAGTTAGAAACATCTATGAGAGAGAAACATCGATCAGCTGCCTCCTGCACACCTCCTACTGGAGATGTGCCCGCAACCAAGGTACATGCCCTTGACTGGAATCAAACCTGGGACCTTTCAGTCCGCAGGCTGATGCTCTATCCACTGAGCCAAACTGGTTAGGGCAAAACTTAAACTTCTTCTAACGCCACTTCTTCAAAATATACTTGCCCAGGCCGTGGTATTTTGTGGAAGAGCCACACTCAAGGGCCAAAGAGCCACATGTGGCTCACGAGCCACAGTTTGCCGACAACTGGGCTAACTTCTCTGGTGTTTCCTTATTTCTGGGAAGCCCTGATGCCGAGCTGCCTTTCAGCTTTTGGAAGTGGCAACGAAGGCTGAGGTAATAATGGGAGTGGTCAACCTGGGTGCAGGCAATAAGGCTTCACACTGACTACAAAGAAGCTACAATAAACAAAATAACTGATAAATGTTGATCTGTTTTTTCTAAAATATTAAATTTATCGGGTGATATTGGTTGATACCATTATATGGGTTTCAAGTGTACAATTCTGCAATACATCATCTGTATATTGCATTATGTGTTTATCACCCAAAGTCAAATTCCTTCCCATAACCATATATTTGACCCCCTTTACAATCTTCTATCCCCACCCTCCTTTCCTCTGGTAACCATCTTACTGTTGGCTGTGTCTATGAGTTTTTGTTTGTTTGTTTTGTTTGTTCATTTGTTGCTTTCAGTTTTATATCTTACATATAAATCTTCTAGTGAAATCATATAGTTCTTGACTTTTTCCATCTGACTTACCTTGCATTTTATTACCAGCGAATTTAAACAATGTTAATGATACAATTTTTCTCTCTTAAAAAATATTTTGTTGGTTTAAGGTTTAAATAATTGCCATGCAATTGATGGATTTTAATAACATATGCATGCCTTCAACTTAGTACATTTTAATATTACCCATCATTGAATACATATTACATTCTTTATGGAAGGTAATTCAAAGAACTCCAAATTATACAATTGGCTTCTAACACTTGAAGATTAGATACATGTGCTTGCTTAAAGAATAAATTCATAAAGATTCACAATCATTCGAGCTTGCTTTGGGGAGCAGTTTTCCAACTACTGAGGAACTAGATATCCCTGCCGTTAAACAGTAGGTACAAAATGAACAAGTGATTTTAAAACAGAAGAAACAGAACATGATGAAATTTCTGGCAAAGCTATTTTAGTGGAAATTTTTTGACTGCAGAGAGATTTGAAAGCTGCTGAATCAGTTCTGAAGAATCAATGACATGGGAAGTATTGCAAGTTCTGGAATTTATTGTAAAATGAGATTTTTATAAATATCTGAAGAACTTGTCTGTATAAGATTGTCCCTATATGTATATCTGTTGGTCCATTTGAAAAAGTATTTTAAACTTAAAATTAATATAAATAGGTATAGTTAACTGTAGACAACTATAGATAGTTAAAACTGTACAGTCTATGAATATGAATACATGAAGAGAAAAGTTTTGAAGATGCCATTTACAAATTTGTACAAGTCATGGTCTGTTACTGTTTTTATTCATTACTGTGACAGACCAATATGATGCAGGTTCATGTTTTATTTCCATTTATAAGTATCAATACATTACTTATTTTCAACTTGGTTTTATAATATTTATTTGATTTTAATGAATTTGTTTATTTTTATGGGAACAATTATATGATGATGTTATAAAAGGGAATTTTTAATATCTGTGATTTTTTCCTGATCAATACTGTAATCTATTTCATTTCACAATTATTACTGAAAATATTTGTTGCATAGAAGAAAGTGTATTAAAAGGTGCTTTGCTCCAAGTTTTAAATATGCTTGACACAGCTGGTTCTGGGTAGACCTCTTCTGTGGGGAAAAACCTTCCCCACTGTCAGTGTGTCTGGCCATCATCTCAGAGAGCAGCCTCTCCTGCTTCTGTGTTATTTGCACCTGCCCTGTGGCCTGCCCTCACCTTAGAGGATGTAGAGGTATTCTGCAGTGTCCTTTCTACTAACTTTGCAGGTATGTTAGTTGGCCAACAATATATTTTCTTTCAATCATCCTAAAGTTTCTGGTATACAGGTGGCATTCTTCCTAGTTTCCGGGGTCTTTGTACATTTCTACCACCCTCCTCCCAATTTTTCATTTTGAAGGTTGGTCCCATGGCATTACCTTTCACTGTCTTATCTGGAAGAACACCAGGAAAGAGGGGGTAGGGAGGCAGTAAGAGATTGTTATCAATGTAAAATGTGACCAGATAACTCAATGCACTTTTCTTGGGCAAAGGGAGAGTGCTCTTCTGAGGGGTGAAAAGAAAGTAGCTCATCCTTTGCGATGGTGCTGAAGCCTCCTGGATTATTTCTGTCTCTGGTTATAAGAATTCAAGCTTTGACTTGACTGGTTGGAATGCATTTTATTTTATGAAATACACACGGAATTTTAGAGCTGGACCTTGCAGTCCAAGCCCCTCATTTTAAAGATGAAAAAATTAAGTCCTAGAGGAGCTGAGTTAGTTGAGTTAATTCCTCAGCGTACTTAGTGGCAGAATTGGAACCAGAGCTCACTCTGCTTACACCTAATTAAGTTTATTTTCTAATGGAGATATTGTTGCATTTGCCTTTGACATCACTCTTAATCTTCCTCCACAATTCCTACCTCCTCATTGTTGTGAGGATTAAGTATGAGAATATATATTTAAAATGTGGCTGACCTCTAAATGCTCTATCCCTCCTTCTCCCACCCCTGAAAAAACCTGGCATCCTGGTTTCTAATAAATGCTCCAAATACTAGAGTGGTTTAAAAAGGATACAAATTATGTATTCTTATTCAGTTTTGTATGGAACACAGCCTTGTCTCTTTTAGAGTGACATTGACATACTTATACTCCAATGAACTAATGTTCATATCTCAAATGACTCCTTTGGCAGGAACAAAAATTAACATGTTAATGCCAAAAAAAAAAAAAAAAAAAAAAAAAGACAAGAAAAAGCTCAACACAGGAGTGATAGCATGTTCTAGAAGTTATCAAGAGTCAAATGCCAGTGCTTTATTTTTTATTTTAAAGGGAAGCATTCAGCATCTATATAATAACCTTAAGTATACAGACAATTATTCCTGATTATAATCATAACCTCTCCCTTTCTTCTTCCCGCTTATCCGTTTGAATATTTGGTAGTATTTTCATTAGTTTCTGCTTTATTCATTCCTTTCTTCCCTCATTCAAATATTTATTGAAACAGTATTATGTGCCTTACTCTATGGTTATAACAATGATATAAGTACAGTTTGGGGAGAGAAAAATTATAATAAACTAGAGGCCTGGTGCACAAAATTCCTGCACTGGTAGGGTCCCTAGCAGCTGCTGGCTGCCGACCGGGTACTCCCTCTCCTTCCCCCGGCCAGCCCTGCCCCCTGGTTGAACTCCCGGTTGGTTGAAGGGACAATTTGCATACTACACTTTTATTATACAGGTTTATAAAAAGAATAGGTCAGCAGAACTAGGGTGTTAGAGAAGCAAGGAAAAAAACTGGTAAAACTTGCTACATTCAGATCTGCTGAAAAGTAGCAATTCTGTGACAAGTACCTATTTACTGGGGAATTACCAGTGAAAGCAAAAATTTTGAAATCATATTTGAAGTCTAGCAACTGAAAGTTTTTTGTTAATCCAGATAGGATAATTAGGAAATTTGAAATTTCTTTTGTGAGTCATTCTTTGTGAATATGTAATTCTGGCTTCTTTTATTTGAGATATAATGAATAAAGAGCTGGATTCTAAATAATTTAGGTTTTGAAGACTCATAAAACATTTTTCATTACTAAAATGTCATCTATGGAAACTGAGAGTCTCAGGTTGGAATCTTTGGATATATCAACAATATGATCATGGTAAACAGTAACATGATGAAGCAAAGACTGGTAATAGGTAGGGATTTGGAAATTAAAAAAAAACAACAACTATGAATTCACTGTATATAGGCAGATGAGATAAATGATAGAAAGCACTTTTATAAGGAATCATTTTATTAAAATGTGATTTTGACTGATATACTAAACTGGTTCACTGTTCCTAGAGATAGTACATAAAATATCTTTCCAGCTGGTTAAGAAATTAAAAAAAGTAAATAATCAGTGTTATCATCTTCAGTTGTAAGAATGAGGACCAGAGGAAAGTTATTCTGTAGTACTCAATTATAAACTAATAAAAAGAGCATAATTTTGTGAAGAAAAGATAATTCCTCTCTGTGGGAGAATTCCAGCAATAAATTCTGACTACATAAAACCTAATGTAGATGACTGAGTAGAATACAAAAAAGTAATCAAAATAAAAATTAACAGAGAAGAATTAGAAATACAACATCATAAAACAGGAAAGGGAGGGATGAGTGAAGCTAAGGAAAGATAAATAAGAGCACTCAAAAGATATCATATATCCCCATTGTGTAAAATATATATTAACAAAGTCAGGAATGAAGATAATATGAACATTGAAATACTGGAGAATATATTCTTTTCTGTGGACAAGCAGTTATTCAACAATATAATGAGTATATTACTCCTTTTAAAAGATTCAAGTAATATAACTACAAACTCAGTGGAAATAGTAATACTTTTCCTAAATAAAAATAAAAATTTTGAAGTAAATTGAGAATATTAATATATATTCAAGGATTTAGGTTACAGATTGAATTATTGAGTCTGTCATAAACCAAAGCAATATAGCAGAAGGTAAATGAGATTGAATTTACCATAAAACCTCAAATACTATTATTTTGAGGTCTATATGCAGACATAAAAAGTAAAATTTATTTGCCAGGGAAGGGGGCCAACTTCTTACATACTTGAACAACTTTATCATTTACTTTGTGGCATCTTGGTAATGGATGGGAAGAAGTTCAGAAAGAAAGTGAGGAGAGTGTTTTCATGCTCTTGACAGTTTGATTGTCTGATTTTGACCCTCCCACTTCCAATGTACATAAACACATACAAGTCCTTGTTCTTCATTTTCCTCTTCCTATAGTATTATAAAACCCGATCACTTTGCTAGATATAAAATCAAGATTATCAATCTAATAGATTTTGCAGAAATATTTAAAAATCGAGAGGAAACACAAATATGGTAATTATAGGTGACAATGTATTCCAGTCAATGTCTATGGCCATTATCTATATGAAAACATGTAATCTTCACAACTATCTGTGAAGAAGGGACCATTTTCAGAGGAAGAAAGGGAAACATGAAGAGAGTGAAGCGTTTTTTAAATGTCACATAGCTGGCCCAACATAGGACCAGATGCAAACCAAAGCCACATGATTTAAAATCATGTCACCGTAACACCTCTCTTTTGTGTGTAAAACTGAATGAAATATTTCCTCAGGTTTTTGTCATTGTTGTTGTTAATCCTCACCAGAGGATATTTTTCCATTGTTTTTTTTTTAGAGTGGGATGGGGAGAGACAGAAAGAAACATCTGTGTGAGAGAGACACATTGATTGGTTGCCTCTCGACCAGGGCCATGGATGGAGCCTTCAACTGAGGTATGTATGTGCCCTTGAATGGAGTCGAACCTGAGACCCTTCAGTCCTTGGGCCAACGTTCTATCCACTGAGCCAAACTGGCTAGAGCTCCCCAATTTTTGTTGCAATATAATGCACATTTAAAATTGTATTTTTAGTATCAGATATACAACATAATGATTTGATACATATATATATATATTACAAAATGATTACCACCAGTTTAGTTAACATCTATCTCCTCACATAGTTGTAAATTTTTTCTTGTGATGAGAACTTTAAAGATATACTCTCTTAGCTATTTTCAAGTCCACAATGCAGTACTATAGTCAACATATTTTACATTATATCCCAAGAATTTACTTATCTTTTAACTGGAAGTTTGAAACTTTTGAACACCTTCACCCATTTTCCCCACTCTCCACCCTCTGCCTCTGGCAATCACCAATCTTTTCTCTATATCTGTGATTTCAGTTTTTTTCTAGATTCTTCATATAAGTGATATCATACACTATTTACTTAGCATAATGCCCTCAAGATCCATCAATGTTGATGCAAATGGCAGGATTTCTTTCTTTGATATGGCTGAATAATACTAAATAAAATATTAAAATCTTTTTACATAAATTTATTTATTAGTTTAAAATATGAAACAATGTAAAATCCATTTTAATTTTCTTATGTGAGAATGACTTAATCCTATCTGCTAATTCAGTGCCTAGATTTTTTCTTCTATCTTTCATACCATTTCTTTATCTCTTTCAAAACCTGAATATTTCTAATCCATTTTAGAAATTCACCAGAGAGATTGTAAAAAATGTCTAAACTAGCCCTAACCGGTTTGGCTCAGTGGATAGAGCGTCGGCCTGCGGACTGAAAGGTCCCAGGTTCGATTCTGGTCAAGGGCACGTACCTTGGTTGCGGGCACATCCCCAGTAGGGGGTGTGCAGGAGGCAGCTGATCGATGTCTCTCTCTCTCATCGATGTTTCTAACTCTCTATCCCTCTCTCTTCCTCTCTGTAAAAAATCAATAAAATATATTTAAAAAAAATGTCTAAACTATAGCATTTGATCTGTATCAGTTAGAATCAGGCTTCTCAGTTAGAATTATTGAAATAGCTTTACACACAGGGTTTATTTCTTTATGTAAAATACAGCAACAAAGTTCAGAGGAGTATGGAGAAAGCACAGAATCATTAGAGATCCAGGATACTTTATTTATGGTCTCCCTGATTTTCATCTGCAAAATAACTGCATTATGTAAGATTGCTAGAGGAATTCCATATGCATTACTCAGGTAGAAGAAAGAAGAGAGAGAGAGAGAGAGAGAGAGAGAGAGAGAGAGAGAGAGAGAGAAGAATTAGGAAGAGGAGGAAGAGGAGGTGGAGGAGGAGGAGCAGGAGAAGATGAAGAATTGTTTCCCAGCCCTAGTCAGTGGATAGAACATCAGCCTGCCAACTGAAGAGTCCCGGATTTGATTCCAGTCAAGGGCACATTCCCAGGTTGCGGGTTAGATCTCCAGTAGGAGGCATGCAGGAGGCAGCAAATCAATGATTCTCTCTCATTATTGATGTTTCTATCTCTCTCTCCTTCTCCCTTCCTCTCTGAAATCAATAAAAATATATATTTTAAAAAAGTCACATAATGGACATTCCACACGTAAAACAATTGTTTCTCATTTAAAGAAACTTTCTAGAAAATCCACAGGGCACTTCCTTTTCTCATTGATCAGAAATTAGCCACATCTTGCTGTAAACCTGGGAAATATAATCTTTTTACTGGACATATGGCCACCCTGAATAAAACTGGATTTCTGTCACTTATGTGGACAATGAGAATGAATGTTGGTAGAAAGATCACATAGCATCTGCTATAGCATCATAAAGATACTTATGGAACTCCAGAGTACCAGGAGAAAGAGGAGTGGGAATCAAAGCTCAAATCGGAAATCCACTCTAAACTTAAAAGAGTAAAGGGAGGCAACTGTGTGCTAGAGAACTGTATTAGTTTTATTTGTACTCATTTATAATAGACTAGAGGCCCGGTGCATGAAAATTCATGCACTGGAGGGGGGTTCCCTCAGCCTGGCCTGCCCCCTCTCACAGTCCAGGAGCCCTCAGGGGTGGGAGGAGACCCGGCGATTAGGGGAAGGTGATGGCCCCATCACACCTCTGCTGCTGCCACTGCTGGCAGCACAAGTCTCAGCTGGCCCTGGTTACCTGAGCCTTGGGCAGCCCTGGGTGGCTGGGCAGCTGCCATCCGAGGCTTGCCTGTGCCTTGGGTGGCCCTGGGCGGCTGGGGGGCTGAGGGCAGTTCCAACCACACTGTGCGCCTGCCGCCCCCCCCCCAAGTGGGGCTGAAAGGACTGGGGGACTCCAGCAGACCTGAGGGGACTGGGCACTGCTATCTTGTGACTATGGGCACCACCATTTTTGTGATGGAGTGATGGTCAATTTGCATATTCCCTCTTTATTAGATAGGATTAACTTTTTAATTATTGGGAATCAACTTCTACCTAAAGCGGCTTCTTATAGGTTGGATTTACATAGCAATAGTTACGTTAAATTTCTTTTGGGAATGAAGAAAACCACAACCCCACTTACTTATTTTAAGTCTGCATTCCCTGAAATCAATCAGATGTGGACTCAGCCCTCTCCTTTTCATTCCCCAGAATGCAACGCAGTGGTTGACAGGCGAGGGAAGACCCTCCCTTCCTTTCCCTTGTTTTCTTTGTCTTACACCACCATCTCTGAGATCCAATGTACGGTAGAGATACATGCCAAAAAAACTTTAGACAATTACATTCCATTCTTTTCATCTCAAATTATAGAAATGCAACTACCATCAGTAAGGACATTTTCATAAACACTTTACTTCTGTGTTCCAATGAATGTTGGTGAGAGAACATATGTATGCACAGCCATATTCACAAACATTTATAACCTCCAGCAACTATAAAGTCTCATCTGTTCTATAAAGGAAGGCTCTGTTCCCAGTGCCATTTGCCAGCGAATGCTGATCACTTGACAGTTACATTTAAAGGCAGCAGGCTCTTGACTCTGGATCCTATGCACTAAACACCTGTTCCCTGTCAGACACTGCAGCTGGCATTTTTCCAGGAGACCTAGTTATTTTGTTGGGACAGTTCCTTGCCCCCATGAACCACATAAAAATAGTGGAATGCCTTAGATTTCAGCAGTCTCCAAGTTGAAAGTAGAACCCTGCAAGACTCTCGACATGTGAAAAGAATCACAGAAAGGTCCAAGTTTAACAACAGGTGAAGTATCTTTAACTCTCTCAACCCCAGGCCATGGTAGACCAGCATTCTCTGGTATACTGTTGGCATGTTATTGTGCATGCTATCTGGATTTCAGCTTCCTTTTTTTCAATCCTCAGCAGAGGATATGTTTATTGATTTTAGAGAGAAAGTAAGGGAGACAGAGAAGAGAGAGGGAGAGAAACATTGATGTGAGAGGGAAATATCTATCAGTTGCCTTCTGCACATGCATGGAAGTGGCAACCTAGATATGTGCCCTGACTGGGAATTGAACCTGCAACTTATTGGTGTATGGGGTGATGCTCCAACTAACTGAGCCATCTGGCCAAGACTTTCAGGTTCTTTTAAAAAAAAATATTAACACATCCTATATAATAAAGAGGTAATATGCAAATTGACTGTCACTCGAACACACAAGATGGCCGCTCACATGTGGTCAAAGATGGCCACCCCATGTAGACACAAGATGGCCACCACAAGATGGCCGGCAGGGGAGGGCAGTTGTGGGCGATCAGGCCAGCAGGGAAGGACAATTGGGAGGGACCAGGCCTGCAAGGGAGGGCTGTGGGAGGGGGGGGTACCAGGCCTACAGGGGAGGGCAGTTAGGGGTGACTGGGCTGGCAGAGGAAGGCAGTTGGGGGTGACCAGGCCAGCAGGGGAGGGCAGTTGGGGGCAACCAGGCCAGCAGGGGAGGGCAGTTAGGGGCAACCAGGCTGGCAAGGGAGGGCAGTTAGAGGTGACTGGGCCAGCAGGGGAGGGCAGTTGGAGGTAACCAGGCCTGTAGGGAAGGACAGTTAGGGGCAACCAGGCCTGCAGGGGAGGGCAGTTAGGGGCATTCGGGCCAGCAGGGGAGCAGTTAGGTGTTGATCAGGCTGGCAGAGGAGTGGTTAGGGGGTGATCAGGCTGGCAGGCAGGCGACCTGTTGGGAGCCAGCAGTCCTGAATTGTGAGAGGGATGTCCCAGATTAGAGAGGGTGCAGGTTGGGCTGAGGGACACACACCTCCATGCACAAATTTCATGCACTGGGCCTCTAGTCTGGTTATAAAACTTTTACATACTAATGTAGTAAGATATAAATGTATTAAAAATACAAATAAACAAAACATATGCATTATTAAGAACCACAAGATGTAAAGTTAACCTGCCACCATTTTGTAGATGCTGGTGGATGATATAAGACTCCCAGGTCAGAGATAAAGGGCAGTTTGTTACAACTATAGAGGATCAGTATGTTTTGAAATAAGTACCTGAGCCCTAATCCCCACAGGGTGACACAAAGAGGGCCTGGTGGCCAGTGTGTACATGTGGGTTATGTTATAGGAGAGGAATGCTGAGCTTAGGAACCCCAAATCTTTTCTTATAACAAGTAGCCTGCCTGAACTTTTTCTAGGAGACAGACATTATCTTTATTAAACTGGACATGTACTTTTTCTCCAGAGGGAGACCCTAAATCTCCGAAGGCTGTTCACAAAACATTCTTAGAAATACGGTCTGGAAGAAGAAGCAGTCCGTGCCTCTACTTGCAAAGTAAAGGGAAATGTGAGAGACCTATGGAAAGCTATCTCCCAACTTACATTTACCAACTCCCCAGAGAAAAACAACATTGGCATCTTGGAGCATATGTACAGACAAATGTATTTATTTTCAAAAGTTAGATACTTCAGTAACGCTGTGTTTTTACCTTAACTTAAGAATATATTGCTTTTTACTCTATAATTTTATAGAAATGTCCAAAATATAAATTTACTTATTTTTTAAAATAACAAAACTATTATTAGGGTTTTAAAAAGGTTCCAAATTTTTACTATTATAAGAAACTAGAGGCCCATTGCATGAAGATTCATGCAATAGGCCTTCCTTCCCCTGGCTGCTGGCACTGGTTTTCCTCTGGCACCTGGAACCCAGGCCTTCGCTCTGGCAGCCACCTTCAGTCTTCTCTGCTCCGGCTAGAGCGCCGCTCCTGTAGCTCCCTCCACCCCCCGCCCTCCCCCTCATAGCAGGCATCCCACCCCGCCTGGCTGCTCCATGCCTGCATATGCAAATTAACCTTCCATATTTGTTGGGTTAATTTGCATACTCACTCCTGATTGGCTGGTGGGCGTCATGGAGGTACAGTCAATTTGCATATTTCTCTCTTATTAGTGTAGATAACTAAAATTATTTTATACATACATTTTTTGTCCACAGAATGATGATTTCCTTAAAATTAATTTTAAATGTGGTATTCTGGGTGAAAGTTAATAATTATTCTTGAAGTTTTGATAAATCTTGCCAAATTAGTCTAAGAAAAGGTTTTATCAGTTAACAACAATCCTACCAACAATATATAAAGAAATTCTCATTTTTAAGAAGACATTTTAATTTGAAAAATAAAGCTAGTATTAGAAACGATTAAAATATTATTTGTGATTTCATTCATTAAATAAATTAATTAAGTTAATAAACATATGCAATTGAGCCTATTTTATTTCCTTTCCTAAGTGTCCTGTAATGATTCCATTTGGATTAGTATTTAGAGTTCATAATAATCAATGTCCTACATCTAGCAAGCACGCAGTTAGGAGGGCTAGGGATGTTGCTCCAAATCCTCATTAAGTTTATATGTCTCAAATAACAGTAAATGATAAGCTAGATGTTAAGCACAAGAAAAGCAAAGAATAGGCTTCCTACTCTACAGGAGTTTGCAATCTAGGGTTTACTGTGCACAAAAGAATTTCCAAATAAACCTTTATGTACTATTTTATATTGTAACCTGAAAATATACTTTTTGTATGAAATTTACTCAAAATAAAATACATTTACACAGAGACACAAAATATAAAACACGCACACACACTCACATGAAACAATTTAGTAAATGTCAGTTTGTTTCCTTTAAATGAGCATCCACATAAAGTTGCTGTTTAAACAAATAATAAGAGACATTCATTTATTTGTCCATCAGTTTATTCTCTCATTTAACAAATATTTTTCAATTTTCCTTCCTCCCTCCCTCCCTCCCTCCCTCCCTCCCTTCCTTCCTTCCTTCCTTCCTTCCTTCCTTCCTTCCTTCCTTCCTTCCCTCCTTCCCTCCTCAATTCCAGTTGTTCCCATCATGCCTTTGCTCCTCTAACTGAGATTTTACACAGAATGTAATATATAACAGCTCTTTCCTACCCCCTCAGGTTTAGAACTAAAGAGAGATAATCACAAAAATTAGGCAAATTAACATCAAGTTACCCACTTCATTATTTATAAAAATCTCTGAAGAATGTGGCTTGAGATACGATGACACTTCACCTGAGAATAATTTAGTCTGAGCTAGAAAACTATAGGTTTTTCCAGTAGAGGTTTGCCTTAGAAAACCTCAGGCATAGAGGCATGAAGGAAGGATGCTTCCTGGGGTCAAGCTGAGACCTAAATAGGAATGGGCTTCTAAACTCATTAATCTGAAGAGCTGGTAGTGTGAGGCCTGGAAAGATTCATGTGGGAGTTTTTCCATATGGATATGTAGGAGGAGGGAGTTGAGTGTTCTCCCCTGAGGCCCATGAGATATGGAGGCAGGGAAGGATTTTAGAGATCTCATTAACCAATCTTCTCATTTAATGCCATTGAAGAAGGGGGCGAATAAACTGCCCAAGAACTCACAATGAGGAAGAGGTAAAACTAGGATTAGGTGCCAATTTTTATGGATGTGAGTACAATGATTTCCCATAAAGTGTTTGGCAATCTGGCAGAAGTGAGTCTGCATTTAAGAAAAGTTAAGCCCAGCCAGCATGGCTCAGCAGTTGAGCATAGACCTATGAACCAGGAGGACAAGGTTTGATACAGGTCAGGGCACATGCCTGGGTTGCAGGCTTGATCTCCAGTGTGGGCATGCAGGAAGCAGTCGATCAATGATTCTCTCTCGTCATAATATATTTATTTAAAAAGTTAAGACTTATGCTTAGTAAATTTTTTGCTCTTTTTTATTTTACACCACTCAGGTGAGTGTTGGTTGTTAATGATGGCTTTTTTTTTCATGATTTATATTTAAAGAATGAATAATATTTTTTATCCTTACCTAGTTTTTCAGAGAAGAAAAAACATATCGTATAAGAAATTTATATTTGTATTATTTCAGAATACAATGCTTTAAAATTAATGTCGGTGAAACTTGGCCTGAGACGGAAGAATGGAGGCTGACTCCCAAGGGCTGAATTCTACAGCTATGGGCATTCTCTTGAACTGACTCACTATTGTTTGTAGTTTGGTGGAAGAAACTTAGAATAGGGAGAAGTATGCAGGCAGCCTTCTAGGATAACAGCTTTGAAGAATTCACAGTATTGTTGAGAATTTGGCTAAAGCATCCTATAGTTTTTATTTAATGATTTCACTCTGTCCTATGAGGAGAAAGGCAGTTTCTCAAAGTTCTTTGCTAGGAGAGGAGGAGGGTGAGGTGCAGTAAAAAAATAAAAAATGAAAGAGGGGATGCTTATTGTTTACAGTTGCTTGTTATTTTGTAGCTTTCTTACACACACATACACGCAAGCGTGTGAAAAATAGCAAAAGAAAGGAAAGAGCTAGCGATCATCTTGGGATTAATCTATAAAACAGCTACTGGATAAGAGAACCCCTGAGTGACTCTACATTACCTTTAATTCTCCTTTAATCAAAGGGCAGCACGTGGTTGTGAGAGATGGCATGAGCAGGGGAGATTATGCAGAGAGTGACTTCATTCAGAGAAATTTTGGCATGATTCCTAGTCTCCTAGCCCGAGGGAGCATTTCTAAATTTTATTTGTGTTCTTTACCTGAGAGAATTGATGCCTTCACGAGAGCACAAGACAGAGGCTAAACAGACTTGCCATAAAATTACCCTCCTTGGATGGATCAGGAGCTGCCTGATAACTTCGTCTACGCCCACATCAATCCAGGAACAGCAAGGAGCGTCAGCAGTCGAGGAGAGCTGAAGGTGGCATTGCTTACACAGGTAGAACTCCTTACAGAAATATACAGGAGCCAGGTGTGGGACTGTTAACAATGTCCTCTGGTTGTCATTCTGCATTGTTTGTAACTTCTACGACAAGCATTGTAGTTTTCTTAAATAAGAGCAAATAATAAGCTAATAAAGATTTGGGATCAATTTTCTCTGATGACCCTCAGAGGAAGCCATGTTTTGCCTGCACTTTTGTAAAAATTACACTTGTTTCTTTCTTTCTTCCTTCCTTCCTTTCTTCTTCCTCCCTCCCTCCCTCCCTCCCTCCCTCCCTCTCTCTCTCTCTTTTCTCTTTCTTTCTTTCTTTCTTTCTTTCTTTCTTTCTTTCTTTCTTTCTTTCTTTCTTTCTTTTTTTCTTTCTTTCGAAGAGTACATTTAGGATGACCAGTGAGTCCATGCGTCTGGGTAAATGATAAAGCAAATATTAAATTTGGTGTCACCGTTTTCATTATTACTCATTGTGGAAATTCGGCTTTATAAAATGTATTCTGGCAGAGTTTTAAGGAAATCAGGTTATCTTGTGGTCATCAGACTTTATAGAACTCTGTCCAATACCTTCTACTGGATTAGATTTTAGCTCTGCAAACAGTCTTATCTCTTAAGAGCTAGGATCTGAAATTAAATTATAAATTGATACTATCAATAACAAAAATGTTATCTTGAGCCTGGAAGGCCAGAAGGCTGATTGAATCTCATTCATCACAGATGCACTTTGCTAGTGATGGCTGTGTTTGGGTGTGAGGGCGTGTTTATGTGTTACAGCCAGTGTGCTGGTTAGCTGAGCTGGTTAGCATGGTGCTAATGGAAGCAGCAGGAAAAGCTCTCTAGCTCTGTAGCTCCATAAGCCAGTTAACTCTGCTTTGTTTAGTGATGATTGATGGTGACTTAGATCCTCTATGGCAGTCTCATATCCTGCTGATGATCCAAATAATTGAACAAACTTTATGCATGAAAACTTAAAGCTATTTTTCTCTTTTTAGATTCAAAGAGATTCAAAAAGTCAAATGGATAAGTCAGGCAATGTGCTTATTGCCTTTTTAGAGAATCCACAGAGAACTTTGCCACGGCCACTGTTTCCTTCTTAGGGATTTCTACCCATAAGATGTAGAGAACCATATGCCTTGTTCCATTGGACCTGGAAATACTGGCATTCTTGTGCTAGACTAAAATGAATGTCAATTAAAACCCAACCATTTATAGATTAATCAGTGGCCTTAATAAGGGAGCCTACACTGAAAGCTGGACCTAAAAATTAAAGTGGCAATTATGGTAAGATCCTCTTGTAGGGGGATTTAAATATAAAACGCAAAGAGAGGGACACAAACAAATGAATGATGCAGAGATGAAGCTCCATACAGACAAAAGTTAGCAAGAAGAAGTGATAATCCAGTAGAAATTATGAGGTAGCAGATGCTGGGAATAAGCAAGAATTGTGTCGCAGATTGCAGAGCAGAGAGTATTTCATCAGGAGCAGCCAGAGTGCAGGCAGTAGTGGCAGCGAATAGCTGAATAACCATGCTGAGCAGTACATAAAGGGAGCCTTTATGCTGCTGGGGGCAGAGAATGACAGCAAGGTCTTTACAGCTACATAGTACACTGACTGGCATTTCTTTTCTTCATGAGGCCCAATTTTATTATTATGGAAGGATTCTGAAAGTTATTCTAGATTCTCAGAAGCCTGGCTATGCAGCTGTTTTGAATCTTTCTTCCTTTCTTATGTGTCCTTTATAATAAAACTCAATCATCTGAGGTAATCTGAGGGTGGCATTGCACTTGCTACCTGAAAGGTCCTAACATGCAAATATGATTTGCATGGCGAAGATGTTTTATTGCTTTGGGGATTACTTTACATTTCTGATTCTCATCACATTTCTTCCTGCCAACAAGTGTTAACAGCCTCTACCACCATTTGGGGTGCTATTCAATAATCTTACATTCAATCACCGAGAAACAATAAATTCCTCATAGTCCTAAAATGAATTAAAAATATTACTGAAAAAAATTCCACTCTAATTTGTCATACATATTAAGGGAAAGCCTTTCATTGTATTTTGGGGCATTAAAAGAAGTTATCCTTCTGGGCTTTAACATCTAATATAACAAAGTAGAGACCCAGTGCACAAAATTTGTGAACAGAGCGGGGGGGGGTGTCACTCAGCCTGGCCTGCACCCTCTCACAATCTGGGACCCCTCAGTTTACCGGCAGTCGGACATCCCTCTTGCAATCAGGGACCGCTGGCTCCTAACCACTGGCCTTCCTGCCTGCCTGATTGCTCCTAAACACTCTGCTTGCCTGCCTGATTGCCCCTAACCACCTCTGCCTTGGCCCCTGCCACCACAGCTTCATTAGGAAGTACGTCTGGAATGACGTCTGGGAGGTCGTTCGACTGTCCAGTCTAATTAGCATATTACGCTTTTATTATTATAGACTAGAGGCCTGGTGCATGAAATTCGTGCACGGGTGGGGTCCCTAGGCCTGGCTGGCAATCAGGGCCAATCAGGTTCCCCACCTTCCCGCCTCCTCCTTCCCTCACTGCCTGTGCACCACCACTGTGTGGTTCCCCCACCTTCCCGCCTCCCTGCCTCCTTCTTCCCTTGCCACCCACACACTGCCACTGCATGGTTCCCTGCCTCTCCGCCTCCCGCCTCCACCTTCCCTCACTGCCTATGTCCACCACCACCCATTCCCGGTTCCCTGTCCCAGCCCAGGGCCTGGCCCCAATCGGGCAATTGGGACCTGCTGGCCAGGGGGAGGGACTGGGAGGTTGGCAGGCAGGCCCTGATTAGGCGACTGGGGCCTGACGGCCAGGGGGAGAGACCCGGGAGGTTGGCCACTGGCCCCAAGGAGGGAGCCAGCCCTCAGCCCCCCTGGGAAAGGGGCCACATCCACTGCCATCCACCCCCGGTTCCCTGTCCCAGGGCATTGAGCATCTGCCCTCTGATGGTTGGTGCGTGTCATAGCGACCGGTCATTCTGGTCGTTCCATCGTAATGGTCACTTATGCTTTTGTATATAGATAATATATTGACAATGGCTCTGAAGGAGGTATTTGGGAAAGTTTTCATAAAAAAATATGGCCTAGATTCTGCTGGGACACCCATGCATAGAAGGGCTTGAAATAAGATTGCTACCGAGTTTCCTTCTTATTTTAGTAATGAATTCCATTAGGAGGTGACTTCTTTCATTATATGGGTGGATTTGGTGGGGTTATCTGAAAACGTCTCCTGCATTCCCCAGACAGGGATGGACAACACCATTCAACTGGGGCTGCCCACATTCTCCCTTTGGCTCTGGGTGGGTTGAGCCAAAGATAAAGGAACTGAACAGAACAAAAGCCATTAGAACACATTCATTGCCTTGGTGGAGCCCTAAAGATACTGTCCCTCAATTCATGCTAACAAAACATCTGGAGTGTTCCTGGTTTCTGGTGTTTTTAGAGCCTCGTTTTCCAAACTCCCTTGAAGTTTGTGAGTTTTGGAAATTCTCCCAATAAATACATTGTTGCACCTTGGCCAGAATCATTTTCTGTATTTTGTGGGAAAACAACAACCCCCCTAATCTACTCTCATAAATGAGGTAGAGAAAATATTATTATTTTTCTGAAGCTAAAGACTTGAGAAAGGAAATACTAGGTACTCTGTTGATAGGAATCGGATTAATAGCAACATAAGGAGGCTGACCTTTTCACACAGCAGTAGCTGATTGTCTCAGGCCATGGAACATTTAACCATTATACATGGCAGTCCTGGAAAAGCAACCACTGAAGACTTAAATGCCTCAGCTACGCAAAGATCTACACGTCTCTCTCCTGGATCTGCTTTTCCAGTTTTCCTCACACTGCTCCCAGGTCCCTTGGTGCATCTACTGAGCTTGGCTTGCCTTTGGCCCTTCCAGCCTTTTACGCTGGGCCAAGGTGAGTTTCAGCGGCTCTTCTCTCCCCAGTTCTTTACCTGGAACCCCACACCACTCTCAAGGTAGTCTCTTCCATCGTATGACATCTGGAAGAAAGGGAAAATATTCTTAATGAATTCTATAGTGACAGGAGAAACTGATCATTTTAACAAAGTTGTCTCTATATCTCTGAAAAAGCGGCCGTACACTGCACACTGGGCATCTGTTTTCATTTTGCATTCTGTGCCCCTCACTCTCAGGGTTATGATGGACCTTACCTTTCAGACAAATTCACAATTCCTTATAACATGGTGTTCTTCTACAAGGAAGAGGTAGTATCAGCACTATGTAATGAAGACATCATGGGTAAAATATTTTAACAAAGATGACAAAATGAGTGAAATAATTTTTTGACTCAGTATTAAAAACAAACCAATAAGCAAACATGTTCACATCATTTAAAAGTATTTCCAAAGGCCAAGGGAGAAAATCATGTCAGGATGGGGTCAAAGTAAAAAAATAATTATTGTAATATTCATGTGACCAAATGTCCTAATGTTTTATACTGAAAACTCTGATAGGAGGCACAGGGGGACAACATGCAGGGGGCCATGCTCCTTTGTACGTCTTCTTTCAGAAGTGAGATGTTTTCTCTTCCTCTCAGAGGAGCCTGTATGGCCAGTCAACCAAACATTTTTGGAGTGAAAATGGCCAGGTCTGCTCAGAATTAGAGCAAATAACCCTAGCCAGTCTGGGTAGGGGATAGAGCATCAGCCCACGGACTGAAGGATCCCGGGTTTGATTCCAGTCAAGGACACATACCTCAGTTGCAGGCTCAATCCCCGGCCCTGGTTGGAGGCAACCAATCGATGTGTCTCTCTCACATCGATGTTTCTCTCTCTGTCTCTCCCCCTCTCTTCTGGTCTCTTTAAAAATCAATGGGAAAATATCCTCAGGTGAGGATTAACCAAAAAAGAAAAAAAGTAGGGCAAGTAAGATGGTGATACTATACTGGTGATACTAAGATGGTGATACTATATGAATATTTACTTAGATTTGAACTTATAGGAGTTTAATACTAATTTCTTTCTTGAGCAGGAAGTGCTGTAGAAGCCCTGAGGAGGCCTTTAGTCATGAGGTCCAAAGAGACTCCCTATCTAACTTGATTGAAATCCTGCCCTGTGTGCCAGGGACAGATCCACATGGGAAAAAATGCCCTCCCAACAGAGAAGGGAAACTTGTTTCTTTGAGATGTTCTCTCTAAACCCACAAGCTGAGCACCTCCTCCCTTTTCCTCAGTTTTTGCCCTAGAGGTTTACTTCACTGCTATTAGCAAAGTTCATATTGCAGTATAATTGCTTATTTATACATTTTTCCTCCCTGCGAAGTTATGCATTTCTTAAACACAAATTGTGGCATTTTCAATGTTCTACCCTAAGCACCTAGCAAAGATTAGCCCCATACAAAATGATTAGTAAACATATTAAAAATTATTTTCTGACTTCTGACCTTGTATTATCCTTACTTTTCTATCCTGTCTCATATTGTTATTTTTATTTTCCAGTGTGCAAAAGTGTTATATCTATTGTAAAAATTTCAAGTTTTTATGTTAAGTGGAATAGGCAACTTTCAAAGAAATTTAAAAACAGAACTCCTCCCACAGGGTTTTAATTTCAGGTACTTTAAATGTATATATAAAAAAGTGACTGCTATAGGATTAAGTTTATATCTACTATAAGAAAAAATCGGTTTTATTTTAGGAATGTTAAGATTGTTTCTCTCATAACAATACGAAGCACAACCAACACAGGCAGGAACTTGCTCCCCTAGCTTGCCCTGTCTGCCCTTTCCGGGTGCCCACCTCTGTCCCTCCTTGTTCTGGGATTTCCCACAGGGGATCACGCCAGCACATAGCCATTGCAGGCTCATAGTCTCCCAACGAGAATGGGAAAAGTAGCTTTTCTGCTTACTTCAGCAGAGATAAGATCACAATTATTTATTTAAATCTCCTTATATGTATCTAAGGTTTTCTCTTTTCCCCCCATTTTTTCATTTTATTTTATTTTTCCATCACCATTTATCCCCCCATACCTTCTTCCATGCCACCTCCCTCTCCCCACAATCAAAGATCACAATTCTTAACAATAAACTTATATTAGTAATTAAGAGTAAATGAACAAAACAGAAAGGTGCAACATATTAACAAAACAGCGTAGCTTCTGAGGTTTCCTTTAAAAAATGTTTTTATTGACTTCAGAGAGAGGAAGGGAGAGAGAGAAAGAGATAGAAACATCACTGATGAGAGAGAATCGTTGATCTGCTGCCTCCTGCACATCCCCCACTGGGGATTATAGCAGCAACCTGGAAGGTACCCTGACAGGGAATGGAACCCTGACCTCCTGGTACATAGTGATACCGAATTTTTGGACTGGAACCCGGATTCTTTGTCCGCCGGAAGTGGAGAATGAATCCACGGACAGAAAGTGGTATAGCAAAGATGGAGATTTACTGAAGAACAAGTACAGACTCCCACGTGGGGAGAGGGAAAGAGTCCCACAGAATGGGCTCCCATGTAGGGAGGGGGAAAAGGGTCCCACTGGGTTCCCTTTCCCTATGGCTTATAAAGGCTGCAGATCCTGGTGCCTTGATACCCCCTCTGATTGGTCACTATTCCCTTAGACTGGTTACTCTAGTAACTCCTGGGCTCAAAGGTCGAACTTCACATGGGACATGTGAGGTTCTCCACCCCCCCCCCCCCCCCACACACACACACTTCCTTCCTTATTGTTCTCCTATTCCCTTTGGGCTTTCTTCTTCTCCTTCTGAATGAAGGGCTTCCTTCTCTTTACTTTGTAAATATGACCTTTCTTGGCTACTTCCAGTTCCCTTGTCTTATGGAAATATACCTGTTGCTGCCTCCTTGTCTTATGGAAATGTAACTGCACCTGGCTTCCTTGTGTTATGGAAATGTACCTTCTCCCAGTCTGCAGCTCCTTGCTTTTCCATGGACCCCAATTCTAAAAAATCCCTAAGCCTGCCTATGTTCCCCCAAAATTCGTGC
Organism: Plecotus auritus; assembly: GCF_963455305.1. Taxonomy (NCBI): domain Eukaryota; kingdom Metazoa; phylum Chordata; class Mammalia; order Chiroptera; family Vespertilionidae; genus Plecotus; species Plecotus auritus. The sequence continues at coordinate 64,891,557 of NC_137772.1, read as the reverse complement.
TTCAATAGGTTGGTGTTCAACCACTGAGCCATGCTGGTGGGCTGGGCTAGAGGTTTCCCTTTTTATAATTTAAGCAACATTGGATCATTGTTCCCCATTCCATACCTTTCTAGGCTTCTAGGATTTTCCTCCTGTGTTCCCCAGGGACATATTCTATTATCCCACACTATTGGGGCAGAGTACTGCTATGTGCATAAGAATCAGTGGTAGCAGAAGCACTTTCAGAATTGTATAGTAAGAACCTCAGAAAACCACTTCTCTATAAAAGCAATGAGGGCTCTGGAAAAATTGTCAATCAACTTTTTCAGAACTGGAAATTAACCAAAGGTTTGCAACAATGTGAGGAGCATTTTATTTAAGAAAAATGACTGATTTTCACTAAGAATAGTGAACTTTTGGTATTTTAATGTGCCCTATTTCCACCTCCCTGTTCCCAGCTTTGCAGGCGTCTTGAAAATCGACATCCTCACAACTAATGTATCAGTGAAAAACTGATGGCACGTTAGAAGCCACTAGAGGAAGTGTAATGGGTTTGGCCCTTCCTCCAAAGTCTCATCTACCTAATAAAAGAGTAACATGCTAATTGACCATACCTTTGTGATGCCCACCATCCAATCAGGAGTGAGTATGCAAATTAACCCAACAAAGATGGTGGGTTAATTTGCATACACAGATGCCAAGTCGCCAGGGGCGGGGGCGGGCCTCCGGGCAGTGTGGGAAGGCGGAAAGGTGGCTCCGGGCTGGAGTGGAAAGGCAGCTCTGGCCAGAGCAAGGGCGGTGCCAGCAGCCAGGGAAAGGAAGGCCCATTCTTGCACGAATCTTTGTGCATCGGGCCTCTAGTTCTCAGATAATTGTCAATTGACTGAACTGCCATATCCCTGGAATAGCCTGCTTGCAATTGTAAAGTTCATCTTTTTTTTCAACATTTTTGTGTGTGTTAGTTTCAGGTGTATAGCATAGCAGCCAGACAATCATATACTTCATAACGTGTTCCCCCCAATAATTTAAGCACCCAGCTGGCACCATACATAGTTATTACAATACTGTTGACTATATTTCCCATGCTTTACTTTACATCTCTTGACTATTTTGTAACTATCCATTAGTGCTTCTTAATCCCTTCACCCTTCACCCAGTGCCCTAACCCCCATCCCCTCTCGCATCTATCTTTATTTGACTAGACTCAGAGTTTAGTCACCAGGGGGTGATTGTTGAAAACAATGGTGAATACTATGAACAACAATAGGCCAACAAGTTACTTGACCTATATGAAATAGAAAAATTCCTAGAAAGGCAGAAAATATTAAATCTGATTCAGGAAGAGAGAAAATCTGAATAGATTTATACAAAGTAAAGAAACTGAATTAGTAAAAAATTTTTTTTAAAACAACACACAAAACAAACAAATAAGAAAGCCCAATCTAGCTAATTTCATTAGTGAATTCTACCAAATGTTTAAAGAATAATTGAGCCAATCACAAATTCTTCCAAGGAATAGAAGAGAACAATTATTCTCTGAAGGCAGTAATAGCCTAATACAAAAAAACAGACAATTCTATCAAAAGAAATTATAAACTAGTATGCATTATGAATATAAATGCAAAGGAGCCTCTACAAAATTTATTGAACTGAGTCCAGCAACATATAAAAAGGATTATGCACTATGAAAAAGTGGGGTTTATCCTATGCAAGGATAAATTACTACAAAAATAAATTACTATAATATGTTTATAGAATAAGGGTAAAAAATCAGAAGGTTATCTCAACAGATGAAAAAAGAATACATATTTGACAAAATCTATCACCCTTTAATAGTAAAAACCATTAAACCTATCAAGAGAAGGAAAAATTTTCAACCTGACGCAAGTCATTTATGAAAAACCCAATGTGTGGTTTTTTTTTTGTTTTTTTTTTTTTTTTTTTGGTTTTCCCTCAGTTAAAGAAAAAAAGTAAAATGGGTCTGCATACTTTTTAACTTCAGGATATCCAGATATCTCTCGGCACAGCACCTTAGTAAATAAGCATCATTTAACTGCTCTGTGCTTCAGTTTCCTCATCTGTAAAATGGGAATAACAATAATCCCCACCTCCTTGCTGTTCATGCTGCTAAATGAATTAACGCAAAGCATCTAGAAGAGTGTTTACCACATAGTGAGTGCTTACAGCGTTGCCTGAACCTTTAAGGCCAGAACTTTTTACATAGTCATCTGCCTTTAAGAACTCATCCAGGCTGTCCTCCCTTTCAATCTACTCTCTTTTTGTTGCCCCTTCTCCATTTCAATGAAAATTATGCATTGCCCAGGGCTTGAGGCAAATAATAAAAGAAGGAACCAGTTAAATAGAAACCAAGAGGAGAAGAAACAAGGCTGACATTCCTTGGTGGAAAAAAAAAATAAAAGAAAGTTTAGAGAAGGCCTTTGAAAGACCACAGAGAAACCTAACAATAAACCAGGTAGAAGCACTAGTGGATAATCTAAATTTAAAACATATTTTCCCCCTTAACATTTTAATGAACAATATATGGACTTTCAGTAATACTTCTTATTTTTGCCACAAAATTATGAGTGTGCATATGTGTGTGTGAGATAAAAATTATTCCATTTTTGCCCTGGCCAGGGGCTCAGTTATTTGGAGCATCATCCCATACAACAAAAAGGCTGTGCGTTCAATTCTCAGTCAGGGCACATACCTGTGGGGTGCAACTGATTAATGTTTCTTTCCCTCTCCTTCTCTCTTTCCCTTCCTCTCTCTCTAAAAAAAATCAATATACATATCTTTGGGTGAGGATTAAAACAAATAAAAAATAAAAATTACTCCATTTTTAAGGTCAATTATCATTAGCCATAAAGATTCAAACATGAAATACATCCAGGCATATGGACTGCAACAAAGATTTGGATTTGCAAGAGGAAGAAAATTAAGCCTCTGGGGAAAATTAGCATACTGAGCCGCCGTTTTATCCCACTTTGCCTTGTGAAAGTATTTGTCATCTCTGTTATGTTGTACCAAACTAGTGTTTAGAATTCTAAATCCTTTCAAATGGTTAATATTGAGACATCATTGGTTCTAATAAGTGCTCCCTCTTTCTTCTTAGTTTCTAAAGCAAATTTTTCTTTTGTAGAAATACTTTATGTCTATTAGACCCGTAAATTTTTTCCATTTGGAGGGAATGACTAGAGTAAAACTTTGTGAGCCACTACAAAATGACATATAAATCCTCACCTAAGGATATGTTTTTCATTGATTCTAGAGAGAGAAAAGGGAGAGGGAGAAAGAGAAAAAAAAACAAAAAAAAAACATTAATTGGCTGCCTCCTGCACCTACCAGGACTGGGGATTGCATGCCCAGATCAGGGGATGGAACTCACAACCCTATAGTGCAATGGAAGACTGGGCTACACATTTTTAAAAAAAAATATATTTTATTGATTTTTCACAGAGAGGAAGGGAGAGGGATAGAGAGTTAGAAACATCGATGAGCAAGAAACATCGATCAGCTGCCTCCTGCACACTCCCCACTGGGTATGTGCCCGCAACCAAGGTACATGCCCTTGACCGGAATCGAACCTGGGACCCTTGAGTCCGCAGGCCGGCGCTCTATCCACTGAGCCAAACCGGTTAGGGCAAGGGCTACACATTTTATTCTAAAAAAAAGTTCCCAGGTGCTCAAACATTATTTAACTACTATAAATTCTCAGAACTATGGACTCAGCCCTGCACTGTTAATGACTTCCTTTTGCTTCTTCAGAGTCACTATCCCTCCTTCCATATCTTTCTCCAACTAATTATAACCTAACATGTTCTTCCCCCTGACTAGAGGAATCTATTTATATAAAAGCCTAATATGCAAAGTGTCCCCTCGGGAGTTCGACCAACCCGGAGTTCAATCTCTCGCTATGATGTGTTCTGAACACCAAGGGGCAGCACAAAACGAAGGAAGGCCCTGGCCGGCAGCTGCTAAGGACCCTACCCGTGCACAAATTTTGTGCACTGGGCATCTAGTATTGTATAAAGTAGTAGTAAGGAGACAAAGGAAATATACAGGTATGGACTCATAATACATTTTAATATGTAAGTTCTAGAGTCAGGACTCATTAAACTTACTGTAGGCAAGTGAATATACAGGGATGAGAAAGAGTAGGCTTGCAGTTATTTGTATAGAAAGTAATACAATACTTAATAAATAATAATACAAGAATAAACTCTGTGCTTCACAACTGTAAACCTACTTTTGCCCATCCCTATCTTTAGCAAAGGGAATGGAGAAATTTAAATATATCCATACTTTTGAGACATGGTAGGGTCTTACTTTGAGAGTAATTGAAAAATAAATATAGCTTAAAAATTAAATTTTATTGGTTGAATGTTAGCCCAATACCACTGAGGCAGAGCAGAGCTTGCCACCCCAAAATATTTTGAGATATTGATTTTAAGCCAGTTATTTTAAAGGAATAAAAGACTCAGGAAAAACCTTTGACCTTTCCCCTAATTGCCTGGGAGAATTTAGAGGGCATGCTCCAGAAAGGGAGCTATCAGTACAGATAACGATGGGTTAATATGAGCTAAGTGTCATAGGGAGGAACCTAGTGAGTTTGATCTCTGTGTCCCATTGTTAAAGATGGCCTAGCGAACATTTATTTATAAAACATTTGCTTTTATATTTCCACTAGAGGCCCAGTGCACAAAATTTGTCCACAGTGAGGGGGGGGGGCATAGTCCCCTCAATCCGGCCCGCACCTTCTCACAATCTGGGACCCCACAGGGATCAGGCCTAAACTGGCAGTCAGACATCCCTCTCCCAATCCGGGACCTCTGGCTCCTAAACGCTGGCCTGCTTGCCTGCCTGATCGCCCCTAACCACTCGCCTACCTGCCTCATCCCCCCAATGGCTCGCTTGCCTACCTCATCGCCCCTAACTACTCTGTCTACCTGCCTCATCACCCCTAACTGCCTCTGACTCCATTGCCGCCACTGTGGCTTCATCCGGAAGGACGTCTGGAATGACGTCCGGAAGGTCATTTGGCTGTCCAGTCTAATGAGCATATTACGCTTTTATTATTATAGATGTGAACTGCCTTCCTGTCCTTTGAAGTCCCAAACCACATATCCTCCTTTCTCCTTATCATTTTCCCAAATAGCTTTCATTCTCAATCTAAGTCTTAATTGCCCAATGTATCCTCTGGTCTGTATTCTTACAGAACTGCTGGAAATACATAATAAATCTGGTCATTTCTTCTGTTCATCTGTCTCATGCTAATTTGAGAAAAACTTAGAATGATAGAAGGAAAAATTATTTTCCTCTCCATGTTACATTAGATATGTGGCAATACATAGAAGTTATCATTTAGTCTCTTTATAATTACAAAAATTACAGTGTGTTTATTAAAAATTAAGTTCAAGTTTGTTGCATGGATGTGTGTATGACTAAATACTATGGATAACTGTGAGCTCTGGATTTTTATTAATAAGATATTAAGATTCCCTGCGTTTGATGGCAGCTACAAGTCAGTACTTGCCGTTTTCCCAGTTGCTTTGACATACCCACAGTTTCCACCCGCCCACAAAGGAGGTGGGGACTTTTTTTGTACCCATGATGTGATTTTTAGGGTAAACAATGCAAGAACACGGGGTGGGTGGTGCACTGAACAGAGATGTTCCTGGAATTTTACAGGAAGGGATGATGGAAGAATGCAATGCTGTTTTGTCCATTAGTCAATGGACAAGTTCTCTCCTCTAAGTGAAGAAAGTTTGCTCCCACAAAAGCAATGAGTATATATTTAGGAATGTCTTACATAGTCAAAAACTGGTTAAAGTGCCATTTTTGTGTAAATAATGCGTTTTAAAATTATAATGTCAAATTTTAAGTTGCCAGAGTAAAAGACTCAGCGTACCTGCAATACTAGTAGCTATGGGGACAGTGGGCAGGACATAGAAAAGGGGTGCGTGGCTGAATAAAACGCAGGTAGACCCAGGTTTCTGGCCCTTCATCTCTATTGCTTCTCTTCATGCTGGTACCCCTGCTCTGGTTCTCAGGGAGGTTTCAGCGCATGGGTTTCTGTTTCACTGTACTCACCTGTTTGTCTCTCCAATTTGGGGGGCAGTGGTTTATCCTGTGACCTCACTTCTTTTGCGGATCTAAGAGGAGTTTTTTCATTTTCAGTGTTTTCAGCTTTTTACTTGTTGTTAGGACAGAGTGGCAGCTTCTAAGCTTCTTACATTCTGGACTGAATCCACTCTTCATGGAAATAGGAAAGGGGACTTTTAGCCTAACTATGAGCTCTGAGTTCAGTGCTCCATGTTAATGAAAGAAAGCTTAGTTTGATTGGTAGAGTCACATTTGGGAAGGATCTGAAAGATGGGCACCTGTGAGCAAGGTGGCCTGCATAGGAATCTCTACCTACCCTCCTGAGATAAAGAGTGCCCTATGTCCCCCGCCCCCAGTGTGTGACTAGAGTCCTGTTGATATTGTAGAGAGGTAGGAAAAGAAGTGTTACAGAGACAGGAAATGAGCACTCTGCTATACTGTTGGGACTATGCTATACTGGGAACGCACTAAAAAGAGCCCAGAGAGGAAAAGTAAAGAAAGGTGAGTCTGAGAAGGACCCTTAATTAATATTTTCTCTCTTGAAATGGATTGTACTTCTTTCTTCACCTTTGATAAAATTACAGGGTAAAATAAAGGGGTACAAAATAAAGTCTAAAATGGTTTTTAATATGAACATACTTGGGATTCCACTCCTAGTATTTGTCATTGTAAAATCAAATTTCAGAAGAAAGTCCATTTAAAAATATTATATCCTACTAAATTAAACTGTAAACAAGTTTATTTTAGATGAATTTCTCCAATGTATTCCCACTTTGCAGGGAATTGTTAAAATTTCCATCAGAGGAGAATAGCATGAACTTGGCCCAAACCCTGTGACTTGGGGTGTAGCCCAGAAACAGCTGCTTGGGTAGTTGTTCCCGTCCCTGCTGTTCTTCCCTCATTCATAGTTCTGGGTTTTTGCTAAATGCCACCCACAGAACAAAATTATCTCAGTGCTGCTTGACAACCAAAGAAAGGCAGCTAGGGTGTTAATCAAAATAGAAGACGACTTCCTTTCTTCCTAAAGGTGTTAAATCAATACCTTTTTTTGAAAGGGGTAATAAAAAGGAGAGTACATATAGCAGGTGGTAAGTAGGAACAACAAATTTCACCCTCAAGTGTTTTTTTGTAAATCTGGCCGTGGCCATGCTACCTAGTGTGGTGTGCAGGGATGCCCGGGACAGCAGGGGGTCCCTCAGGGCCTGCCTGGACTCCAGCTGCTCCTCAGTTTCCATACACTGATTCCGATCTCATCAAATCTACTGGCCCCTCCTGTTCCCCCTATTGCCCTTATTATTTTCCCAAATATCTTTCATTCTCATTCTTTTCTCTGTTAAATATGGCCCACATTGAACTTGTTATTTTTACCCTTCAGGTCCTACTTTATACTAAACAAAATTTTCTGCTAGCAATCGGGCCTTCCCCAAGGCTGCCCAGCTGCCATTGGGGTGATTAGGGTGTTTCCTGCAGCTGAAATCTCCTGTAATTAGCAAGCCCTTCAGGCAGTCTGGACTCTGAATTTAGCTGCCATCTGGTGTCATCTGTAAATGACAATGACACTGTATCTTCTCTGTTGACACAGCCCTGCATGCACTTCCATACCCCCACCCCGAGCAACCCTTAAAGAGATATTACTGCCCAGCTTCTCTTGTCAACCTATAACTATTAAGGAACCACGGGCTCTAGTTAACTTGCCAAGAGTTTCCAGAGCCATCAAGAAGCTAAACCAAAAGGACACAGTTGGCCAAGGAACATCTCCTGTCACTCTTCACCAGTGTTTCTCAAAGTATGGCTTCTGTACTAGCAGCATTGCAATTATCTAGGAACCTAAGAGAAATACATATTCTTAATCCTCACCCTGGACCTATTATCGAAACTCTGGGATGGGCTTAGCAATCTGTATTTCAATAAGCCTTCTGGGCACTCACCTGTAAAAGATTCTGATACATGCTAAAATTTGTGGACCACCTGTGATTCTGATACATGCTAAAGTTTGTGGGCCACTGTCTATGGCTTCTCCCTATTGCCCATCTGTCATTTTGCTTATTTGGGGTGGGGACTGTCCTGTGCATTGTATGATGTTTAAAAGTACCCTTGGCCTCTCCCCACTAGATGCTAGTAGCATCCCCTCAGTTGTGATAATCCAAAATGTCTCTAGACCTTGGACAAAATCACCCCCCAATTGAGAATCATTGCTCTACATTCTTTCTCGGCAGGCTTTATGTCTAATTGCTTAGTGCTATTTGACCAATGATTGTTGATGTGAAAAACTCTATATACAATGGATACAGAGTGCTGTGTGTGCAGTACTTCTCAAGCTTTAATGTGCATACAAGTCACCTGGGGATCTTCTTAAAAATAGTTCTGATTCAGGAAATCTGGGTTGGATCCTAAGACGGTGCATTTTAAACAAGCTACAAGTGATGCCTCTGTTGCTGCTCTGCAGACTACACTTTGATTAACAAGGTTCTATAGGATCTTGAAATATTTATTGAAAGAAGAAATGAATAATTAAAAGATAACGTTGCCTTTTTTAGAATGTGCAAGCATTGTTTCCCTTTGCCATTGAACTCCTCGTTTCTGGAATTTCTTCCTTTTTATTATTCCTATGTTTTAATATTAAAAAGTTATCAACTTAATTTCAGTAAATGTAGCTGCTATAGACCAAAAATTACCAAAAGATCTTTGCATATTACTTATATTACATTTAAAGATACATAAAAGCAAATGTCCAAAATTTATTCCCTAGCCAGTAAAATATATACTATGTTGCTATACCAGTAAATTCTAATTCACTCAACTAATATCTCTTCAACACTTTCTCTTTGCAGAATATGTTCACCAATTTCTCATCTTAAATGCCACTTAAATGCCACATATATGCCACTTGTAATAAACGCACACCTATATACCAAATGATGTAAACGTAATATTTATTGGGAAAGGTTAATGCCAAAAATACACATAAAAGAGAGAATTAGTCAGCAGGGCTAACTTGTTTCTATTGTCATATGGGTTAGTGAGAAACTGGTTTCAAATGATCTTCTATCACCACAGGAGAAGGATGGGGTTTACAATTACAGAAGTGGCTGGGCAATTTCCTTCTAGAGCTAATGAATACCTGATGCTTTCTTTGTTTCTTAGTTAATCCATTGACAGATGTGGCTCTGAAGTGTGACAAAAATCTAAAATCTTGTGGATTGAGATTTTTATTTAAGAAGTTAAAGGTTCTTTAGTGGGAGGGGCTTGAAATTGGAAAACACAAAAAGTTACACTAGCAAATATTCCTATATATACAATGATACTGTGTGATAGACAATAGGGAAAATATCCAACTTGACATACTGTTTTTGTACCAAGGTTTTAGACAGAACTGTGTGGAGTGTCTTAGTTTCAAGATGATATGAATGGGCTCAATGGATTCATTTTCATTTCAGCAGCCCAACATCCCACTGCCATTCAATTTAAATTGTTCTTATGTTGCAGATAGATCAGCGGCCATTGATGAACACATTATACTTAAAGTGCATTCTCATTTTACAGTGTTTGTCAGAGACTTACTAGCTATTCAATAAGCCTGTTTCCTCTCCCAGCTGGGCATATGGCTAAAATATACAGTTGACCTTGCAACAACATGGATTTGAACTGTGCCAGCTAACTTGTATGTGAACACTTTTCAATAAATATTGTAAATGTCTTTTTCTCTTCTTCATGATTTTCTGAATAATAGTTTACTTTATTGTGAGAATACAGTATATAATACATGTAATATACAAGGACGTGTTAATCAACTGTTTATGTTATCAATAAGGCTTCTGGTCAACAGCAGGCCATTACCAGGGAGTCAAACATTACATGCATATTTTCAGCTGAGCAGGCAGTCAGCACCCTTAGTCCCTACATTGTTCAAGGGCCAACTGTATTTCCCAGGCTCCCTTTTAGTTAGGTATGGTCCTGTAACTAATATTCAGTGATTGAAATGTGGGTGGATCAGATATAGTCCACTTTCACACCTGGCCTGTGACTCTTCCCATGCATGATCCTCCATGCTCCGTGCCGCCTGCTGGCTTGATGTAGATGAGCACACTGACCTTGAAAGCCATGTTTTGAAGATGGAGATGCAAAAATAGGAAGAAGCCTGGACGCCTGCTTGGAGGGAGCTGTCTACTAGTCAGGAATACTTATTTTGGTCTTTACTTACGTGAAAAAATACATGTCTCTGGTGCTTGAGCCATTATATATTTTCCTGATTAATTTGTTCCAACTACTGGCAATACCCTAATAATATACAATGTATTTCTCCTATATAATTGCTTACTCAAGCAGAGATGCCCTTTTTCTATCATGGATGCTGCTGCCATAAGTGGATTTTCCCCCTCTCTTTTATAGATCTTAGATCACATCACCCTTCTTTAGGTCCTTATCACTGTTTTATACTTACATAGCCTAATTATTTCTGGTCCCTGATTCTAAGTATCATCTCATTTTAAAGCTCATTAGTGGCAAGATGTGTGATCCAGCAAGAGGAAGAGAAAAGGCAACGTAAAACCCTACCTCACTCTTCCTGTTCCTAACCTCTTTGACAACCCTTACTCTCTCTCTTCTTTACCTCCTTACTCTCTTTCCACCTTGGATGCTCTTTCTATTTCACATCTTTTTTAAAAATATATATATTTTATTGATTTTTTACAGAGAGGAAGGGAGAGGGATAAAGAGTTAGAAACATCAATGAGAGAGAAACATCGATCAGCTGCCTCCTGCACGCCTCCTACTGGTGTTGTGCCTGCAACCAAGGTACATGCCCTTGACCGGAATCGAACCTGGGACCCTTGAGTCCGCAGGCCAAAGCTCTATCCACTGAGCCAAACCGGTTAAGGCTATTTCACATCATTTCATAGAACTTTTATTTCTCACCATGCTAGAGCTTTATTACTGCTTTTGTTTTATAATTTTAACTCCCTCTGTTCACCCAGCTTCTGGCTATATCATGTTGCGTCCATCATGGTACATCTTATCATATGAATGTGTAACTTTAGGTATAACAGAAAGCACAATGTGGGAAGATTAGATACAGAGAGTATGGATCAAGAAGAAAAGACTCCTGAGGCATTTCAATTGGGTGATGCTAGGTTTTTAAAACCAGGGGAAGAGATTGCTTAAAGAAGAAGAGAACAGTCAATTATGGGGATGTGGCTGAGATGTCAGCCCTCATAAGAACTGAAAAATGTCCTTTACACTTGGCAATAAAGGTCATGACCTCCATGAGAACAATTCTGATGAAGTGATCAGAAGAAAGTTGTTAGAGAATTAGTGGGAGATGCAGAAATAAATAAGTATATATAATTCTTTTTTAAATATATTTTATTAATTTGTTACAGAGAGGAAGGAGGGATAGAGAGTTAGAAACATCGATGGGAGAGAAACATCGACCAGCTGCCTCTTGCACACCTCCTACTGGGGATGTGCCCGCAACCAAGGTACATGCCCTTGACCAGAATCGAACCTGGGACCTTTCAGTCCGCAGGCAAACACTCTATCCACTGAGCCAAACCGGTTAGGGCGTATATAATTCTTTTAAGAATTTTGTAAAGCATGAGAAAATAAGGGGCCTAAGAAAGTGAAGCAAACAATAAATAACTCTGCATGGGGAATGTGGAGTGATAAAGGGAAGATGAATCTGCAGAGTTATGGAGCCAGATTGAGGGTGATGAATAGTCATTTGTAATAATATAATCCTGATCAAATTGTAGATACATGGAAGGGGAAGGAACATGTGGAAAGTGACAATTAGTAAATATAAACTTTTTCTACTGAACAATTATGCTAATGGATGAGTCTGGTGGAATTTCTTTTCTCTAAGGAAGCCAGAGTCCCTTACATAAGAAAACATTATTTTGAATGATCAGAGATAGGAAGAGAGAGATAAGAATTGTAACCAACACTTAAATTTACAAATATACATATTTACATATATTTATTTACACAGAAAAGAGAGTCTCTGTAAAAAGTCTATTGCAATGGAATTGAAATACTGAAAATATAACATAGTCTCCAGATTTGTCAGAATTCATAATGATGAGTAAATATTATTCATTTCTTCTTTGCATAATTGAGCATTCCATTTCCAGTACCATAACCCTCTACTATTTCTGGTCTTGTTTGAAGGTCCTAGGGCATTGACATAAAGTATTTTAAAGCACAGTGATGCTATGTAACTTTAGCTCAACTACATAAACATAGAAAGAAGATAATATTCAAGAAGACCATTGACCTACATTTTAATGAGCAGAATGTTTAATATGCATCAATTTTATATCAGTACCTAAAAAAGAGGAATCGACAGGAAATAAAATAAATTTATCTTTAGCTTCTAGGATTCTAATAGGGAACAATGATGAAGTAGCAGGATTGCAAAAAAACTGATCATTTAATAATAACACTATACTCAAAATAACAACATAATATTTTTAAAGTTAATTTTTTATTATATTCTACAGTTAACCGTCACTAAGTGAAGCATAGTTCCACAATTTGATTTGATTCATTTCAATCCAATTCAGCTCTATTCAACTCAACTCAAGAAAAATGTATTTATTTAGGAAGCCAAAATCATACCAAATCTTGAGTTTTGAAAAGAACTGATGTTTTCCTCAGAGTAATATATATTATATATAAAATACATATTACATATAAAATTATGTAGATATGTATATCTGTATGCTGTATGTCTATATCTATCATCTATCTGTCTATCTATAGAGTATAAAAGCATGCTATTTTGAACTTGGAAATTTTGGCCCAAGATTTTACTAAAAGAATAGCACTCATAAAAAATGTGCTAAATGTATGCTTGGGGATATTTTGGAGAAATTAAATGTTTTCTTAATCACAGCTATTATGCAATTGATGCTTTTTATTGTTATTGTTAAAGACTTCATAAAAATGAAACTCCCAAAATTTTGTCTCAGAGTTATACAAACTGAAATGGTATTCTGGAATCTCTATTCTATCTGTTGCTATGTAAGAACATTGCGGGGAGGGGTGGGAAGAGTGAATATTTTGGGGAGAAATAGTAGTAACATCTTGCTGAGAGGCTTGGGGAGATTATGAAGAAAGTGGGTGGCCAGTGAGAACTTCTTGTGGCTATGTATGGTTTGGTAGGGACACCATAGCAAAGTATTACAAACTGGGCAACTTCAACAGAACACTCTCACGGTTCTGGAGGCTAGAAGTCCAAAATCAAGGTGTTGGTATCAATCTGAAACCTGTAGAGAATAATTCTTCCTTGCCTCCTTCCAGCTTCTCATATCCTTGATAATTCTTAGTGTTGCCTGGCTTGCAGCTACATCACTCCAGTTCCTGCCTGTGTTGCCAATGGCATTCTCCCTTTGTGTCTGAATCTTCACAAGGTGTTTTTCTCTCCTTTTAACAACACATGCCATATTGGATTAGGGCCCACACTAATGACCTAACCTTGATTACATTTGCAAAGATCCTATTTCCAAATAAGGTCACATTCACGGGTACCAGGGGATAATACTTCAATATATCTTTTGGGGGACACAATTCAACCCATCTCAGCAGGTCTGACTTGGATACTTTTGTATAAAGAATGATGTCCAATATTCTATATTAGGCTCTCAGGAGAGTTGTTCTTTTGTAATGTTACTAGTGCTACTATCCCCAAATCTTCAATTAACTTCTACCATTTCCTGATTGAGTAGCATTTTCACAAAATCAAGGTAAGGAACATTTGTTCCATGCCTTATCCAGTGTGGACAGAGAGAGGAGAGCATGTTTGAGTGCTGAATAATATAAGATACAACTAAGTTTTTATAATAAATAAAACCCAAACATAATGAATTAAATAAAACAAAAGTCAGGAAACTACACAAAGGCATCAAGGGACCCAAGTTAGTAAACATTTCTGGACCCAAGTTAACTATCCTATCGTTATCATTTTCTTTAGCCAGCAGAAAGCGAGAGTGAGAATGGAAAGGCAAATAGCTTCCTTTTTGAAGGACATGATTCAGAAATTGTAAGTACTACTTCCTCTAAAATATCATTGACCAAAACTTAGTAAATGGTCACATCTGGGTGCAAAAGAGGCTGGGAAATGTAGTCTCTCCTGATCTATGTGCCTTGCTGAAACCTGACAAGAAAGGGATTCTACTTTAAATAATGAGAGAAAATGGACACTGGGGGGAAATTAGTAGTCTTTGTCAAGGGTAACAATAACATGCATAAGACTGGAAATTCACTGAAAATAATGAATTGTATTTAGAGGTAACCAATTTACTCTTTAGAAATTACCAGAGACATAAGACTTCCAAAAGACAGCATGGCAATTGAATGAGTGTATGTGTTGGGGGTGGGGGTAAGGTTGGAGGAGAATGAAGGTGGGGATAGGTGTTAAATGTGGTGTTTGGCAAAGAGCCTAACCAATATATTTTTTTTAATTTTCAAAGTACAAGATGACCATAGATTTTATGTAGTAAAAGATAGAGGCTTATGTTGGCATCTCAGCATTAAAAAAAAGTAAAACAGAGGAAACTACAGTAAAAACTGCATTAAAGAAATGCTAAAAGTTTTGTAAAAGGGGAAGTAGAGGCTTCAGAGTTAATTTGAGATCAACACATAATTATTGAAAACCAACCACCTCATTTAGAGAAAAATTACAGAAAACATAACAAATGAAGTCATCTTCAGTTTGATATTTAAAGCAAGTTATTACATTTCTAACAATAATGCTGATATATATGTTGTATGTATCTTATAAAGTTCTAGCAGCAAGCCCCAAGGAGAAGACCAAAATATTCTGAGTAATGAATTTAACATGTTATTTCCTAAATCACTTTGAAAAGAAACATTCATTTGGATGCATAAATAATCTAATATCTTTTAAAAATCAATTTAGGAAAAACTACCACAAACATAACATCCAAAGCTTTTCCCTCAGCTTGAAAACAGCCAAAAATATCACTGCTACATTGTGTTGGAAGTTTTATTCAGTGCAATTATGTAAATAAACAAATAAATAAATGCCCCCCCCCCAAAAAAAGGCAAAATAATTGAGAAATAATACTGTAAGATTCTTTTTTTTCTTCTGACAGACAACATAATTTTGTACGCATGAAAATGCAAAAAAATTTACATATGAACAACTAGAACTTAACGTAGAAATAAAAAAAAAATCAACTTTATTTTTACAGCAGAGGCCCAGTGCACAGATTCGTGCACTGGTGGGTCCCTCTGCCTAGCCTGCAGGGATTGAGCCGAAACTGGCAGTCCAATGCTACCTGCTGCTCCTGCTCATCCTGGCCCTGCTGTGCCTGCCACCGCCATGGCTCAGTGGGCTCGCTGCCACTCTGCTGTGATCGCTGGGGCGCAGCAGCCAGCCACAAGCCCTGCATCTGGGGCCTTTGGTCAGCTAAGCTGCACTCCTGCTGTTGCACCAGAGGCAGCTCCTGCATTGAGCGCCTGCCTCCTGGTGGTCAGTGTGTGTCATAGCGACTGGTCGACCAGTCGTTTGGTTGTTCGGTCGTTTGGTCGCTTAGGCTTTTATATATATAGATACCAGTAACAATTAGAAAATGATTTTAAAAAAATATACCACTTATAGTGCTGTCAAAACATCAAGTATCTAGCAATAAATTTAAGGAAGATATTCAAGAACTCTATAGTGAAGATAACATTAGATATTAAAGTTATTAAAGAGGATGGAAATAACATATATCATGTTTATAGATTGGAAGACAAAATTATTTAGATGTCAATCTTCCTCAAACAGCTCTATAAAGTCATCATAATCTCAATTAGAATCTCAGCTAGTTGTTTGTGTAAAATGTCAATCTTTAACAACATGTATACAGAAATGAAAAGGCAGAAGATAGTTAAATCAATTATAATTCAAAAAAACAAAGCAGGAGAAATCGCCCTATCAGGTATTAAGACCTATTGAAAACTAATTAAAACAGTTGGTATTGGCTCAAGGATAGACAACTAGACCAATATAACAGAAGAAAGAGACCTACCTTCTCCCCCAAGAAACAATTTATACATATACAGACATCAGATTTATGTCAAAGGGGATACAGTAGTATAATGGAAGGTTTTCTTCAATAAGTGCTGTTGGATCAATTGATATCCACTTGGAAAAAATTAATCTTGACCTCACACCATACACAAAAAATTCTAGATCAATAGGTGAAAGCAATAAGACTTTTATTTTTAAAAATCATAGAATATCTTTGTGACCTTGAAGTAGGCAAAAATTGCTCAAATAGAACACAAAATATAATAACTTTAAAAAATGATAAATTCAACTATATTAATATTATGAACTTCATTTTATTAAAAGACATTTCATGGAATGAGAAGAAAAGCCATGCCAGGGGATATGGTATTTCCAGTTCCTATATGTGAAAAATGTCACAAATATGCTGTGGAAAAGACTGCATCTAGAATATACAAAAGATGCCCATTAACCAATAAGAGCTAAACATTTCAAAAGAAAAATGGGCAAGTCTTCAAGGCATAACATAGAAGCGCATATCCAAGTAGCCAACAAACACATGAAATAATAATAACACATAAAATAGCAATAAATACATGAAGATGTGCCAAAGTTTGAGGGAAATTCATGAGGGAAATGCAAATTAAAAGCACAATGCTATATAGTACTATAAACTCATGAGATGACTAAGAAGGAAAAGACAGGCAAATCCAAGTGTTGACAAGGATGTGGAACATCTGAATTTTCATATACTGCTGTGAGGGTATAACTTGGTACAACCACTTTGGAAACTCTATGGCAGTATCTATTAAACTGAAAAAATACATACCCTCTGATTCAGAAATTCCATTCCTAGATACATAACCCACTGATTTAGGTAATATTTTCACCAAAAGACATATACAAGGAAGTTCATGGCGGTAATATTTATAATAACCAAAAGCTGCAATTTGTCAAGTGCTAATCAAGGGTGGAAGGAAAAAACAAACTGTGGTATATTTCCTCAATAGAATCTTATACAGCAATAGAGGCCCAGTGCATGAAATTTGTACACTCGGGAAGGGGGGGGGGCGGTCCCTCAGCCCGGCCTGTGCCCTCTCGCAGTCCAGAAGCCCTTGGGGGATGTTCAACTGACAGCTTAGGCCCGCTCCCTGTGAGCAGGCCTAAGCCGTTAGTCCGACATCCTTAGCGCTGCTGCAGAGGCGGGAGAGGCTCCCGCCACCGCTGCTGCACTCGCCAGCCATGAGCCCAGCTTCTGGCTAAGCAGCACTCCCCCTGTGGGAGCACACTGACCACCAGGGGGCAGCTCCTGTGTTGAGCATCTGCCCCCTGGTGGTCAGTGTGTGTCATAGCAACCGGTTGTTCCGCTGTTTGATCAATTTGCATATTAGCCTTTTATTATATAGGATAAGAATTAGTGAACAGAAACTATATGCAACAACATGGATGAATCTCAGGAACATGATGACTACAACAAAAAGCTAGACAAAAAGAGTGGAGAATGTATGGTTCTATTTATTTTGTGTTCAAAATCAGGCCAAATAAATCTCTGATGTAGGAAGTCAAGATACCAGTTACCCTTGGTTAAGGTGAAGTGATTGAAGGGAATATGAGGAACTTCTGTGGAAGCTGAAAATACTCTGTTTCTTGATTTGATAGGTTCTTGTTTCTTAATTACAGAGGTGTATTTGTTAGAATTCAGAGCACTGTGCACTTATGATTTATGTACATTTCTACATATAGGTTATACTTCAATACAATTAAAAACATCAGTTATATTACCTTATGGTTGCATATCATACAAAATAATTAGAAGGCATAATTTTGGCTCTTAAGGAATTTCATAAATCCAAGTGAGGGAAATGCAATTCATGTCATGATATGATTTGAGGAACACAGAAGCAATAATTACAAGCAAATAATATGCTACTATTTATATGAGGAGACTAAATTTAAAGAAAAGTAAATGGGATTAAAAGAATTCTAAGGATCAGCCTTTTCTTTAAGTTTGTCTTGCTAAGGATACAGTATTGGGAAGAGACATGAAATGTTATATTTTAAAAGATGTATATATCTTTTAATTTTTCTAAAATGTGGTTTTTGCAAATTAAAATGTAAAAGAAAGACTCTAAGGAGACAGAACAGGCTGTAGGAAATCCTGAGGCAGTTTCAATCAGAAAAAAAAAATCAAAGTTTAAAAAGAAAAGTATTAGACTCATGAAGAAGAAAAAAGTCCATGACTCCATAGCAGTTCTAAAGCTATTGATTGTCTATGTGTGGGTAAAATTTGTCTGCAATGACTTTTTCCAGTCTACTATATTTCCATCCTTTTATTTTCTTAATTAGCCCACTCAAGTAGACCTGTATCTGTGGAATTAGAAGAAATTTTTGCAGTCCCAAATTCTTATTAATTTTTATAATTGTCATGGTTTCAACAGGAACCTAGAGAGAAATGATTTCAAAATGCAAATATCATCCTTTTCAACAACAAATTATAGAACTCTAAGTGAACCAACATTTTTCTTTGCATAGTAAAACTAGGACTAAAGAAATGTAGACACAAACCATAACTTGTATGATAAACTCTAACTTCATGTCAGTTTGAAACTCATTGTCTCTTTTATGGAAGATCTACAGTTATTTCTCAAAACAGAAATACAGTCTTTTATGGGAGGATATGAAGCTTTAAAATTCTCTTTTCTTATCCCATCCATGTAAAAATCACCTTTGTGGGGTCTGAGACAATAATGATCTTCTTAGCAGGTCTTCTTCAAGGCCACTTGAGAGATTCTAATGAGTTGACAGGATCCATAGAATAGTTTTTCAGAAGTAAAATTACATGTTTATTTGTTCATGTGCCCAAAAGCTTTGCAATGAGGGCACTTTTTATAATTCTCATGGATTTCCAGAGTACTACCTATTATTTTTTTATGCTAATGGCCAGAGGCTATTGAGAAGGGAGCAATTTTATAAAAGCAAACTAAACATGCCAGCCAATTTGTAAATCAGCCAAACTTTCCAATGGCTTTTTTAAATGTTATTTTTTGGTTTGTTTGGTGTGTCTGATTTGTTGATAAGTAAGAACAGTAGTGAGCACTAGTTTATCCCCTGTCCCCATTTTGTGTAGCCAATCTTTAAATGGCAAGAAAGTCAAGTGCCACTATTAAATCAAACTTTGAAAAAAAGTAAAACAAACAGAAAAAGAAAATGACTGTGATGGTAGAGTGGAAGAAAACTTCTTTAAAAATGAAGTAGAACATTGTTTTGGGAGTGGTTCTTTTGCTTCCTGTTGTCTCAGCCACTCAGTCATATTTTCATGTACTGAACCTACTCAGTGAAAAACAGAAAAAGCAGCATTTATATTACTTAGGTTTGAAAAACAAAACACAGTGAAAGGAAACAAGCAAGCTTTACATTTTATCTTTGGCTCTGTATTCTTGAGAAATCCCACAAATCAAGAACCACTCTTTTTTATTGAATTTATTGTGGCGACACTGTTTAACAAAATTATACAGGTTTCAGGTGCATAATTCTACAACACATCATCTGCACACTGTATTGTGTGTTCACCACCCCAAGTCAAGTCTCTGACCATCACCATTTATTGCCTATATCCTCCTCCACCTCCCCCATCCTCCCTCTCCCCACTCTAAAGCTGTTAGCTTGCTCTCTATCTATGAATCTGTCTCTATTTTGTGCTTTGCCGGGGTTCTTGTCCCAGCCTTTCAAGGGGTTCAGCAATCTGGAGAAAGGAGCTGATGTGTAGATGATTAAGAAGGAGTCCAGAAAGATAATTTTGAAAGGCATTGGGGGTCAGAGGATCTTCAGCTAAAGGAGCTGAAAGACTACCCCTTGTTAAGGACCCCGTGCTATTTATTAACACAATATGTCCTAAGGCAAGGTGGAGACATACATTTCAAAGGGTAAGGTATCAAAGGGTAGAGTTTACAGAAGCATTGACAGTTTGGGGAATAGCCTACAGCTGTTCAGGTGTTTGGCCAACAGGAGACAATAAAATGCCCTGAGCTGTCTGGCAGTTAACAATCCTATTCAGGTTTGGGGAAAGTGCCATTTAGCCATTCCAACAGGTAAACTACATTTGACTCAACCCTTGTTGAGCTCCCCAAACTTTACCAACCTTTTGGTGAAACTCTTGTAATTATGACATGCTGGAATTGGTTTCCGACAGTGCTTCTGTTGGCAAGGACATGGAGAAAAGGGAACCCTTGTGCACTGTTGGTAGGAATGCAGATTGGTTGTAGCCACTGTGGAAAGCAGTGTGGAATTACCTCAAAAAATTAAAAAAGGAACTGCCTACGACCCAGAAATTCCACTTCTGGGAATTTATCCAGAGAAACTTGAAACACTAATTTGAAAGAATATATGCAGCCCTATGTTCATTGCAGTGTTATTTACAATAGGTAAGATTTAAAAGTAGCCTAATGCCCATCAATAGATGATTAGATTAAAAAAAAAAAGTTGTGGTACATTTATACAATTGAATACTAATCAACTATAAAAAGAAGGAAATCTTACTCTTTGAGACAGCACGGATGAATCTGAAGAGCATTATTCTAAGTGAAATAAGCCAGTCAGAGAAAGACAAGTACCATATGATTTCACTCCTATGTGGATTCTGCTGAACAAGAATCTCTTTTGAGGAGAAAAATCTTTTTAGTTCTATGGACAAATTAGCTTATTATGTAGGGTTACTAAACTCATCTAACTCAAGTTTCTTGTTTCAGATACCCTCTTTCCCTTGTATTTTTAAGGTGCATTAAACAAGTATGTAGACTTAGTCAAGGATAATGTCTTGTGTTTCTGTTTCCAACCTTGACACCTAATATAATGGTAATACAGTGGCCTACAGATAATGCAAAGGACAGCTTTTAATAATCATCTCTAGTCCTTATGCACACATCACCACTCCCACCTTCAATTTCCCTCTCCTACAGATTTGCCAAGTTAACTTTGTTCATGTGTCTCACTTACTTGAATTTCTTTTCTCACTTTCTTTGGAAAACTTCAATCCTTATTTTTATTTTAAATTGTTGCTGTTTCTTTTGCTCTGCCACTTAGTTGTGTCTGTTTGTATCTATTTAAATGTGTGCATATACATATTTATCTCACAATTAAGCTATTTAATACTAAGTGGGGAAAATGTTATTTCGGTCCACATCCCATGTTCTCTTCTGTGAAGAGAACAGAAGTAGAGTTTGTAGTGGGAAGCTATGATTGCACTACCTTGCTAGGAAATTGCTAAAGGAAATTAGAAATCAACAACTCATGCAGAATGTAGATTAGCTGCTGGTAGCTGTTGAAAAAAGGAAAACTACAAAAACTCTGCAAGATTTTTCTGGAGAAAGAGCCATTGCTTCTGAAAATAGATATTAAATAGCTCCTAAGAGCAGGTGTTCTATTTGGCTTTGTAATTTCTTTTCCCCCTCTTGTTGCATGGTTGTAAATGAAGTATAATCTTTGAGAAAACACATGATAAACCAGAGTTAATCATAGCCTTTACAGAAATATATCTGAGAGGTCTGAGATCTTTTTATAATTATGGAAATTTGGTCCAGAGAAGTGAAAGGAGTTGCTCAAACAAAGTAATAGATGGAATAGGAACTGAAGCACACAGCTGACGGAGTCCACTGGGCTTTTCAGCATTCCACTGTATGGTGAGAGTCAGATATTGATGACCGCACTTATTGCCAGTGTCCTGATTCCCATTGCATGGGGGAGAAACAAAAAAGCTCCCATCACAGAAAATGTTGAGCCAGCTCAGAGTTGGCTCCTGCTATTATTTCCAGCTGGCTGTAAAGAGGAAGCTACTTGCTGGCACGGAGGAGTAAGTGTTAGCCCACATTCTCAGACTCGGCAGAAAGACCAGGTTAAAATGAGGGGATATAAAGGGTGACTTATGCACTGCAGTTTTGATGTCTGGGTAAATTTTGGTGAAAATAGGGAAAGAACTAGGTAAGGTAGGAATGAAGTTAAGGGCAGTTTCTTTCCAGGCAGAGCAGTGATGTTTAGATGGGCGTTTTATGCCAAAGGACCTTTACTATTTTGTTTTAAGCCTCATCTCTCTAGATTCTGCATGACTCCTATTTGCCCCCTACAGCCTATTAGACTGGATGTACTATTCTGCTCTCAATTTATTTTTAAAGATCTCCATGTATTTTTATACAAGAATTCCTTGATTTTAATCATTTCATTATGTTTGAATTCATTTACCATGGTTTAGTTAAATAGCATCAGTTTCTCACCAGCGAAATTCAAATTTCAGTTACCAGGTTACACAAAATATGATTAGTTGTGTAAAGTTTCGTTGCTATAACAAAAGTATAACATTTTGTTGCTAGTTCTTCAGTGCACAAATCACTACTTAAATAACAGATGCGCATCATGATCAGTGACCAATCATGTCGCTTCTTTTAAAAGTGGTTGGTGATTGGTCATGACACATCTGTTACTCAGTTCATGCAATGACTGCAAAGCATATAGTTGCGATGCCTCCCAGTGATAATCCCATATGATCTTTTACAAAATGGATAACGAAAGAGGAATAGGCCATCAGTGATGAAAAATAACAAAGATATGAATAGTGAAATGCTGGAAGTGAAATTGGAATTAAGCATAAATAGAATTAGAGGAGAAATTGCTGACTAAGGAAATGTTTAGCACTGCTATGGATTGAGACACTGTAGATGTGCTGCTGAGGAATTTAATGAAGGTGAACTTAATGTAAGTGAGAAAAGTGATTGTGTGAAAGGAGAAATATGTCCTTGAAGAAGTGACAATGGGGAAACAACCCACTTCATATTAAGAGACTTCCTCAAGAAATTTTGTAACTTTGAAAGTATAAAGGGTAAAGTGTTGGGAGCTGATTCACACTTAGAAGGGACTATGGTAATGAGTCAAGGCATACAAAAGATGCTTGCTCCCTAATGATAAGAAAGAAAGCTACTGTTAAAACTAGTATGAACAAAAATTTTACAATTAGATGAAAAACATTTTAGTTGTCAAAATTTCTAATATTTAAAATTACAGTGTGCTAAATAAATATTGATTTTGCTAGTTTTTTTTGTCTGTATGTTTATAATCAGTAATAAGACAACTTAAATGTTTTGAGAAAAAAATTAAAGGTTATAGAAAAATCATATTTTTCCTATTGATTATTAAGATTGCTTTGCAAAATTCCAGCTTGCACAGTCATTTTTATGGTTTCATCTGACCTGTAAGGCAACAATTGCCTGTAGGTAGCATTCTATATACATTTCATCATAACACCTGTCATGTTGAGTTGTCATTATTTATATGTGTCTTCTCTCACACGAGACTTTTGAGCTTTTGTGCACTAGGAACAACATCTTCTGTATATTTCCCCCAAGGCTGTCTATAACAACTTGCCAATAGCAGACCCTCAACAGTTTTGTAGATTAAATGAAAAAAAAATACCTTCTACTTAATCTCAGAAATTTTACATTAAAAGCATATTGAACATAAACTTTCCACATTTGTGTGTTCTTATACCTGAGATCGTTAAAGAATATGAGGATTAAGTGATGACACTGAAAAGTTTTCCTGTCACCATTTGAATCAAGAATGTCCTGATAGCCCCGGACAGTTTGCTCAGTGGTTAGAGAGTTGCCCTGTGGACGGAAGGGTTTCAGGTTCCATTCCAGGTCAAAGGCATCTCTCTCTCTCTCTCTCTCTCTCTCTCTCTCTCTCTCTCCCCCCCCTCTTCCCTCCCTTCCACTCTCTCTAAAAATCAATGGAAAAAATATCCTCAGGTGAGTATAAAAAAAAGTCCCGATAATTTTTAGTCAAAACTTTTGACTACAAATTGAATGTAAACATATGCTCTTATTATGGTTTGTCTAACTAATTATTCACATGAAAATATACACATTCATAGATCTAGAGTTATCTAAAACACATTGACTCTAAAGTAATTTTTTATTCTTAGTTACTATTACTTAAAAAGTTGTGATTATAGTGGCTCTAGGAGGATATGCCAACACAATGAAATTAATTGTTGGTAAAATGGCAAAAAATGCTAGCATCATTCTTTCTATGTAGTCTACTCAATTTCTCCAGATCTCTAAACATCAGATCAATTTTTAAAAGTCATTAGGGAAATTGGATTAAGTGAAAGTAATAGAAAGTTTGCAGTCTGAAGGTTGTTATGTATTTCTTATAGACCAGTGCTTTGCAAACTATCTATGAAGAATCATTGATTAAGGGCTTACATGCAGTCTTACCATGTGTAACAAGTGACTCAACCACACCAAACTGGTCTATACTCTATTCAACATGATGAGTCAACTGATAACATCAGAGACATGTCAAATTGCTATAACAGTTTCTAAGAGTTTATTTTCAAGTTCTGCTGTGCACCAGTTCATAGTCCACACTTTGAGTGGTACTGCTTATTGGCTAGTCTTGTGTTCCATAAGTTCAGTATTTTGCGCTTCTTGACCACGAGACCTTCAATTTCTCACCTCTTTAGACCTTCATTCTCATTATCACATCCTTCACAATGTCAAGCACAGAGCCAAAGTCCTGGAATTGTTTGTTAGATAAATAAATGAGCTAACAAACTAGTAAATGGTGGAGAAGTCACAAAATAAAAGGCAATATCTATGAAGGGAATAGGAATTCAAAGTTGAGAAGTGAGATGCCATGAGGTGAACATACGCTTTAGTCAAGGCATTACCTAGTTGTTGCAGTAGGAGGGATGTAACATTGAGACGGATTCTCAGCCACAACTCTATCTGAAATGTGTCAAATAAAATATAAAATTTGTGACTAAGTTAGAATAATGGTGGGCTCAATGTTTTCAGAAATGTTTCCTTCAAGATTACACTGACAGAGACTTCAGACATCTGTACACCAGAAGGATTTGTCTAATTCCATTTCATACTGTATGGTCTCTAGCTCTCTGAGAATTATACTGGTATTGTGAGTTACATTGTATGCAGGACATAAACTCTTCACAATCCAACTCTATGATTATAATTAACTAGAGGCTTGGTGCATGAAATTTATGCACTGGGGGGTGTCCCTCAGCCCAGCCTGCACCCTCTCCAATCTGGGACCTCTCGGGGGATGTCCAACTGCCAGTTTAGGCCCAATCCCTGTGGCAGTTGGACATCCCTCTCACAATCCAGGACTACTGGCTCCTAACCACTCACCTGCTTGCCTGCCTGATTGCCCCTAACTGCTCCCCTGCTGGCCTGATTGACACCTAACCACTCCCCTGCTGGCATGATTGACACCTAACTGCTCCCCTGCTGGCCCGATCGCCCCCAACTGTTCTCCCTTGCTGGCCCGATGACCCCCAACTGCCCTCCCCTGCAGGCCTGGTCGCCCCCAACTGCCCTCCCCTGCCGGCCATCTTGTGATGACATGGGGGCAGCCATCTTGTGATGGCTATCTTTTGACAATGTGGGGGCCACCATCTTGTGGTGGCCATCTTGTGATGATGTGGGACAGCCATCTTGTGATGCGAGGGCATGAGAGTCAATTTGCATATTACCTCTTTATTATATAGGATATAAAATAAGAGTAGAATTTACCAAAGTAGATGTTAATAGCTTTCATGCTCAGAGGATAAAAATATTGAAAGCTTAACATGGAATAGATTATTTCCTAAAGCTCATTTTCTTTTTGGCATACCTATAATGTAGTGTTTTCCTTGGGCAATATAGAAAAATCAGAAACAAATGTTTATTTTGTAAAGAAAATATTTTCCTTTTAAATGTAAGATTATAAATGCTTAAATAAAGAACAAGCACTCTTTCTCAAGAATATATTTTATATACATATTATATATATATATATAGTTTGTATGTATATAAGCATATGTTTATATTTATACATGCAAAGTATGTATATATATAATATATATACAAAAGAGTGGAGGTGGATTAAATTAACAATGAGTATAGAAGTAAATATTTTAACCAGGATTCAGTAATTTGCACATACAAACTAGAACAATGAATTATAGAATAATGAGTAAAGGAAACATATAATGCTTAATGGTTCCAGTACTCGGTTAATGTCTATAAAAACCTACTTTGAGTCATATTTAATTGAAGCATATACTTTCCAACATTTTGCACATTTGTTTTGAAAAGTTAACTTGCCTCATTTTTCACCTAAAGAAAAGATGAATGGAGACATACGAACATGTATATAGAGCCTTTGAAATGTAAAATATTGCAAAGGGTGAATGTAAGGTAAATAGTTAAAATTTTCATTTTTGGAAGAATTCTTGTTATAACTTTCATTAGAAGAACACTTTGTTGGTAACATCTCTACTAAAACTCTGTTTTCAGTATTCAGGTCATATTTATGTTGCTCCTACTTGTCGCCATCCCCTACAAAAGAAGTTGAAAAGCAGTCCAGCTTCCCCTGATGGGCTGGTTTACATAATGGTAGCATCGTTCCCAGTGTCCAACTCCAAAAGAACATGAATCGAGTTGTAATTGGGACCTAAAGTGGTAAAAAACAAAAACAAAACAGTGTCCGTCCATAGGAATAAATTTTGATAGTGCAGGCCATCCAACTGATTTCAGGTTTGGCAGCAAGATTGAAATTAAGATGCTGTCATATGGTATCATTTTTGACAAAAATGAAAAAACAAACATGGAGGTGAAAATAAGAAAGAAATTCTATCAGGTAATTATAAAATCTAAGTCCCAACTCTAGTATGAATCTGCAAATTACTGAACCCCCAATGCTTTATCTTCCATGACAGTGCCCTCGAAATGCTGGATGGAAATGAAAAGTAGCTGGAATTCTACATTAAAATTAAGAAGGGGTTTTGATCTTTCAAAGAATTTTGTTGAAAAAGAATTCTTCTGCAAACTGAATAATAATGTCCTAATTCATCCATTGTATATTATAATTTAGACTAATTTCTACTAGTTTATATGACAGCATTTCTTAGATATAGTTGAAATAATTTTGGTTATATAATTCAACAAATATTTACTAGGTGCTGACAAACAAAAATAATAAAGTAAAACAAAGATAAGACGAAAAGATCCATAAACAAAGTGTCTATCAGGGTAATCTAGTACACCTATGAATTTTTTTTCATAAAAATAGAAGAAATTTCCCTGGCCCATGTGAGTCAAGTTGGTCAAGCGGCATCTGGTACACCAAAAAAGTGGCAGGTTCAATTCCTAGTCAGGACACATACCCCAGTTGCAGTATGATTCCTGGTAAGGGGTGCATGTGGGAGGCAGCTGATCCATGTTTCTCTTTCTCTCTCTCCTATCAATTAAAAAAAAAGAGAGAAGAAATCTTTTTCCTTTTTAGTTTCTTCAACTACACAAAAATAATTTGATAAGTAGTTTCAGCTACTTGATAATTTTCAGTCTTCATCCCTTTGGAAAATAATTAAGGGTTTATAGCGTAATGTTATAATTGAAGTCTGTGCATTTTAAAAACTTGTTACAGTTTAAAGTACTACTTTAGAAGTTATATGCTACTGTTTCTCTTCCAGTGTCATCTGATTATGTACAGCATTATGATCTGAATTTGTACAAGCATTTTGTGGCCATATAATGAAAAGCTATAATTTATTTTAAACTCATAAATGCTACTTTAGAACAGTGAAATAGTGTCTCTTTGAAGCACAAAGATAATTGAATCCAGTTATAATATGTCAATAAACGTGTAGAGCATGAACGACCTCTGAATAGTATCACAATATTTTGAGAATTATAAATGATGAGACTAATGTCAGAGATTCCTGTACCTAATTAATCACTCAGTTTAACACTATCTTGAACTAGATCAGGACAAGCAGTTACAATGAGAAAACGGGCTGAAGACGTGGGATTCTAAAAGAGAGAAAGTATACCATAAGAATTATAGAATTATTTTTAAATCTCATAGTAGAATCGGTTCCAGGGGCATAATCCCCAACATTTATGCCATAAATTCCTCTTATAGCACCCTGCCAACTTTTCCAGCCTCCATGAAAGGCAACACAATGTTCCTTAAGACAGACCAATTTTGAGATGGCTGAGTAGTTAGCTATATATATGTGTTGGCAAAAGTAGGCTTAAAGTTACATTGTGACATTCTTTTGAGTTCATAAAACTATTGTAATAATCAAACCTGCATGTCTTTTTCCACATGAACAACTGTAAACCTACTTTTGGCCATACACACACACACACACACACACACACACATATATGTGGGTTTTTAAAAAAATATGTTTTCATTGTTGATAGTGTTATATATATCTCCCATTCCCCTGCTTTACCCTTCTCCTCCATCCTATCTAATAAAGAGGGAATATGCTAATTGATCCTCATGCCATCACAAAGATGGCGGCAGCCACAGCCAATAAGGAGGTAATATGCTAATTGACTGTCACGCCCTCAAAGATGGTGGCACCCACAGCCAATAAGGAGGGAATATGCTAGTTGACTACCATGCCCTCAAAGATGGTGGAGCCCACAGCCACAAGATGGCAGCGCCCAGTCCCCTCAGCCCAGCCTCCAGAGTCCTCCAGTCCCCTAAGCCCCCCAGCCACCCACGGCCGGCCTGAGGCACAGACAAGCCTCGATGGTGGCTGCCCAGCCACCTAGGGCTGCCCAAAGCTTAGGTAACCAGGGCTGGCCGAGGCTTGCGCTGCTGGCAGTGGCAGCAGCAGAGGTGTGACAGGGTGTTGCCTTCTCCTGATTGCCAGGTCACCTCCCACCCCTGAAGGCTCCCGGACTGTGAGAGGGGGCAGGCCGGGCTGAGGGACGCCCCTTCCAGTGCATGAATTTTCATGCACCGGGCCTCTAGTATATATATATATATATATATATATTTGAAATCTACTTTTCTAAGATTTTCCCAATGGGTTGGCACTGCCAAGTAAGAGAATAGGATTCATTCTCCAAACTCCTTCACCAACCCACCTTCACTCCATCCATCTTCCTCTGTTGCACCAGTCCTTTTCTACCCATTTTTTCTCTTCTCTTTCTGAGGTTTAAAAGGGGAGATATAAAGTACTTTGAAAGAATTTTCTTATCCCAAGGAAACAAACACTAATAAAAGAAAAACTGCCTATTTACTTTTTTCTTGGAGAAGTGCATCTATTGAGTATGATATTTGTGAACAAAAGAACCAGTTGATAAGATTAACTTGCAAGAGGTGGCATAGCATAATGGTTAAGTGCCAACACTCTGAGCTGAGGGCCCATTTTCAAATTCTAGCTTTGTAATTTACTAGTTGTATGAGCTCAGGCATGTTGCTTAACTTTCCTACAATTGTCCTTGCTGCTACTGAGATCTAAATATTTAATACAAAGCATTTGGAACAATGCATGGTACATAGAAAGCATTAATAAATGTGAACTGTGAATGCTATAAAATAGATGGAGAAGAGAGAAGAATTAGGGGAAGAAGGAAGACTGAAAAAGAGGAGATGGCATGATAGAGTGGAGAAAGACCCATCTTCTGTGGGCTCTGGGCCTCCCATTTTTACTTAGCTTCATAACTGAAATTATTCATCCAAACAAGGTCTCAGCCAGGAGGATTTTGGCAAGCGCAGAATGAACAAGAGAATTCTGGGGACTATACATAGTATTGGGCAATGCTCATTGCCCCTCTGAATAGCATTTAATATGTTTTGATTGGCTTTTATTTCATTCTTTTTAAAATGTTTATTTTGTGTTAATTTTATTTAGAAAATATATTTAAATAATTAAAAATTCTAAAGCTATCAACAGATGGACAGGAAAAATGTTATCCACTCACTTTGTTCCCTAACCACTGAGCTTCCTACTCTGGTAGCCACCAATTTTGTCATATTTTCAAATGAGTAACTGTAATTAGTCCACCAGTAGAGACTTGCAGGTCTTTAATCCCAGCTCCCCAATTTTGGAACTCTGGGACAGCAAAGAGGCAGTTTAGAGATATGCTTTCAAAACGTGACTTTGTTACCCGTTCTTTCAATTTTTAACAGTGGGATAGTTATTTCCAGTGAATAAATCTTGGAGACTGGATAAATCTTTCGAGGATGCTGCCTTGTTGAGTTAACTTGTCAAGATTTCATGTATTTTATGTGGACTGTATACATTATCTATACTGCAACAGAAAATCTCTCAAGAAGAAAAATCAGATATGTTATATTTCATGTAGCCTTTGATCTATGAATTTGTCTTAAATCTGTGTTTCATGAAAAAAAAAAAAAAGCTGCTCGATCCAGTTTTATCTTTCAAACCTGGCTTCTTTAGGAAAGTCTGAGGAAAGCAAATCATATTATGTTGGTCTGATTTGACTTTTCCAGGCAGTATATAGAAGGGTAAAAGGTCTCTGATTCTATCAAATACGCCCTGAAAAATAAATCTCATGATTTGTTCATCTTCTCTCCATCTATCAAAATGAAACTAATAAACAGTCCCAGATGCAGCAGTAGGAAAAAAAAACCAAAACATTTCCTCACATCAACCCAGTGGAAACTAATATTTACCAGAAAGAGTGCTGCTTGTCAATTTCCCCTCATACCCAACTCCATGACTTAAAGAAGAACTAACACAGGTGAAAGAGCAGAAGTACAAAACTCATCTACTAACAGAGCTCTCTGGTAAATATTCAGTTTAATGTAAACGTGAAAATGTGGACATACACTGGTGAATAGTGGCATACACCATGAATTACTCTCTTCAAGCTACCTCATGGGGAAAAATGACTCTAAGTTTTGGCTTGTCATGAAAATGGTTCAGCTGTGTATACAAGACCATACATTTTTATAGAACAATTAATATTATGGCACAAGTAAACTGTAACATTATTTTGAATGGATATTTGTGTGTGTCACCCTCAGGTGACTTAATTGGACTCTCATTTCAGTGATATGCTAGTTTCATTGGCTCCCTCTCCTTCATGGTGACATTATGGTGCAATTGGCCAACATGATTCTCAGTTTACCAAAATTAAGATGGAAGTATACATTAGTCAGGAGATTAATCATGCTATATGTCTATAATGGGTTGGCAGAGGCCACGACCAGGGAGGACTCTGCTCCATAGAGTAGTCACCAAGGGATCCAGACTCTTGGAGGATCCATCATCTCATGGCTGCAATACCTGGGACACACAGGCCCATTAGTCATCACAGCAGGAGAAAAGATGCAATTCCCCCAGGAGACCTCTGTCTCCTCTATGATACAACTCAGGTTCATGTAGTGATAACATTGAACTCAAGCCCTCAGATTTTTGAGCGATTCACAACAGTCCTTAAGTTGGGTGTGCATGTGGTTTGCTTTGCTCTGGAGCTTTTAAAATAAAAATACAAGTTACTTTATATTTGCACTTATTCTTCTTGGCCATTTCAGAAATTTGCATTGAGTAATATGCCCACCTTTGGGGCTATACAACTTCTTGTTTAAGGGAGTTTGAGAACCAATACTTGTTTTAAATATAGGCCATAGGATTTTTTTCCAGGTTTTAACTTCTTTGAACTACAAATCTCACAAAATTGATCAGATTATCTATTTTTATTCTAGTCATTTCCAAATTCCAAAAAAGTACAACCACAGGTTTTTTGTTGTTGTTGTATTTTTTAGATATATGTCATAGATATTTTGGCTTTTTATCTCTCAATATTAGATAGTGGCCTTTTGTGGAAAATATTTGCCCTTAATCTTATCTTTTTTTTCTGAGTTTCTTTACCCACTGTCAGATTTTACTGGGTGTTGTATCCATAAGTCTGTTTTTTCACCTGTGGCTACTTTATGCATTACAAGTTCTCAACATTATGGCAACCCATTTGGGTCCCCTCTCTGCAGCAGGGAGCTTTTCTATAATAAAACTTTGCTTTCACTCAAAAAAAGAAGAAGAAAAAAAAAAGAGTTCTCAACATTAAATGTGTGAAAGCCAAACTCTTAGTCTAACCTTTCCCACAAGTCTCAGCTTTAACTTGCCTTCTCAATCTTATCTCTTCCTGTTTGTTATTTCAAAACAGTTGGCTTTCCAATATTACAAAATCCTGATTCCTGGAATCTTTCTTCTCCGTCATGTCTGCTTGCAAACCAGTCATTTTCCTCTTTATTTTGCAGTATCTTAAATATAGGCAGTAATAACCAGTCTTTTTTTCCAATGACTCAGGACCAGCGTCTCTCAACCAGAGCATCATTGACATTTGGGCTGGGAAATTCTTTGTTGTGGGGGGTTGACCTGGGCATTGTAGGAAACTTAGCAGCATCCTTGGCCTCTTGTCACTAGCACTCTCCCAGTTCTGATAAAAAAATGTCTGCAGATATTGCCAGTGTTTCCTTAGGGGCAAAAATTGCCCTGGTTGAGAACCACAAACACATTAGAAATATTGTCTTCCTTATGAGTTATATATAATAGGCCTTATATTTATTTAATGTTTTGTCATTGCAGCCTCTGATGTTATTTTCTTTGCTGCTGACACATGCCAAATAATGTGACATGTTTTAGGTTTTTGTTACAAAAGCACTCAAAGTGTATTACTAATTTTTTTATTAGACAGGATTACTCAGTGGCATAACATTAGTTTGTTCTACTCTCATGTTAAATTTACAATGGGTGGCAGGGTTGGAGGTGGGATATCTCTGGTCTACAGTCACTCAGGTACCCAGACTGAGGAAGGCTCCACTATGTTAAAATTGCACAATCTGGAATGTGCAGCCTTTCTCAGAACACCTGGAGATCTCTCTCCAAATCTTTATGTTTTTCCTGAAAATAATACCTGTCACTTCCATGCATAACTCATTGACCACATGGCACTGTCTAACCACAAGGGGAGGGAAAATGTTATTATCATGCCCCAAAGGATGGGAGAATAAGATATTGGTAAGTACTAGTAATACTTATTACACTTTTAAAAAATCCTCACCGAGGTTATGCTTAGAGAGAGGAAGGAAATAGGAGAGAGAGAGTGAGTGAGAGAGAGAGAGAGAGAGAGAGAGATGACAGAGAAACATCAATTGGTTGCCTCCTGCATGTGCCTTGACCAGGAATCGAACCTACAACCTTTAGATGCATGGATGATGCTCCAACCAAATGAGCCACCCAGCCAGGGTTATCACAGCTTGTTAATAGTGGAGTTACTTTAATTTTTATAGCTAACATAAAGTGAAATCAATTTACTTTGGGGGTGTAGGGTCTAGGAATTGTAGCTCATATACAGATTACTAAAACTATCATCACAATGAAGATACAAAACAGTTCTATCACCCCCAAAACATCCCTATAATGCCTCTTTATAGCCTCACCCATTCCATACTTAAGCCCTATAATCACTAATCGATTTCCTATCACTACAATGTTGACTCTTCCAGAATGTCATATAAATAAAATCATACAGTACATAGCCTGTTGAAACTGGCTTCTTTCACTCAGCATTATGTCTTTAATTCATTCATGTCATTGTGTATTGATAGTACATTCCTTTTAAGTGCCTAATAATAATCCATTGTATTCATGAAGTCCCACAGTTTGTTTACCCATTTACCATTTGAAGTACATTTCAAGCTTTGGACCAGTATGAAACTTTGGACCAGTATGAATAGAGCTGCTATGAACATTTATATACAGGGTTTTTTTGTATGTACTATTATTTTGTATGTCTCTAGGGTGTAAATAGCAAAGAGTGGGATTGCTGGGCCATGTGGTAAGAATATGTTTAAATTTATAAAAAACTAGAGGCCTGATGCACAAAATTCATGCAAGGGGCTGGGACCTCATAGCCCCAGCTTCGTCTGGAAGGTCATCCGAAAGGATGTCGGGAAGGTCATTTGGCTGTCCAGTCTAATTAGCATATAACACTTCTTTTATTATAGATTGCCAAAATGGTTTCCAGGGTGGCTGTACCATTTTTTTTTTTATTACCACAGTGCATTAATCAGCTTGGGTTATCATAGCAAAATAGACTGGGTGGCTTAAACAATAGAAGGTTTTTCTTTACAGTTTTGGAGAATAGGAATCCAAGATTAAGTTTCCAGAGTTTGTAAAACTTCTGGAACCTTTTGTTCGGAGCTCCCTCAATAGTGTGATGTGCTGGTCTACCTGATTCTAGACTGATGCACCACTCCATTAGGGAAAATGGAACTGACAGGATCAGTGCTTCCTCCGATTTGTTCTACTTACCATTGGAGGTGGGATATCTCTGATCCTGTCAGTATACCATCTCAGTAAGTGGTTCAAAGCTTAACTCATTTTTTAACTTGTTGCTTTGATTCGCTACTCACACACCTGACGCTCAGTATACTCTCTCGCTCCCAGCTCACCTGAGCTCAATGACAAAAGAAGCCCACCAGGAACTGAAATTAATCTTGAAGCTATGGACCCCATGTCATTTCCTAGAAGCAAACTTGTAAACCAGCTTTCAGGGGAAGAAGAAGGAGAGCTGAGTCCAGCAAACAATATTATCACTCCTTTATTTCTCAAACTCCACTGAATTTCTCCCGAATTCTAGCTTTTGTAGTTGTTATCTTTTGGCAACTTGCCATGGTAAGAAATGGTTTTGTAGTGGTGTCTGCTATATGCCTACCATATCATAAAATGGTTGGGCTTTACTGCATAAAAGCATACAAATGATGTAAATAAAAATTTGATATCAACATCCCACCTACCATACCTACTCATATATTTGATGAAGAACAAACTGACTGAATAAATGAATAAATGACAAGATCGTAACTACATAGGGATCTCAATATTAAATCTTGGAGTGAGAGGAGAGAGTATCAGTAAGCCGGATGTATTTAGTGATTGTGGAATCTAACAAGGGAAAGAAAAAAGAAACAGAACAGTAGGTAGTAGGTAGGAGAGAAAAAACAACAACACAGGAAGTATAAAAGGCAATACGTTCTGTTTTTACCTAAAAAAAAAAAAATCAATTCTCTGTCTTCTGATTGATGTTTCAGAAAGCTTAATATGCTTCTGAAGAATAAGAACGGGAAATTGGAGAATGTCCCTAGCACTACCCTGCTGAGTTTCACCAAGTTGAGTTTGAATAAAATTAAAAAATCAAAGTATAGATATGTTTTATTTCCAACGGAAGCTAAAAGGTTTTCTCCTTTATTTTTTCTTCCATATACTAATATTTTTTTACCCTTTAAAATTAATATAATATCTTGGTTCATATTAGTCCTCTCAGTAAAAGATAAATTTGACCACATTATCTTGGATATTTTCATTGTCTTGTCAACAACAACATGATAATTGGTTTGAATGTCTGAAAATCAAAGCCTTTCAGAAATGAGAGCCTTGATTTAGTCCCCCTAGCATGGCTCTCATTAAATCAGCAAGGACTGTGTAGTACAAATGCACAGATTCTTTTATTCATCACTGCAACCACCTCAGGGAGCCTGATTGAAAATGTACATGACAGATCAGGTAGGTAATGCTGTTACCCAAATAAAGAGAAACTAGAAAACGAGAGCAAGATAATATAAAATTTCTCATACAGAAATCATTAAGTAATCATTACTTGAATAAATTATGTGTTTTAAATAATCCAAAATATTCTGTATTGAAGAGGCTTGGCAGGACAGATACATGTTTCACTGAATGTTTAAAGAGTCTGAGATTAAGCCAAAAGGAATCCCTCTTTATTATTACCTGCTACCACAGGTCCACTGGAATATTTTGGGCAAGAGTACACAAATAATCTCACTTATCAAAATCATGAGGTAGATTTCTGCCTCAGTGACCACCACCATCATGATCTCCGCTCCCCATCATGTCCATTTCAATACACCTGTACTGCTTTAGACTGAATGTCTGCTCCCACCCCCAATTCATATGTTAAAATCTTAACCCCAAATAGGATAGCATTGGGAAGTGGGGCCTTCAGGAGATGAGTTTGACACGAGGGCATAGAATGGGATTAATGCCTTTATAAAAGAGATCCCAGAGAGCTCTCTAGACTCTTCTGTCCTGTGAGGACATAGCAAGAAAACTGCTGTCTATGAACCAGGAAGAGAACCCTTGCCAGACACCATCTGTGCCAGTGCCTTGATCTCAAACTTCCTAGCATGAAAAAAAAAGTTTGTTGTTTAAGCCACCCTGTACTGTATTTTTGTTATAGCAGCCTGACTGGACTAAGGCATGCATCCATAGGCGTGCATATGCACAGACTCACATACAGGAAGTGAGGATATACTGTTTAAAAATCTCTCTAGTAAAAGAATGGTATTATGGTACTGACAAGAGGATTGGAGGGAGAAGAAACCATACCTGGTAGAGGTCAATGAGGAATAGGAAATAAAACAGGCAAGTGGGGAGAAAAGAAAAACATGAGATGATGGAGAAACATTGTGAGAGGATGTAAATGTACAGGAAATTGAGAATGAAATACTACATAGGAGGAAGGAAAGAGCAGAATCTAGGTACAGATAGGGTCCAGTGGAACATGTACAGAGAAACCAGTGTGCCTTACTTTGCTACAAAGTAAGGAGTCCATTTTAAATCTTATCCATTGGAATACAACTACTGAAGGAACAAAAGGCATTTTAATTCATCTACAAGACTATTTTATAGATTAACTAGAGGCCCGGTGCATGAAAATTCATGCACTTGTAGGGAAGGGGAGTCCCTCAGCCTGGCCTGCGCTCTCTCACTCTCACAGTCCGGGAGCCCTCGAGGGATGTCTGACTGACTGCTGCAGAGGTGGGAGAGGCTCCCGCCACCGCTGCTGCATTGGCCAGCCATGAGCTGGCTTCTGGCTGAGCAGCGCACCCCCTGTGGAAACGCACTGACTACCGGGGGAAGCTCCTGCTTTGAGCGTCTGCCCCCTGGTGGTCAGTGTGCGTCATAGCGACTGGTCATTCCTGGTCGTTCAGCCTTTAGGGTCAATTTTCATATTGCCCTTTTATTATATAGGATGAGAAAAGTGAGTGGACACTAGCTTGGCCTTTAATGGTACAGCAGGGCTCAAGACACGAATAGCCATTCTCGCAGGGCTCAGTCATATGAGCCTTTAGAATAAATGATATTGGGGATTTTGAAAAAGGCTTGGAGGTATGTTCCCAGGAGATGGAATTAAGACTGTTAAAGGCTGTTTATAAAAAACTTAGAGCAAGACTAACCTGTTTAGGGAATGAATGTGGGGGGGGGGGGGAGGGGGGAGGGGAGATATGTATAATACTTTCAACAATAAAGATACATTAAATTTTTTTAAAAAATAAAAAAAGTCTTATATACACACAATGTTCTTAGGGAGAGTGTGTTCCATATCTACCTTTCTGGTGGAAACAGCACAGATACTGAAGGTGTGTGACCATTCCATAGTGAAGGCAAATCGAACACCTGCCTTCAGTGCCAGCCA
Organism: Plecotus auritus; assembly: GCF_963455305.1. NCBI lineage: Eukaryota > Metazoa > Chordata > Mammalia > Chiroptera > Vespertilionidae > Plecotus > Plecotus auritus. Next base: position 64,854,141 of record NC_137772.1, on the reverse strand, counting down.
GGTGCAGCAGTGACCAGTGGGTGAGATGGAGGGAGCTCAGCTATTGTGACTGCAGTGAGAACTTTGGCTTGTCTTCATAGTTCTTCTGATGGTTTGTGCAATCTCAAGACTGGTTTCTCTTTTATTGTTATTGTGACCAGTTCCTTTGATTGATCTCTTGGGATTCAAAGCACCCTAGGGATTCCCACACCAGCCAATGGTTACAGCAGCACAAACAAGGAGTTAAATCAGCTCATGTAACTCAGGAAACTTAGGTTGTGCTCAGCGTAAAATGCCTCAATGTTTAAAATAAACCAATATAAAGGAGAAAATCATCACTGTTTCAGAGACTATAAATAATGCAGCAATCTTCTAGAAAGAAGCTGGCTTTTTATTTAAGACCACGATTGCTATTTGAACTATGGGAAACTATATCATGCCCAGAAAGCTGGTAATCTCATTTTTAAAATTGTTTCTGAAATTCATATGTCACTGTATCCCTGAGGAGACAGAAAGAGTTGATTTTTTGTCTGGAACTGGATGCTTTATAGTTTTTCAGCTACGTGATGTGGAAATATCTATTCCTATTTATGGGACCTGAATGGACACTTATAAATGCCCCATTTAGCTATTTGGCTAAGCTCTGTTCTTGCCTTACACACATTGTTCCTTGTAACATTTGGTTGACAAAACTTTTAGCAGTCAGGTTCTCAAATATTGAAAATCCACCCCTGCTCACACACATTTGGATTATGAATGATGGAAGTATCAAGTACACTGAAAAGTAGCTGAGATTAAGCAATAGGATGCTGGATAAGCATGAGTGCCTGAGGATGCATTTGAAGGATTCATTGAGTCACAGCCTGATGCAAAGTAACATCACAGTAGAGAACTGAGGAACAATTACAGTTGAAAGAATATGCTATTATGTGGCAGTCAAGGACAGGGTGACTTAGTTTGGACAAAATTTCTGTCTACAGTACAACAGCACCATTCTTCAAATAGCAAAAAAAGCCCATAGCATAGTCACAAGCAGCACATATTAGGGAAGTGATTTAAGTCTTACCAGTGTACTGTGGCTTTAAAGTCAAGTATCATATATTTACTAGTAACTATTCATGTGTCCAGGTAGAAAACTATTAGTGCCTTGTCTTTATTTTCAAAAGAAATGAGTTGTCAATATATAGAAGGGCACACACAAATATTACAAGCTTAGGATAAATTATTTGATGGAAAACTGAATTAGGATTGAGAGAACAAAACATATCCATGCCAAATAAAATAGATTAACAAAACAAGTGCTATATTATGAGGCAGCCTCACAAGCTGGTTTGTGCTATGGGTTCCAAAGAAAGTTTACAATTAGAGATCTTGGCAGATTTCAAAAAATGTCCACCAGTGATTTTGTAGCCTCTATGTATGTTGTTGGTGGTGCTGACCCATACTAACTCCAGACCCTTGTTATCTGCCTGGTGATTTGCATTGGCCAATGATACACTTGCAAACGTAATGTAAACAGAAGCTTGGTTAAGTGTTTGCATATTGGGGCTTACTCTCATGTTCCTATTTGGCACACTGATGCTGCCATATTAAGGAGTATAGCCTAGCCTGCTGGAGCATAAGACACCATATGGAGGAAAAATGTGTAGTCCAAGTTGAGGTCTTCCCAATAAAGTGCCAACTTCCAGAAATGTGAGTGACACTATTTTGGACAACCAAGTCCCAGTTGAGCTGGCCCCAAAGAACTGCCAAGCCAATCCACAAAACCATGTTTAAAAAACTGTTATTTAAGCAACTAAGTTTGGGTGTATTTTAATTATTCATCAAAAGATCAAAAGCTTACTATTACATGCTTAATAATAATAATAATAATAATAGTGACAGCCACTATATTGGGTGATTTGTATTTACTATTTTTAACCTTTTAGGTAAGTTTTCATAACATCACTTTATGATTAATTTGTGTTTTGAGCTATGAATCTAGTCATGCAGGTAGTAAATAACAGTGCCAAGATTCATCCCCAGGTCCTCCAGGCTATGAGCTCCATGCCCTTTTCATGGTTCCAGGATGTCTATGGGGGATCCTCTCAAGTTGGGGAATGAGGCACAGACTTAGATGGGCTGCTCAGATTTACTTAAAGTGGTAGAGCATTTCACCCTCAACTATAGTCTACTCAATAATTTCTTCATTTGCCTGATGCCTCACTGAACAAAATATTTTGTATAAATATTTCTTAAACTGATATGCAAAGAACTGAAATGCATTTCAGAACAAGCTGGTTTCTTCAACTCATCTGAAAGTGGTAATCAAATAGGCTTTTGTGTCAGAAAACATGAACTTAAATTCTAATTTGAGCTACTGATCAGAATAGGTGACCTTGTGCAAGTTCCTTACAGTCTTAATTACCTCGGTGGAATATGAAGGTGAGAATGCTTTGTTCACAAAACTGTAATACAAGTTAAAGGAATCATGTTAAAACCAAAATAGTAATTACATATCTGGTCCATAAAGGTATTCTATAAATAGTAGATACTATTAATTACTAATTAAAAATTGAAAGACTTTTTTAGTATAAAATTGGCAATTTATTATTGACCATATTGCACGTCTTGTATACAACATTTTTTTCCCCAGTCTGGGCATAGTTGTTATATATAACAAAACTAGAGGCCTGATGAATGAAATTTGTGAAAGAGTAGGCCTTCCTTCCCCCAGCTGCCAGCACCAGCTTCCCTATCACACGCAGGATCCAGGCTTCCCTCGCAGCCCCGGCTTCATCTGGAAGGTCGTCCAGAAGGATGTCTGGTCTAATTTGCATATTACACTTTCATTATTATATATAGACTAGAGGCCCAGTGCACAAAATTCATGCATGGGGGTGTGTGTCCCTCAGCCCAACCTGCACCCTCTCCAATCTGGGACCCCTCAAGGGATGTCTGACTGCCCTGGATCAGGCCTAAACGGGCAGTCAGACATCCCTTTCACAATCCAGGACTGCTGGCTCCCAACTGCTTGCCTGCTTGCCTTCCTGATTGCCGCTAACCACTTCTGCCTGCCAGCCTGATCACTTCCTAACCACTCCCCTGACTGATTGCCCCTAACTGCCCTCCCCTGCAGGCCTGGTCACCCCTAACTGCTCTTTCCTGCAGGCTTGATCGCCCCCAACTGTCCTGCCCTGCTGGCCATCATGTGGTGGCCATCTTGTGTCCACATGGAGGCAGGATCTTTGACCACATGGGGGCAGCCATCTTGTGTGTTGGAGTGATGGTCAGTTTGCATATTACTCTTTTATTAGATGGGATAGAGGCCTGTTGCAAAGGTGGGGGCCAGCTGGTTTGCCCTGAAGGGTGTCCTGGATCAGGGTGGGGGTTCCCTTGGGGCGTGGGGTGGCCTGGGTGAGGGGCCTGTGGTGGTTTTCAGGCTGGCCACGCTCCCCAGCAACCCAAGTGGAGGCCCTGGTATCTGGGATTTATTTATCTTCTATAATTGAAACTTTGTAGCCTTCAGCGGAGCCAAGCCTCCTGCTCACTCCGTGGCCACAGCCATTTTTGTTGGCATTTATTTATCTTCTATAATTAAAACTTTGTAGTGGAGGCCAAGGCAGGTCAGGGCTGTGGGAGCTTGGCTTCCTCCATCGCCGGGGCAACTCAAGCCTCCTGCTCTCTCCAGCTCCATGGCTGCTGCCATTTTTGTTGAGATTTATTTATCTTCTATAATTAAAACTTTGTAGTGGAGGCCAAGGCAGGCCAGGGCTGTGGGAGCTTGGCTTCCTCCATCGCCGGGGCAACTCAAGCCTCCTGCTCTCTCCAGCTCCATGGCTGCTGCCATTTTTGTTGGGATTTATTTATCTTCTATAATTGAAACTTGGTAGCCTTGAGTGTAGGCCTGGGCTGGGCAGGGCAGCAGGGAAGCTTGGCTTCCTCCCTTGCCAGGGAAACCCAAGCCTCCTGCTTGCTGCAGCTTCATGGCCTCAGCCATCTTGGTTGGGTTAATTTGCATACTCACTCCTGATTGGCTGATGGGCATGGCTTGTGGGTGTAGCGGAGGTATGGTCAATTTGCATATTACTCTTTTATTAGATAGGATTCTTTCTAAGTTTGTGTATCAAATATCACTTTTTCAGTGTTTGATATGACATAAATATTAGATTTTTTTCTATGTAAAGTTTTTATGATTTCCTGTTTCTGAATATATTGGTTATTATAGGAAATATTTTGAGATTTTTTTGCATTTTTTTAGTTTAGCACTTCAGCCTGTTTTTTAAAAAGCATTTCTGAAATAGTTTACAATGAATGAAAACATTTTAGCATTGCAAATTTGGGAATTTTAGCTCCAACAAAAATTTTGTTTCATCACTTAGCAGCTACTGGGATCCACTAGGAAAACCCCTATTTGTTCAATTCTCTTGCAATTTAGTTAGAGGTGAGGGATTTCTCCCTCATGCCATCATATGGGATGTCTTGCTACCCTATCCTCTATTCCAGGGGGCTTACATGTGTCCAGGGCTGTTAGGCAGTGTGTATTCCCAAAGTGATGAGTGGAGGCCTCCATGGCAGTCACATTTCCCATGTTGGAAAACCCACAGGTTTTTACAGAGAATTTCAAGGCATTTTGTATCTGCCAGCAATGGGCTATACATGGGCATTTAAATAGAGCCACTAAAAGATTGCATTTCCATTTATTGGAAAAATCTTCTCCCCATAGTTTTCCTCCCTGCTAACATGGAGGAGCTAGGACCCTAAGGGAGCATCTATAGCCACCCTCCCCAAAGTTTCCTCTAGCTTGGGCAAAGCCTGAGTCAGGGAGGTCAGAGGAGATGAAATTGAGATTTTACACTAGATTAGTTCTTAATACTAGTCCTGATTTAAGAGCTATTATAGCTGCCTGGTGGGCAAAGGGGAGTAGTCATTATAGAAAAATAAAACTATTTCATGTCTATCTGTCATGAATTCAGACCTTCCACTCAGTTGGTGATATTTGATTAACTGGAAATTAGAGCCCTATTAAATGATGAGGCTATATTTCTCTTCTATTATAACATGTTAGCAATATTTTCTGGCTTATGTACTTAACAGAATAGTGAGGATTAACTAAACTTGTGTTTGGAGAAAGCTCTTTATAGGCTCTAAAAATGAGAGCTAATTTTCTCACAAAGATCCAGGCTTGAATTATTTAGGAGAGGAGAGAATATATGGGAATAAAAGTGATTATTCACTGTACTTTAAAAATAAATAATTACATTTTTAAGGAAATAAAATCATCTTAACAATCTTAAAAACTTGCTCAGTTTTAATAATTTGAACTATTTATTATTCAAGTTATTTTTGAATGGTAAATTCTTTGAAGAAGGAACTTGCATCAACAAATCAGTCCATTCCTTTGCTCCTTTGCTTTTAACACAACTGCTTATGACTGTTTTAGGAAGTTGGGTCTCTATTTTTATTCTAAATCTCATTAGTAAGTCTATAGATAAGCACCCTTTATTCTGTAGGTAATAATGAAATAAAAAGCCATCTTTACGATGGTTATTTGCTCATATTTTATATCTAATAGGTTTCCTTTTTCATTTATTGTATTTATATCAAGAGCATATATTAAACTGTTTTTCTATACACAGTAGTGATTTTAAAAATGGACATAGGAGCATAAATCTGAAAAGAAAATTGTTAAAAGTTTATATAGGGTTGTCTCAATTCATTAGGTACTTAATAAACATAAAATAGAGTAAAAAATTAGGTGGCATAAGCAAGCTAGAATTTGTAAACTCTTTACCCTGATTTACCCATGCATATAGATGTACACTCATCAAATGAAAGAAATGTATCATTGCTATACTGTGATAGAGCTAATTTCTATTACAGAAAAATTGTAAAGTCTCAGTGGCTTAATAAAATAGCATTTTATTTCCCACTTACGTAAATTCCAGCTAGCTGCTCTAACCTTTAAAAGTCTTAAATTTCTAATCTCTTCCTATTCTCTTTCATTCCTGTTCTTTTCAGGATTCCTCCTAACCTTTTAGTAGTTATGGGTTGCCCCAAACCTAGCAACTAGTTCTTTATCCCAGAAAGACTGTGAATGTTCTGTCTGAGTTGTAGTCACTCTACACATCGCCCCCTGAAGCCTATTCTTAGGCTAAAAGCTGTGAAAATGGAAAATTCTTCTTGAGGCTATTCTTTTCTTCCTAGTGCTGACTCCTTTGCATAATCTACCTGCCTTTACTCCATCTCTAGTGCATTCAGGCAAATTTTGTTTGTTGGTGGTGAGTTCTTTTGTGTTTTGTTTTGTTTTGTTAATAACTCAGGAGGGGGTCGATGTGTTTTAGCCATCTTGGAAGCAAATGTATCTTGACCAAATGCTCTGCCACTGATAACATGAGTCTCTATTTTCCAAGTCCTGATATCAGTTTCCTGCCAACACCTGAGCACTGAACTAATAATGTCCCATATTTTAGATTATTGCTGTGGAAGCATCTCACTTAAAGGTACACATTTCTGTATTAATTAAGATAACACCAGATTCAGAGAGACAAATGTTCTCACCTAGGTAGTTTAGCACAAGTTAAATGTTTTCTTTTTCCTCATGTAACAGTTGGTGTGGCTCTTCCTGTTGGGTGGCTTTCCTTGAAATGATAGATCATGAACCAGTCCGCCTCCTTCATGTAGATCTATGATACTGAACACATTGAGGGGTGTGCCCTGGAAGGTCATCTCCATTTCAGGTGAGGCACAGCCATGGGAATTACACGGGAGACACCTGTTTCTTATCACAGACACTATTTCTGACCACATTTCATTGTTTAAGAGTCAGTCTCATGGTAAAATTTAACTGCAAGGAAAGGTAGGAAGTGCATTCTATATATGTTACCAGCAGGAAGCGGATTTGGTGAACAGATAGCCAGTCTTTTCCAAAACAGATGAATTTGTTTATTGCTTACTATCTCTGACTTTGTGTGCTTAACTTACAGTGGGTTTCCTCAGCCATGGTTCATTCCAACAGCCCTTCACCAGCAGAATTGTTGTGCCTAGTGGAGGGTGTCTCAGGAGAATCGTCAGTGAAAACAAGACTGACATGGAGGGGCCTGTTCCGGAGCACACCTCTGCACTGATTGAAGTTAAATAGACATTTAGTAAAGTCAAGGCTAACTACTGTGGATAACAGTGCTTGAGGAAGGAGAGTGTACTGGGAGGAAAGTGTGCAAAGGAACCCAGAATATGTGCTCTCGGTTAGATGCCCAGTTTGGATTAGATGAATCAGTGGCTTTATTATTTTATTTTTATAACTGCACCTGAGGATATGCTTTTTATTGATTTGAAAGGGGGGGGGTGAGAGAGGGAGGGAGGGAGGGAGAGAGAGAGAGAGAGAAAGAGAGCGAGAGAGACCTGTTGCCTCCCATCCTATGCCCCCACCGAGGATCAAACCCATAACCTGTTTGGTGTAGGAGATGATACTCTAACCAACTGAGCCACCTGGCCAGGCCTGAATCAGTGACTTTAAAATATGACCTGCAGCGGAAGAATGAGCATCCCAGTGCATCCAGGCTGTGAACTTGACTCAGCAGACTCTACTTCAAAGCCAAGGCTGGAGGTACCTTTTTGGCAGCTAGTTTTGTTCTTGGTAAATCACCAAATTACCTGTTTAAGGGTAGGTGAAGTACTTCATAATGTTAGCAATTTATATCCTGCTTATAACTTCACATGGGTTGCTTTTATTTTTTTATTTTAATATATTTTATTGATTTTTTACAGAGAGAAAGGGAGAGGGATAGAGAGTCAGAAACATCGATGAGAGAGAAACATCGATCAGCTGCCTCCTGCACACCTCCCACTGGAGATGTGCCCGCAACCAAGGTACATGCCCTTGACTGGAATTGAACCCAGGACCCTTCAGTCTGCAGGCCGACGCTCTATCCACTGAGCCAAACCAGTCAGGGCAATACATGGGTTGCTTTTAGAAGTGGCTGATTATGTCTCAGACTTTCTACAATTTGACTCTACCTTGCGACTAAGTTACAGAATTGCAAAATGGGAAAACAGACTGAGTTCACTTAACCTGGGCAAAAAGAGGGGGGACTTAACTCCATTATTTTTATTATAACATCTGGAAAATCATGTCAAATTTTACTGAGTACCTTTTGTAACATTAAAATAGTGACAATAGAAAGGAGAATACAGATGTTGAAAAATTTATTTTGTTGTAATTATAAAATGACAAATACACAGATATTCAGTTGGATATTATATTCAAATAGAATGCATGTTAAATTTTTAAAGAGAAATAAACCCCATGACTGCATATATATTTCCCCTTATTTTATGAGTTTTGGAAAAATCTTGATGTACCTACAAGTCTTGTTAATTTGAGTATTCTCTAAATTATAAAGAAGACATGAATTCATGCTGAGTTGCTCTATTGTCATCAACATTAAGATACTCATTAAGAGCAAATAAATGTTTTGGAAATTATGGGAAGTTGAAGAAATAATAGCTTGTGCTATTTGGAAAGTTCACAATTAAAAGGGGAAATGAGAGAGATAAAAGGACATAAAATATTAATGTAAATCATTGAACTATCAACTGATGATTGTCCTTGAATAGAGTTATAGAAAAATCTGAAGGAATTATGTGAAGGATAGAAAAGATTCAATAAATAGTGAACAATTTATAAGCAAGGAAACATTTTGAAGTCTGTATATACCAGGATGAGCCTAGTTAACAGGGAGGGAAAAAAAGGATGTTCTGGAGAGGAATGGGGCGCATTGCTCTAGGTAGGAAGGGTCCACTAGGATGAGGGAGCTCTTGGTAGAATGGGCCAGTCATTAGTGAGAGCAGGGATGGTGGGGGTGAGAAAAGGAAGAGGGAAGTTTAACAGGTTATGTTAGGGGGAACAATATAATTAAAATGAAGGTAAGAAAAAAAACACCCTGGAAATTATTGCACACAATTGAATATTATATAGAGAATTAGACCAAATGATTCTCTGTACAGCACTAGAGGATTATTATGTTGCTTTATGCTCATAAGCACATTGGGGTTGAAATTTAGTGAATGATTTCACAACGAACAAATCTATATATATATATATATATATATATATATATATATATATATATATGCCTAAGCAATGGTTACTACTGAACAACCAGAATGACTAGAATGACTGGATGACCAGCCAATAGCTATGATGCACACTGTCCCAGACCATGCAGCTGAGGCCCTGGCAGCCCCGAATCCAGTTCACCTGCATCCTGGACCCAGACAGGAGGGAGGAGGGAGCCTGATTCCTTGTGGAATGGGCCATTGGTTAGCTTGCTGCTAGGGCCCTGACAGTCCTGAATCCGGTTCACCTGCACCCCGGACCCAGACAGGAGGGACCCCACCCATGCAGGAATTCGTGCACTGGGCCTCTAGTAAATAAATAAAATCCCCTAATGTAGTGTCATGGGCTTGGTGTCATTAAGTTTAAATCTTGCCCCTGTTTATTAACCAAATGCACATAGTTTGGGCAAAATTAACTTAGTTTTACTGAGCCTCAGTTTCTCATCTCTATAGTGGGAATAATAAATTTTACTTTTCAGAGTCATTGAGAGTTCAACTGAGACAATTAAGTAAATATCCTAGTATAGTGTTTATCATGTAAAAAAGTTACCATAAGTGGTAGCACATTTCTTTTATGAAAATGGTAGTGATTACCCAGGGTTAGAGTAACTGAATTGGTTTCATGCAGGAGTTAGTTTCTGTGCAGTGGTGCCCTCCTAAGCTGTGTATCACACATATAATTTGAATAATAAAATATATTCTTACAAATAATTTAATCTGTTGGAAACCTTAACCCTTTAAGGGGGCAGGGGCTGAGAATAAATAAATAAATGGCCTAACTAGTTGTCTAAATTTTAGAGCATATGCCAGAGGGAGAACCTAATTAAAGTCACTGGAGCCTTAAGAATCAATCAGATATAGACACAGAAGGAAGCAGGAGAAGAGAGAGAGGGATGGAAGAGAAAGGAGGGGGAGAATGCAGCTCCCAGGAGTGATGAGTGAACTCTGAGATCATGGTTCAGTGGGCTGTGGAGCTGCTTGTAATTTCCACCTCTATTTCTTATAAGAGCAATAGTTTCATGGTGCCTCCCCCTGATCCCTGTAACCTAGAATTAATGCTTTAATGGATTGTTTCAACCAAGTTATGATAATTCAAACAACTCCCATTTTATGATGTGCTATGGTTTACAAAATGCCTCTAAAATTATCATCTCATTTGATTCCTGGAGCAACTAGGTGATATGTAGAATTGGTGTCCTAATAATTATAAAATTATCATTTATGGAGAAAAAGGAAAACAAGAATGTTTAAAAAGAGCAATGCTATAATATCATGAATATTTAACATATCTTGGTTTGTTTGTATTACATATAAGAACTGTCAAATCCAATTTACAATTTATGAAAGAACTAGTACTGATGTTGAGTTTTCTATTTTTAAAAATACTTCAGAGCCTATCTCTCCTTTGTCTTTACTTCATTTAGAAAAAAAACTCAAGAGTTAAGTACAATTTTCAGTACAAATTCAATAGCTGTGCTAGAATTCACGCCAACTTCTTGACTGCCATCCTATCTAATAAAAGAGTAATATGCAAATTGACCGCACCGCAGCTACACCCACAAGCCACACCCACCATCCAATCAGGAGTGAGTATGCAAATTAACCCAACCAAGATAGCTGCAGCCACAGAGCTGCAGCAAGCAGGAGGCTTGGGTTTCCCCAGCAATAGAGGAAACCAAGCTTCCCTGCCACCCTGGCCGGCCCAGGCCTACACTCAAGGCTACCAAGTTTCAATTATAGAAGATAAATTAATCCCAACAAAATGGCGGCAGCCATGGAGCTGGAGAGAGCAGGAGGCTTGAGTTGCCCCTGGTGATGGAGGAAGCCAAGCTCCCGCAGCCCTGGCCTGCCTTGGCCTCCGCTACAAAGTTTCAATTATAGAAGATAAATAAATCCCAACAAAAAAGGCTGCGGCCACGGAGCAAGCAGGAGGCTTGGGTTTCCCCGGTCATGGAGGAAGCCAAGATTCCTGCACACCTTGGCTGGCCCAGGCCTCCAATGAAGGCTACAAAGTTTCAACTATAAAAGATAAATAAATCCCAGATACCAGGGCCTCCGCTTGGGACGCTGGGGGGCATGGCTGGCCTGCAAAACACACAGGCCCCTAGCCCAGGCCACCCCATGCTCCAAGGAAACCCCCACCCTGATCCAGGACACCCTCAGGGCAAACCAGCTGGCCCCTACCCATGCACCAGGGCTCTATGCTATCTAATAAAAGAGTAATATGCAAATTGACCATCACTCCAACACACAAGATGGCTGCCCCCATGTGGTCAAAGATTGCTGCCCCCTTGTGGACACAAGATGGCCACCACAAGATGGCCAGCAGGGGAGGGTAGTTGGGAGGGACCAGGCCTGCAGGGGAGGGCAGTTAGGGGTGACCAAGCCGGCAGAGGAGGAAAGTTGGGGGCGACCGGGCCTGCAGGGGAGGGCAGTTAGGGGTGACCAGGCCTTTAGGGGAGGGCAGTTAGGGGTGACCAGGCCTGCAGGGGAGGGCAGTTAGGGGTGACCAGGCCTGCAGGGGAGGGCAGTTAGGGGCAATCAGGCTGGCAGGGGAGCAGTTAGGCATCAATCAGGCTGGCAGGGGAGTGGTTAGGGGGTGATCAGGCTGGCAGGCAGAAGTGGTTAGGGGCAATCAGGAAGGCACGTAGGCAAGCGGTTAGAAGCCAGCAGTCCTGGATTATGAGAGGGATATCCGACTGCCCGTTTTGACCCGATCCTACCTGGATTGGGCCTAACCGGGCAGTCAGACATCCCTTGAGGGGTCCCAGATTTGAGAGGGTGCAGGTTGGGCTGAGGGACACCCCCCCCATGCATGAATTTTGTGCACCGGGCCTCTAGTCTTATATAATGCTAGCAAGCCTTTTCCTATGTTTATTTTAAAATATGGTACTCAACATGCCTTAGTATGGGGAAAGGAGAAAGATGCAAAGTAAGTGAAAAATAATGAAGGTATGGCTTATATTTGGGGTGAGGAAGGAAGAAGAAATGTGTTCCCCACTGCCATGGTTTTACATAAATAAGTTTTTCCATACATCTTTTCTCAAACTATTATGAGATAGACCTCTTTAAAAAGATGATAAATGTAGGAGAGAAACCAAGATGGCGGCATAGGTAAGCACCTAAACTGCTGCCTCGCACAACAATTTCAAAACTACAACTAAAAGACAAAAGGGACACCATCCAGAACCACAGGAAAGCTGGCTGAGTGAAAATTCTACAACTAGAAGGAAAGAGAAAAGCTCACAGAGAATTGGAGGTACGGCAAAGGGTCTCTGTGCACGCAGAGAGGAAGGGCGGCTGAGAGCCTGGCTGACTTTCTCTGGCAGAAGGGGGAAGGAAGCCTCCAACTGCACTGAACCCCAGTTCTGACTGCACTGAACCCCAGTCCCTGGCGAAACCCCGTGGACCCAGGCTCATACAGGGGGAGTCTGGACTGTCATGTAGAGAGAAAGGCACCCGGAGACTCGGAGACCCGGGGGAGACCCGGGGGAGCCCCAGTGGGCAGGGGTCTGGAAGCGCACGCGCCAGTGTGCACAAAAGCTGCGGAGGTTGCCACAGGCTTTCCCTAGTAGAAGGTAGTCGGAAGCTCTTGACTGCACTGAACCCCAGTTCTGAATGCACTGAACCCCAGTTCCAGGCGAGCCCCTGGGGACCCACGCTCTTACAGGGGGGAACCTGGACTCTCAGGCAGAGACTCGGAAGCCGGGGAAGGCAGAGGTCTGAAGACGCAAGGGCAAGGCTGACAGGAAGCCAAGACTGTCTGCTCCGCCCTGAGACTCCACCCCATCCAAGCTGAGCACAGAGGCTATTGCAATTTGGCAAGTCTAATCCTATAAGGCTGTCTCCAGCACTGAACTTCTCCCAGTGTAGACACAGCTGATCCTTACAGCCAACTGGCCTGGAGGTCAATTCCTCCCAGTGGTACCAACAACAATCAAGACTTAACTATAACAAGGCTGTACACACAGTCCACAAAGGGGTGCACCAAGAGTGTCCACCTCAGGTTAACTGGGGAGGCCGAACCACTGGGCCATATAGGAAACCTAGCACACAAATCTACCCTACCAACTCAGGGAATCAATGAAAATGTGGCGTCAAAGAAACAGATCACAAATGAAAGAAATGGAGGAAAACAAAAGGCTGGATATAGAATTCAAAACCACGGTTATAAGGCTTTTCAAGAATATCCTAGAAAAGGCTGATAAATATAAAAAGACCCTCGGAGATATGAAAAAGGACCAACTAGAAATTAAACATACACTGACTGAAATAAAAAATATTATACAGAGACCCAATAACAGACTTGAGGAACACAAGAATCAAGTCAAAGAATTGAAATACAAAGAAGCAAAAAACACTCAACTAAAAAAGCAAAAAGAAAAAAAAATCCAAAAAGTTGAAGATAGTGTAAGAAGACTCTGGGACAACTTCAAGCGTACCAACATCAGAATTATGGAGGTGGCAGAAGAAGAGAGAGAGCAAGATATTGAAAACCTATTTGAAGAAATAATGACCAAAAACTTCCCCCACCTGGTGAAAGAAATAGACTTACAAGTCCAGGAAGTGCACAGAACCCCAAACAAAAGGAATCCAAAGAGGACCACACCAAGACACATCATAATTAAAATGCCAAGAGCAAAAGACAAAGAGAGAATATTAAAAGCAGCAAGAGAAAAACAGTTAATTACCTACAAGGGAGCACCCATACGACTGTCAGCTGATTTCTCAACAGAAACTATGCAGGCCAGACGGGAGTGGCAAGAAATTTTCAAAGTGATGAATAGCAAGAACCTACAACCAAGATTACTCTACCCAGGAAAAATATCATTCAGAATTGAAGGGCAGATAAAGAGCTTCACAGATAAGAAAAAGCTAAAGGAGTTCATCACCACCAAACCAGTATTATATGAAATGCTGAAAGGTATTCTTAAAGAAGAGGAAGAAGAAAAAGTAAAGATAACAATTATGAACAACAAATACATATCTATCAACAAGTGAACCTAAAAATCAAGTGAATTAAAAAACTGAGGAACAGAATAATCTGGTGAATATAATAGAATCAGGGGCATAGAAAGGGAGTGGACTGATAATTCTCAGGGGGAAAGGGGTATGGGGGGTGTTCAGGAAGAGACTGGACAAAAATCATACACCTAGGGATGAGGACAGTGCGGGGGAGGTAAGGGCAGAAGGTGGGGTGGGAATCGGGTAGAGGGGAGCTATGGGGGGAAAAAGGAGAAACAATTGTAATAATCTGAATAAAGATTTATTAAAAAAAAAGATGATAAATGTAGAAATCAGAACAACATATTACAACTTTGGAAAACTTGTTTACTCTTTTGGGCCTCCTCTTCCTAACCTTAAAATAGTGATAATTACAGAATGTATTAGAATAGATCATTGTAATGTTTACCGCAGAAGGTTATAGTGATGATTTAATAAAGATTACATGGAAAATTAAGAGTTCAATAAATCTTGCCTTTTCTGTTTCTTCTTCTTATATTTACCATTACTATTAGTATTTATCATTCCTTAGTAAAAGCTACAATTAGGCACATGATAAGCTTGACCATTTGCTGCCTAATAATCCAAGGACTGGTATGTTCCATTGGATTTATCACTTCTTGTCAGCCATCCTCTCTCACAGGATTGGCTTCTTTGAAAAGAACAAAACAATAACAAAGCATTCAGTAGGCATTTCTTAGGTGTTGTTTTTTTGTTTGTTTGTTTGTGTGTTTTTTGTCAAAGAAAATGAAGACTTATGTTCATCATCATTTTAATTCAATAACAACTGAAGTCAAGATACTAATCAGCTATATAGCTTTCTATTACTTTAACTGATAACTATGTTCATGTTAAGAACTAAAATAACAAATGCTAACCAATGGACACAGACACTGGGGTGGTGGGGGCTTGCCCAGTGTGGGAATGGCTGGGGAGTGGGTGTCAATTGGGGAAAAAGGAGACATATGTAAAACTTAAGACAATAAAAAAATAGATAAATAAAACAAAATAACAAATGCTTTTTTTAATTTGATACCATAAGCATAGGATTATTTTGTAAGGATTTCTTTTGTTGGAATGTCTCCCACCATTTACCTGTTCATTTGGCTTTGTAAAAAGAGTAAAGGAATGCTTGTTAAGTTTTTTTTGGAGATTCCAAATTCTAATTCATAATGCTACCAAACAAGTAATTTACAAATGTTTTATGAAGACAGTTCTAAGTACTATGTGGTGACTGATTAGAGCAATTGTAAATATAGGGGTCACTGGGTGAAAGCTGGAACGAGAAAGCCATTTAATGGTTGCAGGTCACTAATTTGATGCCTTCGTAGGACACTTATTGCCAGAGAGGAACTTAGAGAACAAGGAAATGTCCTATTGTAAATGCTTTTCAAACTGTCCATTAGTTAAGCACTTGGGAAGCTTTGTTAAGTTGGACAAGACTCAAAGACCATTATTTTGGTCACTAGAGCAGCACCGACTTGAAAGTGTTACTTTAACTTCCTAACATGTTCAGAAGTTAACTGGATTACTAAACCTGAGTTATGTTTTATCCCTCAGATAGGGAAACAAAGGGAAAAGCTGATTTCGTTTATGGAGCCTGTGTAATCTATACTAATAAAGGGTTATATGCTAATTAGACCAGACATCTTCCAGACATCCATCTGGATGTCCTTCCGGACAAAGCCACGGTGGCGGGGTCCAAGGCAGAGGCAGTTAGGGGCAATCAGGCTAGCAGGAGAGAGCAGTTAGGGGTGACCAGGCCTGCAGGGGAGGGCAGTTAGGGGCAACCAGGCTGGCAGGGGAGGTCAGTTATGGGTGACCAGGCAGGAAGGCAGAGGCAGTTAGGGGTGATCAGGCTGGCAGGCAGAGAGGAAGGGGCAATCAGAGAGGCAGGCAAAGATGTTAGGGGCAATCAGGCAGGCAGGCAGAGGCAGTTAGGGGCAATCAGGCTAGCAGGAGAGAGCAGTTAGGGGTGACCAGGCCTGCAGGGGAGGGCAGTTAGGGGCAACCAGGCCGGCAGGGGAGGGCAGTTATGGGTGACCAGGCAGGAAGGCAGAGGCAGTTAGGGGTGATCAGGCTGGCAGGCAGAGAGGAAGGGGCAATCAGAGAGGCAGGCAAAGATGTTAGGGGCAATCAGGCAGGCAGGCAGAGGCAGTTAGGGGTGATCAGGCAGGCAGAGGAGCAGTTAGGGGCATCAAGCAAGCAGGTAGAGTGGTTAGGGTTCATCAGGCAGGTGAGCAGTTAGGAGCCAGCGGTCCCAGATTGTGAGAGGGATATCCGACTGCCAGTTTAGGACATCCCCTGAGTGGTCCCAGATTGGAGAGGGTGCAGGCTGGGCTGAGGGACCTCCCTGTGCACAAATTTTGTGCACCGGGCCTCTAGTTCTATATAATAAAAGCCTAATATGCAAATCGACCGAACGGCTTAATGACTGGTGGAACGACTGGTCGCTATGACATGCACTGACCACCAGGGGGATGATGCTCAATGCAGAAGCTGCCCCCAAGTCTCAGGTCCCAGGCCAGCCAAGGTGGCTGCCAGCAGAGGCCCCCCCAGTTGCCATGCTGGTCGCCCCGCAGATTGTCCCTGATCGCCAGCTAGTCCTAGGGACCCTACCTGTGCATGAATTTCATGCACTGTGCCTCTAGTATTATCATTAAAAGAAAACCACCTAGGCAGTGCCTAGCAGTGTTATGGTTTAAAGAATATCAAATACAGGCATCCTCTGCTCTTCAGAAGTTTGTGTTATGCCACTTGGCATTTGCTAATTAAAAGAAATCCAAAGAGGATTTTCTCTTTTACAAAAGAAAAAAAAGTCCAAAAGCAAAAATAGGGTTCAGCATTTATTTTGCAGCAAGCCATTATGGGGGCAACATGCACCCCAAACAGTGAGAGCAGCACCGGCAACCTCCTTCCCCAGGACCCACACTCAGCATCTCAGTGCCAAGCTGCCATAGCTTTGAACTGCGTCTGCGAGCATCTCAGCTTTATCTCCATTTATGTGTACATCTGTTAGCAAGATGTGTCCTAAGGTAACAGAGAAGCCCAAGAGAGCTTGTAAGGGTGTCATGCTTAGCATTAAACTGGATGCAATTAAGCTTTTCGATTGTGGTGAATAAAATAAAGGCACTGTGCATGTGATGAACTTGCCTGCATCCACTATTCCTATTATTTACATGCAGAGAAAAAGAATCTTCAAAGTTATTATTGATTCTGCTAGTAACGAGATGGTCACTTTTAGTTGGTGTCCTGTAATAGATAAAATGAAAAGTCTGTTGCTTGATGGGTGTAAGGAAGTGTGGTATTACGTTAAGTTATCTTGTAGGTAAGGAGAAATTAGTCTTTTTAATAAGTGAAACTACACTGTACATATGTTATTTCTATTGTCTGTAGTATTTATCATATAATTCCAGTGTTAGTGCTATTTTAAGTTTTCTATGTTACCTGGTCTGATCTGGTAGGCTATATTTTTAGAATGCTATATATTTAAAAAATATAAGTTAATAATAATTGCTTTACACCATTTTTCATCAAAAAGCTCTACATTCTGTTGAGGGAAAAACCTGTAATATCACCAGTGAACTATTATCGGCTGTACCTTGTAGCCTTTTCTGGATGCTACTGTAACTTTTATTCTTTTCACTCATTACCCTTTACTCCCACCCCATCTCATCAGTTAGCTACATGCTGTTGATTGTGTAGGGAATTGATAATGTGCAATGAACACCTAACTTTAGATTCTGTTTATCTCTAATATCACTATTGAGCTTTCAACTTACTTATTCTTGTGGTGGTACTGGGTGAGAGAGGTACTGTACTTAAAATTGCCAATTTAAGCAATATAATCTCTTCCTGTTTAAAGCAGTTCCTCTATGTTCACAACAGTCTCTTTTGCAAAAGTGATCAGCCTTTCCAGGTTGTATTGCCTTTCTCTTTCAAAAGCAGTCATGGTGTAACAAAGCCAGTCTTTCCGAATATTGTCAGAATTTTTCTTCATGGCTAAGACTCAACATTCATTTTTTATTTCTCTTTCACTCCTACTATTATAATCCTACCAGTGGCCCGGTGCACAAATTTGTGCACATTGAAAGGAAATTAATTAGAAGAAATATTTTAATATCACTATTCACCCTTTCTTATAATAGAAGTATCAACCAAATTCACGAACAATGACAGGTCAAAACACACACATGCGATTGGCGCCAGTGAGAGCTTTATATATATAGATAAACTTGTTTAATTAGACCTGCTTTCTGATTTGGCTAAAGTTTTTCCAGTCTAGTGAAGCACCCCAACTTCTCTTTCAGGTAGTTGTCAGCAACAGAGCAGTAAATATCAACACGAAACAGATTATTATTATAGATCATGCAGGGAGAACAAAGGGTAAAATATTTAACTGCAGCAGTGTTTTACTATATTCTGTGCAGTGAGAAAAGCTAAAGTCATTTTTTAAAAAAATATATTTTATTGAATTTTTACAGAGAGGAAGGGAGAGGCATAGAGAAACATCGATCAGCTGTCTCCTGTACGCTCCCTACTGGTATGTGTCTGCAACCA
This sequence comes from Plecotus auritus, assembly GCF_963455305.1. Taxonomy (NCBI): domain Eukaryota; kingdom Metazoa; phylum Chordata; class Mammalia; order Chiroptera; family Vespertilionidae; genus Plecotus; species Plecotus auritus. The sequence continues at coordinate 64,835,502 of NC_137772.1, read as the reverse complement.
AGGTACATGCCCTTGACTGGAATCAAACCCAGGACCCTTGAGTCCACAGGCCAACACTCTAGCCACTGAGCCAAACCGGTTAGGGCCTGAAGTCATTTTTAAGGTCCACCATTTCTTACTTCTTTTCAGTCAGGTCAAGTTCCTAAGCTTTCTAAATCTCTGTTTTCCAGCTAAGGAAAAGAAAAGAGGATTCGACTGAGTCTCCCATCTACCTACTCCAGAACTTCTGTGAGGATCAAATGAGATGAGGCATGGGAAAACACTTCACAGACATTTGGTTACAGTGTAAAATGTTTCCACCTGGCTGTAAAGCAAGTCATGTTACTGGGCTGGAGAAACTCCCAAGGAGGCTAATCACTAGTTGCTAGGGAGAGGAAGCTGGGCGTTGCTATATGACATCATTACCCAGCACGCAAAGCAACCATGGGCCTCATTTTGCACCATGGGGTCTCTGCAGCGTCGGCTGCAATTTGGTGCGGTGTTGCTCCAGGGTGGTGGCAGGGCCTGTGTCCCACTTGGGGGAAGCTGAGTGTTGCTTTGTGGGTGCCAGGTCCATGGTGCCATTTCTCTGTAAATGGCCAGTGCACGTCACAGCAGCTCCTGCATTGAGCATCTGCCCCATGGTGGTCAGTGCGCATCATAGTGACCAGTTGGACAGTTGGACACTTAGCATATTAGCCTTTTATATGTATAGATAATTCCTAAGTCAAATGATTGCCCCTGGTTGAATAAGAGGAAAGTCATGTAACAGCAAATGAAAGAGAAGAATGTCAACACATCTCAAACATAACCCTATTAAAATGATATGCAGTGATGCCTCTCGAGGGCAATTCTTTCTTTCCATCCCCACTACTCTTCTCTTGGACTTCCATGAAATTCTTCCAACCAGTTATTGTGGTTCCATTCTCTTTCCTGAAATTCATGTTTCACACTCTTACCCAAGTAATACCCACATTCTGTCACTACTCTGTTCAAATATGTTTCAGATACTGAGTATTGTCCACATGGTAGACCCAGGCTTTCACATCAGAGCACACCTTCCACCACCAGGCTTTACATTAACATGGCCTAGGACAAGCACTTGTTCTATAATTTTAATAATAAAGAGTATTCACTATTTCACAGATGTGCAATCTATTGTCCTTACCCTGTACATACTGGTATTGCTATACAGAATGAGTCTGCATTTCCAAATCTGCCTAGGGAAATTTTATATATATCCTTAAATGCTCTGCTCAAATGTTTCTTTCTCCATGGCGTGTTTCCAGATCCTCTTCTCAGAAACTAATTCCTCCCTCTTCTATCCTGCCCATGTTACTCTCTCTCTAGATTTCTATTGTGCTATATTTCATATTATACATTACATTATAATTAGTCATGTAGGTATCTCCTCTTTAAGTTTTTATATTTAACTTCCGTGAGGGTAGAAGTCAGGGCATATTTACATTTGTACCATGAGAAATATCTGGAAATATCAGGTCCTCAATGACTGTGAACTGAATTGAACAATAAAAATGTTGGAGATAATAAAAGTCAAATAGTTGCATTTTATTATCCCTCGTACATTGAGTCTATTCCCTGGAGACTACATTGCTGGCACATTTTGTATTTCTTAAAGTTATGCTTTCAATTCCAAGGAGGTTCTTAGATAAATAGAAAAATACTCATTTTTTTTCTTTATGGAATAAATATAATGCATTTATTGGTGAGATTAATAATGCCATTTCAGATACCAAAGAAGTGACTTTGGAAATCTTGCCAAAATCTATCCTGCTTTCTTTTGTCATTGAGCATAAAAAGTGGGTTCTTGCTAAAGAAATTAAAAGCAAATAATTGTTCACTCTGGATATATTTTAGAAATAAAACAAAATTCAGATAGCCAGCCAAAATAAACTAGCTGGAAGAAGTAGAAGAAGTCCCAGAGAGGTTATTTCATTTTGGAGTTCAAATGAAAGCATTCTAAATTGGCATTTGGCAGCAAACAAGAATCGTTTGCAGGAAATAATATTCTTCATTTCCCTAAATGCCAGTCACCTCTGGATTTAGTCTGAAGTCCCTACTTTTATCTTACTCCAGGGGCAAGGCCCACCCCCTTTCAGATTCCAGGGCATAATAATGAAGCTATGTATTATTCATTATGCCTTAAGGGAACTCAGACTAGTAATGCAAGCTATCATTAGTCTCCCCATTTCAGTATTCTTCCCAATGAAGTCTCTAATCACCTGTGTTGCAGTTGAACCAGGTAAGTTAGGAAAAATGGCTACTATAAAATTGAAAATTATGATGCTCTTTGAGAAGACACATAAAGTACCCACCTATTTTATCAACGTATTTTTCAAAGCCTCTCTTTAGATGTTCAGTGACTTTCTTAAAAGAGTAATTTGCTCTAATCCAAAGGAAAAAAAAGTTTCCAACCCTTCTGGTTGCAAAGATAGGCCCTTTTACTGTAAATCAATGTGTTGCTGTCTTGTTTGCTCTGCTGCAAGAAAGATGGACACAGCACAGAACCAAGGCTGCTGCTTTCTCTCCTCATTTGTCTTGTGGATCTGTTTCCAGTGCAGCCCAGCCTGAACCATTTTCAGTTCCCCTTTGCTGCCATTGTTACAGGGGCTCTGATTATAGCTGCTTCAAGATAGAGAACGAAGTTATCTTATTTTTCTGCACGTCTGGTGCAAAAGATTGGATTAATTATAGTTCTCAGCTTGTGGCACTCTGCCTTTATTTGTCTGAACCCACTCCTTTTTTGTTATATTTTAGTTATATTATAATTTGTTTATTTTCTTTTGGCACCATTCCTCTCACTCACCTCTTCCCCATCCCTAGACACAACAATAGAAAATCATTCTTAAATGTTGGCCACACAGCTTTCTGTCTCCGTGTGTTCTTGTAAAACATGCATTGTTATTTTGTATGCATGACATTTAGGTTCATATAGATGATATTGCAGTAGAAATCTCATTTTGTTCCTTATTTTTTTAAATCAGAATTATGCTTTTAAGTTCTTTCCATGTTGTGTATACATTCATTCATTGCTTCTACTGCTGTTTTGTATTCTGGCAGCAGCTAGTTCCTATTGAAAAATACATTAATTGAATCCAATCCCCTGTCAACACAAGATATGCTGCAATAATCATGCTTTTAGACTTTGTTCTGCATCAAAATATATTTAGAATAAATTTCTTAGTATGATAATGCCAGATCATAAGTATGCACATATATATATAACTTATCAGTAATTTAATTTATCGAATATTCTGTGCATATTTATTGAGTTAATTATTTTATGCTTTATGTTTTTTGTTGCTATTGTGAATGATCTATTTTAAAATCTATTTTCTAGGTTATTTCTTGTACAAAAAATGTTATTGGTTTTGTTAATTTACTTTATATTCACTTTCTTTGCTCTGCTCTTATTTCTAATGATTTGCTGATATTTTTCATCTAAAAATAATGACAGTTTTACTAGCTTATGTCATTCCTTACATCTTAGTTATTTTTTTTTCTTTTAGTGGCTGGCTAGAATCTCCAATATCATATGTCAAAGGGTAGTGCTGAAAGAGATATTCTTATCTTTTTCAGTCTTACTGTTTCTATATTAAAAATATTTATAATAGGCTTTGTTATAAAATATTTTTCAAGTTAGGGAAATTCCATTTTATTCCGTAGTTTTGGTGGGAAATTCCATTTTATTCCGTAGTTTTTTATAATTATAAATTAGTGTTGAACTTTATCAGATGTATTTTCTTCATCTATTGTGATTAATATGTATTTTCCCCATTGGTTATTAACATCTCAAATTTAAAAAGTTTACTGTTGAACTACTCTTGCATTTTTTGCAATAATTAATCTTGATCATAATGTACTTACATTTTTTATAGAATAATAATTTTATTTAACATGTTTGTATTTGCATTTAAGTAAAGTAAGGCTATGACTTTATCTTTTTTGATTGCCTTAGCTGGTTTTAGAATCAAGATCTCATCAAACTCACAAAATTAGTGAGGAAATTCTCTTGTTTCTCTTTTCCTCCCTTCTAATTCCTGAAATAACGTATATACCATAAAATGTTGGAAGAATTTTCTATGAAAGAATAGGGCTTGGGGTATTTAGTTGGGGAGGGGAGGGAGGGCATAACATTGCCTTTCATTTGACTTTATTTAATATTTATTGGATTATTCAAATTGTTATTTCTTCTTGCTTTAATTTTGGCTTTTTCATTTTTATAGTAAATTTACCCACTTGATCTGCCTTTAAAAATATAACAGTTTATGTTATTCTCTCACTAATTTCACCATTTTATGGTAGATATGTCATCATTTTTGTCAATAGTTTTATTTGTAATTTATTTTATTTTTGACTGTTTTTCCCCAAAAGTTTGTTATTAAAGTTTACAAGGACCAATTACTGATTTTGTTGATATACTTTTGTTGTCTGTTCTCTATTTTATTAATCTCACTGTCTACTTTATTTTTGCCCTTCTTTTGATTCTTTGAGTTTGCTCTCTTAATTTTCATTTTTTTCTTGAATATTTACTGATAGCTTTATTTGGAGTTAAACTTTTGTTCTAATTACTGGTTTCACATAATTTTTGTCTCATAGTTTTTGTCTTTTAGTATTTTCATTACTATTCAGTTCCAATCATTTTTTAAAAATATATTTTTAATGATTTCAGAGACAGGGAGAGAGATATAAAAACAAGAATGATGATCTTCAGAACATTTCACCCCAAAGCTACAAAATATACATTCTTCTCAAGTGCACATGGGATATTTTCAAAGGTAGACCACATATTAGGACACAGGCAAAGTCTCTTCAAACTCAGAAAGATAGAAATCATAACAAGCATCTTTTCAGATCACAATGGCATAAAATTAGAAATCAACTACAATGAAAAAAAAAATCAAACACTTGAAGGCTAAATAGCATGCTATTAAACAATGATTGGGTTACCAAAGAAATCAAAGAAGAAATAAAAAAACATCCTGGAAACAAATGACAATGAAAACACAACAATGCAAAATCTATGGGACACAGTGAAAGCAGTCCTGAGAGGGAAGTTCATAGCTCTACAGGCCTACCTCAAAAAACAAGAAAAACTAGTAATAAATTATCTAACCTTGCAACTTAAAGAATTAGAAAGAGAGCCCACAGTAACCATAAGGAGGGAAATAACAAAGATCAGAACAGAAATAAATGACATAGAGACAAAACAAAACAAAACAAAACAAAACAAAACAAAACAAAAAAACACACACAATACAAAAGATCAATGAACCCAAGAGCTGGTTCTTTGAAAGGATAAACAAGATTGATGAACCTTTAGCCTGGCTCACCAAGAAACAAAGAGAGATGACCCAAATAAACAAAATCATAAATTAAAGAGGTGAAGTAACAACCAACCCCACAGACATACAAAGGATTGTAAAAAAATACTACAAACAACTCTGCTCCAACAAAATGGACAACCTCAATGAAATGGACATATTCCTAGAAAAATACTAGCTTCCAAAACTCAATCAGGAAGAATACAAAAAACCTATTCAGGTTTTGAAACATTAATCAAAAAGCTTCCAGCAAACAAAAGCCCTGGATCAGATGGCTTCACAGGGGAGTTTTACCAAACATTCAAACAAGAACTAAAACCAATCCTTCTCAGACTATTCCAAAAAATTCAAGAGGAAGGCACACTTTCTATGAAGCCAGCATTACCCTAATTCCAAAACCAGATAAAGACACCACAAAGAAAGAGAATTACAGGCCAATATCCCTGATGAACATAAATGCTAAAATCCCCAACAAAATTATAGAAAACCGGATCCAGCATTACATTAGAAAGATCATACACCATGTGGGATTTATTCCAGGGATTCAAGGCTGGTACAATATCTGCAAATCAATAAATGTGATACATTACATAAACAAATTGAGATACAAAAATCACATAATCATATCAATTGATGCAGAAAAGGCATTTGACAAAGTCCAACACCTTTTCTGATAAAAAATACTCAGTAAAGTGGGAATAGAGGGATCATACCTCAACATAATAAAAGCCATATACAACAAACCTACAGCCAACATCATACTCAATGTGCAAAAATTAAACAATTTTCCTTAAAAACAGGAAAAAGACAGGATGCCCACTTTCACCACTCCTGTTGGACATAGTACTGGAAGTGCTAGCCACAGTGATCAGACAAGAATAAGAAATAAAAGGCATCCACATTGGAAAAGAAGAAGTAAAATTGTCATTATTCCCAAATGACATGATGCTATACATAGAAAACCCTAAAGACTCCATCAAAAAATTATTAGACTTAATAAATGAATTCAGCAATGTAGCAGGATACAAAATTAACACCAAGAAATCTATGTCATTTTTATACACCTCTAGTGAACTTACAGAAAGAGAGATTAAAAAAACAATCCCATTTACCATTGCACCAGAAAAATTAAGATACCTAGGAATAAACTTAAATAAGGAGGTTCAAGACCTGTACTCAGAAAACTACAGGACACTGAAAATAGATAGAGAAGACGTAAACAGATGGAAGAACATACCATGTTCATGGATTGGTAGAATCGACATCATCAAAATGTCCATACTACCCAAAGAAATCTATAGATTCAATGCACTCCCCATTAAAGTACCAACGGCATATTTCACAGACCTAGAACAAACTCTGCAAAAATTCATCTGGAATAAAAAAGGGCCCCAAATAGCTGCAGCAATCCTGAGAAAGAAGAACAAAGTAGGAGGGATCTCAATACCAGATATCAAACTGTACTACAAAGCCACTGTTCTCAAAACTGCCTGGTACTGGCACAAGAACAGACATATAGACCAATGGAATAGAACAGAGAACCCAGAAATTGACCAAAACCACTATGCTCAATTAATATTTGACAAAGATGGCAAGAGCATACAATGGAGTCAAGACAGTCTCTTCAACAATTGGTGTTGGGAAAATTGGACAGATACACGCAAAAAAAAAAAATGAAACTAGACCACCAACTTACACCATACACAAAAATAAACTCCATATGGGTAAAGGACTTAAATGTAAGACGGGAAACAATAAAAATATTAGAGGAATCCACAGGCAGCAAAATCTCAGACATGCTAGTATGCCGAAGCAATATCTTCACCAATACAGCTCCTAGGGCAATGGAAACTAAAGAGAAAATAAACAAATGGGACTACATCAAAATAAAAAGCTTCTGCACAGTGAAAGAAACCATCAACAAAACAACAAGAAAGCCCACTGCATGGGAGAACATATTTGCCAATGTTATCGCCGATAAGGATTTAAACTCCAACGTTTACAGGGAACTCATACAACTTAACAAAAGGAAGATAAACAACCCAATCAGAAAAGGGGCAACGGACCTAAATAGATACTTTTCGAAAGAGGACATAAAGAGGAAGGCCAAAAGACATATGAAAACATGTTCAAAGTCACTAATCTTTTTTTTAAATTTCTTTATTGATTGAGGTATTACATATTCGTCCTCATCCCCCCATTACCTTCCCAACCCCCCCCCCCCCACACTCATGCCCTCACCCCCCTGTTGTCTTTGTCCACTGGTTAGGCTTATATGCATGCATACAAGTCCTTTGGTTGATTTTTCCCTCTTACCCCCACCCTCCCCTACCTTCCCTCTGAGGTTTGACAGTCTGATTGATGCTTCCCTGTCTCTGGATCTGCTTTTGTTCATCAGTTTATGTTGTTCATTATTAAAAAATGGGCAACGGACCTAAATAGATACTTTTTGAAAGAGGACATTAGGAGGAAAGCCAAGAGACATATGAAAACATGTTCAAAGTCACTAATCTTCCGAGAGATACAAATCAGAACAATAATGCGGTACCATCTCTCAGCTGTCAGAACAGCTATCAGCAACAAATCAATAAATGACAAGTGCTGGTGAGGATGTGGAGAAAAAGAAATGTTTCCTCAAAAAACTAAAAATGGAACTCCCATTTGACCCAGTAATCCCACCTCTAGGAATATATCCCAAGAAAACAGAAACACCAATCAGAAAGGATATAGGCACCCCAATGTTCATAGCAGCACAATTTACAATAGCTAAGATTTGGAAACAGCCTAAGTGCCCATCAGCAGATGAGCGGATTAAAAAATGGTGGTACATCTACACAATGGAATACTATGCTGCTGTAAAAAGGAAGGATCTCCTACCATTTGCAACAGCATGGATGGAGCTGGAGAGCATTATGCTAAATGAAATAAGCCAGTCAGAGAAAGATAAATATCACATGATCTCACTCATTTGTGGAATATAATGAACAACATAAACTGATGAACTGGGACAGATCCAGAGACAGAGAAGCATCAATCAGACCTTCAAACCTCAGAGGGAAGTTAGGGGAGGGGAGGGTAAGGGGTAGAGATCAACCATATGACTTGTATGCATGCATATAAGCATAACCAATGCACAGAGACACCAGGGGGTGAAGGCATGAGTGTGGGGGGGGGCAAGGGGTGGATAAGGACACATATGTAATATCTTAATCAATAAAAAACCCCACAAAACTATATTATAGATAAAGGTAAAAAAAAATCAATGATGAGAGAGAATCACCAATCAGATCGGCTCTCCCCCCTATGTCCCCACCACCCCCGCCACATTCCCTACCAGGGATTGAGCCACAACCCAGGTATGCCCTGAACAGGGATAGAATCATGACCTCCTGGTTCATAGGTTGACATTCAACCACTGAACAACACTGGCCAGGCCAGTTCCAAGCATTTTTTAGTTTCTTTTATAATTTTCTTTTTAATCCAATGGTAGATAGGTGACATATAGCTTTAAATCATATGGTTTTGTTGGTAATTTCTAATATTGAATTACTGATTCCTTGAGATAAAATGAAGCTTTCTCTATAGCTTAATACACAAGCTTTAAAATTTTATTTTCTACTATGGGCCCGGTGCACAAAATTCATGCACTGGGGTGGGGAGGTCTCCTCAGCCCAGCCTGCCCCCTCTCACAGACTGGGAGCCCTCAGGGGATGTCCTACTGATGGGAGGTGACTGGGCTGATCAGGGGAAGGTGCCAGCCCCATCACCCCTCTGCTGCAGCCACTGCCAGCCACCACAGCCACCAAGGTGTTTTCATCAACACAGATTCCAGTCCCTTCCATAAAAAAATGACAACTTTCTTTAGGCATTTTCAAGGTGTCTCTTTCATAGAAAATGACATTTCTTTCTTTCTTTTTCTTTTCTTTTTTTTTTTTATCCTTACCTGAGGATATGTTTCCATTGATTTTTAGAGAGTGTGGAAGAGACAGGGAAAGACAGAGAGAAACATCAATGTGAGAGGGACACTTTGATTGGTTGCCTCCTGCATGAGCCCTGACCTGGGCCCCAGCCAGGGATGAGCCTGCAACCTAGGTACATGCCCTTGATTAGAATCCAACCCGGACCTTGTGGTCGGCAGGCCGAGGCATTATCCACTGAGCCAAACTGGCTAGGGCAGGATATGACATTTCTTAGCCCTCCAGCAGCGGACCTTCATTTTTTCCTCCAGGAGTGTGGTGGAAAAACCCTAGATCACCTTTTTGGATTCTTATTACCCAAGTTACCAAGAAAATTACCAGTGGCATACAGGGTGCTTAGCCAATGAGCTGTAAGAAAAGGTGTTTCCTCTGCAGCTCATGCACAGAGTCAGGGCTGCAGCCACTGCCATGGCTTGGGCAGGGCCCCCCTGGCTCTGCTCCAGCCCTGATCAAGCCTCTGCCACCCTGCCCCTGGCTGCTTGGTGCCAAGGCCCATAGGCTAGGAGTGGCCAGAGGCATTCTGGGACCCTGGCCGCTCAGGGCCTATGCGCAGGCCTACAGGCTCAGAGTGGCCTGGGTCCAGAGGATGTTCCCAGGACCCAGGCTGCTGGGAACCTATGTATGCAAATTAACCCACAATCTTCGTTGAGTTAATTTGCATACTCACTCCTGATTGGCTGGTGGGTGTCACAGAGGTACGGTCAATTTGCATCTTTCTCTTTTATTAGTGTAGATATATGTGCAAAATATGTGGTTATTGTTCCTTTAAACCTTACCCAGGTATATGCTTACTGATTCTAGAGAGAGAGGTAGGGTGAAAGAGCGAAAGAGAAAGAAAGTAACATTGATGTGAGAGAGAAACATCTATCAGTTGCCTCCCTAATATGCCTCAAGCAGGGATGGAAACCGCAATCTTTTTGGTATATGGGATGGTGCTCCAACCAACAGAGCCACTTGGATGGAGCTATTTTTGTCTTTTGATTGTACAATTTTATATTATCTAATAGCCTGCCTTATTAATTAATTTCTTTAGATATTTGATATTATTGGGCTTTTTTGTCTCTTTGATCCATTGTCTTTTTTGATCTATGGATTTTGAAGATACCAAAATCTAAATTTATAATTAATAGAATTTATCAGTTGCTCCCTATAATTCTTTCAGTTGTTTTTTATACAGTGTGAAATTATATTATGTACATGTATGCTCATAAGGATCATATCTTCCTGTCTGTTGTTCCCTTTATCAGATTACAACCTCTCTTTATACCTTTTAAAACACTTCTTATTTTTTAACTATTAGGGTTTTTGCACAGATATCTTTGGTTTATATTTATGTAATATGTTCTTTTCCAAATTTGCATTTTCAACCTTTATTTTTTCATTTCCCATTGTCTTTTGCAGAAAACATACTTTAGAACCCTAAGAAAAAAAATCCTGATTTCTCTTTTAATCAATGATCATAAACACTTTACATTAAATAATTAAATCTTAAGATATATTTTTGGCAATTTTCCCCTATTTTCTATTTTTGTGCATTTTTTTAGTTCCTCTTTTCTTTGTGTCAATTTTTTTTTTTTTTTTTTTTTTTTTTTAGTTTAAGAGTTATGCATTTGACTTTGTTGGTGTTTTTTTGTTTTGTTTTGTTTTTTTGTAGTTGCCCTTGATTTAAGCCCCACATTTGTGTTTATTTACATATCAATTCTTAAACTTATGAATGCTTTTATATCCTCGTCCATAAAACATATATTTTAGCATATTCTCTTGTCCATTTGGTTTCTGTCTACTCATAATATTTTCCATAGTATTGATTCTGAGTGTTTAAAATTTTATATTATATATTTTAATCTCAACTTTATTTGACAACTATGTTTATACTAGTGGCCCAGTGCATGAAATTCGTGCACATTAAAGGGGAATTAATTATAGGAAATATTTTAATATTGCTATTTGACCTTTCTCTATAATAGAAGTGTCAGAGATGAAAGAAAATTAGTAAAATGTATATGAAAATCTCCCTCCTCTCAGAGTCTGGGGTGCGCTGCAGGACCTAGAGTCAAGTCCCTGCCCACCACCCGCACGTGCTTCAAAAACACAGGAGACCCAGACCCGGGCTGGCCCCACTCCCATCAGGCCCCTCCAGGCAGGGGGCACAGCCTCAGGTCCCCCAGCCTGGCGCCAGGTGGGGGGCACAGCCTCAAGTCCCCTGGCCTGGCGCTGGGGCAGAGGGTGCAGCCAGAGGTGCCTTGTCAAGCCCCACAGGGTGGGGGGCATGGCCTGAGGTCCCTTGTCAAGCCCCACAGGACAGGGGTGCAGCCTGAGGTCTCCCAGCCCAGCACCAGGGCGGGGGGTGCAGCCTGAGGTTCCCCGTCACACCCTGCCGGGCGAGGGGCATGACCTGAGGTCCCCTGTCAAGCCCTGCTGGGTGAGGGGTGCGGCTGAGGTCCCTTGCCCCGGCCAGGCGCCATGCAGCCTCAGGTCCCTGCTGTTTGGTCGTGATGTCATGGCATCATGGCTAATTTGCATATTTCTCTATTATATAGATAGATTATATAGATAGATGGAATTTAATGATATTTTATCATCCTTACTTATCTCTTATAACAACCTATGGCATATATTACCCTTTTTATTTCATGATTTCTTCTAAGAGAATTCTTAAAGTGAGTTGCTTTGTGTCAAATCTTTTGAAGATTTATTTGCCAGAATAGATTTTATTACAACTCCCATTTCAATGACAATTTGTCTGTGCATCAAGTTCTAGTTTTGTAATTATTTTACTCTAAAATATTACTCTTCTTTTTTTAATTCTCACTCAAGGATATGTTTTATTGACTTTAGAGAGAGGGGAAGGGTGGGAGAGAGAGAAACATCAATTTGAGAGAGACATCAATTGATTTTCTCCCATTACCTGCCCCAACCAGGGGTTGAACCCCCAACCCAGGCATGTGCCCTTTACTGTACAGGACGATGCTCCATATGAACCACACTGGCCAGGACTTCTCTTATCTTTTAAGTATATTTACCATGGTTCAGTATATTTTTCCTTGTGTGTTTGAGGAGAATGAGGGGATGAGTGTTAGCAAAGAGAAATTCAAGTATCACAGAACTACTGTTGAAGTGGATTAGCAAACATTTGCTCCTGTCCAAATGCCCATGGAAACATTTGGTCCATGCCATAAAGTCCTTGATATTTGGGCCTGTCAAAAACATCCACACTTAGGCAAAAAACACACCAAGATGGCAGCATAGGTAAATGCCTGAACTTGCTGCCTTGCACAACCACTTCAAAACTACAACTAAAAGACAAAACAGACATCATCCAGAACCACAGGAAAGCTGGCTGAGTGGAAATTCTACAACTAGAAGGAAAGAGAAAAGCACACTGAGACTCAGAGGAGGTGCGGAAGTAAAGTGCAGAGGGAAGCAGCCAAAATGCGGAGACAAAGAAACAGGTCAAAAATGACAGAAATCGAGGAAAGCAAACTACTGGATATAGATTTCAAAACAATAATTATAAAGTTTTTCAAGAATCCTCTAGAAACCACCGATATATTTAGTGAGACCCTTGAGGATATGAAAAAGGACCAACTAGAAATTAAGCATACACTGACTGAAATAAAGAATAATATACAGAGATCCAACAGCAGACTAGAGGATCGCAAGAATCAAGTCAAAGATTTGAAATATAAAGAAGCAAAAAACACCCAACTGGAAAAGAAAAAAGAATCCAAAAATATGAAGGTAGTGTAAGGAGCCTCTGGGACAACTTCAAGCATACCAACATCAGAATTATGGGGGTGCCAGAAGAAGAGAGAGAGCAAGATATTGAAAACCTATTTGAAGAAGTAATGACAGAAAACTTCCCCTACCTGGTGAAAGAAATAGACTTACAAGTCCAGGAAGTGCAGAGAACCCCAAACAAAAGAAATCCAAAGAGGACCACACCAAGACACATCATAATTAAAATGCCAAGAGCAAAAGAAAAAGAGAGAATATTAAAAGCAGCAAGAGAAAAACAGTTAGTTACCTACAAGGGAGTATCCATATGACTGTCAGCTGATTTCTCAACAGAAACTATGCAGGCCAGACGGGAGTGGCAAGAAATATTCAAAGTGATGAATAGCAAGAACCTACAACCAAGATTACTCTACCCAGCAAAGCTATCATTCAAAATTGAAGGCCAGATAAAGAGCTTCACAGATAAGAAAAAGCTAAAGGAGTTCATCACTGCCAAACCAGTATTATATGAAATGCTGAAAGGTATTCTTTAAGAAGAGGAAGAAGAAGAAAAAGGTAAAGATAAAAATTATGAACAACAAATACATATTGATCAACAAGTGAATCTAAAAATCAAGTGAATAAAAAATCTGATGAACAGAATAAACTGGTGAACATAATAGAATCAGGGGCATAGAAAGGGAGTGGACTGACAATTCTTGGGGGAAAAGTGTGTGGGGGGTGCGGGAAGAGACTGGACAAAAATCATACACATATGGATGAGGACATTGGCGGGGGTAAGGGCAGAGGGTGGGATGGGAACCAGGTGGAGGGGAGCTATGGGGGGAAAAAGAGGAACAACTGTAATAATCTGAACAATAAAGATTTATTTAAAAAAATAAAAATAAAACAATAATAAAATAAAAATACATCCACACTTAGAAAATGATCCTGGGTTCAAATACCCCCTGCTGCTTATATACCTTTAGTTATAGGGTTAATACATAAAAATACTCTCATGTTTTATTGGTCCAATAATTGTGTTGTGCCTCTATTGTAAATAATAATCATTTTTGCCTCCTTGGACCAAATATCAAGACCTTCTGGCGTGGACAAAATGTCTCAGTGGATATTTTGGATAGGACCCAGTGTCTTATAAGATTGAAGAATCTGCTTACTAATTTTTGGTGAGGTAATAAATCACTCTAAAATGTAAGCAGCATATAGAAGAGGCAGTATCCTTAGGTTGTCCTACCAAACCTGGATTGCAGGTGATGGGGAGGGCAAAGTTGGGGTGGATTTGGAGTTAGTAGTGAAAGTATGAGGGCACTGGTCAGCCTGCTCCAACTTTAATCAGCTCTGCATCCCAATGGAGCTTCTCAGCTGCCCAGATATTATACCACCAGTGATTTTCTCCAGGGAAGCAAGGTAGGTAGATACAAGAGCAGAAAAATAAAGAAAAGATATAATTTCATGTAATGAGATGAGTCTCAGAGAAAATAAATTATTAAATAACTTTAGAAATGATGATCATCAGAAAGCTTCTCCAAGAAGGTGACATTTAAAATGAAGCTAGAAAAACACAGAAAAAGCCAACAATGTGAATATATGGAAGGAATGTTTTCCAGGCTGAATGAAAAACATGCATGAAGTCCCTGAGATGAGAAGAAACTTCGCCTATTCGGTGTTGTTTGGAGCACGGTCAGTGAGCAGGAGATCTTGCAGATGAGTCTTTGTGTTACTTGGTAGCAAGACTAGTATGGTTTTAAACATCAGGGCATAGCATTTTAGTTTTACTCGAAGTGTGAATTGAAGCCATTGAAGGGTTTTAGATCTTGGCAAATGATTATATCTGAAGTAGGGTGGTTACAATGAAGATGGAAAAAAGGGCAGCAGTTTAAAATATGATTGGCAAATATAGTTGCTAGCATAAAATATTCATTTGCATCATCTTTCATGATTTTTTTTCAACTTAATTTTGTTCTGGAAAATTAAATCAATGTCTTCAGCATTTCAGAATGATGATGTTTAATCTAGATGTTCTTTCATTATTGTCTGCCTGTCAATCTATATCTTTCTGAAATCTTTATATATGAAATCAATCTGATGATAGATTATTTACATTGAATTCTCAATTTTTCTCAACTTACTATATGCATTCAGGCATAGAACATAAATATTTTAAGCAGGTAAAGGACTGAATTTCTTTAAGTTTAGAAGGCTCTTGCTTTATTCATTGTAGAGCTCCTTCTAGTTCACATGGTCACATGGTTCTCATCACTATCAATCCTACACCACCTTTCTCAAGTCTACCTCACCTCCAAAAATGGACATAATGTCTTTTTCACAGCTCAAGGCATAAGACAGATTTTATATCATAAGAGAATTATGATGCAAATGTGCATAATTAAATGTGCATCAGACATCATTATTTCTAAAGTCAGAAACCACACTCTATCACAAAGAATCCCCTAAGGGTAGTTTCTTAAGATCTGTGGGCTAGTCAATGAGAAGGGTCATTTTCCATAATGAGTAAAATTAAATGGCCATTCTGGTGTCCTTTCCAAAACAGAGTCATGTTCCATTATGGTGGTGTGCTATTTCTACTATTAATAGCTAGCAACTTTTAAATGTGACCATTTGCTAAAATAACTTAAAGTTTGTCACTGAGCACCATAGTATACAAAACATGGGGTCATCCTGTATATACTGTTTTATCTCCTGCTTTTTAAAACATAACAATGTGTTGGCTTTGAAATTCCAGTGAATATTTCTTAATGTATGATTTTTTAAGTAATAACAATAATAATAGCTTTCGGCCTTTATTTAATTTTCACAATATTATGATATAGGTATTATTACTATATTCAATACTACATGGTTAAAATAGCCAACTCAGCTAACATTTACAAAGTGCTTACAGCGTGTTAGGCACTAGGATAATTGCATAATAATCATGATTTATTTATATGTTTCCTGATAATTCTATGAATTTGTCCTATTTGTTAAATGAGAAAATTGTTCATAGATGCAAAGTAACTTGGTGCTAATTAGTGGAGCCACAATTCACACCCAGGTTTACAACAAAAGAGTCTTTAAAAATGCTATAGGTAATATTACTGGATATTCCTATCATTTCAATGCCCATACCAGAAGACCTGATCCTAACCAGAAGTCAACATGTAATTTGCTATCTGGTAGTTAGGGTTTTCTGGAATATAAAAAAAAAAATCAGTGTCATCCACCTAAAAAACAAGCAGAGTGATTTTCTGGTTATTTTGTATTTGTCTGCCTTCCTCCCTTCCCTGCACTGTGCATAAGGGTTGCTCACTGGTTTTGTGTTGTTTTGTTTTTGTTAATCCTTATCTGAGAATATTTTTCCATTGATTTTTAGAGAGAGTGGAAGGAAGGGGTAGAGACAGAAAAAGAAACATAGATAGGAGGGAGACATATCGATTGGTTGACTCCCACACGTTCCCCCATCAGGGTCAGGGGTCAAGCCTGCAACCGAGGTATGTGCCCTTGACTGGAATTGAACCTGGGACCCTTCAGTCTGAGGGCTGACACTCTATCCACTGAGCCAAACCAGCTGGGGCCACTTGTTTTTTAACTGAGGTTGGCCAGTGGGAGAAACCAATATAAAATGGTGATAAGGGTTAGCTAGCTAGCTTAATTAGGCAGACATGAAGTGGGTGTCCAGGAAGGATGGAGGCATTTCTGACCTGAGCAAATAAAATAGCCATAAACCAAAGACAGTGGTATCACTGGCTTAAGCAATTAAAAGTAGCTCTGACCTTAGCAGCTAGGAGAGCCATAAAGGGTAATAAAACATCTCCAGCCAGGACAACTGAGAAAGGGTCCATGGGAGAGGAATGCATAGATGGGAGCTTGGAGACGCCAAAATGCTTATCTTACTTGTACAGAAGAGAGAGAAATGCCACAGGATAAGGGGGGAGGAAGACATACATTCACAGAGGATAAAGAAAAGTCACAGGATATTGGGAAGAAGAAAACATATTTTCACAGAGGATAGAGGAATGTTGCAAGATAAGGGGAGAGAAAGAGGGTGGCACCACGTGGGTTTTGAGCTTTGAAACTAATAAACTAATACCATGTAGCAGAGTGATCAATGAGGAAAGCATGGGGGTCCCAAATTAAGGAAAGGGACCAATTAGAAAAGTTCATGTTCAGACAAAGAGCTACAGCCTTTATAAACCAGGGACAAAGAGACTCAGCAGATTCAGATTATTTAGATTTTTTTCTCATTAGAGAGAGAGAGTAGGCCTTTCCTATTTAGGAGCCCTTCCCCAGAGGGTCCCCTTTGGGGACTCCCCACCTCAGTGGAGTTTGTATCTGCTTCCAATAAACTTCTACATTTTTATTAAAGAAATCTGTTAGTCCACAAATTTATTCTTCAACTTTGTCAGACAAGGACCCACGAGAAGAGGTCTGCACCCCAAACTCCATGTTTCAATGGGAAAGGGGGAGAAGAAAATCAAAACATCTGTGTCCTCTCCCTTCCTTGGTGCCAGGTCTCTGGCAATAGCTGTGTCCTTCTACACTTAGAGCTACTGCTCTCAGGGCTCTGCTAAGTGGCCTTTCTCACAGATCTCAAGAAATGCTTTTACTTGACTGTATCCTTTCTGCCCCAGTTAAGACAATGGCTTCCCACTGTTGCTAGTCTCTGGAAGCCTTAGCATCCCTATGTTCTTTTAATCCCACTCACCCCTTCGGTAAGTCATAGTCTATTAATTAGTCTCTTTATATGAAACTTCAAGGATGAGTTCTGTTTCCTACCAAAGCTCTGGCTAATTTTTAAAAAGGAAAATTAGATTGATCAATAGATTACATTTTCTGGAAACAGAGATGATGAAGGCAGGCTATTTTGACAATGGTGCTTGGAAGTTCCAATGGCAAATGAGAAATATCTGGTTGTGCAGAGAGAACAAGAGAAACACTTAGCCAGATGTTCCAAGGTTTCACTTATCAGCAGTGGTAACCACATTGCTTGGAAGTTTCGATTTCACTAGGAACTGTCTCTCAGGGTCTAGAGCCACTATAAAAATGTGGGACCAAGAAAATGAAAATATTGAGTAATAAAGATGCTGAGAGACTCCATGGAGACATTCCTGCCCTTGGAGCCAGAGGAAGTGATGGATCTTGCAATATAGTTGGGAGAGATGAAATATGAAATTACAGATTCTACTTTAACCCCCAGGCTACCAGGGCTGGAAACCTTCTATTACATGCTAATGTGGCTCTATTGTGTTGCTATGATAGAGGAAAACAAAATTGCCATTTTTATTTAAACTCTCAGGAGAACATAATCTAACCTTTACTGGGGCTTTCTCTTTAGGCAATTAATACCATTTTGTTTTGAAAGTTTTCTCGGATAATTAATGATTTCCCTTTCCACTTGAATTTAATTTCTATATCCCTCATAGCTTTGTGCAACAAAGGAGTGTTTGGTTGAGTCCTGTTGGCCATGAAGATACTAAGCCCTTTGATTCCTATGTGATTTTGTTTAAACTTGTAGAAATGTCCTAGTTCCTCCATATCATTCCAGACAATCTATCTGGCCTAGCTGATGTCTACATCCTTTTCAGACATTGTTCAATGACTAACTCTGGTATGAAGTCATTCCTGAAGCTCCCTTTTCCAACCTCCCCAGGTAAAATTCATCACTTTTTCTGTTGATGCTGCTAGCCACTGTAGAAAACTACCTCTACCCACTTTAGGTTTTCAGCTGGGACTCTTTAACAACAAGACAGATGAACAAGAGGAAAAAACAACCACAAAACAGTTATTAACATTCAGCACACATCACGCAGGAGAAACCTAAACAAAGTAACTCAAAATGGCAGCTTAGAATTCAGCTTATATAACATCTTCAACAAAGAACAACACCGTTGGCAGAGAAATGACAGGACAAAGGAAAGCTGTCCCAGATTTCCAAGGGTGGTACACTATGGGGAGGTAAACATGGGAGGAAACTAGTGGAGTAAGAAATTTTGCCAATTTCTCTGGTGCCATCTCTAGGCTGATAAAAGCCTTTCTGTCTTCGGTAAGCGGTGAGTTTATATTCTGCCTTTGGGCAGAAAAGGGGAAGCTTTTTCTGTGTTTGCTGCTTTTTAATTGCCTTCAGCTCAAAATAATTTTTATGTCAAAGGCATATTTGGAGCAACATATTCTGATTTCCTTCACTGTTTTCACAACTTTTTTGTCGCCTACCAGATTGTAAACTCTCTGAGGGCAGGTTTGTGTCTCATTTGTTTCTTTAACATCTTACAGTACCTAGTCAGAATACATGTATAGTGGTTCTTTTCTCTTCTCTTCTCTTCTCTTCTCTTCTCTTCTCTTCTCTTCTCTTCTCTTCTCTTCTCTTCTCTTCTCTTCTCTTCTTTTCTTTCCTTTTCTTTCCTTTCCTTTTAATACATGGCTTTTATTGCATCTTTAAAATATTGGAAATAGTCTGAGGAATCATTCGGCATCTTGTTTCTATAGCTGGACAACTTAGATCTTATCAGCCTGCTGAACTGTTCCTTTTTCAGAAACATAGATGCTATCAAAAATTTTTCTGATATCCTTGTTTTTAATTGGTGTGGCTTGCTGAATCAAAGCAGTTGAATTTGATACAAGTTCAATGTGGTTTCCTTCAAGAATCAACTCATCTTTCTGGGCTTGAGATACTGAACATGCAACACCTGACCTAATCTGAACCCTGTAGATGTGTTTTTCACCCAAGAAATTTCTGATTTCAACAAGAGAACCATTCTCCTGAACAAGGACCTTTATGGGGAAGTGAGCATACATAGAACTCATCTTGTAACGGAAGCCCAGTGTAACAACCTTCATCATGTTCTGTCCATGACTACAGATAGTGCCAACAGTAGCCATTTCCTTTATCTTTTCCCACCATTTGTCAAGCCAGAGCCTTTTCTTTTTCTATCCAAGGAGACTGAGTTCTGCATTGATGTCATTGAAATCCCTCTGCAGGGTGTCTCTGGGCCCCTACACAACAACTCTGTGTCCCTTCAGAGTGATGTTGACACCTGGGATGTCCACAGTCTGCTGGCTGAGAATAGTCTTCTTCCTTACAGTAGATGTGGCTATAGTAATGATTCTTGAGTGGATAAATAAATATCTTTTTAGTCCAACATATAGAAAAAACAAGTAGGTTTTTGGTCCAACTTTTTTAGAATTTATAGTTGTGTCCTTTTTAATATTACAGAGATATTTTATACAAATAATTGAGGCAGATACTTCTAATTGCCCACCCTCTATTTTCCCCTTACTCATTACCTTAAGTTTTAGAGGGAACAGTATTTTATATTTAAAATACTTTTCCCTTAGACTGCCTTGAAGCTAAGGTTGGCCATGTTTTTCAGATCTAGCAAATGTGATATAAGTAGAGGTCTTTATGGAAAAACTAAAGGTCCAGTGCACGAAATTCATGCATGGGTTGGGCCCCTAGGCCTGGCTTGCGATCAGGGGTGATCTTTCCTGGCTGCCGGCAGCTGGCCCCACCCCTGGTTCCTTGTTCCCCATTGGGCGATCGGAGCCTGCTGGCCGGGGGAGAGGGACCGAGAAGTTGGCCGTTCCCACCCGCTTGGTGGCTGTCCCGCCCCCCACCAGTCTCCCTCTGTGTGTGGGGCGACTGGCGGGGCAATCGGGGCCCTGCTTGCTTGCACCTGCCTTGGCCTGGTGCCACCCACGTCTGCCGCCACCCACCCCTGGTTCCCTGTTCCCCATCCCCCCTTGGGCAATCGGAGCCTGCTGGCTGGGGGCAGGGACTGAGAAGTTGGCCAGCAGGCCTTAATCAGGCGATTGGGGCCTGCGTGCTGGGGGCAGCTCCCCTGGTTGAGCGTCTGCCCCCTGGTAGTCACTGCACATCATAGCGACCAGTCGTTCTGCTGTCTGGTTGATTTGCATATTATGTTTTTATATATATAGATGGAGCTTTACACACACACACACACACACACACACACACACACACACACACACACAAGTTGGTGTAAATTAAACTGCATCCCTCTTCTTTCATTCAACATAGATGTGATGCCTAGAAAGAACAGCCTTTCTATCATCTGTGTCGAGAGATAGTAGTAGCCTGGGTCTTTGTGTTCAGTCCTACATGGCTTTCAACTTTATTTCTTGTGATATAAAATTTTTACAAATCCTTACTTGTCTGAGTCATTCTTTGTCATATTTCTGAAATAGGCAGTTGAATATAATCCTGAGCAATTCAACAATGTAAATTTCCTGATAACTTTCATTTATTTTTCACTTGTCATTGATTCATCTGTGGACAAGAAAATGGCTATGGGCCTTGATGCAGGAAGTTAACACAGATTCCCAGTTAGTCTAAAATAATTTCAAGTGTTGATTCAGTTGCTCCCTCCTCTTTTAAAAATCATACCTTAATGAGCTGATTGCTTTTTTAGATAAACTTCATGTATTGGCCGTGATGACAGCTTTTGCAGAATGAAATAGTGTCACCTTAAGAAACAAATGATTCTAGTATATAACTGTTGTCAGAAAAGAAGTGTCAATATAACTATAACTATAGAAAATTAAAATCATAGACTGTGGCAAACATTCTCTAATGTTGAATGGATCACTTTTAAGTAACACCAGATATTTAGAAAATTTATTTGGTTACCTAGATTTTAGATGTAGTGGGCCATCCTGGCCTTCACTTTGGTGGTTATAATGCTTCGTTTCAATTCTCCACAAGGATGTAACTGAGATTACCCTTGACTATGAGATTATATTCAGGAAAAGACACACTGCCCTGTTCCCTAGTGTGGAAGAAGTTTATGGTCTCACTTTCCTAGAGCTTATTCAAAGAAGAAGTCTTAGATAAAAACTGGTTTTCTCTGTAGGAACTCCTACAACCTACTTATCTGAAGAAGTAAAGTGGTCTTCCCTTGGTGAGAAAAATTCATAATTGATTGACAAATGTCCCCTTTTATTGACTAATTTTCATGCTTATGCTTATGGATGGATCTACCTTTTCAGAATACCAGCACACTAGTTCCTTGTCATTGAAATAACCTAAAATAATTTGTTAAAATAAATTACTCTAGTGGCTAGAATGTTTATTAATACAAATAGAGCCCTAACTGGTTTGGTTCAGTTGATAGAGTGTCGGACCTCAACTGAAGGGTCACTGGCTTGATTCCAGTCAAGGGCACATATCTCAGTTGCAGGCTTGGTCCCTGGCCCTAGTCAGGGCACATGTGGGAGGCAACCAATCAATGTGTCTCTCTCACATCAATGTTTCTCTATCTCTGTGTCTTCTACTCTCTCTAAAAATCAATGGAAAAGTGTACTTGAGTGAAGATTAATAACGATTAGAAAGTGCTATTTACGCAGGCTAGTTTACAGCTCTGCATGGGAGCTTGCTCTCATTCCTGTTTTCTGTGTTGGCAGATCCCTCTACTTGTCTCATCTTTTGCTTCCTAACTGCTTTTCATATCATGTAATGCCAACAGTGGATGTGTCTGAAATTTAATTTGGGTTAGAAAACTCCATTCAAAGGGAGGTGCTTTCAATTCATTCATTTAGAAACTCTCAGTTCAATCTCACTTGCATAAAGTTGAAAAAGCAGGCTACATATTTGAATCTCATTAGCCCCTGGTTTCAAATAAAGTTAAACAAGAAGTAGTCACATAAAATCGTACATGGTGATTGTGATGAAGCTGATAAATTTCCACTAAATCATTAAAATAGTCATAGTGGGTTGCCTACACTATCCATCCCTCCTTCCTCTTTTCTAACAAGTCAATTTTGTTACAGTATTCAGCCCTACTCCATGGAGTATACAAATATTGGGGCATCTAATTCCTCTTCCTTTTCCAGGAACATATTTATATAAGAAAAAAAAGTAGCTCCATTTGGGCCAAAGAGACATGAATATAGGTTTTCTAGGGGATTCTAGAATGGTCTTCCTCTTTTTCAAGGTTAGCCTTACTGTGTAACCTGGTTTGAATTGAGTTTTGCATTACTTGCAGCTGAAGGGATTCTAATTGATAAAGTCATTGTTTATTTTACAATAAAATTTTCTGAATATAGTCGCAGGAATCACTTTTTCTCCATTCTTTCTGAGAATAAGAGCTATGTAACTTATGTGGTTTATTTTTACCTCCAAGGAGATTGTATCTAATTTTATGTGTAACGACAACTATGTTGACATCTGGTTCAAGCATATATTCTTTTATTCTTCATCTTGTTATTCTTCAATTTTTTCTTTTTTATTTGAATGATTATGCTTGTGTTCATTTGTAATACACATTTGTGAAATAATAAAAATAGATATAATCTTAGGTAGATTTAATGTATGACAGATCATTCTAATTAAAACATTTTATTTATTCTCTCAGTCATTTTCAAACTGTTTAATGGGATGCAGATCCTGTTCTATAAAGAAAATGTTACATATATACAATGAAGTGGAATTATTCTGGCTGAAGCTTGGGTAACTGGCCTGGAGTCTTACTCAATTAGCCCCACACCAATATCCCCCTACTTACACAAAGTTTCCTCAGCCTTATGAAAATTCTTTAGGACTTCTGGAAAATCTTTAAATCTTCTGTTTCTTTCCTCAATACTGATACACCATTTCCCAAAGATATTAGGTCATAATAAAATTCTAGGACTGAACTTTGAGTGTTCATTCTGAAATTATCACAGATGATCCTTATACAAGTATACCCCTAAGTGGCCATACTATTCATGTTACCAAGGAAAGAGAATCAATTAAACTGAATGTTGTAATTCAAATGGGTATAAAGTCTCTGCTGTCAAGGCATTAAAAC
Source organism: Plecotus auritus (assembly GCF_963455305.1). NCBI lineage: Eukaryota > Metazoa > Chordata > Mammalia > Chiroptera > Vespertilionidae > Plecotus > Plecotus auritus. The sequence goes on along the minus strand of NC_137772.1, from coordinate 64,811,661 downwards.
AACAGCTATAAATAGATTCAAATAAAAAGAATTAAATAGATTCAGTTTCCACAGATATGTGTGTTCTAGTAGAGAACATACTAGTAAACAAAGTACATGCTCAGAAACCTTCTTTTTATTCCTTTACCCTGTTCTATCACTTCACACTGTAGATATCAACTTCTTTGAAATTTTATGGTTTATTCTTTTAGTCTTTGGTTTTATCTATACTAATAAAACGGTAATATGCTAATTAGACCGGGAGACCTTCCAGACGAAGTTCTGGACGTCCTTCTGGACAAAGCTGAAGCGGCTGCCTGAAGCTCAGGGAAGCTGGGGATGGCGACTGCGAGCTCAGGCAAGCTGCCAGTGGTGGCTGCCCAGCCGCCCAGGGCCAGCCCGAGGCTCAGGGAAGCCGGGGATGGCAGCTGCAAGTTCAGGCAAGCCGCGGATGGTGGATGCCCAATCGCCCAGGGCTGTCCTGTGGCTCAGGCAAGCCGCCAATGGTGGCTGCCCAGAGGCCCGAGGCTCAGTTAGGAGGCAATCAGGCTGGCAGGGGAGCAGTTAGGGGGTGATCAGGCCAGAGGGGAGCCATTAGGGACATCAGGCTGGCAGGCAGAGGCAGTTAGGGGTGATCAGACAGGCAGATAGGCAAGTGGTTAGGAGCCAGCGGTCCTGGATTGTGAGAGGGATGTCCGACTGCCCCCAAGGGGTCCCGGATTGGAGAGGGTGCAGGCCGGGCTGAGGGACACCCCTCCGTGCACGAATTTTGTGCACTGGGCTCCTAGTTAAAATATAAGCATAAGAACAAACACACACACATATGTATATGTATGGGATTATCTGTATACCTGTGTATCTTTTGTTGTCAGATAAGTGCTTTTGTGCTGGCATACTTTCTATACTTTCCTCTACTGTTTTTTTTTTTAACCTAACAATGTATTCTAGAGTTTACTTCAGAGGAATACATATAAATATTCTTTATCCTTTTTAACATCCAAATGATTCTCTATTATATGAGTGTTTATTTAATCATTCCTTTATTGATGGGCATTTAGTTTCAAGTTTTTTGCTTTCACAAATAGTCTCATGACTATATGTATAGATGATGCATATGTACTTTTTATATGCCTCTTTTTGAAAAGTTCCAGTGTATTTCTGAGATAGATGTGACATTTCTGAGTCAAAGGATAAATGCATATGAATTTTGTTAGTTATTGCCAAATTTCCCTCCCTGTGTCATGTATCTTTTTGCATTTACAGCAGCAATATAGGAGCATGGCAATTTTCCCACAGTCTTTCCAAGAGAATATGTGTCAAAGTTTTGGATATCTGCCAATATAATATTTTTAAATGGTAACTTAGTATTATTTTAATCTGTACTTTTCTTTTTATGAAGAACTTTGACCTTAATTTCATATGGTTAAAAGACAGTGACATTTCTTTTACTGTAAATTGTTTATTTCTCTAGCTCAGTTTTTCATAGAGTTGGTGCTTTTCTTATATACTAGAGGCCCAGTGCATGAATTTGTGCATGGGTGGGGTTTGGGCCAGGCCGGCCAGGGGGAGGGGATGTGGGAGGTAGGCCAGCCAGCCCCGCCCCCAGTCGGGGTGTGGGGGGCTGATTGGTGGTGGGGCTGGTGGGGGGGGAGGGGCCCCAAGTGGTTGGCAGGCTGGCCCTGCCCCCGATCGAACTCCAGTTGAACTCCTGGTTGAGGGGACAATTTGCATATTACCCTTTTACTATATAGGATTTTTAGAAACTCTTTATGTACCAGCAACATTAACACATTGTATGTGATATAAGTTGCAAATATTTTCCCAAGTACTGTATATCATTGCTTCTTATTTTACTTATTTTTCCTTTGTCTTGTATTTTTAAAATTTTACCCAATGAAATCTATTTTTCCTTATCTCTGTATTTTGTGCCAAACTATGAAACATTTCCTCACAACAGGCATACAGAGGGATTCAGCCAGGTTTCCTTGTATTATTTGCATGGCTTTATTTCTACAACAAAATCTCTAATTTGTTTGATATTTATTCAGGTACTTTTTTTTCACCACTCTTTGAAAACCAATGATTTTTATAATTATTGAGAGAGAGAGAGAGAGAGAGAGAAGACCTGCTATGCTCAGAGTCAAATAATAAAATTCTCTACCTGCTCCTCCCACACTTTAGCTTAGGAAATGTCAAATAATCCATATTTCAGAGAATTGGGAAATACAATTTTAGATTATAACTGCTATAAAAACAACAGTTATCATTCCTACCAAAAGCTGGGATGTTTAAAACTCCTCCAACTGTTAATGTGCAAGACAGAGAGTAGAGGTGACTATACTGAGAACCAAGATAGTTGGACAAAATATGTAAGCAAAAAATCATCAGGTTTTACAAGTAACTAAAAGAAGCACTACATCTATAATAATTAAAGCATAATATGCTAATTAGAACAGACAGCAGAATGACCTTCTGGAAGTCATTCCAGCCATCCTTTCGGACGAAGCCCCAGTGGCAGGGGTCGAGGCAGAGGTGGTTAGGGGCAATCAGGCAGACAGATGAGTGGTTAGGGGCATTAGGCAGGCAGGTGAGCTGTTAGGGGCAATCAGGCAGGCAGAGTGGTTAGGGGCAATCAGGCAGGCTGGCAAGCAGTTAGGGGTGATCAGGCAGGCTGGCAAGCAGTTAGGGGTGATCAGGCAGTCAGGCAGAATGGTTAGGGGCGATCAGGCAGGTAGGCAGGCAGGCAAGTGGTTGGGAGCCAGCAGTCCTGGATTGCAAGAGGGATGTCCACAGGGATTGGGCCTAAACTGGCAATCGGACATCCCTCGAAGGGTTCCAGATTGCAAGAGGGTGCAGGCTGAGCTGAAGGACACCCCTACCCTCTGTGCAGGAAATTCGTGCACCAGGTCTCTAGTAGAAGTAATAAAAATAGAAGAATCAACATTGCTTAATTTTGATTATTGGCACACATTCTACTAAACATTCATTCACTCATTTAATCCTCAAGGAGATCTCTTCAACTAGGCCCCATTGTTGGCCTCACTTATCTAATCAGAAAATTAAGGGTTAAGAATTTAAGTGGCTTGTCCAGAGTCACAAGCTAGTATATCAATAGTAGAGCTGAGATTTGGCCAAATCTTCAATATTGGATACAAATATAAAGTGATGTGGCATCAATTCAATTACTATTGAAAGTCTCCAGGAAAAGGGGCATTTTATGTGAACAATGCCAGGGTGCCAAATGATCATTTTCATTTGTAAAATTTTTAATTTGTAAATTTAGTTTTTATTTTAATAAGATCTGTAGATAAATAATGTAATTTTTAATAAACATGTATTTAAACAAAATTTCTTTATAACCTAACATGCAACTATTAATTAGGCCACAAAAATTCCTTCACCAAAAGACAAAAATTGAGATAACATTCAATGACCTTAACATAATTGGTAATAACAAAATTAAAAAAGAAAATGAAATTTGACATTTCTTAAATAATTATTGTATCAAAGAAATATCTAAAACAATATTAGATTATGTAGAATATAAAGGAAAATATACTAATACCATTATCAGTCCAATTTAATCTTTAATGCTTTAAAATTTAAGTAAGAAATGGAGAAAATATAAGCAAAGTATTAGAGAAGGAATATCAATAAAAAACAAAATAGGAATCAATAAAGATAACATTTGTGAATAAGAATACAGAAAATCAGAAAAAATAATAAATTAAGTTCTCATAGCTTGAAAAAAAATTCAGACAAAATTCTGAAAAATACAATTCAGGAGCAATAGAATTCACACAGATACATAAAATAAGGCATAATAGCAGACAATGAAATATAAAAAAAACTTGATATTTTAAAAATATAAATGAAATGTGCATTTTTCTTTATTAGGATATGAAAATCCTACTTAAAAATGGAAGACAATTACAAAGTTATTAAGAAAAGAATCAAACAGTTTTAATAGAGAAATTCTTTCAATGTTTCAAGGAATTGATAATTTCCTCCCCCCAGCTCTCTCTCTCTCTCTCTCTCTCTCTCTCTCTCTCTCTCTCTCTCTCTCTCTATATATATATATATATATATATATATATATATATACTGTTCCTAAGTTTATGGAATTTTAAGTAAATAAATAAATTTATTGGGTGGGGGTATTTTTATATTTTTATTTTTAATCTTTATTGTTGAAAGGATTATAGATGTTCCCTTTTTATTTAATTAATATAAAATGGTAATAAAGGGTAATTACTTAATTTATGTTATATAGTTAATACAATCCTGATACCAATATATGATTTCTGCCCACCCCCCAAAAATTATATACCAATTCCTAATATTAATATAAAAGCAATAATTTTGAATGAAAGATCTACAAATCAGATTTTACACAGTATATATACAAAAGAGTTTTCTGAATAATGCTGGTTCCAGGAATGTAAGAATGGCTTATAGTGGGAAATGTATCACACTGCAAGGTCTGATAGGCAATGGTTTTCCAAAGGCAGGATGGTGAGAGCTATCAGCCCTGGCTACAGATACAAAAGGGTGCATTATCATAGAGAATTTAAAGACAATAATAAAGAAGAGAAAAAATGGCGGCAGAATAGATAGACGTGTTCCGAGCCTTGTCCTGGAGCAGAGAGAAAGAACAGCTGAGGGTCGCACGAGGAGTGTTTGTTGGCAAGTTGGGGGACAGCTGAACTTCAGAAGAAGGTGGGGGACTGTTAGATGGGGTTCCCCTGACCTGGCAGCCCCCACTGCGGCTGGGTCCCCTCCCGGAGCTGCAGGCTTGGACGCAGAGTCTGTGCCATCTTGAACCGGAAAGTGGAGCTTATCGGAAGCCTGAGAATCCACAACTGCGGCACCCACGGAACAGCTGCAAGCCCCAGAACAACGCTCCCCAATTGGCGCAAACACACGGGTTCAGAGGAGCTCTACACTCCACCACGGAAAGGTCAGATTTCGCCTGGGATAAGGTGAGGTCTCTGGTCCCGGCGGGAGAGAGGAACGCGCGTTTTGCGGGAGCTGGAGGACCAGGGAAGTCTGTGCCTAGAAAAATCCGTGGCTGTTTGGGCTGGCGTGATCTGTGAATGTGGAAGGGGTCCTCAGAGCTGCTAACAGAAGGACTCTCAAAAAAGCAACCCATTTTGATCTGACGTGCAGGGACAACCTAAGAATTTCAGGGGTGTGCCGGCTGCCTAGACTTACGCGCAGCCCCGGAGTTCGCACACTTGGGCTTTTTCCTCTTCAAATCCTTGCTTCTGATTACTAAGCCCAATACATAGGATCACCCAGTTGGGCACACCCTGGGAGACTGCAGGGGAAAGTTGTTTTTCTGGAACCTGGGGATCAGAGCGGGGAGTGACCATTGGAGAGCCAGCTCTGAGGCAGCCCACTCCCACAAACCGGTAGTGAGTGCCACAGGGAAAGAAGGCTCTAACACTGCCTAGAGAGGCAATAGATAGACCCGGAAGTCAATCCAGAAACACTGCCACCCAGGGGCTGAATCACAAATTGACCCTTGTATAATCAAAAATAAAGGAATACGAGAAATTAAGACACACCGCCTGCTTAAAATCAGGACTGGCTTACAACACTGAAGAGCAGTGGAACGCAGGGAACTGCAATACTGTCTGGACTGAGAAACAGGCGTGCCAAACAGAACAACAGAGGAAGGGAATGACCTTCACTACTTCACATTTTATTTTTATTTTTTATTTACTTTTATTTTTTTATTTTCATTTTTTGCATCTTTTACTCAAGAAACTATTTTTTTTCTTTTTCCTCATTTGATTTTACCTTTTTAATTATTACATTTTTATTTTCAATCCATATTATTACTACTGCTATTTTATCTTTTTTTTTTTTAAGTGTCATTTTATTTTCTCTTCATTTTATTTTGGGATTAGTGTTCTACATTCTATTTTTATCTTTCCTTTAGCATCGTTTTACTCTATCTCAACTCTACCTTTATGCCATCACTCTCTTCCTAACCTTCCCCTTTTCGGTGTCCTGTTTATCTTACCCCTTTCCTGCTTTAGATTTTCCCTATTCTTTCTGTTTACCCCTTGTTAAAATTTCACCCTACTTACATATCTAATCTCCAATCCCCTGCTCCAAGTCCATACACACCTCTCTCTTCGCTGTCTTAACTATCCAAAAAATTGTTTTTCTCTCTGTCCTTTTGTTGTTGTTTGCTTGAATGTAGATTATATCGAATTTTTATGCTTTTTTGTGAGATTGTTTTGCTTATTCTTCTTTTGTTTATTTTTTTGTTTGTTTTGTGCTTCTGTTTTCCCTTGCCTCACTCAATATTAGTTGGTGTTGTAGTTTGTATTAATCCCCAGGTACTTGTTGCTGGCATTTGCTGGGATTAGTGATTGTTCTATTAGAGTTTTATCCCCAATATATATAGTCTGTTCCCCTTTCTCTCTTAGTCTCTTTCTTGTCTCTCTTACTTTTTTTTTCCCTTTTCCCAATTTCATTTTTACACTCCTTTTTTTTTCTTCTTTCTTTCTTTTTCCTCTTCTTTCTCTCCTATCCCCTAATTTGCCTTTCTCTGGTGATCACCTTTATTGGAGGTTATTAATATCGTGAATACATTTCTGTTCAGTGCCTTGTGTGTTGTACCTGGTAGTGCTGTATTTTGTGCCTTTAAATCAATGCAGGAGAGAGAGAACTACATAACCAGACACCCAGAGAAGAGAGACCATGGGGAGACAAAGAAACAGCCCACATATGAAAGAAAAGCAGGCATCACCAGAAAAGGAAGTAAATGAAATAGAGGCAAGCAACCTTCCAGAGAAAGAATTCAGAGAAATGGTCATAAGGTGGCTGAAAAGAATGGAAGACAAATTCGACAATATGAGCAAGAACCAAGAGGAAATGAAGAAGAACCAAGAAGAAATTAAAAATGACATCGCTGCTGCAAAGAACTCAATAGAAAGCATCAAGAGTAGACTAGAAGAAGCAGAGGACCGCATCAGTGAGCTAGAAGATAAGATGGGAAAAAATACCCAAGTAGAGCAATTTCTAGAAAAAAAAATTAAAAGGCAGGAGGAGAGCCTAAGGGAACTTTGGGACAACACAAAACAAAACAACATCCGCATAATAGGGGTTCCAGAAGGAAAGGAAGTTGAGTAAGGAATAGAAAACCTCTTTGAAGAAATAATGACAGAAAATTTCCCTGATATAGGGAAGAAAAAACCCACACAAATCCAAGAAGCTCACAGAGTCCCAAACAAAATGAACCCCAAAAGACCGACACCAAGGCACATTATAATTAAATTGGCAAACACCAACGACAAAGTAAGAATCTTAAAAGCGGCAAGAGAGAGACAGAAAGTTACATACAAAGGAACCCCCATCAGACTAGCAACTGATTTCTCAACAGAAACTCATCAGGCCAGAAGGGAATGGAATGAAATATACAAAGTCATGCAAAGGAAGGGTCTGAATTCAAGAATACTGTACCCAGCAAGGCTATCAATCAAAATTGAAGGTGAAATCAGGAGCTTCACAGACAAAAAAGGACTAAGGAAATTTATTACCACCAAACCAGCAATGCAAGAAATGCTAAAGGGTCTGCTGTAAAAAAAAAAAAAAAAAAAAAAAGAAATAGGAAGCGAAGAAGGAACACAGGGTTAAAGAATAGGAATGGTAACAAATAAGTACCTATCAATAATAACTTTAAATGTAAATGGATTAAATGCCCCAATCAAAAGACATAGGGTAACGGATTGGATAAGAAAACAAGACCCATATATCTGCTATCTACAAGAAACCCACCTCAGAAAAAAAGACGCACACAGACTGAGGGTGAAGGGATGGAAAAAGGTTTTCCAGGCAAATGGAACTGAAAAAAAAGCTGGGGTAGCAATACTTATATCTGAAAAATTACATCTCAAAGTGAAGGACATAACAAGAGATAAGGAAGGCCACTTCATAATACTAAAGGGAGCAATTCAACAAGAAGAAATAACTCTGGTAAACATATATGCACCCAATACAGGAGCACCCAAATACATAAAAAAAACTCCTGGAGTATAACAAGGGAGAGATTGACAGCAATACAATCATAGTAGGAGACTTTAATACCCCACTATCACCATTGGACAAATCCTCTAAACAAAAAATCAGCAAAGAAACATCAATCCTAAATGACTCACTAGACCAGATGGAATTAATTGACATCTTCAGAACATTTCACCTCAAAGCCACAGAATATACATTCTTCTCAAGTGCACATGGGTCATTTTCAAAGATAGACCATATGTTGAGACATAGGCAAAGTCTCTTCAAATTCAAGTAGACAGAAATCATATCAAGCATCTTCTCAGACCACAATGGCATAAAACTGGAAATCAACTACAATAAAAACAACCCAAAGAAATCAAACACATGGAGACTAAACAGCATGCTATTAAACCATGACTGGGTTACCAGAGAGATCAAAGAGGAAATAAAAAACATCATGGCAACAAATGACAATGAAAACACTACAATCCAAAATCTATGGGACACAGCGAAAGCAGTCTTGAGAGGGAAGTTCATAGCTCTATAAGCCTACTGCAAAAAACAAGAAACAATGGTAATAAATTACCTAACCCAACAACTCAAAGAGTTAGAAAAAGAGCAACAAGAAAAGCCCAGTGTAAGCAGAATGAAGGAAATAATAAAGATCAGGGCAGAGATAAACGACATAGAGACCAAAGAAACAATACAAAAGATCAACAAAACCAAGAGCTGGTTCTTTGAAAGGATAAACAAGATTGATGAACCTCTAGCCAGGCTCACCAAGAAGCAAAGAGAGAGGACTCAAATAAACAAAATCAGAAATGAAAGAGGTGAAATAACAACAGATCCCGCCGAAATACAAAGGATTGTTAAAAAATACTACGAACAACTCTATTCCAACAAACTGGACAACCTGGAGGAAATGGACATATTCCTAGAAAAATATAAACTTCCAAAACTCAATCAGGAAGAATCTAAACAGCTCAATATGCCAGTAACTATGGAAAAAATTGAAGCAGTCATCAAAGAGCTTCTGGCAAACAAAAGCCCGGGGCCAGACGGCTTCACAGGAGAGTTTTACCAAACATTCAAGGAAGAACTAAAACCTATCCTCCTCAGACTATTCCAAAAAATTCAAGAGGAAGGAACACTTCCAAGCTCCTTCTATGAAGCCAGCATCACCCTAATACCAAAACCAGATAAAGACAACACAATGAAGGAGAATTACAGGCCAATATCCCTCATGAATGTAGATGCCAAAATCCTCAACAAAATTTTAGCAGATCGGATCCAGCAGTACATCAAAAAGATCATACACCATGACCAAGTAGGGTTTATCCCAGGAATGCAAGGATGGTACAATATCTGCAAATCAATAAATGTGATACATCACATAAACAAATTGAGAGATAAAAATCACATAGTCATATCACTTGATGCAGAAAAAGCATTTGACAAAATCCAACACCCTTTCTTGATAAAAACTCTTAGCATGGTGCGAATAGAAGGATCATACCTCAACATAATAAAAGCTATATATGATAAACCCACAGCTAACATCATACTCCATGGGCAAAAACTAAAACCATATCCCCTAAGAACAGGAACAAGACAGGGATGCCCACTCTCACCACTCCTGTTTGACATAGTACTGGAAGTATTAGCCATTGCAATTAGAAAGAAGAAGAAATAAAAGGCATCCAAATTGGAAAAGAAGAAGTAAAGATGTCCTTATTTGCAGATGACATGATATTGTACATAAAAAATCCGAAAGACTCCATCAAAAAACTAACAGACTTAATAAATGAATTCGGCAATGTAGCAGGATACAAAATTAACGCCAAGAAATCTATGGCATTTCTATACACCAACAGTGAACTTACAGAAATAGAGACTAAAAAAGCAATCCCATTTTCCATTGCCCCCCCAAAAATTAAGATACTTAGGAATAAACCTAACCAAGGAGGTAAAAGACCTATACGCGGAAAACTACAGGACACTGAAAAAAGAGATAGAGGAAGATGTAAACAGATGGAAGAACATACCATGTTCATGGATTGGTAGAATCAACATCATTAAAATGTCCATACTACCCAAAGCAATCTATAGGTTCAATGCACTCCCGATTAAAATACCAATGGCATATTTCACAGACCTAGAAAGAACTCTCCAAAAATTCATCTGGAATAAAAAAAAGACCCCGAATAGCCACAGCAATCCTGAGAAAGAAGAATAAAGTAGGAGGGATCTCAATACCAGATTTGAAGCTGTAATGAAAAACATTATAAACTGATCAACAAAAAGATAGATACAGAGGCAGTAAAGCATCAGACTGTCAAATTACAGCGGTAAGGTTAGGGAGAGGTGGGGGAAATAGATCAACTGAAGGACTTATATGCATGCATATAAGAGTAACCAACGGATGCACAACATTGGGGGGTGAGGCATGTATGGGAGTGGGGTGGGGGGGGCAATGGTAAGATATATACACATATAATACCTTAATAAAAATAAAATAAAATAAAATAAAAATAAAGACAATAATAAAGATGAATGAAAGTTTTTCTTTTTTTTTTTAATAACCCTGTAAATAATGTCAGTGATAAAATTCTCCTCCTAAATAAAACACTTTTGTTGGTCTAAATTCTAAATAATTGCAAGTACTAGGACAGACTGCCTCCACTGTCTGCCCTTGATATACCACTGCTCATAATTAAATTCAAACAAAGCAAATCAAAACACATGCTAATATCAATTAAAGTCTACAAAGCCTGTAATAAAATTCATCATCTCTTCCTGATAATTTTTGGTAAAACTTGTTATAGAAGGATACCTGAGCTTAATAAAAATTACAATATTAAATGTATATTATAATTGATTTAAAGTATTAGATGCATTTTATTGAAATAATTAATAAAGTAATAATCCTTGTTAATAGAACTATAATTTTTATATTGCTCTTTAAATTCTGAAAAATACAATGGAACATGAGGTAGATATTAGCTGAGTAGTGATAGGAAAGATAAATTATTGTTCTTAATAGATTATATGATTATATACTTGTCAATCCCAGAAAAATAATTGAAAATCACTTAAAGTTATTAAGATTTTAATATAAAGACTTGACAAATGAATAAACAACATGCCTTATTTTCCTACATCATATACACAAGGAAATATAAAGTGCAATGAAGTATAAAAGATCATATCTAAATGAAAACAAAAAAACATAAAACACTTTGGCATTGCATATAATAAAAAAATACAAGAGAATTATATAAAAATGATAATATCTTATAAAGAAATAAAAAGACAGCTTTAACAAATACAAACTTGCCATATTAATGATGAAAAGATTGACTATCAGAAATATATTTATTATTTTAATTTAAAGTATATATTTAATGCCATCCAAATAAAAGTCCCAGAAAAACACTTTTGACTTAATTAAAAACTTAAATTTCCACTGGAGGAATAATAAACAAGCAAGAATATATACTTTTTTATTAAAAAATAATTGTGTTTTTTTTTCATAAAAGGAGGGGAGGGTTGGGCAATGATTGCCCTATTGGATATTAGAGCATATTTCATAACCTTAATAAATAAAACAGTTTAATATTAAGAAGTATTTGGCAATGAAAATAAGTAGACATCATGACATAATACCTTAGAACTTAGAATGTGATATGAAAGTTTTATAAACCAATGGATGTTGCAAGGTGGCCAAGGTGAAGGAAGAACATTGTATAAATCAATTCAGGGATTGATTTAACTCAATATAAACATTTATGATAAAGCTATGGTAATGTTGTATATAAGGTATTGGTGCAGAAAAAGACCAAGAAGCCAGAATAGAATGCCAGGCACAGCTCCACATATATAAGGACATTTTACATATCATAGAGGATATTGCAAAACATTGAGAAAAGTGTAGGAGAGAACAATGGTTTTTCCTTCTATCTTTCTAGGTCCTCTGCTGCAACTTGGTAACAAAAGACAGATACACAGAATAAAAAAAAAGCATAAATTTATTAATGTGGGAGAAAGTCAGGGATGAGTAACTCAAAGTATGGCTAGAGCTGGGTTTGTAGAGCATTTTCAACAAAGAACAATAAATTTGTAAAGAAATGATAGGAGAAAGAAAAATTATTTTAGGCTTCCAAGGGTAGCAAACTGTACGAAGATAAATATATGGATATGAGGAAAACTAACACAGTAAAGTGTGTTTGCAGATTCTTCTGCTGCCATCTTTGGGCTGAGAAGAGTCTGGAATCATCTCTGGTAAAAGCAAATTTATAGCCTCGTTTTGGTAGAAAGGGAGAAAGGGAGAAAGAGCCTTTATTTGTTGCTTCTTAATTTATCTTCAGCTAAAAAAATAAAAAAACATCCTTATAGCAAAAAAAAAACAAAAACATATTTTGGGATCACATACTCTGGTTTTCTTTAGATACAGACTATTTAAGAAGGGATTCAAGAATAGGTAATTAGCTTGGGACAAAAGGGATTCCTCCTTTAGACTGTACACAAAAATATTTGATTCTATGAAGATAAAAGACATGTAAAGGAAAACTTCAAAAATTCTAGAGAATAGGTATTACATAGAATCTTTATAATGTCCTAAGAAAGGAAGAATATTTTAATCAAAATTGCAAAGCATAAAACACAAAACATAAACATAATGACATGAAAATAAAAACATCTGTGAATCAAAATAAATCATAAACAATGTGAAAAGAAAATGTACAGACTTGGAAGTTATTTGTGATTAGTAAAATTGACAAAGGAGTGGAAACCCAAATATATAAAGAGCTATGCAGCAAAAAAAATAATTGTTTAATTATTAAAAATGGGGAAAATTATGAATGGACATGTTACAAAGTGATACCCTGATGCCGGTAAACACATAAAAGATTCCTATCTTTACTATTAATCAGGAAACTGAAACAAAAATCCTAGGAGATACAATATCATGTATATTAGATTGTCTAAAATTTTTTAAATGACAAAATTATTCACAAGGATGTGGAGCAATAGGACAAATACAATATATACAATACACCAATACACAGTGGTAAGAATGAAAATTGCTTAACCATTTTTCAAAACAAACTGTCAATATTTTGAAACATTAAATATATGTGTATACTATAATATAGTTATTTCACTTCCAGGTATATGTAATAGAGAAATTCTCAGACACAAGCATAAGAAAACATTCAAAAATGTTTATTGCAGAAATGTTTGTAAGCACATGAAATTGGAAAGCATTTAAGTGTCAATCACTGGGGAATGGATAAGTAAGTAATAGTGTATGCATACTGTGGAATTCTATATAGTAATAAAATGAATTCCTTACAACTACTCATAGATACATGAATAAACATTTCAAATAGTCAACAAAAACATTGTGTTGTAGGAGAATGCCTTAGTATAATATTATTTACATAGCATAATAATATGCAAAAATTTGAAACAATTCAGCCTCTGAAAAAAATCATGGGAGAGAATAGGGCAAACAAAATAGACAAATGTTGATAATTATTGAAACTGGTTGATAAGTACATAGGTTCATTAATTATTCTCTCTGTACTAGTGTTTGTTTTAAAATGTCTAATTGTTTAAAGTGCCAAAATGCATGAATACACAGTACATTTTAAATGTCAAAATATGTGAATAGATAGTAAAATTTTATTTTTTGTACTAGACAGCAGGTATTCACAAGTGTTTGTTGATTTATTTATAGTAACTCAGAATATGTCTGAAATAGCTATATATATAAAAAGGCAGTGATCGTGACAACCGAAACAACTGGTCGACCAAACAGCAGGCTGCATGGGCAACCAGGCTGGCAGGGGGGGGCAGTGAGGGATGACCAAAAGACTGAATAGCAGGCTGCCTGGGATGACCAGGCCAGCAGGGGGGGCAGTTGGGGGCAACCAGACCAGTGGGGGGGGCAGTGAGGGGCAACCAGGCCAGCAGGGGGGGCAGTTAGGGGCAACCAGGCCAGAAGGGGGGGCAGTGAGGGGTGACCTGGCCAGTAGGGGGGGGACAGTTATGGGCAACTAGGCAAAAGCAGGCAAAGGTGGTTAGGGGCGACCAGGCTGGCAGGGGTGGCAGTTAGGGGCGACCAGGCCGGCAGGCACAGGCAGTTAGGGGGTGATCAGTCTGGCTGGGGTTGGGGGGGCAGTTAGGGGCAATCAAGCAGGCATGCAGGTGAGCAGTTAGGAGCCAGCGGTCCAGGATTGTGAGAGGGATGTCCGATTGCCAGTTTAGGCCCGTGGATCGGGCCTAAACTGGCAGTCAGACATCCCCCGAGGGGTCCCAGATTGGAGAGGGTGCAGGATGGGCTGAAGGGACCGCCCCCCCCCATGCATGAATTTTATGCACCAGGCCTCTAGTTTCATTTATAAAAGGACCAATGGGAAAAGGGAGATATTATTCAACAAATTATTTGGAAAAATTGGTCCACAAGGGGCAGTAAGAGTTTAATCAAAGAATTTATATGCATATATGCATAATCCCTGGACACAGACATTAGTGGTGAAAGCCTGGGGGTGGGCAGGGCTGGAGTGGAGGGAGTCAATGGGGGAAAAAGAGGGACCTCTATAATACTTTCAACAATAAAGATAAATTTTAAAAATACACGTCAGGGTTTCATTGGCACAGACTTTTCTAGAACTACCAATTTTTTGCAGTACTACCCCTCCCTGTGGGAACACAAAATACTGTTTTGCAGGGTCCACATGTCTACTTCTGACCCATGGACTAGGATAAATTAATTAGAAACCAGTGAATGATTTCATGGTCTTTCCTGTGTTGCAGATACCTGTGTCTCTAAAGATGAAGACCCATGTTTGCAGCTGTAACACATTTGGTAAGGTCATCACTTCTGATAATGTGAGAAGCAGAGAGTGTGTCTGATGAAAGCGTACTTCCACTGAGATAATTTGCAAACCAGAAGGTAATGGGTATTGGTTGCTATGGGTTATACTTGGTATGGAATTACAAGCAAAACAGCTCAGAAAAGAATTTACCTGCTTTTAAGCAAGAATGAAATAAAATAGGGAGTTCAGACATTTAGGGTCTTGCATAAGTAGAAAAAGTAATTGTTTCTTGACCCTAACAGTAAGAGAGAAAATGTAAAAAGACTTTAAAATTGAGTCTACTTATGGAAACACAAACAAAATCAGATTAAGAATTTGGCCTTCACTCTTCCAGTTGAAAACCTTTAGTGGAATAAAATATCTCAAGGGAAAAATCAAACTGAGGGCCTGAGGCCCAGCAATCTTTTCCACTGGATAAAATACTCAGGTAAAGGAGCTTAAGAGTTCCACTCTCTCATCAAATCAAGAAAGACTCACACCTTCCTGGAATTGGGAGAGGTAAGTGTAAGAATGGGAGGAAAGGCAGTGCATCTGCGAACTATGCTGGGTAAAGAATTGTAGCCGCAATTATTGGCACATGGAATTACTTGGAATCAAGTAGGTTAGAAACACACATGTTTTAGAAGAATTGTATTGTGAAAGGAACTGTGAGCCTGGACTAAAGGTGTTTAAGACCATTAAAGCTCTAAAGGCACTCTTGGGCCCTGAGAAGGAAGTGGGCTTAGAAAGTGGTGTATTCACCTAGGACCCATTTTGAATGAGTCCAAGAAGTATTCGAGAAAGGGGAAGAATCTTCAGGGTGGAGCCAGGAGTCACAGAGAACTAGGACCGTGTTAGATCCTCCCAGAGAGCAGACAGGGTCTAATCAAGGTAAGGGGCTCAAAGTCCTCACAGGAGAAATTCAGAATTTCTCAGGACCAGAGACTTCTGTTTCCCTCCTCCACCATCAAATGTGTGGGTGCCAGACAACTTTTCATTTTAGTAGATAGGCTTGCAGAGCTACCAATGGACTTGATATAAAGACTGCTTACTGTATGTCATCCAGAGATTCTGGACTTTGTGCTCAATGTGATGACTGAAGGAGACATTTGTGTTAACTCTTAGGAGGTGGGCATAATTGTAAAAGCTGTGCAGGAAGGAGAATAAACTGAATATCTAGAGACCAAAAGGGTAGACTGTGGCATATCTTACAAATCCTTTTCAATATTTCCAGTCTTTCTCATTTTTCACTCCTCTATGCAGTGGGCAGGGCTAGATGATGGGTCTGCAGGAGGGCTCTATCTATTGGGTAGTGAAACATAACTTCCAGGCCCTAGCACTTAGGAGCTGGTACACCGTCCTCCTTGCTTTCCCTTCCACAGTGAACCCAAAGATCTGGGTTGAGAGAGAGGTGCCATAAGATTAAAGCACTCTGGAAACTGAGCTTACTATGTGGAGGACATCCATCCAAGATGTTCTAGGACTCACATGGACTTCATATGAGCAAGAAAAATATCTTTAGCTTTTGAGATGTTAGGACTTTTCATAACATAACTTGTCTTTATGGATACATTTATTTGAGACCATTCAGTTCTAAATGCCTACCTACCTACCTACCTACCTGGCTACCTACATATAAACATACATATCTGATGTATTAATTATTTAAAAGTAAATAACTTTGAACTTTTAAAACAAGAAAATAGAAGTAAATATTTAACTTTTCTCAAGTGAAGAAAGACTTCTACATACAAAGGGAGTGAAAAACAATACAGATGAAAAAATAAATCGGACTACCTGCAAATAACAGTTTTGCAATAAAAATATCATAAACTAAATTAAAATTAATGACATACTGGGGAAAAACATTTTTGCAACAAAGGGTTAATGTTCTAATATATATATATATATTTAATAAAATGAGTAACTTGAGCCCTAACCGGTTTGGCTCAGTGGATAGAGCGTCGGCCTGCGGACTGAAGGGTCCCAGGTTCAATTCCGGTCAAGGGCATATACCTTGGTTGCAGGCACATCCCCAGTAGGAGGTGTGCAGGAGGCAGCTGATCGATGTTTCTCTCTCATCGATGTTTCTAACTCTCTATCCCTCTCCCTTCCTCTCTGTAAAAAAATCAATAAAATATATTTTTTAAAAAAATGAGTAACTTGAAATACCAGCTTGTCAAAAAAGGGCAAAGACTATAAGCTTATAAATTTTTTAAATTATTTATTTTCTTTATTGATTAAGGTATTACATAAATGTCCTTATCCCCCCATTACCCCCCAGTCCCCTCTCCCCGCTCATGCTCTCACCCCCCTAGTGTCTGAAAGCTGAAATACAGACAGCCACCTTCCAGAGCCATCAACATCTGAACCAGCAAGGAGGGGCAAGTTTGGGTTCCTGCTCAATTAGCAATCCTAGAAGATCGCCCAAACTGACCCCAGAGTGCAAATATTTGATATAGCAGAGTATATATCAATATCCATATCTATATCAATATCTATACATTTTTGAGAGGTGTGAAAATAAATGATTTTAGATTTTAATTTTTAAGTATTTTTCTGTATTTGAAATTTTCTTCAACAGGCACTTATAATTTTTAAAAAAATATACAAATTTTATTTATATATATATATATATATATATATATATATATATATATATAGATGAGACAAAAGGAACGCTCTTGGATCACCTGATTGTTGCAAACCACAGGATTGAAATATAAAATGATGGTCCCAGCAACCCAAACAATGTCCCATTTAGGAAACTGGTTAAATGGTATGTTCTGTAAAGGGCTCTGACCTGCTGGGAGAGATTCATAAATAATTATCACTTTTTATGATACAAATGTTTTTGAAGGACAGCTAAAGTCTTTATTAAAAAAGCATTATGCCCCTGTGAGATTTCCCCATCCCTAAGATTAATATCATATTCGAGGAAGCCTGAGTATTTTTCTACCTTGTAATCTTACATGAAGAATTATTTTGTGCAGTGCCACAGGTTAAATGCATATCATGAAATTCACTTTCCTCCCTACTGCCATTTCTATCACTTAATTCAATGAAAGTCTACAAAAATAGAGTATGACTCAGAATATTGAAGCTGTGGCTAAACAAGAAAAGTTCATTCACAATTGATTTTCTTTCAGGAATCTTTGATATTCTTCATTCCAATTGTTCACCTCTACTGTAGGGCTCAGCGAACACTTAAGGAAGTTGCCGTGCACTGCAGCCTGCCGGAGACATGAAGGAATGTAGAGCAGGATAATCACAACATCATCAACCCAATTCTCCAAGGTCGCTGGCCAATAATGCTGTTCTAATTGAATAACTTATCCACAGCTATTTCCCCCGGGAAAGCCGAGGGCTCAGCCTCGGAGAAGAGGCAGATGGTGCCGCATATACAATGAAACCTGTAATTTTCTCTTGCCATTGGACATGTTAACCGTGGGCTGTTTCTGCTTATTCTTTAATATTTTATTTTAATAGTCCCTTCCCAAATTATAATGTACCATTGAAGCAGCCAAAGATGGATGCAGTAATACATATCATGTTTAATTGATATACCTCTAGTGCACCCAAAAACTCACTTTGGTAATCAACAGCAGTATATGTCAGTCAGGTGCAAACTGAAATGAAAGCAACAGAAAAGATCCCAATTAAAACCAAAAGGGGAGATGAGATGAGTCTTTAGGGTTGGCATGGCATTAACTAGCAGCAAAGCATGGAACATCAAATGCATTTTAATTCTGATTTTTTTAATGGTGATGTGCCATGGAGTATGTACACCCAATGTATTTGGCAAGACAGTGGGAAGGTGGTATTTTCTACTTGGATACTAATTCAACCACTGGGATCTGGAGGAGGACGAAGGGCTGTGTGGCTGCTTGATTTTCATCGTCTAGTGGCATCTGAAGTTGGAAGAGGGGAGTGCAGGCTTATGAGGCAAGCAGAGACAGCCCATCAGCAGTCTAACAACACAACAGATGACAGGCCCAGAGGCAAACCCAGGACCCCCAGCCCATTGGCTTGAAGGCTGCCAAATGGCAGCTGCAGCCATGGAAAGTTATCCAGACTTAAATGTTTGGATCTTTCTGGAGTCTTTCTGTTCAAGAAACAGTTCTCTATACAGAGAACACTTCCTGGAAAAGAGTGAAAAGGAACCAAGGTTGAATGGACATGGAGGAAGGAGACCTATCACTCTTGTGCAGTGCTTGCTGGGAAAAAAAATCTGTCATAAAGAATGTTCTGGTCTTTCTTCAAAGATAGGACTCTGTGGTTTGCCTAAGAGGAGGAAAGCTTCCATTACTGCAGTGAATAAGTGAACCATTGCTGATATTATAAGAAATGCCATGGGCCCTAACCGGTTTGGCTCAGTGGATAGAGCATCAGCCTGCGGACTGAAGGGTCCCAGGTTCGATTCTGGCCAAGGGCATGTACCTGGGTTGCGGGCACATCCCCAGTAGGGGCATGCAGGAGGCAGCTGATCGATGTCTCTCTCTCATTGATGTTTCTAACTCTCTATCCCTCTCTCTTCCTCTCTATAAAAAATCAATAAAATATATTAAAAAAAGAAAGAAAGAAATGCCATGGCACAGAAAGACAGCTCTTGGGGTTTCAGGGCAGCACAGATCTGCCCCTGGTAATTGAAAACAGGCAACGAGATTGGGTTGATTTTATTTTGGAAAAGGTAAATCAGTACTGCAGCACAGTGACATGGATAATTCATGAAGCTCTGGTTTGTATTAGACACCCTACATGCCTTTCAGAAAGAAAAGACACAACAATTAAGGTGTCAAATAATAGCATGCCACTTGGAGAAAGATAATTGTACCCAGCGTTAGATAGTGATTAGGTCAGAATGAATGTTCATCCTTTCAAAGGCAGCAGCGTCTATTCACTCTGGCATCCTACTGTAAGTACAGTATTGTGTTCATAATGACACAGGCTGTAGCCAGGAACACTGGGTTTTATCTGATTTTTCTCCTTTTGGAATAATACTCTGATGATTCCCTTAGCAGCAAACTCAGTCATGTGAAACACAAGTGAGGATGATGAAAGACAGATTGTTAGAGATGGAGGAGGGGCTTTGCTTTTCATGTAAAACAAAGCATGCGTTTACTCATCTGCAAATATAGTCTTTCTTTCCCTGGCCTGGCGGCTCAGTTGGTTGGAACATCTGTAGCTTCGGTCCTGTACACTAAAAGGGTTTTGGATTTGGTCCCCAGTTGGGGAGAATACAGGAGGCAACTGATCCATGTTTCTCTCTCACATCTTTCTTTCTTTCTTTCTTTCTTTCTTTCTTTCTTTCTTTCTTTCTTTCTTTCTTTCTTTCTTTCTTTCTTTCTTTCTTTCTTCCTTCCTTCCTTCCTTCCTTCCTTCCTTCCTTCCTTCCTTCCTTCCTTCCTTCCTTTCTTTCTTCCTTTCTTTCTTTCTCTCTCTCTCTCTCTCTCTCTCTCTCTCTCCCTCCCTCCCCCCTCCCTCCCTCCCTCCTTCCCTCCCTCCACTTCCTTCCTTCCTTCCTTCTTCTCTCTCTCTCCCTTCTTCTCTCTCTAAAAATCAATAAGCCCTAGCTGGTTTGTTCAGTGGTTAGAGCGTCAGCTTGCAGAATGAAGGGTCCTGGGTTCAATTCCAATCAAGGACAAATACATCAGTTTCAGAAGGTATCCTTGCAGGAAACTACCAATCGATGTGTCTCTCTCACAACAATGTTTCTCTCTGTGTCTTTCCCATGCTTCCATTTTCTCTAAAAAATCAATGGAAAAAATATCCTTGGGTGAGGATTGCAAAAAAAAAAAAAAAAAAGATAGTTTTTCCTTCAAGTGATCAATCAATCACATCATGGCCTTAGAAGTCCTTGTTTATTTCCTGGTGTTATAACTTACTCGATGTGGAATTCAGACAAATCATCAAACCTTACTGAGATTCTGTCTCCTCACTTGAAAAATGCAAATAGAAAAGCCTGCTATATGTTTATCTTTCAAATCTGTTGAAGAGGTTAAAATGAAAGGATATGAGAAAATATTTTATATATAAAGGACTGTATCAAAATAAGGCATAATTTTATTATCATGCCTACTAAACACCAAATATGTTACCTTTTGAACAGAGACAATTTTACTTTAAGAAAAATTTGGAAATGGTTTAAGTCCTTAAAAATAAAAGAACTTTTAATGAATGGGGGGCTGTCTTGACCATCTGCACAAGATCAATCAAAATCCTCACTTCATCCAACAAGAAGGAGGAACTGAAGTACATGATTTTTGCACATGCATGTGTCTCTGCTTTATTTAATCAAGAATGACTGTGATGAGATATGAAAAAAAAAATAGTCACTATTGGAAGGAGCAAATAACTGTATTGGGGGAGGAGGAATTTCATCTGCAGAGTCCATTCAACTGGTTATTGTCATAAAGGTAGTTAACTTAAATAAAATGTGATTATGTGCTATGTAAAATATTCAACGTATTCAATATTATCTCATGGATAAAAATAGGACACCTTTTCCTTTGTAAGGATGCATTCCTAAGTGACTATTCTGACTATATTGACCACAAATAGTAACAGAAAAATTTACAATGAGGTCCTTGACCTTGAGTAGCTTACGACAGACATTCTTACCTGAAAGAGTTGTTAGGGGAAATCAACATTTAAAACAGTGAGGGAGATTGATCAAAATTAAAAATCTTATTCTTCCAGTTCTGACAAGATGCAGTAGCCCCATTCATCTCAGCTTCTTCCCTTTACAACAAAAACAAAAAACCCCAGACATAACACAACAGGCATACACAGTCTCTAAAAGGTGACAGAAAGAAGTGGGTTGTCTAGGACCTCAGGACTTGAAAAATACCATGGTGGTGGTCTCCCCTAGTTTCCTTATTACCACCCACATATCCCATATAGCCACCAACCCATAACCACTAACAGGCCTAGATATTGAAGCTCCAAGAAAATCCTGTTTCCCTCTTGCCAAAGGACTGGGAGAAAGGTTGTTTAATGATAGAAAAGCTCTTCGGCAATACCCACCCTACTCCAACCCAGACTCAAGGGAAAAGCTTCTGAGCCTGGACACCCACCTGGCATCAATATGGTTGAGTGAGGTGGTGGGAGGTGGGGCTTGGAGCTAATTGGCAATCTGTCCCTCTTGTCCCCTCCATGGTGGTGTGAAGGCCGGGTGGCAGCTGATCTTACAGCCTTGTTGTGAGTTGTGCTCCACTCTCACTGGAAAGTTATCAGCTGGACAGAAGGAGAGTTGAACTTCAACCTGACCCACCATCTATAAGACAGTGCGAGTCAGTGCCCTACTTCAATGGTCGGCAAACTCATTAGTCAACAGAGCGGCAAACTGCAGCTCGCGAGCTGCATGTGGCTCGCGAGCCGCAGTTTGCCGACCACTGGTCTAAGGGGTCTCACACTATTATGAGCCCCTGCACTATCTCTTCCCCCATGAATCATACCTTATCCCTTTAGGTTTTCATGTTTCCTCCTCCTGCTGGGGAGATCTTTGTAGCACTCTGGCCTCTTATGTAACCTCCATCAATTTTTCCCCCCTCCACTGCACTTCCATATCTGATGGGCCCAGGGTCACACACATTCTAGATGAGTGATTATCAACCTGGGATAAAACCAATTCCTGTTCCCACTCCAGACAGGTAAGTCAGAATCTCTGATGATTGTTGTGGGTTGAGAAATCCTAACTTGTACTAACTTATCTCCAAAATCTCAATTTTAAGCTTCCCACTCACAAACCACTACTTCCTCTCCACCCTCATTCAAAATCCCCATTACAATTACATTTAAACCTATAGAGACCTGTAACCCATTGACACTTTTTAACAATTCATCTCTCTCATCTGGTCCTTACATTTTTATGTACTACACTGTAGTTTGGTAATATATAGCCAGTTGCATGCAAAGTTCATAATATTAATGTCATTCTCACGATACCTTCCTGACAAAATTCCAACCTTGATTAAATTAACTATCCACCTAGTTCATCTTTGCACCCAAGCAGCAAAACATTGCTAAGGGAAATCACACAACTGCATGATTAATCCTTTTCTAATTTATTACCAAAAGTTCATACAGGCCCTTGTCATTGCCAAATAATGTCCCTACACATCTTTAATTATTTCAGTTTCTTAACTCTTCTGGATGATTATGATGTCATTTTTGCAGTAAGTTGAATTGTGTCTCCCAAAAAGATATGTCTAAATCTTAATCCTGGTACCTGTGAATGGGGCCTTTTTTTTTTTGAAACAAGATCTTCACAAATGTAACCAAGTTAAGGATCTCAAGATGAGGGTGGGCTCTATATCCAATGATGGGTATCCTTACAAGAGAAAGGAGAGAGGTATTTGAAACACAGAGGCCCAGAAAAAAATACTATGTGAAGACAGAGGCAGTTTTAGGGTTATGCTGCCAAGATTCCAGGAATGACAGGGAGCCACCAAAGGCTAGAATAGACAAGGAAGAATTCTCCTCTAAAGCATTCAGAGGAAATTTGGCCTGTCAACACCCTGATTTTAGAAATCCAGCCTCTAGAACTGAGAGAGATTAAATTTGTTTTGTCTTTAAGGACCCCCCCCCCGCCCCCGTCCTTCCCCCTCGGCCCAGGGCCCAGTTTGTGGCAGCCCTAGAAATCGAACACCACCTCTTATCTCCAAATTCTAATCCTTCCCCTTTTCCTTCTCCACCCATGGATGACCTCATCTTGTATTTTATTAATAAAATAGATAGAATAAAGTGAAAATAATCTCTTCTTCCCACTAAAACCATAAATCTACTTGTATCTGTGCACATTGTCAGTCTTCCCTTCTGTTAATTTCCCTCCTTGACCTTATGCCCTTCTACAAATGCTGTTTATTTTTTCTGCTCCCCCAGCAGGTAATATCCTCAAAAGAGTTGTCAATATTTACTTTCTACTTTTTCACTTCCCCTTTTCTGCCCAGTTGATTTTAATCAAGTTTTTCTTTTTCACCATTCCACTGAATCACCTCCATTAGAGTTACTTACTTATGTCTTGAATTTGCCAAACCCAATAGGTGATTTTCTGTCTTTTAAAAAAATTATGTCTTGGCCCTAACCGGTTTGGCTCAGTGGATAGAGCGTCGGCCTGCGGACTGAAGGGTCCCAGGTTCGATTCTGGTCAAGGGCATGTACCTTGGTTATGGCCACATCCCCAGTGGGGAGTGTGCAGGAGGCAGCTGATCGATGTTTCTCTCTCATCGATGTTTCTGACTCTCTATCCCTCTCCCTTCCTCTCTGTAAAAAATCAATAAAATATATTTAAATAAATAAATAAATAAATAATGTCTTTATTTTATTTCAGAGAGAAAGAAAGATAGAAACATCAATGATGAGAGAGAATCATTGACTGGCTGCCTCCTGCATGCCCCACACACTGGGGATTGAGCCCGAAACCCCAGCATGTGCCCTGACCAAGAAGAGAACTATGACCTCCTGGTTTATAGATCAATGTTTAACTACTGAGGCCATGCTGGCTGGCAACTTTCTGTTTTCATTTAACCCAACTTAAGCAATTGACACAATATGACACTCCCTCCTGTTGCCACTTCCAGCTTCGAGCATTTGGAAATTTTACCCCATCATTATTTCCATGACAAGTTGAAATAATTTGGAAAATGACATTTGTGATTAGCTACTAATTTTCAGTCTTTGTGCTTTGGGATGTGTCTTTTTAAAGCTTGATAAGAGTTGATTATTTTGTTTTATTTTTACCATAGTCATGTAGGAGCCAAATGTTCTAGGAACTAAAGGGCATTTACAGATGTCCTCAAAAGCCACAATCCATGGACAAAATAATTTTAAGCAAAAATGAAAACTCTTTTAGTAAGGGTTCACCAATAAAACATAAATACAAATTAAGATTGCCAAATACCATAAGCAATCAGACTCCACATTTTTTTTTCACTTCTGTTATGCTTGTTTGTTTTTCCGCCTTAGTGGCAGATAAAGAATGTAGATAGATGTGCATAGTTTCCAGAGTAACATTCTATATTGGGAACACAGAGCTCAGTATCTAGAGTGGGGCTGGGCTACGAATGATTTTATAATGCCAGATGTAAGACTTAGGAGAGTCTTGTTAACATGAATGTTTCTAACTTTTACTTCAGATATTGTTACCGGACAGGAACCGGGCCTGGAGCACGTCTGCCTCTGGCCAGC
Organism: Plecotus auritus; assembly: GCF_963455305.1. Classification (NCBI taxonomy): domain Eukaryota; kingdom Metazoa; phylum Chordata; class Mammalia; order Chiroptera; family Vespertilionidae; genus Plecotus; species Plecotus auritus. The sequence goes on along the minus strand of NC_137772.1, from coordinate 64,786,609 downwards.
CTGTAGTGTGTGGGGTTCTTGATTTCATGCAGGAAAGATTTCACAACTCTAGTCCAGGTGATTTTGAGAGTATGTTTATTAAAACTGGGGACAGTGAAAGAAGGAAGGGCTTAGGACAGAAGACGCAATAGGAGAGAGCCTCATGGGGCTGGTTTGGCTCTCTGGGAACGGAAAGAAAAAGGGGCTTTGGTGACAGATTCCAGGGAGTTTGCCGGGGGTGAGCTGCGGCTGCCCATTGCCCCCTTGCTGCAAGTCTCATGGGGTCCCTTAGAGTTTAGGAGATGCACCCCTGAGTGGGAAGAAAGTTGTGGGCATGTTTCCAGAAGAGAGAGTGCACCCTGGGCTCTTCATCTTGAAGGTTTTAAAGGCTGGGAGTTTAGGGGAGAATTTCAATAGAATATCCATCAGCTTTATGCTGATACACCAAAATGAGATTTGTTCCCTTAACTTCATCTGTCCTTGGGTGTGGTTGGCATAAATTGGATGTTTGCTGTCTCCCAGAGTAGTATGATTTGAACTATTTACCCTCTGGTTGGGGAGGAGAAGTGTAAACCATTCGTTCTTAAGGGTCCTTGTTTAGGGAAGATAGGATTTTGTGACTTACTACATGGCTATCAGTTGCTTGGCTTTTTAACTATCTGTCTCAGTTTACCTATTCTACTTGTCTTGGCTTACTAGACTGTCTCATTATGACAAATGAAGACTAGTAGAAATCCAGATTAGTACTCAAAGGGAACATTACTAAAAGTGGAAAATGATGGTGGTTTATGTCTTTGTTTATGTATATGATTTCTCCCCTGGGGTAGTTAGTCTAGGGCCAATGGTTCCCAACTTTTTTTGGCCATGCTCCCCCTAAGCATCTTTAAAATCCTGATGCCCACCTCTTCCCATGATATGTAATTCTTATTATTCAAAAAGTGAACTCTTATTTCCGTGGAGGAAGCCTAAAAGGTCACTAACTTGGTCTAAACAAACTTGCAAAGAACATGGCATCCATGAAAGAGGAAAATAAAAAATGAAAGGACAGTTGAAGTACTGAGGAAGAAATCACTAAGAAATTGTTAAAAAAATAATAATAATATGAAGTGATAGAAAAAATAGCAAATCAAGTTTCAAAATATATAATAGAGAACTGAAATGTATAAATATGTCACAATATATATTTATATACTGTATATGATTCACTGTTAATAACTCATTCTCAAATTGCCCCCCTTAAAAATCAAATTGCCCCCCTATGGGGTTATGTGCCCCACAGTGGGAACCACTGGTCTAAGCTAAAATGAAGAGAGGGAGAGAGAGAAAGGAGGCAGCAGGTAGGAACCAATGACAGACAGAAAAAAATGGTGTTTAAATATTCTTGTTGCCTCATCTCTCTGGAGAAATAATACTGCTTCTCATATTCACCCCCTGTGATTAATGGGATTTTTCTCAGTCATCATTGTGGTAGCTGACTTAGTCATACAAGCTTCTTTATGTCATTTCTCCACTCCTTTGCTCATGTTTATGTACTTCCCAAATAACAACTTGCACTCAAAGTTTTGCCTCAAGATCTATTTATAGAGGAATGAAAATCAAGACACAAGCAAAATTGTTTGATGGCTCCAGGTGTTAGACCTGTGGTATCAGCCTGGACCTGGGTTCAGCAATCTCAGTACCTGAGTGCTGTCTGGGAAAGAGTTCAGAGTCAAGACTCAAACTATAAGAGAACATTTATTTATTTTTTAAATTTATTTTTATTTTATTTTTATTGATTTCAGAGAGGAAGGGAGAGGGAGAGAGAGATAGAAACATCAGTGATGCGAGAGAATCATTGATTGGCTGCCTCCTGCACATCCCCTACTGGGGATCAAGCCTGCAACCTGGGCATGTGCCCTTGACCAGAATCAAACCTGGGACCCTTCAGTCTGCAGGCCAATGCTCTATCCACAGAGCCAAACCAGCTAGGGCAAGAACATTTATTTATAAATTCATAGGCCTGGCCAATGTGGCTCAGTGGTTGAGCACCAGCCCATGAACCCGTTTGATTCTCAGTAGAGCACATGCTCCGGTTGCCGTTGTGGGCTCAATCCCCAGTGGGGGGTGTGCAGAAGGCAGCCAATTCAATGTTTTTATCTCTTTATCCCTCTCCCTTCCTCTCTCTAAAATCAATTAAATCTATTTTTAAAAAATAAATAAAGAAAGGAAGTCACAGGAGTAGAAGTAATTTATAGAAGAAATGGGCTTAGGGAATAAGTCATAGAGGTAAAGGAAGGCCCTGGGAGCTAGGAGCCTGGGAGTGAGGAAGGTAATAGTAACTCACCTGGAAGGAGGGGGAGAGAGAGGGGAAAGGCGCTGGCATACTCCCAGGAGGGAGAGCCAGATGGGTCCTCCTTCCTAAGGGTTATAGGGTGGAGATTTTAGGGGAGGTCTTAGGGGAAGACCTTAATACATTGCGGACGGAGAATGAGAATTCTCCTGTTTTCATATTACACAGTGCTTTTACAAATTATCATACGTTAAAAAGATATTAGCTTGTAAGAACATGTAATAAATAACTTCAAAATGCAATGGGTATTTAATTTTAAGGCATGCCTTTAACATTTATGTAAAATGTTTTTTGTACTTATTCAATAGAAACTTATCTGGCCACTGGGTAAAGCTAGCAATAAAATACTGGTCTGAAATTTAATAGAATATTCAGCAGCTTTCCATCCAGATGTATCCTTTCAGGGTCCAGGACTCCACTGATGGATTGGTCTGCTCCAGGGCAGGGAGTCATTATCTAATGCAGCTGGTCATGAGGTCAGCTATGGGGTCACTGGTCTGGTTTTGTTGCTTTTCTGGGCCTGGAGCTGAAATATAACGGAGGTCTAAATGTTATCTGTAGGGAAGAAAGTCCATGGTATCCAAACTGCATAACCAGTGATATGCTAGGGAAGGAAAGGTCACCCTGGGGGCAAGGTCCCACCCTATAATTGTCCTTTGCTAGGCACCTAGGGCTTTCTGCCCTGGTGGCTTTCTATTCCTGGCCCATCATCTTTACTCTGCTCTTGTCTGTCTAACTGCCTACCATAAAATGTTAAAGTCCTAACCCCTAGTACTCCAGAATATGACAATATTTGGAAATAGGGTTGTAGCAGATGCAATTTGTTAGGGATAAAGGGGATCCCTAATCCAATATGACTAGTGTTCCTATAAAAAGGGGAAAATTTGAAGACACACAGACATGCACACAGGGAGAACACTAGGATTATGAAGGCAGAGATTGTGGTTGCTATAGTCTGGATTGTGTTCTCTCAATATTGACACATTGAAGCCCTAACCCCCAGATGTATATAGGAGATGAGGCCTAAACAGAGGTGATTAAGGTTAAGTGAGATCATGAAGGTAGGGCTCTCATTTGATAGGTCAGTATTTTTATAAGAACAGACACCTGAGTGCTGTATCTCTTTCTCTTTCCACCATGCAAGTACTCAGGGAGAACCCAGCAGTCTGTAAGCCAGGAAGAGAGCTCTCACCAGAAACAGAATTGGCGGACACACTGATCCTGGACTTCCAGCCTCCAGAACTGTGAGAGGATACATTTTTGTTATTTAACATTTTTGTTATTTAAGCCATCCAGTTTGTAGTGCTTTGTTACAGCAACCCTAAAAAATTAATATAAAACAAAGTTGAAAATTAATATAAAACTCGCGAGCCGCGGTTTGCCATTCTGTTGACTAATGAGTTTGCCAACCACTGTATATACTACTCTTTACCTATTTGCACACAATATGCCACAAATGCCTAATCCTCACAGCTTCCAACTACACGGTAACATTTAGTCTAGTCCAGTGGTTGCCGACCACTGGCTTAGCTGAACTGGGCGTCTATTTGAGGGTAGGTCCAAGGAAAGCCAGAAACTGAGTTAGACATTGGATTTCTTCCCAAGGGCAGGACCTGTGTCTGTCATAACCTGGTCTTTGGCTGTTAATAGTCTTATAACATCTCCCCTGCCTCCTTATCAGATAAGGGGCTTTTACCTTATTGCTTTTTTGCTTCTCTTTATTACTTTAGCAGTATGCCTGTAGACATAACAGTACTTAGCAAATTGTAGCAAATTGCTCTAAGGTGCCTTTTTAAAAAAAAAAAAATCAAATAAATTTGATGTTCAAAAATCTCTTTTTCTCAACTATCAAGAAGAGATAATCACAAACTAAGCTTTTAAAGAAAACCCTTATGCACAGAAAAATGATGCTTTTAATAAAAAAGCAAGTTTATTAAAACAAAAAATAAATGATTAAATAAATAAGTATAAATAAATAAACATAGATCTGGGCTGGAAAGTGTCTTGGAATCAGGATCAGAATTATCTGAATTTGAAGACAGGTTTTGCCACTGGTAGTTCAGTGAATTAGGAAAGTCAGTCTCCCCTGCTCAGAGCCCCATTACTTCATCTGCAGGATGAAAGGTGGGACTCAGTTCCCTCTAAGCACACAGGTCATTATGATTCCAGTACTTCTGCGATTTCTGTAATTCACATTCACCTGTGCCAGGCTCTGCTCCTGGAAGGACTGGGGACCATGAATCTGATGCATCACAGTGTGGACCCAGGTGGGCATGAAAGGCTCTGGCTCTCCTACAGAGTTCTAGTGTCAGGCCCAACTGACATGAATGCATTTGCCAGCAGTGACCCTGTGGATATTTTTCAAATGCTAAACATTTATACCCATAGATTTTCCTCATTATTATCTTCAGACTTACTGCATATTTTGTTTCATTCTGTTTTAAAATTTTTTTTTGGAATCTTCTCTGTTAGTAGAAACTTTGACATATTGGCAATCACAGTAACTTTCTACCTGACACTGGGATATAATGTGAAGTTAGCTTTTTTTCCAGGTCATTTACCTACTTCAGAGGTGTGAGCTGTTTCTCTCCTATTCCAAAATCAGTTTTCGTTCCCTTAGACATAATGGCCCAAAGAACTGGTTGGGAAGAGAATTTTCTTTCTTCTAAGGTGTTTGGGCTACATTATTGTTGAAATAATAAATTGTGAAATATAAATACTACTAGAGGCCCAGTACACGAAATTCGTGCACAGGTAGGGTCCCTAGGCCTGCCCAGCAATCAGGGCCAATCCAGGCTTTCTGGCTGCTGGCCAGGGCCTTCCTTCATTCCACACTGCCCCCTGGTGGTCAGCACACATCATAGCAAGTGATTGAACTCTTGGTTGAACTCCTGAGGGGACACTTCGCATATTAGCCTTTTATATATATATATATATATATAGATAGATAGATAGATAGATAGATAGATAGATGGTCAACATAATCTTGTTAACGATTATAAGACTAGAGGCCCGGTACATGAATTCATGCATGGGTGGGGTCCGGCTGGCCCGCACGGACCGGGCTGGTTGGTGGGCTGCAGTGTGCATCATAGTGGCCAGTTATTCCAGTCATTCTGGTCATTCCAGTCACTTGGCTTTTATATATATAGACTAGAGGCCTGGTGCACGAATTTGTGCATGGGTGGGGTCTGGCTGGAGGTCCCCATTGGCCGGGGGAGGGGCTGCAGGCGGTTGGCCATCAGCTGGCCCCCGATCAGGGTGATGAACTCCTTTAACTTTTTCTTGTCTGTGAAGCACTTTATCTGGCTTTCAATTCCAAATGAGCTTTGCTGGGTAGAGAAGGGCGTGGCAAGAAATACTCAAAGTGACAAAGAGCAAGGACCTGCAGCCAGATGACCTTCCTTTTGAAAGGACATGTCTGCTCCAGGCCGAGGGTTCGGTCTCTGTGAAACTCGGGTCAGTCTTTGCACCGGGTGAGTGGAACCACTGAGGCCTATTTGAGAGCTGCCGGTGCTGGGAGCGTGATCTCAGAACAGTTAAAAACATGTTCGTGAAGGGATATTATGGGTTCTTATCAAAAAGCCCACACGTGTCTGTGCTACACCAACAGGGTTGCTTTCACATGGCAGCCTCCATCTGCAAGCCCACCCGCCTCCAGGAGCTGGCGGGAGGTTGAAAGTGGCCGTGGGTAGATGAGGCCGGTGCCAGGCAACCTTGCAGGTGTCTGCGGCTCAGCCGTCTGAGCCCCAGGCTCAGGGAGACAGGATCTGACGTCACCACTGCCAGAGGATTTGATGGCATCTGCAGCGGCTTCAGAGCGTGTTGCTATTTTGTTTTATTTTTATCTCCTTTTCCCTTTAAACCTCTCCAGGTTGCGTTCGTTCGAGAGAGGAGCAGCCTTTACAGCCCCCTCCGTGGAGAGCATGCCTTCTATCTGGTTCACATGCAGCCACACAGAGTCCTGTTTAGAAACATGTGTGGATCTTGCATGATTTGCTCTATTACCAATAAAGAGGGTTTTAGATTCTGGCACCGAAATATGTTTCCTGGTTATCCATGAGGGCAGGAGCCCGATGGCAGCCACAGGCACAGCCACAGTTCTTCACTCCTTCACAGGCTTCCGTCCAAGCGCAGCAATGCAGGTGCTTCACACAGGGAGGGGGAGGGGGAGCAGGGTCAGGCAGCCCTGCTTGTCCCAGACCTTCTGTCTCAGTCCCGATTTTCCCGCTTCGGGTCTGTAGCGTCTTCCTTTTGAGGCGGATTCAGGCGTCTGGGCGACATGATGTTTATCACACGCTGTTTTCCGTGTGGGTGGTCAGCATGGGGGTGTTCCTGAATCAGGCTTCCTTTGGCATTGCAGTGGCAGGGGTAGCATGAAGGTGCAGACACAACCCGTGGGGACTCCTCGCTGAGTGCCTTCTGTATACCTTCTGTATACCTGGTGGGTGTCTCCCCTCAAGGGGTGCTCCCTGTGTCAGCAGGTGGTGGTGGTGGTGGGGGGTGGGATGGATCAGGCTGGTTGGCTGCCATGTCAGTGGGTGGGGCAGAGTACCTGGGACCCTGGATTCCCTCTGGGGTTTGCAGAACTGCCCCCTCCTTTGTTCTCCCATTCTCCGCAGAGGCGGCTGTTGGCAGATGGCAGGATGGATGGATCTGCGATCAGACCTATGGCCCAACCTCTAGGGAGGTTTCCTCACCCTTCTGCTTCACCCCCTCACCTGAATCCCCTAAAATAGTCGAGGTGCCCAGTGCTTGGAGGCTCCCGTGAGCTCGTGGAGGCAGGCCTTTGGTCATCAGTTTTTATTTTTTACTATATTTCTTCCGTGTGCAGTGATCACACTTTGTCTGGAGCAGGCCGGCTGGAGTGACCTTGTAGAGCACCCAGGGAGGGGAAGCGGCTGCAGTGCTGGAGGCCAAGTTCTAGGAGGCCGGCAGCACTGGTACATTGGTGCTGGCCTGTCCTCTTGAGATTGAACCTGGAGGACTACTAAGGGAGCCAGTCCCCAGTTCCGCCTGCCTCCACCACCAATTGGTTGGAGTCTGAGGGCCGGGAGGAGGGACCAAGAGGTCTGCCTTTCAGCCGCTCACCAGTCACGCTGCCACTGATTGATTAGCTCCTCTCCCTCAGCTCCCTAGCCTGGCATTCAGTTGAGCCTTCAGTCATTTTGGACATTATGGACCCTGGGTTTTTATATATTAGTATGTGTCAAAGCTGGAATTCAGCCCTAGTCAGTTTGGCTCAGTGGATAGAGCATCAGCCCATGGACTGAAGGGTCCTGTGTTTGATTCTAGTCAAGGGCATGTACCTTGGCTGTAGAATTGACCACCGGCCCCAGTTGGGGCCCATATGGGAGGCAACCAATCAATTTTTCTCTCTCTCTGTCTCTCCCCTCCCTCCACTCTCTCTAAAACTCAGTGGAAAAAATATCCTTGGGTAAGGATTAACAATAACAACAAAAATAACTTTTTTAAAAAGCTGAAATTAAGAGGAGGTAGAAGATTAATCCAAACTATGGCATTGAGGAGACTTCCTGAATGAGGTGGAGCTTGGTTTGGACCTTAAATTAATTTTGCATTTTAAGGCAGTAATGGGAAAGGCATTGGACAAGTACCACATTCAGAGACATATCTAACTCCCCAGGTTGGGTTAGATTATAAAAGATTTTAGAATAACTCCTTAATAGGTATGAAGTTTACTTTTGGGGCCATGTAAATGTTTTGGAGCTAGATAGAAGTGCTATTTGCACAATAGTGTAAATGTATTAAATGTCACTGAATTATTCACTGAGACTTGACTTGGGGTGGTAAACACACAATACAATATATAGATGATGTATTATAGAATTGTATACCTGAAACCTATATAATTATAATTTTATTAACCAATATCACCCAAATAAATTCAATAAAAATAAAGATGTTGAAATTATATATATATATATACATATATTCACAAAAAATAAAACAGTTAATTTTATGTTATATGAATTTCACCTCCATTTTTATTTTTATTTTTTTAAAAGGACTCTACATGGCAGGTTCTATATGAGTTTCTGCTTAATCTAACAAGCAATGTGGACCTTTGAAATCTATGGAAGTGGAGAATTACATAATTAAAAACAACATGGTGATAATTTTGGAGATGAATTGAATTGGGCTATATATGAAGGGGGAATACATGGTTATTGGAGTAGTCTACCTAATTATTAGAAACGTAGGAGTAATCTCTTTAAAAAAAAGTACACATGCTTTTTTTGGAAATTTCCAGGCAAAATTAGAGAAAATAATTTAATGCATGGCACATATATATCACCCAACTTCAGTAATTTTCAACATTTTGTTGAACAGATTTCATCTATTCCCCTCCCCACAACTCACCTTCACACATTGTTTCATTCTGTTTTCTGGAGTATTTTAAGGCATACTCTAGACATTATACTATTTCACTAGAAACAACAAACCAACTTTTGAAGACATCTTCAACTTATAAATACTCTTTCCTTTCTCCTTCTTCCCACCACACAGTTAGTACTTCTAACATTTAAGGGCAAATTCTCAATATCATCCAATGTTTTCCCAATCATATTAAAGATAAATAAACAGTTGGGTTGTTGAGATCTAAACAAGGACCGTATATTGCATTTAGTTATTATGTTTCTTAAATGTCTTTTATCCTACAATAACAACCTGATATATATATATATATATATATATATATATATATATATATATAATATTGTTTATATTACACAACTGATTTGTAGGGAAAAAAAAATGTGTTACCTGTCTTGCAAAATACTTCACATTTTGAATTTAGCCACTTGCTGCCCAAACGTCTTATCTGGGGCCAGTGGAAAGCACTTCAAATTAGATCCTGTTTCCTGTTGACATGAAGATGGTATTGAGAGGTAATAATCAAAGAGCTGGAGTGCTCATTTATATCACTTTTCATTATTTTTAGGAAATTTCAGAGGATAGAGTTAAGTCTGCATATATTTACAAGGAAAGAATTATGAGCTTAGAGTAATATTTACAATTAAATTTAAGATAATATGGTCTTAATTGACATGGTTGAACTTTATATCTCATGCTGAAAGTAGTTCTTAAATAAATAAAATTATTTATTTGTAAAATAGTTTTTAAATAATAGTATAATATTCCTACCAACTTCAGACTACTAAAAGCAGCTTGCATTTTCTTTGCCAAGAGATATTTAAAATCACTTTTTCAACATCACTCAAATCAATGGTGTGCCAATTCCTTTGGCTTTATTTGCGAACACCTAAATATTCAATAAATTGTCTCTATTTCCCTTTCTCTGCCATTGCTCTAATTCAGTTCATCAATTCTTCTAAACCAAATTATTTCATAGTCTCATAATTTCTCTCCTTCCCAACCTCTCCTCTTCCAAGATCTTCTGTTACATTTCTATCAGAGGTTTATTGTATTCCCAAAACACAGATTTGATTAAAACAAACAAGCTGAACTTCAAAGGCTTCTCATTATCTGCTTCATGAAACACAGACTCCTTGCCCTGGGTATTAAAGTCCGACTCTGTCAGATAAGGCAATGTTTTTCAGATATCAATTCTCATCGTCCCTAGTCTCTAGGCATCCTGTTAGGAGTTTTACCCCTGTGGGTGCAGCCTCCTGTGTGTCTACTCTAGAATAGACTATACTAGTACATGGGAGAAATAGACACAGTGACTGGTATCACAAGGCCTTCAGAAAACAACTGAGAAATGTTTCATTAGATGTCTTTTTCTTTTTAATATATTTTAATTGATTTCAGAGAGGAAGGGGGGTGGGAGAGAGAGAAACATCAATGATGAGAGAGAATCATTGGTTAGCTGCCTCTTGCACACCCCCCACTGGTAATAGAGCCTGCAACCAGGGCATGTGCCCTTGACAGGAATTGAGCCCAGGACCCGTTAGTCTGCAGGCCAGTGCTCTATCTACTGAGACAAACTGGCTAGGGCTAATGTCTTTTTCTTATTTAAAATCTTTATCTGGCTGCTCTTCAACCACTTTTTACTGTAACCACCTTGGAACCTTTTCCCAAACAGTTTGTAATCTGACTCCTCTGGATCTTTGTCTCTATTTCTTTTATTTTTTAATCCTCATCTGAGGATATGCTTATTGATTTTTAGAGAGAGAGGAAGGGGAATATATATATATATATGAGAGAGAGACTCCAACCAATGGAGCCACACTAGCAGGGGCCCTATGGATTTTCTTTCTCCTGGAAACTTTATATGTTCATCTGTTCCCTCATACAAAATAATTAATTCTCCCCCAGCTCTCATCTTGAAATGCCTACCTGTAAAAGTATCCTTATATGTAGTAAAACAATGGTATCTGCTGATAATAGGACTTATTCTCCTACAGTTTAGAAACCATATTTTATAACTTAACATCATTTTGCTTCGCACCCATCCTTCAGTGGCATATATATATATATATATATATATATATATATAGAGAGAGAGAGAGAGAGAGAGAGAGAGAGAGAGAGAGAGAGAGAGAGGTAATATGCAAATTGTCTGGGACACCATAACGTCATGACCTCTCAGGAGGATGCTGTGTGTGCAGGTGGGCAGGAGGGGACTGCGTGGGAGGTGAGGCAAGCCACGGATGCCGTGGTGGTTTGAGCAGGCCAGGAGTGGAGAGCGACAGGGGGGCCGGCCAGCTGCTGCGTGCCAGCAGTCCCGCCTCTGTGTGTGAGCTGCAGAGGAAACACTCTTTCTGACTGCTCATTGGCTAAGCTGCTGGTACACCACTGGCAGCATTCTTGATAACTTGGGTAATAAGAATCCATAAAGGTGATCTAGGGTTTTTCCACCACACTCCTGGAGGAAAAAATGAAGGTTCACTGTTGGAGGGGCTAAGAAATGTCATATCCTGCCCTAGCCAGTTTGGCTCAGTGGATAGATCCTTGGCCTGTGGACTACAGGGTCCAGGTTTCATTCCGATCAAGGGCATGTACCTAGGTTGCAGGCTCCTCCCTGGCTGGGGCCCAGGTCAGGGCTCATGCAGGAGGCAACCAATTGAAGTGTCCCTCTCACAATGATGTTTCTCTCTGTCTTTCCCTGTCTCTTCCACACTCTCTAAAAATCAATGGAAAAATATGCTCCGGTGAGGATAAAAAAAGAAAGAAAGAAAGGTCAAATTCTATTAAAGAGACATCTTAAAAATGCCTAAAGAAAATTGTCATTTTTTCGTGGTGAAGGGACTGGAGTCCATGTTGATGAAAATACCTTGGCGGCTGTGGCGGCCAGCAGTGGCAGCAGCAGCGGGGTGATGGGGGTGGTGCCTTCCCCTGATCAGCCTGATCGCCTCCCACAGATGGAGGCCAGACTGCAGGTTAGGCCCGTTCCCCAGTGAATTTCATGCACTGGGCCTCTGTTTTATATAAGCAGTTGCTAAGATATCTGAGTTTCTTCTTTTTCTTTTTTCAACACAAGATTTATCCCAAACTGCCTTCCCCAGTTTATATTCCAAGAATGCTCTACACTCCAATGAGACAAAACTCATTTACTTCCTTCTTTGCATGTGTGTTATATGCCGTTGAGTTGACTCCTAGCAACCCAATGAATGAGTGATGTCTGCAATGTCCTGTCCTCAACAGCCCTGCTCAGCTCCTGTAGGCTCATGCTTATGGCTTCTTTTACAGACTCAATCTATTTCCTATTTGGCCTTCCTCTTTTTTCTTCTGTTTTTCCCCAGCATTATGGTCTCTTCCAAAGAACCCTGCCTTCTCATGAAGTGCCTGAAGTAGGACAGCTTCAATTTTGTCATGTTTCCCTCCAGTTTCAGGCTTGATTTGCTCTAGGACCCACTTGTTCATCTTTCTAGGGGTCTAGGGTATCTGTAGAGCTTTCCTCCAACTCCATATTTCAAATGAATCATTTTTTTTGTAGCAGCCTTCTTCACTGTCCAACTTTTGCATCTGTACATAGTCACTGGGAATACGAAGGTTGAACAATCTCAGCCTTGGTCTCTAATGACACAGCTTTGCTCTTGGGGATCTTTCCTAATCCTTCAATTACTGCCCTTCTGAGTCTCAGCCTTCTCTTGATTTCTTGTTTGCAGTCTTCATTTGGATTGATACTGAACCAACTACCTTTGTACTTCTATGATATTAAACCATCTCTAACTGGATTTCATTTCCATTCTTTCCCACCAACTGACATTCCAATCATAATTCAAAATTCTGTTTCTATACCATCTCCTCATGGATTTTTTCCCCTGTTCTAACTCTAATCTAGCATGCTCTTCTTAAAGTTCCAGGAGAGTTTATGTATGTCTCAGGTCATTTATGTCATCACGCCTGATATTATATTGTCTATGTCCACATATCTCTCCTTTGTTAGGGTATATTTTGCCTGAGGGGATACCTTATTTTATCCACATCAAAGTTACTCAGTGACTTAATGAATTCTATTTTGAAACAAATAATGCAACTTACTATTACCTAGATTTAAATAACCAAATATCATCTGTATTCTCATGAAGTCTTCTGAAATTCAATAATGACCCCTAGAAAAGAATAATATAAAAGGTAAGACATTGTAATTCACTGAGAATCCAGTGAATTTTATAGATCTTCTCCCTAGAAAACAGCATACCCCAAATGTTGTAATCATTTGCATCATTGTTTCCTTTTGCTGCCTCAGTGGAGCTGGAGAACTACTTCTCTTCTTGTTATTTCCAATTCCATGTCTGGGCTGTTTAACTTCTCCCCATATTCTGTCTATTTAATCATTGTTTAATTTGAAATTAATGTGACTAGTGACAGTTCTTGAAAAATAATTCCATTATAAAAGTTTATGATTGGTAAAATATGTTCCACCCAACAAATTATAGATACTCATTATGGAACTGAATCTTACTGAATACTCACTAAAGTGTGTGTGTGTGTGTGTGTGTGTGTGTGTGTGTGTGTGAAGTGTGTGTGTGTGTGTGTGTGTGTGTGTTGGGGAGGTGTATTGCTAGATGTTATCATTCATGTCAGCTACTCAGAGACAAATAAAGGAAAACAGAACCAGTTGGTACCTGAAAAAGCGTGGGCTGCTTACAGATGTGTAAAAAAAAATCATGCATAAAATAAAATGTTAATAAGTGTAATTATTCCACTGTCTTCCCTTGTAAATTCTTTCCTTAGGGAACTATGTAAAAGCCAGATGCTTATCTGGGAAATGTCCCAGAATTATTCTTTTGAAAAATATTAACACTCCATTAGAAAAAGTCTTGCCCTGAATTATACTGAAACTCAGCTTCTTATGACTATAAATATTTAGAAGCAGCAACACATTGGAGCAAAATTTGCATTGTGAGGGTGAACATTTTACCATGAATTAGAAATAATGTGAGTTTTAGAATTATCTTTAAATATTATCCCCTTTCCAATGGCACAATTAATTCTCTTCCAGTGATTGGTGGTCAAAGTGCCTTCTGAGACTGCCTCCTCGCTAGTTAAACACAACTGAGGTGCTAATTGCTTAGTTCTTGGCACAGAGTGGCTGCCCAGCCACACTGCTGGTTCTGGAGCAGCTGGCGTGGTTTTAGTGAATGCCATCATGCTGCACACCTTAGATCCTATGCAAACTGTGAACACTGTCTTCTCTATCTATTGAGTGTTAGTGCAATTCATGGGTTTGATTTAAACTGAAAGGTGGAAAGAGGAAGGTATCATTTCTCCTTCCTTCCTAAAAGTGAAAGAATCCCTCTGTGAGTACAGTATTATGGTGGAGGATGTAGAGCAGGGGTAGCTTTGAAACATGCCTGCCATATTATGGAAGCTCAGGACTCAGTGTGTTTGTTTTTTATGGTAATTATGGTAGCTAGCTTAGTATCCTGACATAGTAAAAACTTATGTATGTTTTTGTGAATTGGATTACTTTGAATTTTGAAAGACCACAAACTTACAAAATGGAATAAAATGGTAACATTAAATGTCTGTGTCAGTGGAGCTTTTGGAGTGAAACTTTTAAAATAACAGGACTTAAGACTCTTGGTGACAGTGGCTCCATGCACACTGAAACCAGACCTGTGCTGTACAGTAAAGAAATTTATAGTGTGTTTTTACTTTATTCTAAAGGATCAAAGTATAAAGAGTAGGCATGATGATATGTCTATAATATGGGGCATGATGATATGTCTAATTCTTTTTTTCCATTATGCAAAAGAAACATATTACAAATGGCAAGGGCCTTATGAAAACACTGAAAAAGCTAGAGTAATGTTCATAGAAAATGAGCCACCTGGTTCATATTAAGAACTTCCTATCACTAAATTACCTTTGGTTCTATATGCTATAATTTGTAGGGCAAAAGAGTTAATTAAAAGTGTTTATGAATGTACTAGAGGCCCGGTGCATGAAATTTGTGCACAGGGGGCAGGAGGGGTCCCTCAGCCCGGCCTGCACCCTTTTGCAATCCAGGACCCCTTGGGGGATGTCCAACTGCAGGTTTAGGCCCGATTCCTGTGGGATGGGGCCTAAACCGGCAGTCAGATATCCCTCTCACAATCCGGGACTGCTGGCTCCTATCTGTTCACCTGCCTGCCTGCCTGCCTTATCACCCCTAACCACTCTGCCTGCTGACCTGCTTGCTCCTAATCCTTCTGCCTGCCTGCCTCATCACCCCTAACCCCTCTGCCTGCCTGCCTGATTGCCCCTAACCACTCGCCTGCCTACCTGATCACGTGTAACCCCTCTGCCTGCCTGATCACCCCTAACCACTAGCTTGCCTGCCTGATCGCCCCTAACTGCTTGCCTGCCTGTCTGATCACCCCTAACCACCTCTGCCTTGGCGCCCGCCACCCGTGGTTAGTCCAGAATGATATCCGGAAGGTAGTTCAGCTGTCCGGTCTAATTAGCACATTATGCTTTTATTATTATAGATTGTTTGGCTGATGAAGAAAATTAAACATTCAAATGTAATGAGTGATTTGAACACAGAGGCTGTTTTTACCATGTGGTAATTTAAACTGTATCTGAATCCAGAATTACTCTTACAAGTGTGGTGAGTATGTTTAATGAAGAAAGCCAATCCTGCTTAGTTAAGTAGCCTATAACAACAGAAAATAATTGTGCATACTCAAAAAAGTCTCGAGCTTAGAGGGAGAGGTTTTTTTTTCACTACTATATATTGAGCAAGTAAGAAGAATTTTGACTTCAGGTGGATAATTATGCACTAGATGCCTCGGTGACCACGTGCAATTTGTTTGGTGGGTAAACTAGAAATGAGGGAGGAAATAAGAAAATTATGCTTCCTCTGCCTTATCAGCCAAAATCTTTGTCATTTGCCCAAATTAGGAATATTTGTATAGTGTGAGGTATTGCACTAAGATTCTGGACCTGACCTTTTAATATTTCCATAGGATTTGCCATTTTAGACCTTGCCACAGAGTATGGTATTCAACTTGCTTACAGATCTTATTTTTTAAAATCCTTACCTGAGGATATGTTTTTATTGATTTTAGAGGGAGGGAAAGGGAGAGGGAGAGATAGATAAAGAGAGAAACATCAGTGTGAGAGAGAAATATTTATCTGCTGCTTCCAGTACACACCTCAATTGGAGATTGAACCTGAAACCTGGGTATGTGCCTTGACTGAGAATCAAACCTGTGACCTTTCAGTGTATGGGACAATGGTCCAACCAACTGAACCACACTGGCCAAGGGTGCTTACAGATCTTAATTCCCTAATAAACTAGTCCATGGTTGAAGGAAGGGTCAGTCCTAGATTTCTTTGTATTCCCAACATTGAGTTCAGTGGTAGGTATTTACCAATAGATGGCAGAAGGCCCAAATTCCTTTAAGCATTAAGGTCTGTAATTCTAACAAAAAACTGATTTTGAACTATTCCTAAAGTCTTCAATTCATTACATGATTTTCAAAATTCTTTTTTTTTTAAAATATATTTTATTGATATTTTACAGAGAGGAAAGGAGAGGGATAGAAAGCTAGAAACATCGATGAGAGAGAAACATCGATCAGCTGCCTCCTGCACACCTCCCACTGGGGATGTGCCCGCAACCAAGGTACATGCCCTTGACCGGAATCGAACCCGGGACCCTTCAGTCCGCAGGCCGACCCTCTATCCACTGAGCCAAACCGGTTTCCGCTTTCAAAATTCTTACTTCAGATAAATCATTCTGAGAAAATTCATAGGTCTCTAATGTGGATGAATTAAAGTGTCTTACCTTTCTGAGATAGGATAGTTAAAAGCCTTTCCAAGGATTGCACAGGTGGGGAAAGATTGAGATGATCATGTCATTATGAGGGCCTGAGCTGGAAGAATAGCTAATGGTAACATCAACCATTAGTTTGGCTCATGCAGATTTTGTTTGAGGTTTCAATGTTACATCTAAGAAATACTTAATAGCTGTTGGATTTATAGGACTTGTTAACTGGGGGAAAAGATAAATGTGAATAAAACATTACTCATGTACGTGTCATATTTAAGGGCTGGAAAGAGTGGAATTACCCAAAGAAAAAATGTAAAGAATGAAAATCCTATTAATAAAAGCCTACATGGTCGTGATGCCCTCACGCCATAATGAGCAATCACCAGGAGGCTGCATGCGCAGCGGGCATGCGGGTGGGTGGGGCTTGACGCTGCATGCACAGCATGGAGGTGGGTCCCGTGGCTCCACGTAGCGAGGCTGGGGATCCTGTGGCTCCGGCCTACCTCTTTGGGGCAATCCATCGAGGAGCCCAGGTGGGTGGGCAGGGCCTACCTCTTTGGGGCGATTGATCGCAGGGCTCCTGCCCTGTTAGAGGGCACAGATCTGGCTGGGGGACCCTCTCCCCCAGTGCACCAATTTCATGCACTGGGCCTCTAGTAAAAGTATAAAATAAAGAGTAGTTCTTTGGTAAAGCTTGCTGATAAGAAATACTATGAGGGTTAACTAAAGGTAAAGGAGGAGATGGAAAATGGTGAGGTGTATACTATATAGGTGGGAAGGTGTTTGCTATTGAAAATTAATGATGATGGTGGTGGTGATGATGATGGAGATGATGATTTTAGGAGAATTACTAGTATTTGACAGGAATCGTTCTGGTATGTCACTTGCATTAATTCATTTCATCCTCATAGCAACTTACAAAGCAAGCAGTACTATTACCCATATTTTATAGATGAGGGAACTATGACATGCCCTAAGTTGCACAGCTAATTACTAGAGGATGCAGGATACTAGTTTAAGCAGCAGACTCTAAAACCTGGAGACAAAGAATGTGGCACACACACCTGCAGAGAAATGGGCTCTTTTCCAAGATACAGGAAGTTACCAGATGCCTATATTAGGGCCTGTCATGGTATCTTCTCTAAGTTCCTTGATGCAGCCACATCTCACATTGCTGGACTGGCCCACCCAAGGGAAGAAAAGACAACAAAGTAGTAGCCTCTCTTAGCACACACTGATTAGGGTGCATGGTGACTTAGGGAATAAATATCCCACCCAGAAACTGTGGGGTGTTCTGTCCTGACACCAGCATGTAAATTATTCAGAACTTGGGAAATGACTGTAGTTTTCTACCCAGAAATATTAAGTACACTTCAGAAAAAAAATGATCATTTCGTTTCTCCCTTATTCTGAGCACTGGAAATACACTTAAAACAATTTCATTAGTGAAAGGGAAATAAGAAGAATGGAAAAGGGAGAGCTAGACCCCATCTCTTTTTGGCCATCAGAGAACAGAGTAGATACACAGAAAAAACGTAAGAGCGAGTCTTCTAGGTAAATGTGCAGATGAGCACTGAAACGGAGTGACATGTTAGACTGAGGGTCACCTAATGAAGCCCTTATAGAAAAGTGATGAAGGACAAAGGCTGATCACTACTTACTCTGAAATTGAAGCTTTAATGTCTAAATTGTTTACTTTTGGGTGTTAAGAGCCACATCTGAATTACTTTTACATCCATAGCATCTACCAGCTTACCACAATTCTGTAAAAAAGAAAAAAAAAAGTTTACACAGTGAATAGCCTTTAAGTCAAGAGTTTTCTACCTGGGTCCCCTGTACAGCAGAAATTGTTCAGAACCCACTCAAGTATGTGAGCAGAGAGAAATAAGGGTGCCCTGTAGGTCCCTCTTAGCCCCTGCCTTCAACTCCAGCAGCTCTGCCTCCCTCTGTTTTATCAGTTTACACTTGAATGACTAAAAATAATGAGTATTTCTTAGTCAGTTTGAGCTGCTCTAACAGAATATCATAAACAGATTGGCTTATAAAGAACAGAAACTTAGGTATCATAGTTTTGGAGGCTGGAAGTCAAAGATCAGGGTGCCAGCACGGTCGGTTCTGGAGAAAGCCCTCTTCTGGGTGGCAAAGAGTGGGCTTCTCACTGTATCCTCACATGGAGGAAATGGCAAGGGAGCTCTTTAGGGTCTCTTTTACAAGAGTGCTTATCCCACTCATAAAGGCTCTGTCTTCATGGTCTAATTATCTCCCAAAAGTCCCACCTCCTAATATCATCACATTGGGGGGTAGAAATCCAACATGATGAATTTGAGGAGCGCAAACTTCCAGTCCATTGCAATCATCATGACATCACGATGATAATTAAAATTCAATATATTAAAGCATTATATATCTTTGAAGATGATTCTACTAGTTTTCACTACCTTGTAGAAGTTGGTGACAGAAATATTTCCTTGTCAATTCTATTCAATGAGGTCATGTCAGTGCTGATGATAGAAATCAGCTTACACACTTAGAGCTTTTAAAATCCTCACTCAAGGGTGTGTTTATTGATTTTTAGAGAGAGAGAGGAAAAGAGAAAGAGAGAGAAAAACATGCCTCCCATATGTGCCCTGACTGGGGATTGAACCCATAACCTAGTTATGTGTCCTAGGAATCAAACCACAACCATTTTGATTTATGGACAATACTCTAACTAACTGAGGCACCAGGTCAGGGCTACACTTAGATTTGGTTCAGATCTCTAGAACTACCTGATGGTGATATTTTTACTTGGGACATTCAACAGACAACTAAAGAAATCATTGAGAAAAAAAATTTCATAGTGTGAACTTTAGAATGCACTTCTGGTTATTTTAGTCTCTTTGAAATAAAAACTAGGCAAAACTATGAAATAGGGAATGGTGTGGTATAAGAGGTCTGGCTTTAGAGTTAAACATACCCAGGTCCTGTTTTTTGTACAACTATTTGGATGACCCAGTGGTAAATTAAGTAAACCCCGTTTCTTCCTCTTTAAAATGGTGATAGTAATATATACATTCAGAAGTTGTGGGGGTAAAATGAGGTATGCAAATTGTCTCACACAATAGGCCTCATTAGATACCATTCCGCCTCACCTGTGGAGAGAGGTAGGTGGGGTCATATTTCTGCCTATTGTGACTTCTTTGTTACAGTTCACTGTTTATGACCTGCTTTCGTATTGGATAGACTTTGTATGGAATTGCACAAAGTGCCAGCTTCAAAATTCAGTTTTTTTACTTCAGTTATATGGAGTTCATTAATTATATAGCTCTTGTTCTTTCTGTTCCTAGTTTCCATTGCAGGCATCCTTGTCTTCCTTCATAGGCCTGAGTATTTTATATGACTCTTCCCAAGACTAATGGATATCATGTTCTCTTTGTTGGGAAAAGGAATGAGCTTCATGTTTTTCTCAAATTAGATATATCTTGAGGCTGTACTGCTATCTGGAAGATTCTTTCCCATTATTCAAAGCCTTTCTCTACAGAAATATCTGTTCTGTACAATAAAGGATCTCACTAATGAGGCTGAAATCTTTCTAACCCACAGAAAGAAACAAAAACATACTTATTGAGTACCTACATAGTGCCTGGCACTGGTGGACATTTTCATATGCACTTGATCTAATTTATTAATCTCATTATTTAATCCAATTTACTCTTATAAAAGGAAATGTATTTAGAGGCTACTGCAGATGAGAAATGGAAGCTCAACTACTTTTTAATTCTTTCATGGCCACTGCATAATATTTATGATTATTTTGGTTGAAGTGAATGAAAATTGGTCTTTGACAGCCAATACTTAGAAAATATGCTTATATCATGGAAAACACAATAATTATTATGAAATCATACATGCATCGTATTTTGTATCCCTATTAGGAGCCCAGCATGCAATTCGAAATCGCACGGCACCGCCCACCCTTGAGTCGCTGGTCTGGCCCTGCGGGCCCTGCAGCAGCTGCAGCCGCTGCCAGTCCAGCCCTGCCTCCCTCTCTGGCCCTTGAAGCAGCCCCGGCCACTACTGATCAGGCCCTCCTCCAGCACAGGCGCGTGGAGGCCCCTGCCGCCCCGCCTTTGACGCTGCGCGTGCAACCTCCACCTGTTGGGTTGACCCATTATGGCATCCCGGTTAATACGCATATTTCTCTATTTTATATATATGATAGATAGACAGACAGACAGACAGACAGACAGACAGACAGATAGATAGATAGATAGATAGATAGATAGATAGATAGATAGAAAAAATGTGGTATGCCAGTAACAAACATTTCTGCTTATGCAGACAGCCCACTGTGAGGCCAAGACGGTTGTGTAATGAGCTCATCAATCTTTAGAACCAACTCGGATT
Organism: Plecotus auritus; assembly: GCF_963455305.1. Classification (NCBI taxonomy): domain Eukaryota; kingdom Metazoa; phylum Chordata; class Mammalia; order Chiroptera; family Vespertilionidae; genus Plecotus; species Plecotus auritus. Next base: position 64,765,721 of record NC_137772.1, on the reverse strand, counting down.
GTGGCCGTCACCTTCCCTGTACTAATTCTTATCAGTGTAAAAGCCACTGGTACTGATGACACAGCTTCAGCTGGGCTGGGTATTCCAGCTCAGAAAGGATTGTGGCTTTTTTTAATGAAAGACAGTGAACTTGTTACTAATTTTTGCTGTTTTGAAATTTTCTTTCATACTCACAATGAAGAAATATACTTAGAAATCAAGAGGAAAGCTTGGTAATTCATTCCATATTCACATAATTTGGTCAAATTAACTAATAAAAAATCAACAACTAAAAAATGTTTTAAACTCAGGCTTCTTGCAGCTTTTCACATTTGAAGTAATTAGTGTGGTTCAAAGATTCCCAAGGTAAAGCTACCCAGGCAAAGAACATGCTTTTTTCTTTTTCCTTGACTTTCCCCCAGGACCTTCCCATAGAATTCAAGCTCTCACTGAGCAATTCTCTTTGTCAAAAATAAGCCACACCCTGTCTTCATTTGGGAGCCTCCAAGAGCCCTATCATTCAAAGTTGTGTAATTCCGTCTTATCTGGCAATCTCTGCAGGAAATTTAAGAGAAGCGGAAAGATCTAGGCTGTGATGAATCACCTTACCCTAACATTCAGCTCAGTGGAGCCAGATTATCTTGCCCTAGGCAAGGTGGCCTTCCTCCACCAGTATGCTTCAGAGCGGGGAGCTAGTGTGATTATGGAAGGTACACTAAAAAACAGCAGGAGAATACTGGAAGCATTATTATAGAAAGGTTAAATGAACCTCTCTTCTCCTCTCTCTCTCCTTTCCCTTTCTTTTCACCCTTAATGCAATAAGAAGTTGAATTTGGACCTGAAAAAAGGCTTCCATCCCTCCAAAACACAGTATACTAACTAAAGAAGCATTTGTTTCATCCATGTAGAACCTGGGCTCAGTGGGGAGTGACCACCCAAGCTTTATTTCAAAAGATTCTTCAATGACCAGCACTCAGAAGTACCAGAGTAATTGGGGCTGCAAGAAAAAGAATGATGAAAAAATGCATTCAAAGCTCTCTGCTGCCTTTTGCAGAAGATGAATATAGTTTTAAACTTGCCTCTTTCTTACTTCTTAGCTAGTGGGGGCCAACAAGAGATTAAACCACCGAGATCCTTAGAGGCACAAGAGGTGCTTTTGGGGAAAGAAAGGTATCTGCTTACCCCCACCTCTCAGGGGATTTAGTTTAAGCTTCAGAAGGCATTTGTTTCTCTCACTTCAAATACTGTCTTTATTTCTTAAAAACCTTTTAAAACAGTGGTCTTGATTTGGCTTGTCTGAGAAGATTTTCTTTCTATTTACTTTGGTACTTAATAAATTGGGAGAAGCAGCTGCTTTGATGAAAATTAGAAGAAAATCTTTTTCCCCAAATAGTGGACGCCAAGAGAAAAAAAATAGCTGGGACTTCTTGACATTCCTATTGTAATTGTTACATGGAGCAACCGGAAGAGGAAACTGCCCTATAAATACTTCTAGGTTTTTAAAGTCTGAAATACATCACAAACCTGTACAAAAGGGGCAATAACATATTGGGAATGAGGCCATCGTAAATGTGCTTCATTTATTGGGGTCTAGAAAAAGAGCAGGAGACAGGAGCTTAGGCCTGAAGCAATGCATTTCTTCCAATAACAAAAATCAAAGTTTACCTTTACAGTAGGATTTGCACCTGACTAAACCCATATAAATCTGCTCTCAAAGGCCACAGGGCAGTCCACAAGTATGCTGATAGGCAATATTCTATCCATGAATTTACTGTCTCTCACCAGGAAGCAGAAAAAAAAATTATTTTCTTTTAAGAGAGGAATGGTATTTCCTGGGGACCTGGAATGGAGATTTTATGGCAGTCTCATAAACATTTTTCCTGGCTCCTGATCTGGAATCAGAATAGCATTTTTGGTTCCACATACATTTAAAGCACATGTATTTATTTTCCGGTACATGAAACTATATGTCTTAGACACCCACCACATCCTTTATCCATCTCACACTGAATCCTCTCAATTTTGAGAAATAGTTATAATTTTTATAGATTTACTAGAGGCCCAGTACATGAATTCATGCACAGGTGGGTCCGGCCAGCTGGCCCCAATTGGGGCAAATTGGGGCAGGGCCTGTCTGGAGGAGGAGACAGTGGGAGGTTGGCTGGCCAGCCCGCCCTGATCAGGGCCCAATCAGGGCTGGGCTGGCTGTGGGGAGGGGCCGTGGGCAATTGGCCGACAGGCCCTGCCCCTGATTGGGGTGTGGGGGGGAGCAATTGGGAGCCAGCAGCCTGGGGGAGGGGCCATGGGTTGTTGGCCAGCTGGCCCTGCCTCTGATAGGAGGGGGGGGGGCAATCAGTGTGGAGCTGGCTGGGGGGAGGGGCTGCAGGCGGTTGGCCAGCCGGCCCTGCCCCCTAATGGAGTAATGGGGATGGGGGCGATCAGGGGCAGGGCCAGCCAGGGGGAGGGGTTTCAGGAGGTTGGCTGGCTGGCCCCACCTGCCTATCAGGTCGGTTTGCTGGCCACAGTAGGCATCATAGTGACCTGTCGTTCCGGTTGGTCACTGGCTTTTTATATATATAGATAGGTAGGAAACTTTAGCATCAGTAAGTTAATTAAAATACCCAGGAGCACTCAATTAGAATGTAGAGAACAGAGAGCAATCCTGAGTTGGCTTGATCTGTGCTCTTCTTCCCAGACTCCGAGTTTAGAGTCATCCATAAGGTATGATTTGAGGGTCTCCAAGAAGTTTTTCTCTTCAGGAATATGTGCATGGCATGCAGCTGTTTTCTCTTCCATCTGGTGGTGATCTGGGATTGGATGCATGCCAAACTCCAGGGGGCATTATTCACAGCCTACCTCAGCCCTGGTGGTCATACTAAATTCTCTTTATGCTTCCCTTTTAAGTGGATCCAATTTGTTGTTGTTGTGATTTTGTCTTCCCTATGTCAAATTTGAAGCTACTTTGTCACATGACCTTTGCTCCCTCTTCAGGATTATCAGGAGATAACCCCAGCCTACAGATGTTTTTTTTTGGGGGGGGTTGTTGTTGTTGTTTGTACTTAAGCCCACGCTCAGTGATTTCACTGTAACAAATTTTCTGAGAACCGACTCTCTATTTGCTAGGCACAGGGGATGGAGATAGGAGTAGAAAACTATCTGGGTTGGAGGTGCTCCCAATATTTCAGGGAGAAGAGAAGGGAGGGGGGTGGGGCAACTCCAAATATCACACACAAAACAACAGCGGCGTGCCCTGCCCTGTTCCTTTGCCTCCCCAAACAGAGAAATCTCTCCCAGTCATTTCAGGCCAGTCACCCTCTCCAGGAGCTTTAGTAAGGAGCCCCATCAGCTGAGGAAGGAGGAGATGAAAAACACAGCATGTACATGTCCTTTCTTCTTAACAACGTCTGAAAGCACAAACCTTCGTTAGATGGGACACATGTTCAGGCACAAAGCATTTCAATTGATGACATTTCTTTGTGGAACCCTGTTCCCAAGGGCAGGGGAAATTGGAGGGTGAGCAATTAGACACTGGCCAGGCCCGCGCATCTGAGAACTGTCAGAGCCTGCAGAATGGTCTGCTCCTGCCACTACCAGCATCAGGCAGGAGTCCCCTCTGAGCCTGGCCCAGCCAGGGCCCCCAGGGAGGGGAGCAGCTTGGAGCTGAAGATAAGTCTCCAAATCAAGCGGAAGCAGTGAGTGGGGACAGCTAGGAGGAGGGCCCACAGCAGTGAAGTCAGAGGCAGAGCAGCGACTGCAGCTGAATCAATTTGGAGATAAAAATAGTGCCTGCCGCCCCTGCCTCTGCAGTGATTTCACAAAGGTCCCAGCTGCGTTGGAGAGAGAGCCAGCATGTGTGTGCCTACCTCCTCCTCACAACGGTGAAAGGAGCCATCACAGCAACCACAGCCTGGGCTGAAACACTGCTCTCCAGCATCTTCTCCCTCTTCTGCTCTGTTTCCCTGCCTCCCACTCTCTCCCAGAGCTCCCAGAAGCGCCTCTTCCCTCGCCTGTTCTTCTCCTTAGCGGGATCATTAAAGACAGGGACAAAGAGATGGGTTCTTCAGAGGCTGGAAGAGACAGGGATCCCAGACATTCATAACGAATCCAGTTGGCACTTTCCCCCTGACACACACACACCTGAGACGACTGCCCACTCTTGAACAGACGGGAAGTGAAAACCCTTCTAGTCAGACCTCTCCCCGGGTTTCCACGGGTGAGTTTCCTTCCTGAGCATCCAGAGAAAACAAAACCTGGAATTGGCAATTAGTGTGACTGTCCCAGGAGACACAGATTGAGGGGTTCGTTTCGGTGAGTGATGTGAGAAACCTGTCTGGATCTGCTCTGAAGGAACATGGCGTGAATAGAGCGCTGGCACTTTGCAGAGTGATTATCCCCGCAGTGCAGTGCAGGGAGGTAACCTTTCTGCTGCTGTATTCTGACATTTGCATGGAGGCAAATGCATCACTGGTAATTGCACCGAAGTGTCAAAGCCACTTGATGTGTGTGTTCCAACCAAAGTGTGAATGAGGACTTTAGAATTAAGGGATGGGAGGCAAAGAAGAAGTGCAGGCAAATTATAAGAGGAGAGATAATGGAATTGGCCATAAAAAGTAACGGCTTTGGATTGATGTTTTCTTCAGACTCCTGCAAAAGTGGTATGTTGGTATTAAATAACACATTGCTTGTGAAAGTGTCGAAACTAGGGTCTTGTTCTTAAAAAACACTACTTAATAATTAACATCATCCCATATAACCCCAAATTGAATATGCTTAGATAGCCATCAAGAGGAAATATAAAGCTAGTAATATTTTAATGAAACCAAGAAAATCAACGGTGTCAAATCTACTAGGCAAATGTCCCTAGTAGAACCCTTACATTCTCCTGTTTTCCTCTGATTCTTTTATGTCAGGTGAGCTTTAGCCATAGCTTTTTAACTCAGTAGGCAATAAATACAGGACCCAGCGACATAAGAAAGACACAGGACCCAAAAGTCTCTTAAACTGTGAGGCCCAAAGCAAGCACCTTGTTGTTGATTTTACTTATAACTCTGAAATAATTTCATTACGTTAGAAGGAAGAAATAGTTCCCGTCAGAGAGAGGACTATAACATTGCCAAACTCTCCAATTTGGCAAATACAACCAACTATTAGTCAACCACATTGGGAATCTGGCTTTCTCATGGGGACCTATTGTTTATAGGAATATCACAGCTGAGAAATAAGCAAACATTCCCCCTGAACTACTGTGATACAATTCACATGGTTTTTTAAGCGTATTTACAACCATTAAGGGAAAATCTGTAGAAAATTTAAAATCATTACAAAAGTCCCTTTTGGTGCTTCTGAAATTGTTGATGCCCTTTGAATATCCTGCTGACTGTTTTCCCACTGACAGACAAAGACATCTGAAGCAAAGCCAGTTTGTACTGTGTTGGATTCCTAATACAAATCAGTGAAAATAGAACAAGTTAGGATAAATGAAGTGTACTTGAAAAAAAATAAATCAAGATTTGAAATGTAATTGAACTGTGTTTATTTTCTTAAGAAAACATACTTTAAAATCTAAAATACTTTTTGAAATTCAGCCAAACAACCTTAATCTTATGAGTATTCAAAACATAGCTGACACTTTTACAGACCATTTTAAGAGTACTCTGGGACATCCTGCTTCGGATTGCATTAGGACACAGCCAAAGCTACTTGACTTGGCCTGTTGTTAATGACAGTAGAGAAGGCTAGGACATGCCAAAGGTTTCAATAAAGTAGCCAAGTTGTGTTGGTGTCTGTTGTGAATCAGTCTCTTAACTTGTGTAAAACAGATGTAAGCATGTCCATTATAGTCCCTATCTTTATTATCCAGGGCCTTCGCCATACTGCCTTTATAGTGGTAAAAATGCCCAGGTACACCTGACAGAAGTTACAAATGAAAAGAGCGAGGGAAGAGAGTTGAGCACTGCAGACATCTGGTTCCAGCAGTATGCCAGAATAGGATAAAATGTTCTCACTGTCTGTGCCTTTAACACAAAGATAGACTGCATAATATGTCATCCATCTATCTATCTATCTATCTATCTATCTATCTATCTATCTATCTATCATCTATCTATCTATCTATCTACCTATCTATCTATCATCTATCTGTCATCTATCAGTATATGGTCTTAAAAGGAATAATGGAAATCTTCAGTTTCTAGAAGCAAAGAAGAAACTCAAAGCCTGAGAAGTAAGCCCACACTGAGTTAGCTTTTGGGATATTAGGCTCAATTACGGGCCCAAATGCCAGGGCCTGAGATTTTATTGCTCATGCAGGGTCAAAGGCCTGGCAATGGACACGTGCAAGGAAAGGGGACAAAAATGGTGCCCCTGTATAAGGCGATGACTTTGGAAGGGCTGTCTTCTTAATGAAAGAAGATTAGAGAGACCCTCCCCATTGGACCAAAGAAGGTACCTGGAGTTTTGTGAGATGTTTTGTGAAACAACAAGGAGGCTCAACACATGTTTTCAAAATCAACTTTTGTACTATTCACAAGACATTTGGTGTAGGACTTCAGATTTATGAAATAAACAAAAGATCCTAATTAATAATACCCCTGATAATGTTATGATAATAATATAATTCCGTAAGAATGCTATGACAAAGATTTTTCTATGAGCCTGCCTTGGAAAACAGCTGCATGAAATAAGAATATACCATGTCAACAAGCAGTGAGGGGGAAAAATAAAATAAATATGATAAATAATGAACACTATGAAAATAATGCATAAACAGAATTTTAAAACATAACTTCAAGAATTTTTTTTAAAAAAGTCGTTGAATGACATCAAAGAAAGTGTTAAATAGCCTATTTGACACAACTGAATGGAAAAGTAATGAACTGGAAAATTGACCTGAAAAATTAACTGTAAGTCAGTGGATAGATAAAGAAATGGGGCATATGAAGCTTCAAAAAGCATGGGGAATATAATGATAATAACAAAAATTGGAGTTCTGAAGGAGAGGAGAAACAATGTAAAGACAATATTCTAATCTAAGATATAATGGCAAGAAAATTTCCAGAATTAAAGAAAGGCATGAATCATATATTGATGAAGACATATTAATGCTGATAAATTAAAAAGAATCTATATACATAGTTAAATACATAAAGCTTCCAAACAAAAAATCATATAAGCAATTCTATACTTCACACCCCATCAGAAGTATACATTACCAAACATGGGTAGGGCAACATAAGAAAGGGAAATGGTGGACCAATATTTTTATTATATTATTATCATAGGTAAAAAATAATGAAATATTAGGACAGTAAATAAAACAACTGAAACATTTACCAAATGAATTAAATAAGTTTAATCTCTATAAATATTATTCATTGGCAATGTAATATTAACTGAATAAAAAAAGAAAGAATAATTAAATAGGTGTAGAAAAAGTACGTGCAAATTTTATTCCCAATTTAAAGTAAAAATTCTTAGTAGTCTATAAAAGAAAATAACTTCCTTAACCTTAAAAAAGGTATCTGCCAATATATTACAACAAATGTCATGCTGGAGGGATCACAATACCAGATATCAAGCTACATTAAAAAGCCACTGTTCTCAAAACTGCCTGGTACTGGCACAAGAACAGACATATAGACGAATGGAACAGAACAGAGAACCCAGAAATTGACTGAAGCCATTATGCTCAATTAATATTTGACAAAGGAGGCAAGAGCATAAATGGAGTCAAGACAGTCTCTTCAATAAATGGTGTTGGGAAAATTGGACAGATACATGCAAAAAAATGAAACTAGACCACCAACTTACACCATACACAAAAATAAACTCAAAATGGATAAAGGACTTAAATGTAAGATGGGAAACCATAAAAATCTTAGAAGAATCCATAGGCAGCAAAATATCAGACGTGTCATAGCAATATCTTTATCAGTACAGCTCCTAAGGCAATGGAAACTAAGGAGAAAATAAACAAATGGGACTACATCAAAATAAAAAGCTTCTGCACAGCAAAAGAAACCATCAACAAAACAAGAAAGCTCACTTCATGGAAGAACATATTTACCAAGGTTATATCCTTTAAGGGCCTATTAACACATAGACTGCATAATATTATGTCATCTATCTATCTATCTATCTATCTATCTATCTATCATCTATCTACCAGTATATGGTCTTGAAAGGAATAGTGGAAATCTTCAGTTTTCTCCAATATTTATAGGGAACTCATACAACGTAAGAAAAGGAAGATAAACAATCCAATCAAAAAATGGGCAAAGGATTTAGACACTTTTCGAAAGTGATCATACAGAAGGCCACAAGACATATAAAAACATGCTCAAAGTCACTAACCATCTAAGAGATGCAAATTAAAAGGACAATGAGATACAATCTCACACTTGTCAGAATGGCTATCAATAAATCGCCAAAGTACAAGTGCTGGCAAGGAGGTAGAGAAAAAGGAACCCTCTTGCACTGCTGGTGGGAATGCAGACTGGTGCAGCCACTGTGTAAAACAGAATGGAGTTTACTAAAAAAATTAAAAATGGAACTCCCATTTGACCCAGTAATCCCACTTTTAAGAATATATCCCAAGAAATCAGAAACACCAATCAGAAATGATATATGCACCCCTATGTTCATAGCAGCACAATTTACAATAGCTAAGATTTGGAAATAGCTGAAATGCCCATCAGCAAATGAGTGGATTAAAAAATGATGGTACATTTATACAAAGGAATACTATGCTGCTATGAAAATGAAAGAACTCTTACCATTTGCAACAGCATGGGTGGACATGGAGAGCATTATGCTAAGCTAAATAAGCCAGTTGGAGAAAGAAAAATATCACATGATCTCACTCATTTGTGGAATATAATGAACAACATAAACTGATGAACAAAAATAGAGCCAGAAACATAGAAGCATCAAACAGACTGTCAAACTTCAGAGGGAAGGCAGGAGAGGGGATAAGAGGGGAGGTCAACCAAAGAACTTGTATGCATGCATATAAGCATAACCAATGGACACAGACACTAGCGGGGTGAGGGCATGTGCTGGGGGATAGAGGTGGCTGGGGAGAGGTCAGTGGGGGAAAAATGAGACATATGTAATACTATATGTGATACTTTAAACAATAAAGAATTTTAAAAAAAGAAATGTCATGCTTAATGGTAAGAGAATAGAAGCACTTTCTTTAAAGTCAGGGCTAAGAGAGGAATAGCTTCTTTTACTTGCACTATTCAACTTTTATTGTAGACAGTACAATAAGACAAAAAGAAAAAGTGGAAATACAAGGATTGCAAAAGATGAAATAAAATTTGTTTCAAATGATATTATCTATAAATAAATTAATCTAAGAAAATATTTGAATCATTACTAATAATAGTGTTCAGAAAGTTTGCTGAATTAAATCTCAGACTAGGAAATTTATACATAGCATTTCTATGTACCAGCAATTAGACAATATAATGATCTCATCCTAAAATGTAACAACATCTAAGGTACTCAGATATAAATCTAACAAAACACATGCAAATTTTTATGGAAAACATTCTTAAACTTGCGAGGTAAACGAGGGGCACACACACACACACACACACACAACATGCAAACACATTATTCATGAATGGATGGCAAAAAATCAATATTATAGAGAAGTCAGTTTCACCAGATTAATCTCAAGATTTAATACACTCCAGTCAAAATTCCAACAAGATTTTTGTTTTTGGAGAATGTAGTCAGCTTATTGTAATATTCACCCTGAATTGCCAGGCATGGTAGAGTCTGGTGAACCTGCTGCCTTCTGCAAAGCCTCCCCGCCAAGACCACTGTAGCCCCCTGTCCTGCAACCGCAGCCATGTCTGCTGTGGTGTTGCCACCTCAGACCAGCATCGTGATCAGTCAACAGTCTTCAATGAGTAAACGTGTTCCTCAGTTCTGTGGTGTTCTTGGTCACACATGTATGGAATTTCTGAAGAGCAGTGGAGATTACTGCCAGGCATAGTACGACCTCTGTGCAGACAAGTGAACTGTAGAAATCCATTACTACACCACCAAGAAACCCCCATAAGAGTGGTTAACCTGGATACAGAAGTGTTGAATTGAAATCTGCAGAGCCTTTTGCAAGAGTTCTGACCTGGGGTACATCTTAGTACACTTCCTTTCTATTGCTTTAGTCATACTGGATTGAAGAATTGCTGTTTGTTATTAGAAGGTTCATTTCATTTCCCATTACTCCCAAATTCATACTCAAAGACCGAGAATTTCAAATGAAATATACTGAAGTAGACTCAGCTTTTTTGCATAATTTCTTTTTTAAAAAATGTATATTTATTGTTGAAAGTATTACAGATGTCCCTCTTTTTCCCCCATTGACCACCTCTACCTCCCACCTCTCACCTCCCACCAGGCCTTCACCACACTATACATATATTCACATAAGTTATTTGCTTAATCTCTCCCCACCCACCCAACCACCCCCACCTTTCCTCTGAGATTCATCAGTATGTTCCATGCTTCTGTGTCTCTGGATCTATTTTACTCATCAGTTTATTTTGTTCATTAGATTCTACATATGAGTGAGATTATGTGATACTCATCTTTCTCTGACTGGCTTATTTTACTTAGCATAAAACTCTCCAAGTCCCTCCATGCTATCAAAGGGTAGGAGATCCTTCTTTTTCACTGCTGCATAATTTTCCATGGAGTAATTATACCAAGGCTTTTTCCCCACTCATCTATTGATGGGCACTTGGGCTGTTTCCAGATCTTAGCTATTGTAAACTGCGCTGTTATGAACATAGGGGTGCATACATTCTTTCTGATTGGTGCTTCAGGTTTCTTAGAATATAGTCCTAGAAGTGGGATCACTAGGTCAAATAGCAGTTCCATATGTAATTTTTTGAGGAAACCCCATACTATTTCTCATAGTGGCTGCATCAGTCTGCCTTCCCACCAGCAGTGTGCTAGGGTTCCCTTTTCTTCACATCCTTACCAGCACTTGTCATTTGTTGATTTGTTGATGGTAGCCATTCTGGCAGGTCTGAGATGATATCTCATTGTCATTTCAATTTGCATCTCTCTGATGAGTAGTGACTTTGAACCTTTTTCATATGACTCTTGGCCATCTATATGCCACTTTGGAGAAGTGTCTATTTGGGGCCTTTATCCATTTTTCAATTGGATTATTTGTTTTCCTTTTGTTAAGTTGTATGAGTTCCTTTTATATTTTAGATATTAACCTCTTATCAAATGTATCATTGGTACATATGTTCTCCCATACAGTGGGCTCCTTCTCATTTTGATGATGGTTTCTTTTGCTGTGCAGAAGCTTTTTATTTTGATGTAGTTCATTTGTTATGTTCTCATTTGTTTTCCTTACCCTAGGAGATGTATTGGCAAACATATTGCTACAAGAGATGTCTGAGATTTTGCTATCTATGGTTTCTTCTAGGATTTTTATGATTTCATTATTTACATTTAAGTCTTTTATCTGTTCTAAGTTTATTCTTTTTATGGTGTAAGTGTCTAATTTTCCCAGCACCATTGATTGAAGAGACAGTCTTGACTCCATTGTACGCTCTTGCCTCCTTTGTCAAATATAACTGAGCGTAATGGCTGGGGTCGATTTCTGGGGTCTCTGTTCTATTCCCTTGATCTATATGCCTGTTTCTGTGCCAGTACCAGGCTGTTTTTATTACAGTGGCTTCGTGGTATAACTTTATATCTGTTATTGTGATCCCTACAACTTTGTTCTTCTTTCTCAAGATTGCTGTGGCTATTTGGGGTCTTTTATTTGGTTCCATATAAATGTCTGAATTATTTATTCTAGATCTGTGTAATATGTCATTGTATTTTAATAGGGATTGCATTGAATCTATAGGTTGTTTTGGGTAGTCTGGACATTTTAATTATGTTAATTTTACCAATTTTTGAACATGTTCTTTCACTTGTTTATATCTTCCTCTATCTCACCCATTTTTTAATTAAAACTCTCAGCAAAGTAATAACAGAGGAATCATACCTCAACATGATAGAGACCATATATATATAACAAATCTATAGCCAAAATCACACTCAATGGGCAAAACTAAAACCATTTCTCCTAAGAACAGTAAGAAGACAGGGATGTCTTCTTTCACTACTCTTATTCAACATAGTACTAGAAATCCTAGCCACAGCAGTAAGACAAGAAGAAAACATAAAAGGCATCCAAATTGGAAAGAAGGAAATAAAACTGTCAATATTCACAGATGACATGATATTACACATAGAAAACCCTAAAGACTCCCAGTCTTTTTGGAAGGTCTCTGTTGCAGGACAATGTGAAAAACTATTTGTGACTGGCCATGAGTAACCTGGTTGGAGCTATCAGCAGTCCACAGCTTGTGGCTCCCTCTGCTGGGGCTGGGTATGTTTTGACAGGACCAAGACGTGCACCAAGGTCTGCTTTTCCTAGCCCTAGGTCCAGAAGCAGATCAGGCAAAGACTCAAAGCCCCCAGAGATACACCTCTGCCTGCAGACTGATTGTTATTCTCAGTCACTTACTGAGCCTCAGGCTGTAGACCATAGCATAAACTCCATATGGTGGGGTGAGAGGTTTTCCAACAGGGTGGGATAATTGCTTCCCATTCCATTTCCCTCCACCCCAGGCAATAGCTGCCTGGATGATTAAGTTCTGTCTGAGAAAGATATCCTATGCAATATGGGGGAATGATGCAGCATAGGAATCCAGGCGACTGCACTCTGACTGCTCTATCCCCAAAGCCCACAACTCTGTATTCTCCTCACAGAACTCTAGTCCACTCTGCCCTCCCTCTGTCAGAGCCCAAGGTGAGTGGCTGCATAAGACATTTTGTTTATTGGCTCTTTAAGAAGGTGCCTGTCTTTCCAGTAGTTTTCCCTGAGAGACAGAAACCCCACTGTTTTTCACAGCCAGAGGTTATATGGGCACTTTTCTCAGTTCTGGTGCTCTGGACTGGGAGACCAGCTTGGGGTTTAGACCCCAGAGTTATCAGTGGGAGCTCACACAGCTGAAATATCTCTCCAGAAGTTCAGCTGCTGTCTGTGGGAGCCTAGCCAGCCCTTTTGCACCTTCGCCCTTTCTACCAGACTCCATGTGGTCTCCACTTTCCATCCTTGGTTATGATGGTTCTCTCCAGCTAGTCTTCAGTTGATAATTCAGGATGGTTTTTCTATATTTTAGTTGTAATTCCAGTTTGTTTCAGAGTGTCAGTGTAGCTTCCACTTATTCCGCCACCATTTTGGAATCTCTTTGCATCATTTCTGTATTCAATTTTTAAATTACTTCATAATCCTATTGAGTGTGTTTTAAGTAATATGGCTCAAATGAACCACCCAGATCCTGTGGAAGTCCCACACAAGAACATGAGATTTATCATTACACACAATCCAACCTTAAACAGATTTATAGAGAAACTTAAGGAATATGGAGTTACCACAATATATGAGTATGTGAAGCAATTTATGACACTACTCTTGTGGATCAAGAAGGCATCCATGTTCTTGATTGACCTTTTGATGATGGTGCACCACCATCCAACCAGACTGTTGATGAATGTTTAAGTCTTGTAAAAATTAAGTTTTCTGGCCCTAGCCAATTTGGCTCAGGGGATAGACCATCAGCCTGTGGACTGAAGGGTCCCCAGATCGATTTTGGTCATGGGCACTTGTCTGGGTTGCAGACTCAATCCCCAGTGTGGGGTGTGCAGGAGGCAGTCGATCAATGATTCTCTCTCATCATTGATGTTTTCTCTCTCTCCCTCACCCTCTCTGAAATCAATAAAAATATATTATTTTAAAATTAAATTTTGTGAAGAACCTGAGTTGTATTGCTGTTCATCGTGTTGCAGGCCTTGAGCTCCAGTGCTTGTTGCTCTAGCATTAATCAAAGTTGAAAAGAAATATGAAGACGCAGTATAGTTCATTAGACAAAATCAGCGTGGAGCTTTTAATAACAAGCAACTTTTGTATTTGGAGAAGTATCATCCTAAAATGTGGTTGTGCTTCAAAGACTCCAATGGCCATATAAATAACTGTTGCATTCAATAAAACGGGTGCTTGATGCCATTGCTTTGAAAGTGGAACTTGAGACAGGCCCAAATTTGTCATACAGTCTAATGAAGCTTCTACAGGAGTATTGAAAAGCAGTTTTATCAGGCCACAAGCTTGATCGAATTGCAACCTCTATGTTTGGGTTATGATCAACCTATTTTAACACTTAGCAAAAAATTCTTACTGTTCAGCATTTAAAAAGTGCTTATTATTTGTACCAATTGACTTTTCCTGAAATCATGCAGTATTGAGTTATGTGTTTAAATCTATTCCCATGCCAGAGTCTTATCAACATATAAGATATTTAGAAAGATTAGGTGCCAAAATACCCAGCATAATACTTATATATTTTTAGTATCATATAGAACTAAAATTCCAGGATCTATGAACATTGTGGACCTTATGTGGGTTAGCCCTTCAGTGATTTCAAACACAGAAAGTAGGGCCTATATAGTTATTTGCCTGTTCATTTTATGTTTAGATCTCCCACATAAATGTAAGTATACATCACCTTTGACATTTTTTTAATTTTTATAACAAGTCTGAGTGATTATTTAATGTCTTTCTATAAATATCATTTTGTGCTGTTATGGAAAGCCTCCATTTTGAAAATCTGCATTGTACAGTAGCACATGTCTTTGACGTCTCCAGACAAAAAGCCTTACAGTTAATTTCGATGTTTGCACTTTGGATGCAACTTACAGGGAAGGCCTGAGAAAAGAGTGGGAGGAGGATATTAAGTATTTTTAGTACAATGTTGCCTGTGTCTTGTGTGGAACAAGTAAAATATGCTCTTTAGTAAATATTTTTTTAAGGTAGAGATGCTTTGCAGTATCTAACACAATTCTTAATCTTAAAAATTATTGCATTTTTTTCATACTTTTTGTAGTTGTTTACCAACTTATTTTTGTTGAAAGTGTTGAAAGTGTTTTCTTCCCACTCTCTCTTGAAAAAAAAAAGTCAGTTTCTGCTGATAAATTGAGCAGACACCTAATATTTTATATACCTTTTGAGCTGTGTAACTTAATATTTGGATATTTGATAATTTATTTTATTATGTAATTGATAAAATGGTGATGTGTATTAGTGCTAGTTCAACCATATATTTATACTATCTTAGAATGTGTGGTTATAGTTCTGTGGGAGAAATAATTTGTCAGTGTTCACCAGCTTGTAAAAATCTATTGTGAAAGCTTAAATATCTAAATAAATAATGAGATGCATTTTTAAAAAATGAATGGCCAAATGTAATCAAAACAATTTAAGGAAAAATAAAATGGGAGAACTCCTGCTATGAAAAATCTATACAGCTAGAATGATTTATACTTACTGATATTGGTGGAGTGTCAGACAAATATAAAAATAGTACAAAATCTGAAGCGTAGAAACAGACGAATGCATATAAAAATGTTATTAAATGACAAATGTGTCGTTATAATTCAATGAGGAATAAATAGGCTGTTCATTGAAAAATGCTAGGACAATTGACTATACATATGGAAGATAATAATATTATATCAGCATACTAGAAACAAAAGTAAACTCCACATGTATTAAATACCTAAGAGGAGGATACTCTGGTTTCTCTTTAGATCGCATAAATCTTTCGCCTTTTACTAAATACCTAAGAGGAAATTGTTGTTTTTTTAATTTAGAAAGAAAAATAGGAAGATAATTTAATGATACAAAAGCATGGAAAATTTCTTAAACAAGCCAAAAACCATAATGTCATAAATATTGATGAATTAGATTTCATTCAAAAATGTCTGCACTTAGATGTCATAAGGTTTTCAAAATATGAAAATACCCATAATTGACGGCATTAGTTTTCGAGACATATACATAATTCCTACACATGGATTAGGGATAAACAATTAAAATCATGAACAATGAAGGTGAAGAAAAAAATCCAAATAGCCAATGTAAATGTGAAAAGCTCCTCTACTTACAAAAGCTCCTCCCCTTACAAATCAGGGAATTTAAATCAACATAATCATAGGTTTCATTTTACACTCAACCAATTGGCAGAAATGAAGAAATCTGTTAATATCAAGTATTGGCAACAATAAAACAGGAATTCTCCATTTGTGAATATGTAAATTGGAAAACCATTGTATTTGTCAGGATCCCAGCAACAAACATATGGCATACTCAAAAAAAGTAACTGACAAGCCAAAACCGGTTTGGCTCAGTGGATAGAGCGTCGGCCTGCGGACTGAAAGGTCCCAGGTTCGATTCCGGTCAAGGGCATGTACCTTGGTTGCGGGCACGTCCCCAGTGGGGGGTGTGCAGGAGGCAGCTGATCGATGTTTCTCTCTCATCGATGTTTCTAGCTCTCTGTCCCTCTCCCTTCCTCTCTGTAAAAAATCAATAAAATATATTTTTTTTAAAAAAAAAGTAACTGACAAGAGTTTAAAGAAGGGAATATTTAGGAAGCTGTGAGTAAGAGTTAAGGGAAATTGACAAGGGATGGTGAAGCACTATGGGGTTAGTAACAGTAAAAGGCTGTTACTGACTTAATTAAGCCTGAAGGGTGAGGACCCAAACAGCTGAAGAGCTGTCTTTTCAGGAAAGAAACACCCAGCTGAAGTTATGACCTTCAAAGAAGAATGTAGAGACTAATAAACCACACCTAACCAACAGTTTACTTTCCCCAAAGTTCTACTTTCTAAGCTCTTGCTGCTACTATCCGTTGGCCAAACCTAATAGAAGTATAAGGTCATGGAAGCCAAGTTGGTACAGCTCATAAAAGTTAATCTCCTGAGTCACAGAACAGTGTGGGAAAAGATGGACAATGTCAAGAAGGGCAGATGGAAATGTCCAGCATAATCACAGTAGAGAGAAATGTGGTAAAATTTAATAGCTTTGTATATATGCACATCCTCTAAACTACAGTACTTTTTCAAGAGACAAACACGTGGACAAGAAAACACATTGAATGCAATGCTCGCACACTGAAGCATCTATAATAATAAAAGCATAATATGCTAATTAGACTGGACATCCTTCTGGATGAAGCCTGGACTTCAAGAGAAACCCAGGTCCCGGGTGCTGGCAGCTGGGCGAAGGAAGGCCTATTGTTGCATGGATTTCGTGCATTGGGCCTCTAGTTATTTATAATAGCAATGAATTTTGCAACAACCCAAATGTCCATTAACAGAAAAATTGGTAACATCATATATTTATGACATTAATTACTGTATAGTAATAAGGTTGGTGAACTAGAGTTACATTATAAATATAGGTAAATCTAAAAATGATGCTGTTGCATGAGTAAAGCAAACTGTAAAAGACTATACCAAAGTTATATGATTTAGATATATTTTTTTTTCTAAAAAAGCATACAGAAAATCCCCTTCATTTTTTTCATGGAAACACGCATGTGCAATAATAGAATACATTCCTGTATAAGAGGGGAACACACTAACTTCAGAATGGTGGTTTGCTCTGAAAAAGGAACAGAACATATAGGGGAATTGCCTTTATTTGCATCTACAATGCGTTTATTTTTTTATAAATAGATTTGAAAAAATTGCTATGAATTCTCAAGTGAAAGTATATGTGGGGGTATGTTTTTGTAGTTCTTTTGTCAGGAGTGGGGTTGCTGGGTTTTATAATAAGGTTAACTTTATGAAAATACAGATAGACTTTTCGAAGTGACTGCAAAATTCTGCTTTTCTGCCATAGCCTGTTACAGTTGTTCCATGTTCATGTAGTGCTTGGTATTGTCAGTGTCAGGGAGCACTCACTCCTGAGCCCACACATACTCCTGAGCCCTGCTCGCTGCGCCAATTGTTGGAGTACGTTTCTCCTTGACGCTGCTCGCTGCAGTAATTGTGGGAGTACTCACTCCTTTATCCTGCTTCACTATGCTAACTGTTGGGTCCGAGTCCCTCTGCCAGGGACTGGACTCCTTGGACGCCGGGCATTAGAAGATGGAGAAGACATGAGAAGTTGTGGATATATAAGAGAGTCTTTATTGCAGTAGCCATTTCTACTAAGGAGCCATCAGAAAAAACAGACCAGCAGAGCAGTCCTTGCTAATACAGTAGCAAATACAGGAGCCATCCCAAGCAACCGTGCATAACAGGCTGGTCAGTGGCAATTTATATACAAGTTCAAAGAAGCTCAAACAAAAAGAGGCCTTATGCCAAATAGTGACCTCAGTATTTTGGGTTTCAGAAAGGCATGCCTGCACAGTGTATATAGTGAAACTGCTGTGTCCTTGAACCTGCCTATGGCAACTTGGCCTTGAACATCCTGATTAGGATCCCCAGGCTCAGAGTGGCCTTGAACGTCCAGTGCACTCTAGACAGGGCACAATAGTCAGACATTTTACTAGTTATTTAGCCATTCCATCACTAATAGAGTGTATGTAGTTTTAACAGGCATTTGTCTAATACTAGTGATGTTCAGTATCTTTTTTTGTTGGTGTTGCTAATCCTCACCAGAGGATTCCCCCGCCCCCCACCATTGATTTATATTTTTTAGAGAGAGTGGAAGGGATGGGGAGAGACAGAGAGAGAAACATCAATGTGAGAGAGACACATCAATTGGTTGTCTCCCACACACACCCCAACTGGGGCCAAGGAATCGAGCCTGCAACTGAGGTATATGCCCTTGACTGGAATTGAACCTGTGACCCTTCAGTCTGTGGCTGACGCTCTAACCACTAAGAAAACTAGCTAGGTCTTCATTTTCTATTTGTGTATCTTCTTTGGGAAACTGTTTATTCAAATCTTTTGCTCATTCCATCCCCCTCTCCAATGTGTTGTGTTATTGAATTGTAAGTATTCTTTATCTATTTTAGGTACAAATCCTTTATCAGATATATATTTTTGCAAATATTTCCTTCTGGTCCATGACATACCCTTTCATTTAAAGCAGGTTACTGGTTACTAAGAACTAGGAAGTGAAAGGGAATTGGCTGCAGAAGGAATGAGGGACCATGGAAATGTTTTATATCAGGGTCATGATGGTAATACATAGTAGTATATATTTGTTGAAACTTATCTAAATTTATACTTAAAATTGATTAATTCATTATTATGTAAATTATACTTTGATAAATTCACTTAATAGAGTTTTAATTAAGTATGGTAAAGTTTAACATGAGTGAATTTTTAAAATCAATAGTTACATTAGTGCTATATAGCTCTTTGTATTTTTGTATGTTTAAATTATTTTATAATTTTAAAATATGGGAGAAACAGTGTCTTCTGGTTTTAACTTTGGAAATCTGGCTTCTTTGATGAACCATTGATTCAGTGGGGAAACTAATCTAGAGTGAGAATTATTAATGAAAATTATTAAAATGAAAAATCAGCCCCATCTCTTCAACGCCTGAAAAGTTTAATTGTTCCATTCAGATTCTGGAATTTACAGGCTTCTGGATATTAATTTATCAATTAATTGAACATGAGCTAAAAGTACGGTTCTGTTCCAGTGAATGGGTGGAAGCTATAAAGCATTGTGTGTGACATGCTGCACGAACCTTCACAGAAATTTCCACTTGGTGATAACATTTTAGGCTCCCTAGCTGCTTTGGTTGGGGAAATTTTTAAAACAATATTAAATTGATCATCTGATTTAGAAATCATCTGATTGGAAATTTGCATTTGTTGGAAAGATATATCTTCTTGCCACTTACTGAAGGGGCCATTTAATCATTCTCCCATTTATTCAAAGGGCAAGTGTAAACTCATCACTCTCTATACCCAAGGCACGAGTAAGAAGTTGCACATACTGGAATATACAGATTAGAGTTCAAATCTTCTCTTTGTCACCAATTAACCCTGATGCCTGGGGTAGGGCACTCAGCTTATTTTTGTCTTAGTTTCCTGTCCTTCACAGTGGAGACCATAATACCTACCTCACAAGTTTCTTGTATTACATATCTACTTAGCACTCTGTCCATATCAAGCATGTGAGATGATGTACTGTTCTTGCCACATAGTAGAAAATAATCAATGGAAATGTTATTATTATTAATATATTAGTATTTATTCAATGAATAGTTGTTTCCTATCTTTATCTCCTTAACTCTCCACATATCTATTATTATCCATAAATACATACAGTAAAAATGTAGAGTAGACATACAGTAAAAGTATAGAGTAGGCTATTTCCAAATTAATGCTTGGTAAAAACTACTTAAAGGAGAGTATTGAACATAGAAAAGACATGAAGTAATGGTCATTGAGAGCATTTAAAATATTTCACATTAGGAAAAAATAGATGTTTTAAGTCCAAGAATACTGAACTATTTCTATTTTACTAATGTAATTTTAAAAGTGTAGCCAAGGCTAACTGATTTATGACAGTACTTTGTAATATATTAGAAATGCCCTATAGTATATTTTGTAAATACAGTGACATTTTAGTGATAAGAGCTCTCATTACATGTCTCTATTATTAAATCATTTCTCCAAAGACAGGTTAGACTGTCAGGTTTTGAGTAAAAATTATAGGGGTTATAGATTCATGACATGAAAATCAGTATGCTTGAGCTGTGTAATGTACATTCACTGTGAAGGTGGAATATGCAGAACAAGTAATAATTATAAGAATGTAAAAAAGTGAGCAAAAGAATTTTTTGAGTGTCTAAGCACTCTTAGAATTACTTTCACTCTCACTCTTTGCTTGAATGAGAATAACATGTTACCAGCATTATCATTTTTATTTAACTTACTCAAATAATGTGACCATCTTGGCAGTATTTTCATTAAAGACTTTAACTCAGATTGCGATTAAGACTAGCTGACAGAGAGGGCTGACTATTGTACTTGAGTTGGAATTCTGGCAGTTATCAAAATAAGTAAAAATAAAATTGTTAAGTCTAAATTTTGATGAAATATTACTGATTCTAATACAATCATTGCCACATTTTCCTTTATTAGAGAATTTAACAAAAGAAGTCCATAGAATGACAACATGGCAAACTCGTCTGATTTGACACATCTCAAGGAAAGTCTGAACTGTACCCTTTAAGGGGTCGTGTGGGTCAACTTTACTTCCCAGGAGAGTCATTGAGTTCGTCCATGAAAAGAGTACTTGTTCATGTAATAAAGTTAATAAGCATGCAGTCTTTTATAACTAGATGAATATTGATGGTTGAGTTTTCTACTCAGGACAACAGTAATAAAATCCTCATTTCAAATCATTCTTGTCCTATAGAATCTTGCTTAGAAATCTGGGGCTACAGAACACCAAGACAGGATTTTAAGCACAATAAAAGAAATCAGAGCACATGACCTCTTAGCAAAGGCATGTTACTTTTGAAATTGTTTATATCAGCAGTTCTCAAACTTTAGCTTGCTTCAGAATGACCTGGAGAACTTGTTAAAATGCCAGTTGTTGGATCACCACCCCCACTTATTTGATTCAATAGGTCTGGGGTGGGTTGCACAAATTTATAACTCTAACTGGTTCCCAGTGATACAGCTGCTGCTGGTCTGGCCACCATGCCTGAGTGGCTTTGGTGTTTATACTGTCATGTCAGTAAGTCAATTTCCCTTTTCCTAGCAGCTGGGAGAGCAGGGTCTGCCTGAGGAGTCTCAGACAATTATCTTTCATTTATTCATTTACTCAATAAATACTTGCCAGGTGCCCATAGAATCTCACCAAGTTCTAAATACAGGTTGAGGCAAAAGTCAGTTTACAGTTGTAAGTACATGAAACAGAGTTCAGTCTTGTATTATTATAGAGTAACTAGGGGTCCAGTGCACGAATCCCTGCACTTTGAAAGGAACTGTGGGCCGCGAGGCTGTGATGGGCACAGGGGCAGGTCTTGGCCCATCCTCTGTGCCCCCGCCTGGCCCCTCCCACCATGGCCCCCAGTCCCCTGTCTGCCAGCAGCCCCGCTCCCACCACCGCCAGCACCGGGCACTGGCAGCGGGTTCGAGCTGGGCCGGTGCCGGCAGTGGGTGCAAGCACCTGGTTTGACCGTGGCCCACAGGAGCAAAGAATTTTCATTAACTAGCAGAGGCTCACCTTGATGACAGCGACTGGTGCCCCGCCTTGGTCTGGTGCCCCCACTCACCTGTTCCACCGTCCTGCTGCAGCCAATGCCTGCCATGTTGTGCGCTCTGCCACCTGCTGCCAATGCCAGCCATGTTCCGTGCATGCCCCCTGGTGATCACTGCACTTCATAGCGACTGGTTGTTCAGTTGTTGGGTTGTTTGGTTGTTCTGTCATCCGGTCTATTACATAGAGAAATGTTTGCATTATTTTCCAGAGGACAACTGTAAACTTACTTTTGCCCCACCCTGTACCTTACACAGCTTTGAATAATAAGACTTAGATAATCATTGCTTTCAATGTGCCTACAAGCTAATTATGGAATTCTGATAAAGTATGTCATGATTATAGATAAGAGCTCTATGAAACATAAGAGCAATACCACACAGACTTGTGGAGGGGACATGGAAGTCTTCCTGGAAAAAGTGACACCTCCACTTACTTTTCTGAAATTTCCACTAAACTAAAAAATGAAAGAAAAAAAGCCTAAAATTTAGAGTTAATGTCCTCTTCCCTGAATTAATGTGAGAGCTTTCTTAGAATGTTCAACCTGCCACCTCTCTCAGCTACTTACAAAAACCTCAACACCACTACTGTCTTAGAAAAATACAAATATAATCACATTACTTTCAGGCCTAAAACTTCCTATAGCTTCAGGCTTAATGTCAAACTTCTTTATAGTCTTTTCCAGTGTGCACTTTTAATTTTCAAACATGCTACTAGCCACCCAAACACCTTATTCTCCAGTCTTGTGGTATTTCTTGCTCATCCTGAACACGCTCTTTTTCTTTTACATCTAAATATTGCACATACTCTTTTCTCTACCTAGAATTGTTGTTGTTATTGTTGTTCCTGCATTGCCCAGTTCCATGTTATTTGTTGCAGTTCAATGTTTTGGTCTTCTGTGAAGACTTTAAAAAAATACATATTTTTATTGATTTTAGAGAGGAAGAAAAAGGGAGAGAGAGAGAGAGAGAGAGAAACATCAATGATGAGAGAGAAGTATTGATCGGCTGCCTCCTGCAGGTCCCCCACTGAGAATCAAGCCTGCAACCAGAGCATGTGACCTGATCATGAATCGAACCATGACCTCCTGGTTCATAGGTCAACGCTCAACCACTGAACCACACCAGTAGGGTTGTGAAGCCTTTCTTGATTTTTTTCTGGAAGAAAAACACTTCTTTCTCTGCATTACAAACATCTGGCAGATATATTCTTATTAAATGTGATGGGTTAATTTCTTATTGACTTATCCATTGGCTAGACCAGTGACTTGCTACCGGTGTGCTGAAACAATTTTTAAAAGATGCAATACCTGACTATTTAGTCAGGGGCACTGACCTCTTTTCCCATAGATTGTCAAATGAAAAAATGACAACAGCCCACACAATAATAATAATCTGTGAATGAATAAAAATTATACCCATTTTTGTTAGATCAGCAAAATATATATTTTTTGGTGTGCCACATAATTTTAGTAATTAGTTTATATGCCATGAGATGAAAAAGGTTGAAAATCACTGCCCTAGATTGGACTATAGATTCTTGGGTAACAGAGACTATGAATTACTCATTTCATAACATAGTACTTACACAAACTATGTACATAATAAGTGCGTATTAATTGGTTACTGAATTTAAAAAAATGAAAAATGTGGGCCCAGTGACTTCCACCTTGATGATTACAAAGTCTAATATATATATATATATATATATATATATATATATATATATATATATATATATATATATAATTTTATTTTTTTACTTAATACCAGTTTAGTTTTAAATACCTAGATGAGTGAATCTGACAGGCAGGATTATTTGTCCTTTAAGTTATGACTTGAGGATAGGATAGAGTTGTGCAATTCATAGTTTTCCCTTATCAGTTATGGATAGATAAGTTAACCACCAAGGACAAGGGAGGGCATGAGTAAAAATGATAGAATCGTTTGCCTCATTTATTTCCTTTCAACCCTCCAAATATCACTGTTTGTATAAAAATATTAATCCACATGAACATAAATAACTAGGAAAGAGAAAATAGCAGATGAAAGATTCAATGAGATGTAGGGAGATGAGAAGCAAAAGGAAAATAATAACTGATTTAGAAGAACAGAGAAAGTTTAAACCTAATTATCTGCAGAGGGGAGTTATGGGTGAGCCAAATTACTCCATGGAAGTCTGAGGACTTTGATGATTGGAGGTAACCCAGAAAGAGAAAATAAAGTTATACATAAAATAATGTTCCCACAAGGGAATTCTTTCCCAGAATTTTCTGGAAAATTATGTTTTTCTGAACCTAGAGAAAAATCAGTTGGAAAAATAAGAAAAATAATTACAATTTTCCTGCAAGAATTAAAGCTTAATAATCACCATAGAGATGTTACTAGTTTAAAGAAATAGACTGATTTCAAATTGGAAGCTAGAGCAGAAATCACTGATATGCAGGGTCAGAGAATAAGTTTGCAATTTTCAGAACTAGGGCATGAGCAGAGAGGAGGGAAGCATTTAAGATCTAATCAGTGGCTGTTGTCATGTTATAAGTGTTCGTGGCCCCATCTGCTGCTAAGAGTACATTATTATTGCAAATAAAATAAATATTAATACATTTATATGCATAGTATACTTTACACAAATCCTTAGAGAGCTGTTCCGGAAGCAAAGCAAGTTATTAAATTGGCAATTTGCACACGTGATTCTGTGTAGTGCTGTTAATTGTGTTAGGATATCAGAATGTTATGCTACAATCCAATAATGTTAGCTAACCTTTTCCAATGTTTGAAAATACTCTGTAGGCTACAGGGGTTTGTAAACACTTTAACAGAAGAAATGCAGGTGGAAGAAGATAAGAATGTTGTAGAATACTAAAACAGAATTAGTAACTGATCTAAAATCTGAATCCGCAAAAGCAATATAAATTTCAATGGCAAAACCAAAGTCAGGGTAAATGAATAAAATATTTTCATCACTAAAAAAGGAAATGAGCTTTTATGAAGCAGCATATACCCTAACATTCAACTTGAAGATTTTACTCTACAAATAACTGCCACAAAATACAAGGAATTTTTCTACAAAATGGAATATTTGTTAAGAAATAAAAAATCAAGACTATTGGACAGAAAGAAAATACTTTGTGCATGGGGGCAGGGGAAGAGTGTTTCCCTCAGCCCAGCCTGCACCCTATCCAATCTGGGACATCCCTTTCACAATCCAGGACTGCTGGCTCCCAACCACTCGCTTGTGTGCCTGCCTGATTGCCCCTAACCACTTCTGTCTGCCAGCCTGATCACCCCCTAACCACTTCCCTGCCAGCCTGATCAATACCTAACTGCTCCCCTGCCAGCCTGGTCACCTCTAACTGCCCTCCCCTGCAGGCATGGTCCCCCCCAACTGCCTTCCCCTGCTGGCCCGGTAACCCCTAACTGCCCTCCCTTGCCAGCCTGGTCACCCTAACTGCCCTCCCCTGCAGGCCTGGTCCTCCCAACTTCCCTCCCCTGCAGGCCTGGGTCTCCCCCAACTGCCCTCCCCTGCAGGCCTGGGTCCCCCCCGACTGTCCTCCCCTGCAGGCCTGGTCACCCCTAACTGCCCTCCCCTGTAGGCCTGATTGCCCCCAACTGCCCTCCCTTGCAGGCCTGGTCCCTCCCAACTGCCCTTCCCTGCTGGCCTGATCACCCACAACTGCCCTCCCTTGCCGGCCATCTTGTGGTGGCCATCTTGTGTCCACATGGGGGCAGCCATCTTTGACCACATGGGGGTGGCCATCTTGTGTGTTGGAGTGATGGTCAATTTGCATATTACTCTTTTATTAGATAGAAGTTTATTGGGGTGACATTGGTCAATAGGATTATATAGTTTTCTATGATACATGATCTCTATATTGCATTGTGTAGAAAAAAATCAAACCATCCAAAAAATCAAACCATCTTCCATCACCATATATTTGGTCCCATTTATTCTCCCCACCTCCACCCCCTTCCCTCTGATAACCACCATTCTGGTGTCTGTGTCTATGAGTTTCAGTTATATGTTCCACATATGAGTGAAATTATATGGTTCTTAGCTTTTTCTGACTGACTTATTTTGCTAAGCATAATATTATTAAGGTCCATTCATGTTTCTTGTGACTGAGTAATATAGGCCATAGTGTATATGACCACATCTTCTTTATCCAGTCCTCTATTGAAGGATACTTTGGTTGTCTCTATATCGTGGCCACCGTGAATAATGCTGCAGTGGACATAGGGGTTCTTATATCTTTGCAAATAAATGTTTTCAAGTTTTTCGGGTAGATACTTAGGAGAGGGATTTCTAGGTCCTATGATAATTCTAGTTTTGTTTTGTTTTGTTTTTTTTTAGGAACTGCCAGACTGTTTTCCATAGTGACTGTACCAGTCTACATTCTCAGCAGTGAGTGAGGGTTTCCTTTTTTCTATAACTTCTCCAACTCTTGCTTTCACTTGTCTTGTTAATAATAGCCATTCTAACAGGTGTGATGTGATATCTCATTGTAGTTTTGATATACATTTCCCTAAAGGCTAGTGAAGTCAAACATCTATTGGTTATTTGTATGTCTTCTTGGGAGAAGTGTCTATTTAGATGCTCTGCCCATGTTTTTATTGGATTGTTTGTTTGGTGTTGGTTTGTATGAGTTTTTAATATATTTTTGATATTAACTCTTTGTTGGAGCTGCTGTTTGAAAATATAATCTCCCATATGGTAGGTTGCCTTTTTGTTTTATTGTAGATTTCTTTTGCTTTGCAGAAGCTTTTTAATTTGATATAGTCCCATTTATTTATTTTTGTCTTCACTTCCCTTTTCCCTTGCCTTTGTGGTCAATTTCATAGAATGTTCTCTACAACTAAGGTACATAAGTTTAATACCTATGTTTTCTTCTATTAATTTATTGTTTCAGATCTTATATTTAGGTCTTTGATCCATTTTGAATTAAGTTTTGTACATGGTGATGAACTGTAATCTAGTTTTATTCTTTTGCATGTGGTTTTCCAGTCTCATAGTGTGATACTGCCAGCATTGTGTTTTCCCCTCAGAATTGCTTTGGCTATTTGGGATCTTTTGTGGTTCCATACAAATCTGATGATTTTTTTCTTGTTTTAGTTCTTTAAAAATTTATATTGGGATTTTGAAAGGGATTGCATTAAATATGTATATTGCTTTGTGTAGTATGGTCATTTTATCTATGTTCATTCTTCCAGTCCATGAACATGAAGTATCTTTCGATTTTGTTGTGGGTTTTTTTTCAATCTTTTTTTAATGCTTTTTTTAAATACTTAGTTTTCAGTATATAGGTCTTTCATGTCCTTTGTTAAGTTTACTCCTAAGTATTTTATTCTTTTGGTTGCAATTGCAAAAGGAATTGTTTTTTTTTTCAATTCTTTTTCTTAAGTTTCATTGTTATAGAAAAAAGCAATGGATTTTTTTCATATTCATTACTTTATTTTATTTTTTATTACATATAATAGTACATATATCTCCTTTTTTTTCCCCATTGACCTTCCCCCAGCCTCCCCTACCCCCTGTCGTATGCCCTCATCCCACCCCCTGCAGTGTCTTGTGTCCTTTGGTGTGCTTATATGCATGCATACAAGTCCTTTGGTTGATCTATTTCCCCCTCTCCCCAACACTCCCCAGCCTTCCCGCTGTAATTTGACAGTCTGTTTGGTGCTTTACTGCCTCTGTATCTATCTTTTTATTCATCAGGTTATAATGTTCTTTATTATGTTAAGTGAAATAAGCCAGGCAATGAAAGAAAAATACCACATGATCCCACTCATTTATAAAAAAAAAAAAAAGCAATGGATTTTGTACATTGATTTTATATCCTGCAACTTACTGTATTTGTTTATTGTTTCTAATAGTGGTTTTTTTTTGTGTGTTTTTTTTTTTTGTTTGTTTTTTTGTGGAGTCTCTAGGGTTTTCTATATACAGAGAGAGTCATGTCAACTGCAAAAGTGACCCTTTTACTTCTTTCTTCCCAATTAGGATGCCTTTTATTTCTTTCTCTTGCCTGATTACTCAGGCTAGGACTTTCCGAACTATGTTGAATAAGAGTTGTGAGAGTGGGCATGTTTTTCACCATTGGGTATAATATTGGCTGAGGGTTTGTCATATATGGCCTTATTATGTTGAGGTACTTTCCTTCTATACCCATTTTATTGAGTGTTTTAACCATAAATGGATGTCATATCTTATCAAATGCCTTTTCTGCATCTATTGATAAGATCATATGAATTTTATCCTTTGTTTTATTAATGAGGTGTATTACATTGATTGATTTGTGTATGTTGAACCATCCTTTTGTCCCTGGAATGAACCCAATTTGATTGTGATATATTATTTTTTAATGTATTGTTGCTTTGTGTGTTTTAAACGTTCATTTTAAGAAAAATAATTTAAAATATTTTATATATTTGGGGTATTATACTTTAATATCTTGACATTTATTTAGCATTTACTTTTTTATAGGAGAGAATATTTATTTAGAAAATCACAGAGGTAGAAACAGTAGTTCATAGAAGAAATAGGCTAAGGAAACAAGTTACAGAGGCAAAGAAAGGGGCCTTGGAGCTTAGAAGTGAGGAAGGTAAAGGTGATGTGCCTAGGGGAAAGGGAAAGACAAGGACATGCTCCTAGAAGGGAGAGGTCAGCATTTACTTTTATTCCATGTTTCCTTCTTTGAATATTTTCTATTACCAAATATCTATACCATATAGAGATCATTTTTATTTGTTAATATACATTATCTTGTTATAATAATCATAAAGTATGTATTTAATACTATTTTTACCAAAGCATCTGCAAATTTAATTTGACTCTATCACAAAAAATGATTCACTGTCTATTATTATGATCACTTACTGTTATTGAAAAACACTCTAATAAATCATTATGAAAAATAGAGATTAACATATTATTTGGGCACTTTCTAAGAATTTCTGAATTCTGATTCCTCAACCCAGAATTCTGTGGGGAATTTGGAAGCATAAGAGGGGTTTGAACACGGAGGAGTTGGTGAAAAAAGTGTATGCAGAAATCTCTTATAATCAAGAGACTAGCACCCCTCTCTGTCCAAGGACAAACCTCTCCCTACCCTCACCATGGGATACTGGGAGTTTAAACTTCTGGGGAAATGGGATACTGGGAGTTTAAACTTCTGGGGAAATGGGATACTGGGAGTTTAAACTTCTCAGACTTAAGGAATCTAAAATAAAGATCTAGAGTGACCTGTGGGTTGAGAAAGGCATATTAAGTAAAAATCTATATACTCTACTGTGGAACCTTTCTCACTTTTCCTTCATTTCAGTCCCAAATATTACTAATCAGGCAAAAACTGGCTAGAACTTGTTTGTCGTTTCCCCAGCCCTAGTTTATGAAATGAGTTCATTCTCCCAACATAAAAGTCTGCTGGATCCCCATCCCCCATCCAGGTCACTGCATATCAGTCAAGATGTTAAAAACTCATTAACTAAGAATGGATAGCCAGGTTAAAGTATTTTCAAGTGTTTGAGGAAAGCCTCCAACATGAAAGAAAAAGTCCAAAACAAATAAATCAACTAATAGAAAACAGGAAGACCCTGAAGAATCAGAGACAATGGAGGAAAATTTGGGGAGCAGGTGAAAAACTTTAAAATAAAATGGTTAATATCTTCAGAGAAAGAGAAAAAACTTCACCCATAAACAAAACAAACATGCAACAAGAAAAGAAAAACTTTATAAAAGACTTTTTAAGAAAGAAATAAAAAATTCAATGCATGATTTGGATGCTGAAATTGATGAAAGCTCAAAAAAAATAAATGTTTACTTAATATTAAATTTGGGGAAAATATAAAAAATTAAAGATTAATCCAGAAGATTCACTATTTAAATAATAACTGTCTAAATTTGAAAACTAGAAAACAGCAACAACAGGTACAGAAACAGAAATAGTTTCCAGAACTGAAAAACAGGTTTTCTAATTAAGATAGTTTGGTGAGTGCCCAGCACTATGAAATATATGTCTACCAGGAATAAAAAGGAGACCATAACATAATCATTAAGAATTTAAAAAGTCACAAAAAGAGAATTAAAATGACAATGGCTTCAGACTTTTCAACAGCAGCACTGACATGAGAAACCAGTGAAATATTGCTTTTAAACATCTGTTCTGAGCAAAAATATTTCAACCTCGAATTCCATATCCAGTTCATATGATATGTGAAGGTAAGAACAATGAAGATCATGTATCATTTCTTAGGAAACTGTTAGAAAATGTTCTTCAAAAAATGAGGAGCTATTAAAGAAAAAAGATCATTTAGGATCCAGGAAATGAAAGATGATTCAATTGTCGTAGGAGCAGCAATGAACAATGGAATCGATAACAGGACACAGTGCAAAGAATATTTCCAAAAACAGAGAAAAAGAAATTGAAAGGTTTTTAAAATATATTTGGTGTTTCAAATGATAAAAGTTCCTTCTTTTTTTACAGCAAGGTAGTATTCCATTGTGTAGATATACCACAGTTTTCTGATCCAGTCATCTGCTGATGGGCACTTAGGTTTTTTCCAATTCTTAGCTATTGTAAGTTGTGCTGCTATGAACACAGGGGTGCATATGTCCTTTCTGATTGGTGTTTCTGATTTCTTGGGATATTTTCCTAGAAATGGGATTACTGGGTCAAATGGGAGTTCCATTTTTAACTTTTTGAGGAATCTCCATACTGTTCTCCACAGTGGCTGCACCAGTCTGCATTCCCACCAGCAGTGCATGAGGGTTCCTTTTACTCCGCATCCTTGCCAGCACTTGTCATTTGTTGATTTGTTGATGATAGGTATGAGATGGCACCTCACTGTTGTTTTGATTTGCATCTCTCAGATGATTAGTGACTTTGAGCATGTTTTTGTATGTCTTGTGGCCTTCTGCATGTCCTTTTCAGAAAAGTGTCTATTTAGGTCCTTTGCCCATTTTTTGATTGGATTGTTTATCTTCTTTTTGATAAGTTGTATGAGTTCCACCTGGAGAGCATTATGCTAAGCAAAATAAGCCAGTCGGAGAAAGATAAATATCACATGATCTCACTCATTTGTGGAATATAATGAACAACATACAGTGATGAACAAAAATAGATACAGAGACAGAGAAGCATTGAACAGACTGTCAACTTCAGAGGGAAGGCAGGGGAGAGTGGGGGTGGAGTAAGAGATCAACCAAAGAACTTGTATGTATGCATATTAGCATAACCAATAGACACAGATACTAGGGCAGTGGGGGCTTGTCCTGGGGGGTGGTAGTGGCCGGGGAGGGGTCAGTGGGGGAAAAGGGAGACGTATGTAATACTTTAAACAATAAAACATATATATACACTGAGTAGCCAGATTATTATGATCTCTGAATGCATAATAATCTGGCCACTCAGTGTATATCCTATATAATAAAAGGTTAATATGCAAATTGTCCCCTTGACCAGGAGTTCGACCAGCAGGCGGGCCAG
This sequence comes from Plecotus auritus, assembly GCF_963455305.1. Taxonomy (NCBI): domain Eukaryota; kingdom Metazoa; phylum Chordata; class Mammalia; order Chiroptera; family Vespertilionidae; genus Plecotus; species Plecotus auritus. The sequence continues at coordinate 64,734,159 of NC_137772.1, read as the reverse complement.
CCAACTGCCCATGTTCCCTCCCCCTGGCCAGGCTGGCCAGACCCCACCCATGCATAAATTCATGGGCCATTAATATATATATCCTATCTAATAAAAGAGTAATATGCATATTGACCGTCACTCCAACAAACAAGATGGCTTTCCCCATGCGGTCAAGATGGCCACCCCCATGTGGACACAAGATGGCCGGCAGAGGAGGGCAGTTGTGGGCGATCAGGCAAGCAGTGGAGGGCAGTTGGGAGGGACCAGGCCTGCAGGGGAGGGCAGTTGAGGGGGACCAGGCCTGCAGGGGAGGGAAGTTGGGAGGGACCAGGCCTGCAGGGGAGGGCAGTTGGGGGGGACTAGGGCTACGGGGGAGGGCAGTTGGGAGGAACCAGGCCAGCAGGGGAGAGCAGTTAGGGGTGACCAGGCTGGCAGGGGAGGGCAGTTAGGCGTTGATCAGGCTGGCAGGGGAGTGATTAGGGGGTGATCAGGCTGGCAGGCAGAAGCAGTTAGTGACAATTAGGCAGGTGGGTGAGTGGTTGGGAGCCAGCTGTCCTGGATTGTGAGAGGGATGTCCTACTGCCCGTTTAGGCCCTATCCCACCATGATTGGGCCTAAACGGGCAGTCAGACATCCCTTGAGGGTTCCCAGATTGGAGAGGGTGCAGCCTGAGCTGAGGGACACAACCCCCTGTGCATGAATTTCATGCACCAGGCCTCTAGTATAATATATATATTATACTCTTACATATATATATATATATATATATATATATATATATATATATATATATTATACTAGAGGCCTGGTGCACGAAATCACGAAATTCATGCAATGGGCTCAGCCTTTGCAGCCTCAGCTTCATCCAGAAGGTCGTCTGGAAGGACATCTGGTCTAATTAGCATATTACATTTTTATTATTATAGAAGATATATATTTGGGCACTTGGAAAAATAGTCACAATTTTTTGAAAGATCTGTTACACATTTAGAAAAAAATGTGAAAATTTCATAGAACACTGAACAAAGAGGTGGGAGAACAAAAAATAAATTACCATAATAATTGCTTGACTCAGTTTTGAAAACTATTTATTTTCCTAATAATGTCAATAGTCAATTATCCAAACTTTGTGATAAAACACACTGGAGAGTTCTGTGTGGCAAAGAACTGATGTCTCTAGCAAGCTGCTAATGAGGGTTGGAGGCCTGCCAATAGCCATATATGTGAGCTTAGAAGTGGGTCCTTTCCCACTTAAGCCTTGAGATGTCTGCAGCCCTGGCCAATACCTTGACTGTATCATTATGAGACCATGAATTAGAGATAGCTAGTTAAGGTGCCAGGATTCCTCATCCACAGGCACTGAAAAATAAAAGTGTTTTTTGTTGTTTCAAACTCCATGCATTAATATAACCCTTTCTTAGGTATGGCCTGAGCAGAGCAGTAAATCTAAACAATAAGTACAGAAGGTCAGTTAGTGATGTAAAAATTGGTTGAAAGGCCTATTACTAAAATTCATTCATTACTTATAGATTGGTTGCTTCTTAGAAGCTTCTGATTCTTATTATTCTTATTTAACATAGAACTCTAATCTATACTAATAAAAGGGTAATATGCTAATTAGACTGGATCGACTGGACATCTTCTGGACATCTGACTTCCTTCTAGACAAAGCCACAGTGGTGGGGGCCGAAGCAGAGGTGGTTAGGGGTGATCAGGCCAGCAGGGGAGCAAGCAATTAGGGGTAATCAGGCCAGCGTGGGGGAGCAAGCAGTTAGGGAGCAATCAGGCCGGCAGGGGAGGGCAGTTGGGGCTGACCAGGCTGGCAGGTGAGGGCAGTTGGGGGCAATCAGGCTGGCAGGGGAGCAGTTAGGGGGTGATCAGGCCATCAGGCAGAGGTGATTAGGGGCGATCAGGCAGGCAGGCAGAGTCAGTTAGGGGCGACCAGGCAGGCAGGCAGGCAATTGGTTAGGAGCCAGCGGTCTCGGACTGTGAGAGGAATGTCCTACTGTGGGGTTTAGGCCCCACAGGGATTGGGCCTAAACTGGCAGTTGGACATCTTCCGAGGGGTCCCAGTTTGGAAAGGGTGCAGGCCAGGCTGAGGGATAACCCCTTCCATGCACGAATTTCATGCACCAGGCCTCTAGTAAATTAATAAGAACCCTAGCCCACATCAGATTAGCAAAAGTAATTACGAATAAGCACAATCCTTAGGTGCACCTATACATTCAAGCAGCAGTTGACAGTCTAACCAAATATCACCAGACAGGAGAATCATGAATGTAGGTATATTCCATACACAGATGACTGAGCTGTTACAACCTAGCTCAATAATTAATGTCTAAAATAAAGGTTGTAAATATAACCAAACTTGTAATTAGAGGTTAGATAATAAAAGCAGACCAATTGAAGACTATTTTTACACTCATTAGTAGTAGGAGTCCTTGTCATTACAGGTATATTGACTAGTATTAAATGTAATTTAGTGTTAAAAATTATATCTGATTCCATGCTGATGTATAATTTCTTTTAGATAATCTATTTATTTTCTGGATTGAAAACTAATTTTTGTAAGAATGTTGAGCTTATTCCTGCATTATTTTATATTTCCTACATAAGAAAGGAACTGTATCATCAAATTTTACCTGCAGGGCTGACTTTGCAGATATGTGACTACACAGTTGCACAGGACCCTACACTTAGAAGGGCCCATGCTTGGCTTAGTGCTCTGATGCCACCATCGTGAAATTCTTCATAATTTTTTAATAAGAGGGCCTTTATTTTTATTTTGCGCTAGGTTCTCTAAATTATGTGTAGTTCTTTCCTCTGTTTTATGTGGTCTTCTCTCTTCTCTAGTTAAATTGTTATATAAGTAAGACAAGGAGACCAATGAAGCTAAATGGAGAACCCAGAAACAGATGCCTACACAACTGTACTCTTTTTACTTGATAGATATACTATTGGAAATCAAGTGGAGAAAGTGCAATGGACATTGCAAATGGAGCTAATACATTGGTGGAAAATAAGAAAATTTTATTTCTAACTCTTACCAAGCCAAAAAAATAAAATCTCATTAAATTAAAGAACTAAATGTAAAAAGCAAAATATCTACCTAAAAAAAGAGTAACATGCTAATTGACCATACCTCATGATGCCCACTAGCTAATCAGGAGTGAGTATTCAAATTTACCCAACAAAGACGGTGGGTTAATTTGCATACGCAGGCACTGAGTGGCCGGGGGCGGGGTGGGGCGGGACACCATGGCAACAATGCAGGTGATCTGCACCACCCCAGCCACTCTGGGCCTCTGGGCAGTGTGGGAAGGTGGAAAGGTGGCTCCGGCCAGAGAGAAGGCGGTCCTGGCAGCCAGGGGAAGGAAGGCCCATTCTTGCATGAATCTTTGTGCATTGGGCCTCTAGTAGAATAATAAATGTAATTATGTTAAAAAATGAGATCTGGTAATCAACATACCCTAAAGGAACTGAAAAGTCAAACCACAAAAATCTGTGAATATATTTCCATCATAAATGTTAGGGATAGCTAACATCTGGAAGAAAATTTCAAACAATTCAATTCCTATCGAAAGTGGGCAAAACATTTGAATAGGCACTTCAAAGAAGAGAAAACTTAAATGAAAAATTAATATATGAAAATATACACAGATTCAGTAATAATCAGGAAAATGCAAATAAAAAGTAGAATGACCCTGGTCCTCCTGTATCAAAAGGTTGCAGGTTTGACTCCTGGTCAGGGCAGATACCTAGGTTGCAGATTCTACTCTCTCTCTCTTTCTCTCTCTCTCTCTCTCCTCTATCCCCTTTCTCTCTCTCTAAAGACATACCCTCGGGTGAGACTAAGAAAAAAAAGTGGAAGAAATATTATATTACACACACCAGACTAGTAAAAATTTTAAGTTATATATTACCAAATATCAGAGGGGACATGAGCCAACAGAGACCTTCATATATTGCTGATTGAATCACAAATTGAACAACTTCTTTAGGAAATAGATAGGTCTTACCTGAATATGAAACAAACATGCCATATGACCAATTAATTCTATCATTAGGTTTTAATAAATTAGATAAATTCTTATTTATGCATACAGAATATATGTTTAAGAAAATTCATAGCAGCATAGTGCTTAGTAGAGTATATTGAATATATCAAGTGGTAAATCATCATTCAATGGAATAATATAGTAATGAAAATGAATGAATTATAGCTACAAATATCACAAGAGATGAATTTCACAAACATAAGAGTGAATGAAAGGTACATAATTCAAAATATTCATATGATATAATTCTATTTATGTGAAGTTTAAAAGCAAGCAAAATCAAATATGTTGTTAGGGCCACATACATAAGATGCAAGATAATTTATTTTCACATTGGTAAAGATAGTAGTTATTCTTTGGACTAGGAAGAGAGGGATATGCCATGAAAGGTAACTAGATCAGGGACTTGTAAGTTACTGAGGATGCTTATTTCTTAATGAGAGTTTGGCTACTTTGATATTGACTTCATTATTATTCTCTAAAATATGCATATAGGTTTCATACACTCTTCTAATGTATGAATGTATTTCTTTTTTTAAATGCCTCATGTTTCAAGGCACTATGTACCTAATAGCTACTGTATTCAAAGGCAACACCTTGTAAGGAGATCTATTTATCATTGACAAACCTCCAGTGAAAATGAAAAATTAATTCATAACTGTTGTACATACTACTTGCCAGGATAAACAATATTATATTCAATTATGTATTAAAGATTTTTAAGAATATTATATGCTGGATCCTGTGATGGTTATTTTTATAATAAACATGAACATACTATACATCTGATTATAAGAAGCAAAGGTCATGATGGAAAGAAATAGATATAAATATATTGGTAGAAGTTTCACAAGAACAATGATCTCCACCTTAAAATCTCCAATATGTATATATTTTTTTTAATTTAATTTTTTAATTTTTTATTGTTTAAAGTTTTAAATATGTCTTCTTTTTCCCTGATTGAGCCTCCCTCTGCCACTCTCACCCCTGAAGGCAAGCCCCTAATGCCTCAGTGTCTGTGTCCATTGGTTATGCTAATATGCATGCATACAAGTCCTTTGGATCTATTTTTGTTCATCAGTTTATGTTGATCATTATATCCCACATATGAGTGAGATCATGTGATATTTATCTTTCTCCGAATGGCTTATTTCTCTGAGCATAATGCTCCCCAGTTCCATCCATGCTGTTGCAAATGATAAAAGTTCCTTCTTGTTTATAGCAGCATAGTATTCCATTGTGTAGATGTACCACATTTTTTTATAATTTGAGGTTATGGGTTCTCCACCAAAACAAATCACTTCCTAAGAAGAGGTCTTATTAAAGCTTTTTCACACAGATTAGAGTTGGTTTTCTAGGAATGGGGACTCTGAAGGACACAGATATCATGGTTATGTACTTTAGCATGGCCTGTACCCCTCACTTTTCTGTTGCCAGGGTGATAAGGGCCAGGGTCTCTTTCATAATGTAAGTAAGAAGAGGTGGTGAAATGATAGAAATTGAGGTTGCAAAGTAGTTGGAAACTAAACAGTGATAGGAATTTTATGTCATTCTGTGGTATTTTGACTCTGAGTGATGGAAAACCATCAAAATATTTTAAATAGTAGGCACTGCTAAGGAGAATAGTCACATGTCTATGTAGCTTAGAGTTAAAGGAAGAGAAAAGGCAAATACAACCCTCCTCAAGAGGTCGAGTTTGAGAATAGAAAATATTGGGAAACTGTGAAAACACGGTTGATCAGTTAGAAATTAAAAACTAAACTTTCATCAAAACTTTGAACCTTTAAATTGAGTATATGATTTAGATATGGATAAGTAGAAGTTTTTCTCTTCCGTCTTTATATTTGACATAAGGATCTTTGAAAATAGCTTAGAATGAACTGAGGTGCAATAGAGGTTTTTGCCTAAGACATCATATACTTACTGTGAAACTAAAGCAAATATTGGTATTCCCTCTGCCTGGCTTGTTTGCCATTGGTGCCATGGTTCCTTAAGGAATAATCCATAGTATCTAAGTCCATGTACTGTGGTTCTATGTGCTCTAGAATGTCTTCTCCACAAGAATGTTATTTCAAATGGGAGATGACATTACCAGAATTAAGCTATGAAACCAGCAGTAAAAATATCATTACTGCTATTCCAGCTTGAAGATGCAAGGGCTGATCTGTTTATTTTTATTAGCTTGCTTACATTTTCAATTTGAGTCACTGAAAACTTGGTTACAAAAAATAATAAGTTGAGGCATGTAGCTAGACATTGTAGTCTCAGCAAAGAAATCTGTGATTGGCAGACTCATAATTTGTCGGTTTCAGTGTTTCACATGGGTCTCTCCAGTTACACTGAAAAGAGGGCCTTGATTCAAACTCTGTAAATGCTTCCTTGGAGAAGACTACTCAGTGTTCAAAAAGTCTGACATCAAACCTGTACAGTTCTGCCTAGTTTTGCAGAATTGGTGTTGCAAAATATTCTTAGCCTTGTAGAAATAACACTTTACTCTTAAATAATCTATAATTATAAAAGCATAATTTGCTAATTAGAGTGGACAGCCAAATGACCTTCCGGATGTCCTTCTGGACGAAGCCACTGTGGTGAGGCCAAGGCAGAGGTGGTTAGGGGCAGTAAAGCAGGCAGGCAAGCAGTTAGGGGTGATCAGGCAGGCAGGCAGAGTGGTTAGGGGCGATCAGGCAGGCAGGCAAGCTAGCTGATAGGGGCAATTAAGCAGGCAGGCAGAATGGTCAGGGGTAATCAGGCAGGCAGGCAGAGTGGTTAGGGGCGATGAGGCAGGCAGGTGGTTAGGGGCGATGAGGCAGGGAGGCAGGCAGGCAGGCAGGCAGGCAGGCAAGCAGGCAAGCAGTTAGGAGCCAGCAGTCCCAGATTGTGAGAGGGTGCAGGCAGGGCTGAGGGACTCCCCCTTGCCCCCGCCCCGCCATGCAAGAATTTTGTGCACCAGGCCTCTAATAATAAATAATATGCCAGCCTGGGCAATTATATGCTATGAAAATCAGCATTCTACATTTAAATTTGGGGCCCAAAGAAAAATCTTTCTTAAAGAACTCCATATTTTTTTGTATTACAAAGTAAACATTTTCTTTACTAGAGATATTTCCTTTTTGCATTCCTGCATTGAAGAGACTATACCAGCAGAATTTCTACCTGTAATATATACTGTTCTAAAAATTCCAAGTAGAATATGCCATTGACTTTATCTCTGAGTGCTAATGTGATAAAGAGATGTGACCCTATGGTTTTCTACTTTGTCACTTAACCTGCATTTTTCTTAGTTTCCAAATTGACATAGTCATATATATCTTTGTAATATTAACTTATTTTGTGATAAACTTAAATAAAAAAAATGTAAAATGTAAAACTTTGCTATATTTTCAAAAATCAAACAGGAACTATCACTAAAATAATTTAAATCCTCTAAAATTTCTAAAGTACAACAAAATATATTCTTTATCTCCTTGCTCCTCAATGCATGATCTGAAGATCAACAAGCATCAGCATTATCGGGAGCTTATTATAAATGCAGAATCCCAGGCCCAGAGCTACTGAATCACAATCTGCATTTGAACATGGTCTTCACGTGACTAAAAGGCACATCAACGTTTAAGAAGCCCCTCTCTGGCTGAACTTTACAAGTGTACTACTGTAAAAATGTGTTCATATAAGTTGTAACTTTATACAAAGGGTAGGATTCTAGAGATGTGAATTCTTTGCAGGAAATATTATGACTGTAGTTTGACAATGATCAAATTTGTGATCTCTTAGACGAAATAATTTAGCTGAGTTAAATTGTACGCAAGTGGAGAAGTAATTCCTATAGTAACCTAGGTCTCCTAGATGTTTAGAATTAGAAAAATTGGAAAGTAATCATAGTGTTGCTAAAGCACAACCATAGTGGATGAAACTCTTTGCCAAATGGCAAATGATTGAGTGGCTACTATTTGGCTTCAAACTGAGATTCCTGCTGTTTTTTCAGTGGTAACACATAAAGTACTTGCTACCAATTTTGAGATTGCTGTGACATAATGAAATAGGAAAAGTCATCTCAATATCTGAGAGAAAAATGGTATCCAAACTGTCCATATTTGTAGCAGAAGGGTAAGAGTCTCCTGACACACAACTAATTTATAATGACCAAGAACCCCTAATGATGATATCCATCTTAAACATGCAAAAACAATCTTTGGAATAAAAAATATTCCAGGAAGAGATCAGTCATGATCATTAAAATACCAGTTAGAATTTTTATACTATTAATCAGGATATAACCATATAGTAAGGTTATATTGAAATATTTTATTATTGCAGTGCTAATAGATTGATTTATGATTGAAAGTTATAGGTCACTGTAAAAAATCTCTACTGGTAGTTCAAAATGCTTAAGCTTAAGCAGCTCCCTGGGTTGTTACCGACTAGACACTAAACTCATTCAAAAGCTAAGGACACAGAAAAAGGAATAAAATATTTTCATCATGTTGAAGGGATTGTTTCTCTAAAATATACATGTCCTTCCCAAAATGTTTTGTTGCTAGTGTTTTCAGTGGCTAAAAACCCAAAAGTGTTGAGTAACATTGAATTTGGAATGTCCTCACATGTTCTCTGCTCACTAACAAAAATCCACTTGTCAAGCTTTCTTGAGTCCCTTGTATGTGCTGTTCTGGAGAGACAAAGCAGAGTCCCTGCAAAGAAAGAACCTTAGCATTTGTCTTTGCTTCCCATGCATTCTCTGTATGTATTTAAATAGTCTGATGTCCAGGTAAACCAGCCATGCTGCTGATACTTTCTAACTATTTGCAATATTAATTCTCCAAAATTGGGTGCTGTCCTTGAAATTTAGTTTAATAGGGCTTGAGATATCCATCTACATTTTAAACATTCCATTTTACCTCTAAGTGTACCCATAAAAATGTTATCCTTCAAAGCATATTTTTAAAATTTAATTTCTTTCATGAAACATTTTGTAATAACTTCCTTGAACACCCCTAAATTTTCAGTGTTATCTCCTTCATAGGCACTCCCATTATACCTTTCTCTTATGTCCCTCTATTAGTTTATTCCCTCCTTAGGGATAAAGTGTGTCTTATTCATCTTTGCATTTGCATTACAGTTCCCAGTGGCTTGCACATAGTTACTTGTGAAATAGCTATAGCAGCGACTTCCTTCCAGTGTGCTGCAAAAGGCACACTGGTGTGCACAAGAATTTTTAAAACATGCAATTCCTATTTAGTCAGAGGCACTGACCTCTTTTGCCTTAGACTGTCAAATAAAAACAACAACAGCCAACACAATAATCGCCATCTGTGAACGAATCAAAATTATACCTCTTTTATTTTGTCAGGTCAGCAAAAAATATGTATTTTGGTATGCTACTGAATTTTAGTAATTAGTTTATGTGTGCCATGAGGTGAAAAAGGTTGAAAATCGCTGATCTATAGGATTTGATTTAACCTAACCTCCCAGTGTCCAACACCGTGCATCCCAATTGTTGGGTTACTGCACAGTTTTCCTGCACGAAGCACCTCAATGTTGATTCTGAGTTCTTTGGCTCCTGGCACTGATTCCTATAGTATCCTAATTCAGATTACTTAAAGAAAGTAACTGCTTTTCACCTACCTGGTGAAATCTTTATCTCACTTTAACTTTCTTTTGACTCATGACTTACACTTAAACTGAGCTCTGGCCTTGAACCTACTTTCTGAACTCACATCTCCCTTGCCTGTTCCTTAGCTGTACTCTTGTTTCTGCCAATGTTCAAGACCTTCACTAACCTGGAACTGACTCTCCTTCTTCCCCATCCTAGTCATAATAATATGTCAAGGCCTAAAATTCAGGGAAAGAACCAAAATTCTATCTTATCCTAGGCTGCCTTGGCTGATTATTTGAAGAAGTATTTGAAGTAGATTATAGGAGAAAAAAAATGTACTGCCTCATACATGTAAGTCACTCAGTCCATTGTGTTCAATCAAATAACCTTTTATAAGACCATTGTTCTAGAGCAGATGCTTTTCTAGAGGGTGGAGGTGGGTGCACTAGGAAGAGGAGGAGATTGAAAGATGAGTAAGATACTGACACTACCATCAATGAATTTGTTAGCATTCATCAAATATCCTGGCTGTGCTACTTACTAGCTATGTGATTTTGTTCAAGCCACTTAAGCTGTTAACCAATTTTTCTGTTGCCAAAAGAGGATAATTACTCCTACCTCACATTTATGTTTTAGAGAGTAGCATAGTGCATATGCATACATACATGCTTAATAAATGGTAGCAAAAAGCTTACCAAAGTCTTTTCTTCTTCACTTGATAATTCCACTGAGATTTAGCTTAACACACATTTTAGATATTACTTTTGTACATTTCTCAAAACTTGGTTTTCCACACTGATGGATCACTAGAATCACTTGGGAAGGTTTTCAGGTTCCCATCCCCCAAATTCTGATTTAATTTGTCTGGACTGGAAATGAAGAAAAAAGTTGGTAATATTTCAGAGCTGTCAGGTAATTCGAATGTACAGCCAAGGTAGAATAACTTTGATAAGACACTTAAGTTCAACTTCATTCTCTCCTTCTTGCCTGCAAATATTTAGCTTACCTGTGTACTCTGTCACAAATATTTCCTTATAACCTTTTCTCTAAGTCAGGAAATGACACCAAACATGTCTATCACCGTATGATGCCACGGTCTAGAAAATCTGGATAATTACCATTGAGTACAACTGGATGACATTTTCCTTCCCAGAAACATTTTAACTTTTCTTTAGAACTAAGGGCCATGATTTCCCTGGTAACTGTGGTCGGGGGATGTTGGAACTTCTGATATAATAAAATTACCAACAAGGATCTAGTTATAATTCTGGAACCATATTATATGAATTCCTGCCCCAGATATATTGACAATATGAGTATACTTATTGTGCTAATGCAATAGAATATTTGAAATTCATCTGACCCTTAACACCTGGAATTACTATACACAGATCTTTTTTTAAAAAAATATATTTTATTGATTTTTTACAGAGAGGAAGGGAGAGGGATAGAGAGTTAGAAACATAGATGAGAGAGAAACATCGATCAGCTGCCTCCTGAACACCCACTACTGGAGATGTGCCTGCAACCAAGGTACATGTCCTTAACTGGAATTGAACCCAGGACCCTTCAGTCTGCAGGCCGACGCTCTATCCACTGAGCCAAACTGGTGAGGGCTATACACAGATCTTTTAAATCTGTTGATCCTACACATGGTCAATCAATCTCACTTTAATCTGAAAGGCAAAATCAGTTTTTACTCCTATGATGCCTGAGTTTTCAATACCATGCAGATTTCCCATGTGTTTTTTTTTTACAATTCATTGTCTGTCCAAAATTTTTGAGCTAATGTTCTTGACGTAGTCCCTAAATCAGTCTCTGATTTCACTTAAATTACTAAAGACTGAACATGAAAATATGTTATCAGGGTCCCAATAGAGATCAGTCAGAACCTGCACTAAACTACAATGTGATGACCTCGAAACTATAATGAGAGAAGTGATACAGTCAAGGCTAATGCAAAGTCCTGTCACTTCCTGAGATTCTGTGTCTTCCTCCAACTTTTGAGAAATGTTTTGAAATTTCGTTGGAAGCTACGTTGCAGGAGGTATCATTCAGTGGATGGATCTGGGAGACATTTAATAAGTTTAAATGAGGAAAAAGGGATGGGATGAACAGATGATAAAGAACATGTTTAAAGGGAAGATAGCAAAAATTTTCCTTCTGAGTGAACATAAATTTTTAATTGAATAAGAGTCTCTTTGGAGCAGCACCACTTTCTCATCTTTAGTCTTTATAGTTCAGGTGGGGTTGACACCACTTCTGGCTCCAGGCACCAGCTCCATGATGAACCAAAGTCCTTCCTAAGACTTCTTCGGGAATCATTGTAAAAGTGGCACTGTCTTCCTCTGGGATGGCTAGCTGTAGGATGATACAACCTAAAGTTACCATGGCTTTATTTTACATTGTGTGAGGAATTATTATCCAAGAAAGAGTCTACCTAGAAGTAAGCAAAGCTCAGAGGTTGTAATAAATAAACAGTGTCATGATGCCAGCTTCCTCTTGTTCTACTCTGTTTAAAAAACTTTGATTTCTTTATTAGATGGGAGATAAAGTTAAATATTTATTTCAACGGTGAAAGTCTAGGTTTTCATTGTGACATGTATAGTTGACTCTTAAACAACACAGGTTTGAACTGTGTGAGTCCACTTACATGAAGATTTTTTCAATAAATACCATAAATGTATGTTCTCTTCCTTATGATTATAACAATTTATTTTCTCTAGCTTACTTTATTGTAAGAATACAGTATATAATACATATAACATACAAAATATGTGTTAATCAACGGTTTATATTACATATAAGGTTTCCAGTCAACAGTAGACCATTAGTAGTTAGGGAGTTAAATTTACATGGGGATTTTTGACTCTGTTATTCAAGAATCAATTTCATATAGCTATCTAGTCAATTAGTTGTCATCTAAAGTAGCTATCCCTACTCTACTTCCAAAAAAAAAACCAAAACATTTGAGATAGTCAGTACTAGTACTAAGTCTCCAAGATAATTCATGGAGATGGAGATGTAATCTCTTGTGATTTATCAATGACTGGAATCAATTTTTGTTGATCTCCAACCTAATTTCAGGGGCAAATTGATAGGTGAATAAAAAAATAGAAAGAAATCTTCAATACCTCTGGATACTGTTTTTCAAAAACTATCTCAAATTTTTTCTCCAAATAAAAGACTGTATCTGCTGCAATAATTGTCAGAGAGAGAGGTATCAAGGGAAGATATGTTGAATAATAAAATAACAGCCATCTGTTTAAAGATGGCTTGGCAGTCTTACCCTATAAAGGAAGCACTTATTTCCTGTGCCAGAAATTGGTCCCAGGGTGTCAAAGTGGACCCAGAAGTACTGTGGCTTTATTTCACACATTAGATGCAAAAGATCTAGCACTATTAGGGCTTCTGCATACCCAGATCCTTGTGTAATGCAATCAACTTAAACCCAGTCCTCATATTTGATTATTATGACCTTATTATAAATGTAACTGGTTTATTGAATTAACTGAACTTCATAGGAGTAGAGAGTAATTTCCTAATACAACTCCTTTAAATCTACTTCAATTTATACCACCACTCCTCAACTCCTAAGATAAAATCTCTGCCATTTCTCCATAGATTTACTTGTCAGTTTTAGGTAATAAATTATTTAATCCAGTCTAATAGTCACATGAATCCAAACCATCTTCCTGATAAATCTTCTCTCCTATCTCAACTTGTACTTGGAATCATGGGGAATGATAAAGTTTATTTCTTTTCCCACTTCTCTCCTCTACTCATCAGAATGCTCCAGAGTTTAATTGAGAAAAGAACATGACATAGGGAAGAATAGCTTATTTGACTAGTACAATTATTATCTAATCTAGATGCCCTCTAAGAATGGAGGATTTAATATGGTGGGTCTTCATCCTGTTGTGGTTTTATAGGTTCCAATTGGGATCACTCATCTGTGTATACCTTAATACAGGTGATCTTTTCTGTAGCTAGACACTTAGAGCCCCATTCTCAGTCTCTGGTTTTTCATGGTTCACCTGTTGTGGGAATCAGTTTGGCATTTCTTTTAAGTGGAATTCCTTTTATTATGACTAGTGTGTGTTCCTTCCACTGTGTCTTCATTTGGTGCATAGAAACTAACATTTGTGTTGCCCCACCAAATTCTGTCATCAGAATATCCCCATTTTTAGACTCTTTGAGGGTAAGTCAGGTATTGGGTACTGGTGTCAGCATAAATGCTAGGTGACACTAAATGAAACTGCCTAAGAGGTTCTCTTGAGCCCTACACCTGTACTCTGTCCTTCTCACTTTGACTTGAATTATAGGTGAAGAAGCTCTGCCCTCCTAGTACTGGCCTCCCTGGAAGTTTTTTTACTATCAATCTAGTCTTTGGAGGGTCTCCATACTTTTGAAAGTTTTAATCTCCAGGAGCCCTGCTAGATTCTCACTGTGAAGGTATAAGAAAAATCCCCTTCTTATTCCAGCAAAGGTGAGGGGAATAGTTACAGTTCTGAAATATGCCCAGAGCTCTGTTTTCTTTAACAATGTCTTTCCTTAAGAGAGACTATTTTATCTGAACCTAAGCAACCTGTAAAAAGGGAAATATCCAACTGAGTCCTCTCTAGCCCCCCTCTATCTTTCATTTTGGGGGAAGGGAAATACCCATTTCAGCCTCACTGAGAGACTGAGACCTAATCATAGGACTAGAGAAATGTCCCTGCCCATACTTAAACACACACACACACACACACACACACACATACATACATACACACACATACAGGCACACGCACACACACACACACATCCTATATAATAACAGGGGATTACAGCTTAAAAAACTGCAAGCCTCAAATGCTATTTAGGGAGTATCTAGGAAAACTGATGGATAACACTGGAAAGCAGCATACTAGAGAAAATTTTAACCTCTGACACCAGCAAACAAGCACCTCTGGCTACAGCAAAGAAGAAACACAATCTAACTCACTAGAAAAAAACATGAACCTTCATAATAAAAGCCTATATACCTCAATTCTTTTTACCTAATACATCATGTCTGGTTTTTAACAGCAAAATACAAGGCATGCTAAAAAGCAAAAAAAACAACAAAACAAAACAAAACAAAAAAACACAGTATCAGAACCCAACTTAGATATGATAGATATTTTGAAATTATTAGACTAAGAATTTAAAATAATTATGTTTAATATACTAAACGCTTGTTGTAACTTTTAAAAATTAACATTTATTAAGGGCACACAGGATGCTGATTGTGAGCAGCAATTTCACAAAGAAAATGCTAGAAATAAAAAATGCTGTACTAGAAATAAAGAAAGCCTTTAACAGAATTATCAGTAGACTGGACATAGCTGAGGAAAGAACCAATGAGCATGAAGATATGTCATTAGTAATTTCCAAAATAAAATGCAAAAAGAAAAGGAATAGAATAGATGGGACAAAATATCCAATAACTGTGGAACAATTACTAAAGTGTAATGAGAATACTAAAAGGAGAAAAAGAAAGAAAGAAAAATACTTGAAGTTGTAATGACAGAATTTTTCCAAAGTAATGATAGAGCCAGGAAACTCAGACACAAGAAGCTCAGAGAATATTAAGCTATATAAATATCAAAATATCTACACATAGGTATATCATATATGAACTGCAATAAATTTAAAAAAAGAGAAAATCTTGAAAGAAGCCAGAAGAAAAAAAGTACCCTACTTATAGAGAAACAATGATAAGAATAACATTAGACTTTTCATCAGAAATCATGCAACTGAGAATAGTGGAGTGAAATATTTGAAGGGTTGAAAGAAAAAAATAAACCAACCTAGAATTCTGTATCTAGCATAATTGCCCTTCAAAGGTGAAAGAGAAATACTTTCTCAGACAAACAAAACTTGAGGGAATTTGGCACCAGTAACACCTACCTTGTGAAAAACTTAAAATATTCAGAAAGAAGGGACATGATATAGAAAGTAAGAAGCACATTATAGGAGTAATAAATGAAAGTAAAATAAAATCATATTCTTAATTGATCTAACAAATAAAAGTTTGTTCAAATGAATAACAGAAACCGTGCATTTGATGGTTGTTGACTATGAATACATTAAATAAATGACATAATTGTTATAAGGAACCAGAGGCCTGGTGCACAAAATTCCTGCACTCGGGGGAGGGGGTCCCTCAGCCCAGCCTGTGCCCTCTCACAGTCCAGGAGCCCCTTGATCATTCGCCCCAAAGAGGTAGGCCCTGCCCACCCTGCTGGGGCTCTGCAATGGATTGCCCCTACAGAGGGTGGCCATGCCCACCCGCCGCAGCACCACCGTGGGGTAGCCTGGGCCTCCCTCTTTGGGGCGATCAATCATGCCCTGCAAAGGGAGGCCCGACCCACTGCAGCCCGCCAGTTGGTGGCCTGAGCCTCCCTCTACAGGGTGACTATGGGGCGATGGCTGGGCCCCCAACCAATCACATCGCACCCGCATTGGCTGGCCTGGTGCCAGTGCATGTCACAGTGTGGTTGTCTGGACCGTCATTCCACTGTTGGCTGTTCAGTTGATTTGTATATTACACTTTTATTATTATAGACTAGAGGCCCGATGCAGGAAGATTCATGCAAGAATGGGCCTTCCTTCCCCTGCACCGCCTTTGCTCTGGCCGGAGCCGCCTTTCCACCTTCCCATGCTTCCCAGAGGCCCGGAGTGGCTGGGGTGGTGCGGAATGCCTGCGTCATTTCCCAGAGGCCACTCAGTGCCTGCGTATGCAAATTAACCCGTCATCTTTCTTGGGTTAATTTTCATACTCACTCCTGATTGGCTGGTGGGTGTTGCAGAGGTATGGTCAATTAGCATGTTACTTTTTTATGAGGTAGATATATAGAGTAAAAGTAAAGAAATGAATAAAAATATACCATGCTAAAACTCATCAAAAGAAAAATGGAGTATCTACTTAATTGCAGACAAAAAAAAAAGCTTTAAAGCAAGGGAAATTATCCAGAAAATGGTAGAGTATTACATATGATAAAGTGGTAATTTCTTTAGAAAGACATAATAACCCATAATGTGCTAGTATATGTGCCTAATGACAGAGCATCAAAAGTATGTGAGTCAAAAAGTGATAGATCTGAAAGAGAAACTCACTATTATAATTGGAGACTTTAACACTCCTCTTTTAGTAATTGACAGATTCAACAGGCAGACAATCAGTAAGAATATAATGAACTGAACAGCAACATCAGTCAACTGGATCAAACTGACATTCAACAACAGTACAGTATACATTCTTCTCAAGCTCACTTGGAATATTTACCAAGGTAGACCAGATTTAGGACCATAAAATGTAACCTATTAAAATTTGTGGGATACAAGGCAAATAGTTCTTAGAGGAAATATATAGTTTGGAATGCTTAATTTAAAAAGATTTAAGACCAATAATCTTAGCTTAGGAAATTAGAAAAAAAAAAGACAATTAAATCCAAAGTAGACAGAAGAAAAGAAATAGAGCATTGGTGTATATTACATTTGTAAGAATTACCTTTATGGAGGAAATTCAGATGAAATTAAATGTTTACTATGTGTTATGCAAACAATGTCAAATTTTGTATCTAACATTTAATATCTGAGTAGCATCAAATATCTTCCCTGGCCAGAATGGCTTAGTTGGTTGAGTGTTGGTCTGTCCACCAAACATCATGGGTTCAATTCCCAGGTTGTGGGCTTGATCCCCAGTACAGTATGTTGCAGAAGGTAACTGATCAATGTTTCTCTCTCTCTACCTTTCCCTTCCTTTCTCTCTAAAAATCAATAAAAGTATTTTTTAAAATTTTATCAGATCTCTCTGAGACTCTGTTTCTTCATGTAATAGAGACAATAACACCTATTTTATATGTTTATTGTGAATATTAAGTAAAACAATTGATGAAAAACATTTAGCACAGTAACCATTCAAAAATGGTAGGACTTGTCTTTGTCACCAACCTCATTATCACCATTACCACCACCACCATCATCAGATCATCATCATCATTATCATCACAATCAAATGCATATTGATGAGCAATATTAACATACAAGGATAAATAAAGCCTGGTAAGATAAATAGACAAATTGTAGAATATACAAAAGAAGCTTCCTCTTTGTTAGGGAGCCTGCTTAAAGACCAGACTTTTTTAGAATATATTCATGTGAATCCATCCTAATATTGATGGCTACCTTCCACACAGTGACTGAACATTGAGGCCCTTCATCTCTTCAAGTTCTGGTAAAACATTACATTCATATACATTTACTTATGGGAGATTTTGTAGCAGAAAGGAGAGGCTAGTTATCATACACCTCAAAGAAAACAATATGGAAATTCTTATTGACATTTCTTTCTGTTCTATCAAACCCTTCTTAGTAGCCCTGCCAACAATGGTTTTGCTTTCTGTCTCCTTTCCCCCAGAATGTGCCAATTCCCCTGCCTTCTCTCCCCCTCTCTCATTTCCCTTTATAAACATCAAATTCCTCTCTCCCTTTTATACAGATTAATTCAGCTCTCCTTAGCTATGCCTCTCAAAACTTGTATAACAGATCATATAACCTGGACTCACAGAATTATCTTTTATTCAGGACAACTCATTTTATTCTGTTTTGTAGACTCCTCCTTGCCTGTCCATGGATAAAAGCCTAGGCCAGTCCCATAGCCTTTTCAGGTACTTTAAGTTTTTGTTAGTTTATTTATGTTCAGTCCAATTTAACATCAAAATTATTCTCATAAAATTGGAAGCTTCAACCTTCCCCCAATCTAAACCTATGTCAGATGGGGAAAAACTTCAGTGGGGGAGGATTTTGTTGTGTGCTTCTTCATGATTTTCACTCTTCTCACTGTGCAGCCTCTTGGTGGAGAAGGAAGCAAGACAAGGTTCATAAGAAGTCTGGAATTTATAGTGGAAATCTGTTATTCATGCCTTCCTGGAGTGATGGATGCTCAATGGCCCTTTGTGTGAGTGCGGGATAATCTGAGGTCATCTCAGCAATCTCTATAGGGATCTTCCACGTGCTCCATGGCAGGTTGATGTTTCTTGTGCTGGTTACCTACGACTCTCCATATGGTCCTGGATTCCTTTACTCCCTCCTTGTAAGGGCTGTATCATACCTTCGAGAATTCCTCACTGGCAAGGCCTCTCCGCAGTGACCCAAACCTCCCCGCTTTCTACTGGTTACAGATGTGGCCCACGGGAATGATAATCTTCCTTGTTCAGCTGGAATCTGGGATATGTAGACTATCCCAGAGCAGCACTGTTTCTTAGTGTAGTACAGTACCCTGACAATAAAACTCTCTAAGAAACCCTTTCTACCAATATACCTTTATCAGTCACATCCCTTTCTATATATCCTATATAGGATATAGGATAATAGTCTATGGAAGTGATTTTCAACCTTTTTTATCTCATGGCACACATAAACTAATAACTGAAATTCTGAGGTCCACCAAAAAATGTATATTTGCTGATTTGACAAAAAAAAGGTATAATTTTGATTCATTCACAGCGGATGGCTATTGTTGTGTTAGATGTCATTGTTTAGTTGGCAATCTAAGGAAAAAAAAGATTAGTGCCTCTGACTAAATAGTCAGGTATTACATAGTTTAAAAATTCTTGTGACACACCAGTGTGCCTGCTATGGCACACTGGTTGAACATCATTGGGACAGATTTGGCATCATCCTTTCGCAAATTGTGCATAGATGTTTTGGCACCATTACTAAAAAATGTGTGAGCACCAAACACCACTTGATTTGACTTTATGGCTTTATTCAAAACTAAGACAACAGGGTAATTCCCATTTTAACATCATGTTTTATTTGCATATAGAAATTCTTTGGTATGTTCAGCAAAACTTAGGAGTTATAGATTTAAAAAGTGTATATATACTAGTATATATAGTAATGTAATGCATTGAGTTCCTATTTTTAAAAGTATTTTTGTATTATTTTTTTTTTTATTTCTTGTACTTTATGTTAAACTGGAAGAAGTTCTTTAAGGGCATGCTCAAGAGATATAACCAATGAAAGAGTTGCAGAAAGCTATTGAAGTGTGAAGAACTTTTCCCTATGGTAAATTCTCAAGAAAAAGTTCTTTTGTAATGCTGGCAGGGTGAGTAGGGTAGGATGTGTCTCATATTTTAAATTTTTCTTAACTCTATTGTTTAATGTCTAGAGATATAGAGAATACTTCTATGCACATATACTACCTTCCAAAAATTTATATTCTTTAAAAATAACTATGTAATTGAAGAGTTCAAAGCCTTCCTTTCAAATAAAAATCCTCAAAGTTGAATTAACTTTTTTAAAAATAGCTTCATTCTCTCTTCATTTGCATCATAAAATTTGAACTTAGTAAACCACTAGTGGTATAAGTACTTTAGAAGCTAGCTTGCCAATTAACATCTTTTTGGTTGTGCAACAATAACCAAGCATAGAAAAAGTTAAACAAGTTTGACTTTGATGTAATTATGTAGAAGACAAATTTAATCAGATATTTATTAGATTTCCCCAAGGATCCTCTGAAGCAGCAGCATTAATATTGTTTTCCTAAATATTCACCTGAGCCAAATCTTCAATGAAAATAAACAAAGGAGTTCTCTTGCAAAGTTTCTAAACTCAGTTTCTTCTGCGTCTGCTCACTCTGTGCAAGCATAAAACTCCTTTACTGGCAATGGAGCTATTTGAGTTAAGTACATTGGCTGTTGATCCCAAGTTGACTAGCTAGTGTTGAGACTGCATTATAGTAATTGCTTCTCTGGTTACTCAGAGAATCCCCTAACGATCCTAGTGAGATTAGGGAAACAGGAATGTAATGGAAGGTGTGCACTGGGGTGTTAGAGAAATATGTCATCAAGTTAAGAAGAGCCTTTAGTGATACGGTAGAAAGCTGTCCTACAATCTATTTTCCTACTTACGTTGCCTTTTCAGTCCATCTTAGACATGTGAACGGGGGTGCTTGAATCATAAACATTTGTGACCATTTTGTTTCTCAAGATCTCATGTGTTAGCATTCACATAGAGTAAACAAGTTTGCAATAAAAGGGATAGAAATAGAAAAGCTTGACACTTTGCTTAAACAATTTATTTCATAATGCTGGTTTCCACCTACTGTCAAGATAATTCAAATCTCTGAAATTTAATGCTAATTCATCATTTGAATGTTTTCAAGTTCAGCTCCAACTGCAGTGAATCCTAAGTTGTCTATAACAAATTTTTCTCTGGAGCCAGATTTTATTAACTTTTTCAAATGTTTCCTAAATATATCATAGAGCATCTTATGCTTCTTTTATTCTTCATTAAGGTTTCAAATAAAAACATGATAAATGCTGCTTTGATTGCAGTATTACAGTTCAGAGGTCTTACACTAAGTAGTTAGGGAGTATGGAGATAAATGGTGCTGGCTTCTCACTAATTAATTGTGCTTTAGTGTAAGGAAAAAACAAGATGCCATCTTTCCCTTGCTTTAAAAATAAATAAACTAAAGGAAGAAACGTTGGAAGGAAAATGGTGAATCTGGTAATTTCCAGAGATCACATTTTGAAAGGAGGTAAATTTCAGTTTTGGTGGATTTGTTTACTTTGGCAGATTACTTTAAAACACTTGTTAAAGAAAGAAAATGTCTTATAAAAATGTGCTTGGGTTTCTAATACAGGTAGATGCCTTCTACTGAGTGGAAGGAATGGGACAGAAACGAATAAGAAACACTGATTTCGTGGCTACAAATAACTTTTCACTTACTAGTATGTCTGGTAATATTATTGGCCATCTCATTGCCTGTAGTCATTGATCACCATTTCATTTTGTATGTCTGCATTCCAGTTTTTGAGAAAATGGTGTGCTATCTGATCAATTTTCTTGCTTTTAGAGGGAAAGAGAAACTGTAAATTATTACACAAAGACATAAACATTTCTTTGAGAAGCAGAAACAGATTTTAGTGCAATTTTCCCTTGTTTACAAGGTGCCTGAAATGTCTTTTTTCTAAATAGTGTTTTGAGTTTATACTTATTACATCTGTCTATCTGCTACATTATGGTCTCATGAAATCCAAGAAAGTCCTAGGATACCCAGGTTAAACAGAAATAAAAAATCGTACTCTTTCCTATTTCCACAAAGAAAAAACATTCTTTTCTCACTTCTTCAACACTTATTCCCATTTTCCCATGGAACAGCATCTTTGTTTAGCTTGATAGGTTTCAATAAGATATGATAGATGTTGGAGACGCCTATGTTGATAATAATAATCATTATTATTATAATACTAGAGGCCCAGTGCATGAAATTCGTGCATGGAGGGGGGTTCCCTCAGCTCAGGCTGCACCCTCTCCAATTGTGGACCCATTGGGGGACATCCCTCTCACGATCTGGGACCACTGGCTCCTAACTGCTCACCTGTCTGCCTGATTGCCCCTAACTGCCTCTGCCTGCCAGCCTGATCACCCCTAACTGTCTTCCCCTGCCAGCCTGGTTGCCCCCAACTGCCCTCCCCTGCTGGCCTGATCTCGCCCCCAACGGCCCTACCCTGCCAGCCTGATCTCGCCCCTAACTGCCCTCCACTGCTGGCCAATTTGGTTCTGATTGGTCAGTTTCTATCCCAGCATCAAAAGCTTAGCCTCCTAGGCAGCCATTGGTTCTTCACAGCACCCACATTTGGTTCTGATTGGTCGGTTCCTATGCCAGTCAGCATCTCTGGGCCTATCTCTGGGCCTGATCAGAGAGGCGGGGCTTAACAGCAGCCCCCACGGAGGTGCAAGAGGAAGAAAAGCCCGGCTGCTGGCAAAGCTCAGAAATAAAGAGGGAGAGAAAGAGAGAGGCAAGTACTGGTCAACAGCTGCCACTGAGGCTGTGGATCAGACCCTGCCTCACTCTCTGTGTCTCAGCCCCCTGGGCAGTCAGTGCCGGCAACCCAACACTGACTGAAGGACTTCTGGGTTGGTCATCCTTCGGTCGTGATTGGTCATTACATCCCTGGCCTTTTATATATTAGACTAGAAGCCTGGTGCACGAAATTTGTGCATGGAGGGAGGTGTCCCTCAGCCCAGCCTGCACCTTCTCCAATCTGGGACCCCTCGAGGGATATCCGACTGCCCGTTTAGGCCCGATCCCACTGGGCAGTCGGACATCCCTCTCACAATCCAGGACTACTTGCTCCCAACTGCTCGCCTGCTTGCCTTCCTGATTGCCCCTAACCACTTCTGCCTGCCAGCCTGATCACCCCCTAACCACTCCCCTGCCAGCCTGATTGATGCCTAACTGCTCCCCTGCCAGCCTGTTTGCCCCTAACTGACCTCCCCTGCAGGCCTGGTCACGCCCAACTTCCCTCCTCTGCTGGCCGGTCACCCCTAACTGCCCTCCCCAGCAGGCTTGATCGTACACAACTGCCCTCCCTTGCAGGCCTGGTCCCTCCCAACTGCCCTCCCCTGTTGGCCATCTTGTGGTGGCCATCTTGTGTCACATGGGGGCAGGATCTTTGACCACATGGGGGCAGCCATCTTGTGTGTTGGAGTGATGGTCTATCTGCATATTACTCTTTTATTAGATAGGATAGAGGCCTGGTGCATGGGTGGGGGCCAGCTGGTTTGCCCTAAGGGTGTCCAGGATCAGGGTGGGGGTTCCCTTGGGGTGTGGGGCGGCCTGGGTGAGGGGCCTGTGGTGGTTTGTAGACTGGCCACGCCCTCCAGTGACCCAAGCAGAGGCCCCGGGATCTGGGATTTATTTATCTTCTACAATTGAAACTTTGTACCCTGGAGTGGAGCCAAGCCTTCTGCTCGCTCCTGGCAGCAGCCATTTCTGTTGGGATTTATGTATCTTCTATAATTGAAACTTTGTAGCCTTAAGCAGAGGCCAAAGCAGGCCAGGGCTGCAGAAGCTTGGCTTCCTCCATCGTCGCAGGCAACCCTAGTCTCCTGCTCTCTCCAGCTCCGTGGCTGCACCATTTCTGTTTGGGTTTATTTATCTTCTACAATTGAAACTTTGTAGCATTGAGTGGATGCCTGGGCCGGCAAGGGCAGGTGGAAAGCT
Organism: Plecotus auritus; assembly: GCF_963455305.1. NCBI lineage: Eukaryota > Metazoa > Chordata > Mammalia > Chiroptera > Vespertilionidae > Plecotus > Plecotus auritus. Next base: position 64,710,482 of record NC_137772.1, on the reverse strand, counting down.
TGGCTCCCTCCATTGCCAGGGAAACCCAAGCCTCCCTCCTGCTCTCTGTGGCTGCAGCCATCTTGGTTGGGTTTATTTGCATATTCCCTCCTGATTGGCTGGTGGGCGTGGCTGGTGGGCGTGGTTTGTGGGTGTAGTGGATGTACGGTCAATTTGTATATTACTCTTTTATTAGATAGGAAACTATCCAGAATTTATGTTCTATAGATATAGTTCCAAATTTTTAACCATTCATAATTTAAACATTTGAACTCAAAAGGACGGGTAATTCCAATTAAGATGGGTGGGTTGCATATGTTCTGCCATATGGGGAGAGACAGTACTTTAGATATGAATGATTGATGAATATTTATCCCATATCCTTTCAAAAAGAAAGTAATTGAGTCAACAAATATGTAGATTCATGGACAAACAGGACATATTTACATTTAAGTGGTAAACCTACTTGAACAGTGTACTAAAGATTATGTTGAGGTTTGAGAAAGAAAGGAGTTCTGCAAGCAGCTCTCCTTATAGTTACTGAACTATAATCATGTGCCCGACTCATTCCCTGTACACAGAGCCAAATGCTCTTCTTGCACCAACTCAACCCTCTCTATTTGTTGCCGTATCGCAGAAGAGAAGAAACGAACATTTAATGAATCCTTACTATGTGCCAAGCATTAAATTAGCACAATACCTATTTTATTTCATTTAATTCTTGTTTAAATCTGTGCCTGAGTAAACTGATCTGTGAGGGTTTTATAATCTTGTCCAACTACCTGGAAAAATGCCTGGTTGTTAAATGCTAATACTCCTACCCTTTTTCTGAGGAATGGCTATACCATACTATCTTTTAAAGGATCATATAGAGGAGAGCTCTGATCATATACTATTTAGAAGATATGTTCAGGCATGTTGGTATTAAGCTAGACCTGCATATTTCTGTTTTATTTCAATATGACTTTACTAAATTTTGAAGGGTTCAGAGATTTATGGGGAAATATCCCAATGTTCTATTTTAGCATATTTTTTCTCTTAAAGAATTGTAATAATATTTATGCATCTTGCTGTTTCATTCTACTATTCAAATACACTTTGACTTTTCTGAAAATTTTAACTATACAAATTCCTTAAAAATAAGTATTTTTTCTTTATGTTTATTGTTGAGGGTATTACAGATGTCCCCCATATCTCCCCATTGCCCCCTTCACCCAGTTCCCACCCTACCCCAGGCCTTCACCACACTATTGTCTCTGTCCATGTATTATGCATATATGCATAGATATTAACCAAAATATTTGGCATACATGGAAATTATAAGACTTGGTCATATACATGGTTTCATTTAGGTTTGACAGTTTTTTGTTCTGAAAAATCTAAATGAATTTAAATAATCATTCAAACCTGAATTTTTCATAAGCTTTTACATTTTATAAAATATTCTGCTACACAACTAGAAGAACTTGTAGTGTCAACACAGTATTCAATGCATGAGCTTACATTAAGGAGATTCTTAGCTTCCCTACAAATCAGAAATGTAAGAGTTAGACTGATTTAACATGCTCACAGCTGGGAAGTGCACATGTTTTTGCTTATTTTGCTTCTATCAAAATTTCTCAGTCCAGATGTTTAGTGACTATAACATCCTTTTTCACTTTTCATGCACTGTGAGCTATCACCCATTAGGAGGAAAGAGGGCCTATGTTGTATGGGAATCCAAGTAGACCATGGACACTACTGGGGTTTTTAGTAGTACCAAATGTCTTATCCATCCAGTATTTCTTTATTTAAAAAGTTCATTTTAGCCGAAACCGGTTTGGCTCAGTGGATAGAGCGTCAGCCTGTGGACTGAAGGGTCCCAGGTTCGATTCCGGTCAAGGGCATGTACCTTGGTTGCGGGCACATCCCCAGTAGGGTGTGTGCAGGAGGCAGCTGATCGATGTTTCTCTCTCATCGATGTTTCTAACTCTCTATCCCTCTCCCTTTCTCTCTGTAAAAAATCAATAAAATATATTTTTTTAAAAAGTTCATTTTATAGACTTGAAAAGAGAAGAATATCTGTCATATTTTAAAATAACTAATAATTCTGTCTGAATTTTCATTGCATGGGGGTATTCAACATATACTTCATATTCACACTAGAATAGCATCTTAGATAGTTTCAGGATAGCAGGTTCAATTCCTTCTGTAAAGAAGATGGAAATAATCTATGAAATTCACTTGTTCTCTCTTTCTTACTTGAAGAGAAATAACAGTTTAAAGCCTCTATGTTTAGTTTAGTTTTTCTTACTATATCCCCTTTGGTTGGAAATTCTTCTGAATTTCTACACTTTTTTATTGGGTGACATCTATAATAATAAAAGCATAATATGCTAATTAAACCAGACAGCCAAACAACCTTCCAGACATCATTCTGACGTCCTTCCAGACAAAGCCGCAGCAGCAGGGGCTGAGGCAGAGGCAGTTAGGGGTAATCAGGCAGGCAGGCAGAATGGTTAGGGGCGATCAGGCAGGCAGACGGAGTGGTTAGGGGTGATCAGGCAGGCAGGCGAGTGGTTAGGGGTGATCAGGCAGGCAGATAGAAGCAGTTAGGGGTGATCAGGCAGGCAGGTGAGTGGTTAAGGGTGATCAGGAAGGCAGGCAGGCAATTGGTTAGGAGCCAGCAGTCCTGGATTATGAGAGGGATGTCCAACTGCCGGTTTAAGCCCGATCCCTATAGCAGTCAGACATCCCCTGAGGGGTCCCAGATTGCAGGCCCGGCTGAGGGACCCCCCCACCCATGCACGAATTTCGTGCACCAGGCCTCTAGTTGGTTAATAAAATTATATTAGTTTCAAATGCACAATTCTATGGTACCTCATCTATATATTGCATTGTTGAACAAACTAGAAAAACAAACAAACAAAAACTCATAGACACAGATAACAGTATGGTGGTTACCAGAGGGAGGGGGTTTGGGGAGGTAATAAAGGGTAAAGAGGGTCAAATATATTATACAGTGATGGAAGAAATTTTAAATTTCTACTGCTAATGACTTCCTTCATTTCTTTTTTTTTTTTGTATAGAAGCAGTTTATTAAAATAAAAGGAAATAGAAGGACTGCTGCTTAGAAAAGTAAACCATAAGCAAACCATCTCATGAACACTGGAAAAAAGCAACATTGTTTTCCCTCCATTCCATTTCAGCAGAGCAGAATGTTTCCTAGTGATTTCTGCCATCTTCACATTCATGGTAATGGGAAGGAAAGGTCAGAACACATTTTTATGGCAGGAGTTTGTATCTGGCCACATCAATATTGGGCATCCAGAGGGTATAAGTTTAGCAGAGATTACCAAACAAGGTGTTGAAGGTACAGCCTGGTTTCTTCTTGCTACTTATAATAAGAGTAGGTGGATAAATTGAAGGAACTGTTAAACAACAAGGAACCAGAACTTGAAGATTTGGGAATCTTCAAGCCTATCCATATTACAGAAAATAAGCATGTCCTGGAAAGAACACCAGTGTGGCTGGACAATTATTTCGTAAAGATATAAATTTGGAACCAGTCAACTATCTCAGCAGAAACTCTGGCAGGTTGGATTAACCGTGGTGCACATGGGACAAACTGAAGGCATTCTATAGGTAGGAGAATAGATCTACCCAACTGTAAACATGTGTTACCCATCAAGAAGGGGAATGACCTCAAAGGTGAAACAGAGATGAGCAGGTCTGCTACTCCCACAGTGGGCCCAGAGAGTAAAAGTCTGGGGGCCAGTATATCTCTTCCATGGTTTCAGTGGGCCTGGCACCACCGATGCCACCCAAGTGGGACCAGAGAGCAGAGGACCCAACCAAAGATAGTCCTTGAGCCTTAAACATAATAGAAACTAACTTACTAGGTTTTAGACTTGCTTGGGACCATCAATCCGTTCTTCTCTCCACTTTTGGAATGGGAATGTAAATTCTAGACCTGTCCCACCAGTGTATTTTGGGACCAGATAATTTGTCTGGTTTACATGTTCACAGCTAAAGAGAAATTCTTCCTAGTCTCACCCATGTGTGATTTAGGTGTGATTCTGGACATGCCATTGATGTTGGAAAGCATTAAGACTTTTGAAGTTCTTAAAATGGGTGGATGTATTTTGTATGTGGAAAAAATGTGAATTGGGGAGTGGGGGTGGCGAGACTAGAGGGCTGAATTATTCCGCCAAATTCATATGTTGAAGTGATAATCTACTATGTGACTTTTTTGATGACATGGTCTTTAAAAGGTAAATGTTAAGATGTCCCTAACCCAATATGGCTGGATCCCTATAAGAGAGAGAGACCCCAGGAAAGCACACACATGGAAAAAAAGGCTACATGCAAGAATGCAGTCACATCTGCAAGCAGAGGAGAGAGGCTTCAGTAGAACCAAATTGCTTACATGTTGATCTTGGACTTCTAACCTCAGATACTAACGAATAGAAATTAAGTTTCTGTTCTTCAAGGCACCAAGTCTGTGGTATTTTATTATGGCAGCCCTGGCAAATTAGCACACATTCCTAATGCAGGAAGGAAACCATAAACCAACTCTCTTATCACTGAAAGCATGCAGCACTTTTTCTCCACTGCAATGGAGGACAGGGGAACATTTCCTAGTGACTTCTACCGTCTGCACACTGAGGGCAAAAGGAAAAGAAAGGTCAGGAGAACAGCTCTTTTGGAAGGGAGTGATGGCCAGACTTGGTCCTCTTATGTCTGTGGAGGTGCCACTTCTGGCTGAAGCCCCGCCCACACTCCCCACACATGCATGGCTTCTCTCCTGAGTGTGTCCTTTGGTCAGAGGTGAGGTCAGATTTCTGGCTAAGTCTTTGCTCACACACTCCATACCCACCAGAACCCTCCCCTAAGTGTGTCCTCTGGTGTCTGGTGAGAAGTGACTTGAAGCCAAACGTGCGGCCACGCTGGGAGCACAAGTAAGGCTTTTCCCCTGTGTGCGTCCCCTGGTGTCTGATGAGGGTAACCTTCTGACCAAAGCCCTGCCCACACTCAGGGCACACATAGGGCTTTTCTCCAGTGTGAGTCCTCTGGTGTCTGATGAGGGTGGCATTCTGGCAAAAGCCGTGCCCACAGTCAGCACAGACGTAAGGCTTCTCCCCTGAGTGTGTGACCCGGTGAATGAGGAGCAGGGACTGCTGCCTGAAACCACGCCCACACTCCAGGCACAAGAAGGGCCTCTCACCAGAATGTGAGCTCTGGTGTTGCAGGAGCGATGCCTTCTGGCAAAAGCCTCTCCCACACTCAGGACATACGAAGGACTTCTCCTCCAAGTGTGTCCTCTGGTGCAGGACGAGGGCAATCTTCTGACGAAAGCCTCGCCCACACTCCTGACAGACAAAGGGTCTCTCTCCGGAGTGTAATCTCTTGTGGTTAGTGAGCGAGGACGTATACCTGAAGTGTCGCCCACATTCCCTGCACGTGTACGGTTTCTCCCCCGAGTGTTTCCTCTGGTGTATGGTGAGGGAGGACTTCGGCCCAAGCCTCGTCCACACTCCCCACAGCTGTGAGACTTCTCCCCTGTGTGCATGCTCTGGTGCTTGAGGAGGTCTGACCTCTGGCAGAAACCTTGGCCACATTCAGGGAACACATGATGCTTCTGGAGGCGAACCAGGCTTGAGTTTGTGCTGCGTCCTCATGTATATTTTTCACACATGACTGCTCCAGATTCTGAGAAGTCTGCCCCTGTCAACATGTCTGCCCCCTAAGGCTTCATCTTCTGGTCTGTTCCTTCACCTCTGTTGCCTTCCACCCTGTGTACTGGCTGACCTTGAAATGGGCCAAAGAATATGCTAGAAGTCCCACTTAGCTGCAGCCTCCTGACCACAGTGCCAGAGCCTTCACTCTCTCCATCTTCTGCTTTTTCTCTCAAGCAGCTTGGAGCATCCAGTGGGAAGTGACTTCCAACAGAAGAGCTTGGGGAAATCTCAGGGGTGTGGCCACACAGCACATATTGTCTGAGGAACTGCGGACTAGAAAAGGGCTGGAATTCTGTCCTTGGTTCTGGACAGAGTTCCAGAAGGCATTCACTCTCTTCTCACCAGGGCTCGTCCCCTTGCTCCAGTTGTGTGATGAATTTTGGTTTGGAAAAGGCAATTCCTAGCGACACCAAATGGCTGTAGGTCTCCAGCATTACATCCTGATACAGGGTCCTCTGGGCAGGACTTAACAGCTTCCACTCTCTCTCAGTGAAGGCCACAGCTACATCTCTGAAGGCTATTATTGTCTTATCCCTGGTTGTCAGGAGCCCTGGAGTCATATTCCTGGTTGCTGAGTGCTCTTCCTAGAGAAGAGTCAAGTTGCACAGGCAGAGTTAATAGTGACAGTTTCTTCATCTTCTTCCTCACCCACCACACACCCGGAGAACAGTCCGACTTTCTTCACTTCTTGAAATCATAGCAGTTATTTAGAATCCAGTTTAAACACCAACTCCTGAGTGAAACCTCTAATCTTAACCCTCTAAAAACACACATGGATGCCATCCTTCCATCCTATTGCATTTTTACACCACTCTTATTTAGAGCATTTGCCATTCTGCCACAATTTACAGTCATTTCTATTCGTATTTATCTCCTTCACTATAATTAAGTTTCTTGTGAATGGGATTTTGACTTACTATTCTATTTCCGTATATAGTATATTTCCAGGAAGAGTGAGTCATACATAGTGCTTAAGAGTTTCAGTTTTTGTTGTTTAGTTCTTGGTGGAATTAAACCCAAAGAGAATATAGACTATCATACAAGAGGTTTTCACAATCTCTTACTCAGACTTAGTCTAGATTGTCATGAAATTTGAGCCTCCATTTTCCCAGCTACATACACAACTTTTCATTTATTTTTTATTTCTTACACACAGAGAACAGTGGGCACAAGGGGTTCTCACCTCATAAGCACTAATTGAGTCTTTGCTGGATTTCATGGTACAAATGGTTAGAATACTAGCCCTGTACAAAACTGAGACAATTCATAAGTTTAGTTGAGATGAGGCAAGAGAGAGATCACAGCAGATTGATTACTGGAAACAGGCTGCCCTGGTTTATTCAGAAAGGCTTGCGTGAAGGAGGTGTCAAAAACTCTGATAATATGAGCAACTTTGACTTCTATATTTCATCTTTGGTTTGAAAAAACTCTGTAGGATTCAGTTGTGAATATCCTTTCCATTATTCTCTGAGTTAATATACTTTATTCTACTGTGAGAATCTGAGGAATACAAAAGCTTCAGTTCAGTAATGTCTTTCTTGAGCACATAGAAAAAATGTCTCAAGCATATTATGTGCTTTTGGCATTTATTTAAAGGTTGATAAAGTCTGAGTAATCTGTAGCTGCATTTTAAAACTCATTTGACATAGAAGTTGCCTAATAAATGTGATGTGAATAGTGGATAAGTGACAAACATCACCATACTTTCAGAATGAAAACTTTTAAGAAATAATAATCTTTTTAGAATTTTCTTTTAGTTCTAGAAATTATTCATGGTCATTTAAACCCTTTTTGCTGAATAAACATTCTGAATTCTAAAAGTTATATGTATTTCCATCTACTAAACAAAAATAAATGTGGGTTTTCTTAATTTCTAAATCAAAGCAATTATAAGCAAAGAATTATTTTCAAAAGTTTTCCTGACCGATTAAAGTTTCTGCACAAAACCAATACATAAAAGAACAATTTTTGTCAGGCTTAAACTAAAGTCATGGTAACACATGTGGGGCATGGTTTATTTACAGTCCACAAACACTCTTGAAGTCTCTTTGGAATGAATGTCATGGTGAGCTGGTGACATCCTAAACATAATGGCTATGAATAACCTCCTTCCTTATAAAATAAACTAGAGGCCTGGATCAGGCCAAAATTGGCTCTCCAACATCCCCCGAGGGGTCCCGGGTTGCGAGAGTGTGCAGGCCAGGCCGAGGGACCCCACCAATGCATGATCAGGGCTAGGGAGGGATGCGGGAGGTTGGCCAGTCGGGGAGGGGCCGCCGGAGGGCTCCAGGGCATGTCCAGCCCATCTCGCTCAGTCCCCGATCGGCAGGACCCCAACAGTAAGCTAGCTTACCAGTCAGAGTGTCTGCCCCCTGGTGGTCGGTGCATGTCCTAGCAACTGGTCAATCGGTTGACCATCTGCCCCCTGGTGGTTAGTGCACGTCATAGCGAGAGGTTGAGTGGCCTTAGCATATAATTAGCATATTACGCTTTGATTAGTTGAACTGACAACCAGACGACCAGACACTTAGCATATTAGGCTTTTATTATATAGGATAATTAGATTAAGTTAATATCTGTTCTCTAAAAGGTCCACTATTGGTACCTTTGAAGATTGATGCCATTTTCTTTGCCTCTATGTTAGTAATAACTGCTCATTTTGATAGGCCAATAGCTTTCAGGACACCATTTTAGGATAAGTCTCAAAAGCAAAAATCATGAACATGTTTGTGCCTTTTTTCTCTAGTTCAATGCAATTATGGAAACAGAAGGTTATAGAGGAGATTAGAGAGGGTGGGCTGTTGGATTTAAATAGGGATAGCATTTTCTACTGCTATTTGTTCTGAAATTCTAATGTATTTAACTTACATCTATTGAGCATCCAGGATGTGCTCAGCACTTTCTTAAAGGCCATGGAAAAAAACATGAGAGTTATTATAAAAGAAAGCAATAATCTAGTGATGGAGACAAATAAGTTTTCTGCCAGTTGGAGTGTGATTCATGCTGGGTAGAGGTATGCACAAAGTTTGAAGGGCATGGGAGAAGCAGTTCAAGTAACAATTTTAATTGCAACTGAAAAATCAAAAAGCCTTTCTGATAAAGGGACACTTACATTGTGTCTTAAAGGATAGGAAGGTTTCAATAGGCAGAGATGGGAGGTACAGGCTTGTGGGAAGATGAAACATAGAGGCAAATGTTTAGAAACAGAAGAGTGCATATTAGATTGTATATTGAATTCATGGACGTAGGAAAGATTATAATTATAAAAACAGAGTGGTATCTGAGTCTTGTTCTGTGGCCAATGTAAAGTCATTGAAGACTGATGGAAGGAAGTATTCTTCCTTTGTTTTGATTTTCCACATAGTCTTTTATAGAATACAATTAAGACAAGCTAAAGAAGTTTTAGACTGATACTGTTTTATAGCAATGCATCTTATATTTCAGTGGTGGAGACTTGGAAGAAGGGGAACTAGGTAGGAGGCCATTTCACTTATTGGAGTGAGAACCTTAGGTGATAGCAATGAGAATTCAAAGGAGGAAAGCAATGTTAAATGCCGCAACCTTTTGCAGCGAGGATTCAGGATCTGGAGAACGGGCATAAAATGGATACACTAGACAAGAAATATAAATTTAGAAGGCATGGGGGAAGCCAGATGGAGGCCTTACTCTCTAGTGGAGTGGCTCTTCGAATCTCCAGACCCATAGCTTTTTATTTACTGGAATATAAATTTGCCCTTTAGCAAAGGAAACAGACATTTCAATGATAAGGTTTGGTAAACAATAAAAGGATTATCAGGTTAGGGCAGTGGTCGGCAAACTGCGGCTCGCAAGCCACATGCGGCTGGTGAGCCACGGTTTGCCACTCTGTTGACTAATGAGTTCGCTGACCACTGGGATAGGGGCTTAATCTCAAGGAACAACAACAGCCTGTAATTATTGGAATTGAGAGTCTAGGTCAGTGTTCAGCAAACTCATTAGTCAACAGAGCAGCAAACCGCGGCTCACCAGCCGCATGTGGCTTGCGAGCCGCAGTTTGCCGACCACTGTGTTAGGGGATTGCCTTCAGCCATTCAGCCAGCAGCAGATAATATTATGCTGATTCTCAGCCCTTGCTGAATATCAAAGTCCATCAGCCTTCTGAGGACTTCTCAAATTTATATGTTAACTACTTGTTGGTCTTTGCCTCCAGCAGTTAAATATACTATGAAGACCAAATTGAGAGTACTGAAACACCACTTGGGTGTGGAATGAGAGGGAGGGAGGAGACCCAAATGTTTCTGAATAGAAACTTTCTGGAGAGAATTCCAAGATGGGGAACTTAGGATAATTGCACACATGGGGGCTATCATTGTCAGAATTTTCCACCTCCAGGCTTGTACTTGGGATTGGAATGGGAAGGGGAAACTGTCATTGAGAGTGGTATAGTAAAAAACTGAGGAAGTGCACAAAACTGATAATTATGCATGAAGTCAGGGTACACAACTGCAAAGTAGAGTGCCAAAGTACCAGATGAAGATGTCAGATCTAGAGTATAAAGTCAGGAATCTAGGTCCTAGGAGAGAGAGCAAGTCCATGTGAGCCAAGAGTAAAAAAGGGGAGTTTCTAGGGAAAATACTGTAATTGAGTCCCAGCAACCAGGGTGAATATGTAGGTCCAGCTTAAAGGATCAAGACAGGAAAAGCAACTTTACATCTTTTGAGAAAGTTTGAAGTGATTATATAGATCAACTGCTGAAAATTGTATTTGGGAATTCAGGGAAAAGTTGAAAGCTAAAAATGGAGAGAATTTGGATTCATCTTCATAGAGTTGGAGTTCATATCATGGGGAACCATAGACCATCAGAGAAAATACAGTGAAGGGAAAAATGATATACAATGCAACTTTGGTGGAGCAGGTTCCAGGAAAACTTGAGTACAGGAGGAGTTATAAGGCCAGTAGGTATGAATTTTCCAGTCAAAGAACACCCCCAAGTTTACAAAAAAAAAAATGTAACTATGCACTTTTCCATAACTAAATTTAAATACTCCCCCCACTCTTTTTTTGTTTCTGTAAAGCAGAAACCATACTCTGTTGAATAAATGTCAGGATTTGCCAGATTTTCACCCACTGTTTCCCAGTTCAGTAGTTGGCAGAGAATGTGAGGCACGAACTAGTAATAAAATTAGAAGTTAAACAAGCTCACATTTATGAGAAAATGAACAAATCTCTGTAAAAGAACCTTGTCTTCCTTTTAACACTCACCATTTCTTGAAAGAATGATAGTGACTGAAAACAACTCATGAAGAAAGAACCCACCAAAATAAGAACATTTCTTAGTAGGTTTTAGTTCTTGGCTTTTCCATAAATCAGTGCATCATGTCAGAATGTATTTATTGATCACATATGATGTTTCTTGTTTGATCCACAAACTTATTTGCTCAGTGAAGTGGATTTCCCACATGGAATTATCAACTTCCTTATTATAATTTATATCTTTATTTTCTTCACTGTATTCTCTTGTAACATTTTTATTTCTATGTATTGATGCCCTAATGATACTAAAAACCCTTTAAATATCACAAGACTTTCTACAAAAAAAATGGCATAATGCTAGGCTCATGGGGCTTAATTAGAATATTAGATTAGCTAATTATGAGAAACAAAGTGGTTGTATGGGAAAACATCAGGAAACTTTTTATTCTTTCTGAAGTTTATAGCAGAATATAAAAAATAGATCTCATTAAAGATTGTATTTCATTAATCCTATCCAGAAAGAAAATGTTGCCATGGGCTGGGATTGGAGGAGTTCTTGAAGAACTTTTCAACTGCATTTCTCTTAGTCTTCTCAATCACTTTGAAATTATAGGATACTCCAGTGGAGCACAAGCTGGTTAAAACCCTTTGAAAATAAGTCCTACGCAGAAAAAAAATAAAATAAAACAAACAAACAAAGAAAAACCACTGTTTGTTTGTAGCATTGCAAAGATGAGTATGTTTCTATTCTGTTTATTTAGATTAGGGGTTGGTAAACAATGACAGGTAGGCCAAATCCAAGCACTGTCAGTTTTTATAAATAAAATTTTATTTGAAAACAGCCACACCCATTTGTTTACATGTTGGCTACTTTTGCAATAAAGTGTGAGTTAAGTAGACCACAGAGCTGAAAATATTTACTCTTTGACTCATTATAGAAAATATATGTCAATCCTGATTTAGATGCTCTCAAGTATTGATATGTGCTCTGCACACAGTAGTTGATAAATAAATACGACTGATTGATTAACTCATTCATCTGATGTTGAATCTGCCTTATTTGGATCACATAGCAGCTTCAGTAATAAAAACACAAGATTTAATATGGTTTCAAAACCTTCTTGTACATTTTACAAATTTCAAATGACCAGAAATTATGGAGTGGGTATAAGAGAAACCAAAGCATTAATTTAAAAATTATAATTCCTAGAATGGCCATGAGGAATGTTATTTAGATTACTTAGATTAACAAAACAAGTATTACTTGATTGATACCATCCTGCTAAGTCCTATTGTGCTCATTTACCTGGAATCAATGGCTCTTTTAATAAATAAATAAATAATGTTTGCATAATTGTACCTTATCAAATCCTATAGAAATTATAAATCCTATAAGTGTATTTATCAGTTCTAATACAAAAAACAGTGTGGGAATAGATTTCCCTGGGCAGTGTAATGCTGATAAAAAGTGACTTCTGCTGATGAATCTCTCTGCTTCCTTTTATTGGTTCCCTTTTGCTTTGGAAGTGAGTTTGATGACCAAACGCAGTAGCTATTTTAGCTTAGATTTACAAATATGTCCTTCCCATCATTACTTAGATATTATTATTATTTTTTAATGAAAAAGCATCAATGCAGTTTATCTCAGTGCTTCTAATCTATGAGAATAACTTCTTAATGCTACATCAGAAGTCAATTCATCAATATTTAATTTGGAAAGCATAAGCAATTTAGCACAGTACTAGGTAACATACTAGAACAAAAACAAAAGAACATAAAAGTGAAGTATGAACAATGACCAACATTCTTAAACTCCAAGGGATCAATGAACCTCCCAAAACTGTATACAAAAAGTTGTGTAGTGCATGCACTTTTCTGGTGAGAGGTCCCACAACTCCAATCAACTTCTAACAGGGCCAAACGCACAGAGTAGAATTTTGATCGCCTTTCCTATATATTCAGTAATGAAAGCTGTGGATGGGCCTTAGGAAATTTACTCCTAGACATTTAATAGTCAATTTTCATGGAAAGAAGATAAGAAGGAAAACAAATAAAAGTAACTGGCAAGGACTAGGCAGGGGAAAACTCCAAAGTGCTATTTACCCTCAAAGTTTAGTAACATGTTCTGATTTAGAGAGGAGAAACAGGGACCTAAGTGTTAGTATAAGCAAGGAGGCTTCCATAGGATCTTTTCAAATTCTTAGAAAACTGAACTTAGTAGGAATAAAGCAATAGCAAGAATTTAAAATGCAATTTAACTCAGTTTTCAGTTTCTGCATATTAGCAACTTATTTTTATTTTTGACTATCACAAACTTCAATCAGAATACTTTAAAAAATATTCCTCATGCATTTAACAAATCTGACAAAGGACAAGTATCCAATTTACTTGCATTATACTATGAAGCTGTAACTGACTAGCCAATTAACATATATTTAAAATCATTAAGTAAAGGTAACAATGAAAAAGTCAATACATTAATCTGATGGCATCCCATTACTATGCAGTGTTAATTAACACTACTAGTAATTACCCTGGAGTGTAGGCAAAGTGTAGATGGAGGAATTTCCCTCAAAAGCAAGTTTAAGGGATTAAATATTATCATCATCATCATCATCATCATCATCATCATCATCATCACTACTGAGGATAAAGCTGTTGCCTGTGGCCAGGGCCCCTTCTTTCTGTATATTCCCCAAACCACTCACAGTCCCTTTCTCATCAGAATCATCAAACAACTTCTCAGAACTATCATCTTCGAACATGTTTTCACCTATACCTTCTTTTTTTTTTTTTTTTTTACATCTTAATTTTTGTTTTTAATTGTGGTAAACTACATATAACATAAAATTCACCATCTTAAGCATTTTTTGTTTTTTGTTATTTTTTAAATTTCTTTATTGATTAAGGTATTACATATGTGTCCTTATACCCCTTTGCCCCCCATCCTCCCCACTCATGCCCTCACCCCCCTGTTGTCTGTGTCCATTGGTTAGGCTTATATGCATGCATACAAGTCCATTGGTTGATCTCTCCCCCTTACCCCCACCCTCCCCTACCTTCACCTATACCTTCTTCATCCTCCTTTGCATCTATTTATCTTCCTTTTTATCTGAATATTCAAACATCTTTTTATCTGCATCATCTTCCTCTTTTTCATCAGCATCTTTAAGCCCCTTTTCATCTGTATCTTCTTTGTCCTCTTTTTTTTAAAAAAAAATCTTTTATTGATTTTTAGAGAGAGCAGGGGAGGGAGAGGGATAGAGAAATAGAAACATCAATGAGAAAAGAAAATCATTGATCAGCTGCTTCCTATAAGGCTCCCACTGGGGATCAAGCCTGCAACCGGTGACATCTTGGTTCCTGGGTCGAGGCTCAACCACTTAGCCACACCAGCAGGGCTTCTTTGTCTTCTTTTTCATCAGACTCATCATCAAAAACTTTTTTATATGTATTTTCTTCTCCTTCCTTTTCATCCGATTCTTCGTCAAACTCTCTCAGAGCCTTCCTCATCAAACACTTTTTCAGAGCTGTCATCTTCAAATTCTGATTTTTTTCAGTCATTTTCTTCTCTTTTTCAAGAATTTTTTCAATAAACTCCTTGTCAGAGCCAGTCACAGTAAACTCTTTTTTCTTCAAATTCTTTTCAGAGCCACCTTTCAGCAGCTTTTCAGAAGCAGTCTTCTTCAGATTCTCTTTCTGACTCATCTTCTTCGGACTCCTTGTTGGGGGCTTTTCTCTTCTACAGACTCCTTTGTAAAGCCATTCTCTTCAAAGTCATTTTTGAGTCACTTCTCTTTGGATGCTCTTCTGGGGCCATTCACTTTAGACTCTTTTGTAGGACTATCCTCTACCAACTCTTTTTTGGGACTGCCTTCTCCAGACTCTCTTTCAAGGTAGTCTCCATGCCCTCGTTTGGGGCAGCCTTCCACAGACCTTCTTTCAAGGCAGCCTTCTTCAGCCACTTTACGAGGCCACTCAAAATTCTCTTCCATCTTCTGTTTTTGCAAACTTCTTTTCATCTACAGGTTCTTCAGATTCCATTTGAGTTGCAGCTTCTTGAGCATTCATTTTAGATGTGTTAGGATGCTCTGAAAAATGCCTTACTCTGGAAGGCCCTGCCCTTTCTGAAGCACAGATGGAATTTGAACGCCAGAGACCTGTATTGGCCTTCGGAGTATTAAGGAAAGCCTCCCATCTTTTCAGCCTTTCCTCCCTTTCTCTTGTGATCTCCACCTGATAATCTGTAGTTCCATCCCACACTTGAGCAGTGATTTGACAACCAAATCACCACCCATCGAGGGTTTGAATACAATAATTAACTCTCTCTGGATCCCTGAAAGACACAGAGGCCACACCATCTGGGTTTTTATCAAACAGAAAGAGTTTTGTAATTTGTCTAAACTTTGAACACTCAGTGACTTTCTCTGATCTTCTCACTCAGCACCAACAGAGCATCCTCAAAATGCACAGAATGAAACATATTTTTGATGATGATAATTCACTCATGGCACATTCGGATGGCCCATCCATTCTCTCAGGTCTCAAATCCAACTGCTTTGTTGCAGAGACAGATTTTTCTTGCAGTCCTAGCACTTCTTCTTAGAGCCATCATAACCCCCCTTCAAAAGAAACTTTGCCACCTCGACATGTAATTCGTAGCCTCTGATTTCATCTTCATCCAAAAGTTTAATGTGAGATCCACAGATTCCTTCTTCAAATAACAGCAAAGCCCATCTCCTTTAAGATTTCCTTGGTTATCTTTGTAAAGCTTGACCTTAGATTTCGCTGTTTGAGGATCTTTCATAATGCCAGACTTGGACATAAGCTGTGTAAATTCATCCAGTGTAATGTTGGAGACAAACCAGACACAAATACATTTGCATTTCTGTCTTCTTCAACTTGAAACCATCCTGATTCTGCCTTTCTCTCCCTGCGGCACGCCCCCCCGCCCCCCTTTATGGGATCAATGGGTTCAGGAATTTTTCTTTGAGGAGGTTCCTCTGCAGGCCCAGTACTAACATCACATTTGTAGTAGAGCTAGATGCACCATCATCATTAGAAAAGTCATAATTGGCCTGGTATGTACCAATGAAATTTTCAGTGATTTTGGAGAACCAAGCCTTCTTCTCCAGGTCCCACTCATAAGGGGTCTCATCTGGCTGCTGCCGGAAAGAATTGGTTTCTCTACCTGGATCTTTCTGGGTGTCTCTGTCCTTGGTGTCTCTGCACAATTTTTGCATCCGCAACTGTTCATCAAAGTCATCTTTCCCATGCAAGTTGTTGCCATTCACATTGCCGACTTAGCCAAGAGGCAGAGCCCAGGTGAGCTGAGAGGCCGAGATAAGGCGAGTCTGAGATGACTGCAGCTCCAAGGCAATGTGGGGAAATAACTTGAGAACCACGGAAGCCAGCTCAGACTGCACAGTCGCCATTCGGCTGTTATTTTTATCCTCTTCTAAGGATCTGCTTCACATTTGACTTCTTATTGTATACTACTATAATTTTACTTGGGAAATTAGTTTTGGAGAAGTATATATAAGAAACTAAAAATATATGATTGGCTGTCACATCCAGCATATGTATGAATTTATATAAAGTTTATTAAATTTGTCAGTCAACTTGGGTCCATTGCTAAAAGCCAAAAGTAAGTTCCCTAAGTGAGATAGGAGGAAATCATCTGGCTATTCCAGTCATGGGAGAGAAGATATTTAGCTTCATACTATAATTAGCATTTTCAGAAGGACCATAATTATATATTACATTGCTTTTCCAGGCCATTGCACACAAAGGGGTCTTTTTGTGAGTTTAGAAGTAACTGTAATAACATGAATTTTAATGATTGACAGTCATGGGCTAAAATATAATCATGAACTGATGGTTTTTTGTTTTTTTTTTTTGTCTAAAGACATTTCTCGACTTTCAAGTATATTTCCTGGAATAAATACTCCTTACAGGCTAAGTGAAAATATAAACAATATTATTTATTTTCTTTTAAGAAAATAAACAATATCAAAACTAAAACCACAAAAAGAAAAACAGTGAAACATTTTATTGGATGAGAAGCCCTGCTCTTGTACAGTTCATTCATAACCTTATGAATTCATGTCCACAGGCATGAATTAAAGAAATAACTATTTTCTGTTACTCATTTTCAGGTAGTACACAGAAGTAGCTTAAAGATTATGTTATAAAGAAAAGAAACTAAGCTCAGACACAAACATGCAAGGTATTGTTATCAGGCTTTCCAAACGCATTTTGCTTTGTATTTTAAAATGTGCTCCTTATATGCAAAGTAACAAAAGCTAAATAAATATACATGATCTGCAATCCACAAATAGTTCCAGCTATCATCTAGAAGCACTGGTTAGGAGTGAGATGTATGCACCCCCAAAATAAGGCTGTAAAAATCTGCTTCAATTCCCTGCCAAAGGATCAATAGTGTTTATTCAAAAGCTGAGCTGTGTGGTTTTAATGCAAGGCTGAGTCTGCCTTCAGAAAGATCAGCTTGTTTTGCACTGTCCTGGAAGTTTGATTCATAAAGCTGTTCATAATGTTTACTGAATGCCTAATGGCGGCCATAAAACTCCCTGCACAGATCTTGGGTAAAAACTTCTCCTCTTTGACTGTTTTATTTCATCTCCCAGAATGGAGAGACATCCTCACTTGTTTTCAGAATTTAATTTGAGAACCACACGAAATTATTTTTTGATAGGTATATTCCTTTTCTGATCGGCTTAAAATGCCAAAATATATGCTGCATCAGAGGGGCCTTAAGCTTTACCTCTATACAATACCCAAAATCAATGTGGTAGAAACTCTATAGGAAAATAATTTTTAAAAACATTCTTTAGCAATTAGGTTCTATTTGTGGAGGAGGCAGTTTCAAAATACATCAGAAAGCCTCTGGCAGCTCTGACCACTACTCTAAGCTGTTATTTATTTTATAAGCATAAAAGGCTCCATACACCCACCAAAACAAAACAGGAACCCTGAGTGGGAAAATACACTCTCTTCAATGAGCGTCTTTCAGTTGGATCCTCTTACTGCTGGGGCTGTGCATGTAGAAGGGGTATTACTCTCTCTGATTTGAACTGGTATTTTTCATGAGTGAGAATTATAAAATCAGGTAGCTACGAGAATACCTCTTTATACTCTGTAGGAAGGCCATTATATTTCCACTTAACCCAAAATGTGTTTGTATGGATACAGTTGCCAACTTTTACAATTTGATCAATTTTTATATAAGCAGTTTAAGAAGTATTGTCAACAAATAAGAAAGGAGAAATCAATCACAGTATGCAAAAATACTTCATAAATATTTGAACATTTTTATTTTAAAATGAAAAGAGTATGAGAACCTAATATAACTATGAAAGATTCATGATTTTTAAATGAAAAAGAGTGATTCCATTCCGACACAATAATAATAAAAACATTTCAACATATATTCAATTTCATAGAGGGATATTTATTTGAGTGTTGGGAGAAGAAGGTATTAGACTAGCTTCCTGACCTTAAAGACACTACAAAATATGATTAGTGTGTGTTTGTTTCAATTTTTCTTAGGTATTTATTTTTATTTTTTTATTTTGTATATGTTTTTATTAATTTCATAGAGAGGAAAATAGGGATAGAAACATCAATGATAAGAGAGAATCACTGATTGGCTACCTCCTGCATGACCCCTACTGGGGATCGAGCCCACAACCTGGGCATGTGCCCTGACCGGGAATCAACCATTGAGTTATGCCAGCCAACCTATAATTACTGTTTTTAATGAAAAATTCACAAAAGTTTCCAGCTTCAAGATTTAGTAGGCATTTTATATTACTAGTGGCCCAGTGCATGAATTCATGCATGGGTAGGGTCTGGCTGGCCCGCCCCGATGGAGGTTGGGAGGGCTTATCAGAGGCAGGGCCATCCGGGGTTAGGGGCCGTGGGCGGTTGTCTGACCACAGTGGGAGTCATAGCGACATAGCGACTGGTTGTTCTGGTTGTTCCAGCGTTCTGGTTGCTGGCTTTTTATATATATAGACTAGAAGCCCAGTGCACAAAATTTGTGCATGGGGGGGGGGGGTCCCTTAGCCCAGCCTGCACCCTCTTCAATCTTGGATCCCTCTTGCAATCCAGAACCACTGGCTCCTAACCACTCACCTGCCTGCCTGCCTGATGTCCCTAACTGCTCTCCCCTCCTGGCCTGATCGCCCTAACTGCGACTTCTCCCCTCTCCCCTGGCGCCGGCCTTCTCCCTTCTCCCTTCTGCCTTCTCGCATGGTGCTGGCCTTCTCACTTCTCCAGTGGCAACAGCCTTCTTCCTTCTCCCTTCTCCTGCGACGCCGCCTTCTCCCTTCTGCCTTCTCCTGTGGTGCCTTCTCCTGCGGCCTCTGCAAAAGGGACTGTGGTGCTGGACTGTCTCTTACAGCCACCATGGCTGTAGGCCCTCAGCCCTTGCAGCCACTGTGGCTTTGTCTGGAAGGACGTCTGGAAGGATGTCCGGAAGATGTCTGGTCTAATTAGCATATTACTCTTTTATTAGTATAAATAACTAAAATAATTCAGGGAACAACAAGGGAAATTATGGAAGAAAATCATTTGTCTTAAGAAAGATATTCTTCCCCTCCCTAAGGCTGTAATGGTTAGGTTTTCTGGAGCAAGGTTTGTGTATTATAACTGTAGGATATAATGTTCTTACCGTTCCCCTTTATGTCTATTACTACCATTTATCCTACTAAATATAAGTGATAATATAGAGTATATGTATGAACATGTATTAACTCAATGTGGACTTTATATAAAATATTAAGTTATTATTAAACCTAGCCTTATCTTCAAGTGTTTTAAGGCACAGTCTTTGTTATCTGAGCTTTGATCCTAATATTTCAACAAATTATGTTGCTCATTTCCACAGGACTAAAAACATAGAGCAACAACATATATTAAACTTTACTAGAGGCCCAATGCACGAAAATTCATGTAAGAATAGGCCTTCCTTCCCCCGGCTACCAGCACCGGCTTCCCTCCGACACCCAGGACCCAGGCTTCCCTCCTCCAGTGGCCGGCAGGTACCTGGGGCCCTGGCTGGCTTCCCTTGGGCCGCCCACAGGCACCCGGGATCTGGCTGGCTTCTCCCTGGCCCCGGCTTCATCAAGAAGGACGTCCAGAAGATATCTGGCCTAATTAGCATATTACCCTTTTATTATTATAGATGTAACACTCATTAATGTAAACCAGGATCATGAATGAAAGCAATAACTACCACAGTGTCACTAATGAGGAAATATTTTTAAATGTTATGGATTTCATAGCACACAGACCTTGGCTGACACAATTTAAAATGACACTAATTTAAAGACTAATATTTTACCTTTATGATCAATAATTAGGACTCATGTCACATGGAATCTAATCATTAATATATTTTTAAAAATTGGTACTAACACAACACATTTAACTCTTTCTCCTAAAACTATCTTTTATTTGAAGTAGTTACCCTACATTTAAAAGGTATGTGAATGAATGGTTGCATTTTTGCTTCAAAATAAGCTTATCGATATGTATATGTCAGTTTATTTCATTATAACTCATTCTGTCTAAATATATATACATGAGTACAGATGTATACTTCTGTATCTCTACAGAGAGATAATAATAATAGTTATTTGCCAAGTGATCATTATGCAAAGGCATCATATAAATCATCATATATAATCTGACCCCAAACCTTTTGAGGAGATTTTATTATCATTGTTGCTCCCGTTATTATTATTACTGTTGTTATTTTGTAGAGGATCAAACTGAAACTTGGAGATATAAAGTAACTTGCTAAAGATATCGTCACTAGTAATCAGTTAGCATGCAGGCCTATATTCCTTACCATTAGGTACACCGTCTTCCCTCTGTTTTTAACTATTTGTACTATCCTTTCACCAAAATCATACCTATAATCTCCATGACTGGGCTCTGTGTTTTGGCAAGCATACTAAGTATGAGAAAAAGAAAAAAAAAAACTTTTATTTAGATGTTCCAATATTATTCAGCCCCTGGAGGTCCCTAGGGCAGATGTCCTTTACTTAGGGAAAAGTCCCAGAATAAGCTCTGAGGTAAAGTATGTTTAGGGGTCAGGGGAACCCTACAAAATCACTGTGAATCTTAATGCAAATGTAAATATTGTGATTTGAAAAAGCAAATTGCTTCAAATATGATTGAGGTAGAACTATATCTCTAAAGCTTAAATGCCGTTTACCTAGAGTGTTGGATTGAGGGTAGTATAGAGATTTGAATAAATGCTTTACTCCAGGTTGCAAAATGTTGCTTGTTCTTGTTGCTTGGCCTGTGTGTGTGTGTGTGTGTGTGTGTGTGTGTGTGTGTGTGTGTGCGCGCATGTGTGTGTGAAGAAACAAGTTTAGGTATCAGTACAAATAGAAAAAAAGGAACTTCATGGGAGGGAGAATCATATCAATAGAATGAAAGCATGAACGCCAATATTCATGTTTCAGAGGTAAAAAAGGATCAATTGTGTAAATGGTTTGTATACATTACATAATCCTTGAACTCAGCTTCTTGAATTGATATTAGGAACAGGGCACAATAGTGGCTCTCATCCCTGCTATAGCCTTTGATGCACTGAGGGGAACACACCAAATAGGCTCAGTTTCTTTCAGTCCTAATATTCTACAAGTCTAGCTAAGTTGTTCCTTTTCAATGAAGTTGTGACAATCCAGCCATCATTCCTCCATCATTCCACCTTCACGCCCCATTCAAACTCTGTCTTCTTCTAATGCCAAGTGAGTTCACTTCTTCTAAATTAACGTCATTTTTCTTTGATTTTTTTTTTTGGTCAGCTGTTATGTATACTAGAATTTTAATGGTTGTTATGTTGATTTCATTGTCCTACATATTTGCTAGTATATCATATTTATTATATTAAAGTAGCCTGATTCAGGTTGAGCTGCCTTGTGCCTCTAATCCAGCAAAGAGTGAGGAATTTTCCTAGCTCTGCACAAGGGACAGATAGTAGTACTGAGATGTATAAACAAGAAAAGATGCATTTTCCAGAATCAAATAAGTTGTCAGTCTGCAAAATAGAAAAATAGAACCAATAGAATGAGATAAAAAACATATCAACAGAGATAAAGAAAGCCGAATCTGACTACATGCTGAGGGGGCAATCGTCCTAGCTTCGGAACTTATGTCAGCTCTGCTTGGAACAATGTATGATACATGCTAATGTGACCTAATCTAATCCAAGTAATATGATATGATTATATATATACAATCTATTCTGACTAAAAATGTAGGTGCATACTAATTTTTAAAACACTATAATAACTATGCAGAGAAGGCCTTTGGAAGATGTTTATAGAGCTATCCTATATAATAAAGCAGTAATATGCAAATTGACTGTCATGCCCTCGCACAAGATGGCCACCCCCATGTTGTCAAAAGATGGCCACCACAAGATGGCCAGCAGGGGAGGGCAGTTGTGGGTGATCAGGCCAGAAGGGGAGGGAAGTTAAGGGTGTCTGGGCCAGCAGCAGAGGGCAGTTGGGGGCAATCGGGCAGGCAGGGGAGGGCAGTTGGGGGCAATCAGGCTGGCATGGGAGCAGTTAGGCATCGATCAGGCTGGTGGGGGAGTGGTTAGGGGGTGATCAGGCTGGCAGGCAGAAGTGGTTAGAGGCAATCAGGTAGGCAGGCAGGCAAGCGTTTGGGAGCCAGCAGTCCTGGATTGTGAGAGGGATCCCAGATTGGAGAGGGTGCAGGCTGAGCTGAGGGAAACCCCCCCAGTGCACAAATTTTATGCACCAGGCCTCTAATTAGTTAATAGGTTTTTTTAAAATTCTGAGTAATGGCTTCTTTAGAGAAAAACATAGCCACAATAGAAGAAAAAAAACACAACACCAAAAACCAAGTATCCTATCTAATAAAAGAGTAATATGCAAATTGAACATACCTCCACTATGCACACAAGCCACGCCCACCAGCCAATCAGGAGTGAGTATGCAAATTAACCCAACCAAGATGGCTGTGGCCACGGAGTGAGCAGGAGGCTTGGGTTTCCCTGGCAGTGGAGGAAGCCAAGCTTTCCACCTGCCCTGGCCTGCACTGCCTCCTCTCAAGGCTACAAAGTTTCAATTATAGAAGATAAATAAATCCCAACAAAAATGGCTGCGGCTACAGAGCAAGCAGTAGGCTTGGGTTTCCCTGGTGATGGAGGAAGCAAAGTTCCTGGCCTGCCCTGGCCTGTTCTCAAGGCTACAAAGTTTCAATTATAGAAGATAAATAAATCCCAGATACCAGGGCCTCTGCTTGGGTCACCGGGGGGCGTGACCAGCCTGCAAACCACCACAGACCCCTCCCCCAGGCCACCCCACACCCCAAGGGAACTCCCACCCTGATCCAGGACACCCTTTAGGGCAAACCAGCCAGTCCCCACCCATGCATCAGGCCTCTATCCTATCTAATCATATCTAATAAAAGAGTAATATGCAAATTGACCGTCACCCCAACACACAAGATGGCTGCCCCCATGTGGACACAAGATGGCCAGCGGGGGAGGGCAGTTGGGAGGGACCAGGCCTGCAAGGGAGGGCAGTTGGGGGCGACCAGGCCATCAGGAGAGGGCAGTTGGGGGTGACCAGGCCTGCAAGGGAGGGCAGTTGGGGGTGATCAGGCCAGCAGGGGAGGGCAGTTAGGGATGACCAGGACAGCAGAGGAGGGAAGTTGGGGGCGACAAGGCCTGCAGGGAAGGGCAGTTGGGGGTGACCAGGCCTGCAGGGGAGGGCAGTTAGGGGTGACCAGGCTTCCAGGGAAGGGCAGTTAGGTATCAATCAGGCTGGCAGGGGAGAGGTTAGTGGGTGATCAAGCTGGCAGGCAGAAGTGGTTAGGGGCAATCAGAAAGGCAGGTAGGCAAGCAGTTGGGAACCACCAGTCCTGGATTGTAAGAGGGATGTCCGACTAGGATCGGGCCTAAACGGGCAGTCGGACATCCCTCGAGGGGTCCCAGATTGGAGAAGGTGCAGGCTGGGCTGAGGGACACCCACCCCCCAATGCATGAATTTCATGCACTGGGCCTCTAGTCTATTATAATGCATTTATAGCCTATAAGTCACAATTATATCAATTGATTCAGAAAATCAAGCCAAATAAAACTGATGTGATGAAAAAATAGCAAGTACATTTTCAGGTAATGAATAATCTTTTATCACCATAGAATGTCAGCTGAGGTTGGTTGTAGCAGTTTTTTTGTACTTACCAAGATCTTACATGACTGCCTCTTCAACATGTCACTGCTAGTTTTTAGGTCTTTGACCATCCTGGATAGCATTGAACTCTGTACCAGTGGCTGCACCTTAAACTCTATTTTCATAAGATTCTAAATAATAGTCAATGAAAGGTTTAGAAATGGAGAACATCTTGTTTAATCCAGTCAAGTCATATTTAGGAAACCACTGGAAATTTGCTCCTCTCTTTTCTTTCCATCTCTTCTTTCCTCCCACTCCCTCTCTCCTTTTCTTTTTTTTCTTTTCTTTCCTTTCTCCCTCTTATTTCCTTCCTTCCTTCCTTCTTTCCTTTCTTCCTTCCTTCCTTCCTTCCTTCCTCATTTTTACTTTCTTTTGTAAGCACATAGGCATACTAAAAATCTCTCCATATTAAATATTCAAACAATTTAAGTAGTATTCCACTTCTCTCCTTCTCTGCCAACCTTTAGAAGAGTTTTTCCCAGATGCCCTTTATTTGCTTTCTGTCTCCCAGCACTTTTTTTCCCTCAATGTCATGGCACATATAGAACATGATAGATGACTAAAGCTGACAATGGCTATAGGGACTGTCTCTGAGGATCCCGTGGTTCTGCCTGTTCCAAAATGCTGAGAGGATCAATAACATGGTGCACCTGTAACCCCTCCAGGATTCACTGCTGTGCTGAGGTACAGCTGAGGGGTGCTCTGCTCAATTTGATTCATACAAACCTGAGTTCTGCTTACAGTACAAACCTGACGTGCTCTGACCCAAGGTCATTTGATTTTTTTTTTCTATTTAACATAACAAATGATTTTGGTTACATTGTTTTATGTGAAATAAACATTTTATTGGCCTCTTAAAAACATTGTACCTCCCTTTTTTTCTATGATCTTATTCCCTACTTTTCTGTCTGCTTGCATTGGACATACTTTGTGGTTTACATTGGACACCTCTTGGTTTACTCTTACTTCAACAATTGCTGGTGTTAGCAGCAGTTTCATGCCATGTGACCCAATGGTCTAGTGACCCTTATGGCAGACAAAATTCCTCATGCCTCTTTGGTAAGCCCCAGTAAGAGAGATCCCTAGGTTCTGAAGCAGGGCATGCTCTTGCTTCAGAGAATGACCCATGTGTTGAAAATCAGTTCTTGGCATGCTACTGGGATCCTTAAAGACTGAATGCCTGGCCTTGGGAAACTGACTGTGAGATCAGAGGCATCATCATTAGCTGGATGTTATCAGATCCATCAACTCATAAGTTTTACTGTTACAGCCATCTATCATATCCTGAGGGATTCATTTGGAAATGGGACCAAGCAGGCTTGGAGGACACATGTAAGTTTCAGGAACATGGCCCAGACTCCTCTGGCAGCTACTATAGTTGCACTGAGGCTTTCACTAATGTCTCCTTCTCTCTCAATTTGCACCTCTGGCTTTGTGACAGGGATCCCTATAACCTATTAATAGAAAAGGAAACACATCAGGCTAATTCACAGGTGGATCATTCCTGATTTCATGACCTCATTACCACATGATAACCCAACTGAGAGGCGAACCTGAAGGACAGTGGAAAGGGAAAATTCTTCCAGTGGAACAGAACTGTAAGCTGTGAAGTTGATCATTTATTCACCTTGCGTGAAGGTGAATCTGACCTGAGGTATAGATATACAAAGTCTCCTGCACAGGACTGAATGGCTTAGTTGGTTGATCCAGGGACACGGAGGAGCAACATTGGAAGATTGGAAAAAAGGACATTTGGGGGGAAAGCATGCAGGTGGACAAATGGGAATGGGCCAAAAGTGTGGCAATTTTTGAATTTTATGTTAATATCTATCAGAAACTATCCTCCACAGAGAGCCACTAAAAAGCCAGGTAAAGAAAGGGGCTGACTTGTGAATGCCAGCCTGCCTCCCCTCTGAGACCCAGTGTTTTTGCAGTGGGCCCATGAGCAGTGGGGTCACGTATGCTGCCTGTCAGTCTATTGCCTCTCAGCTCCCCTTTTTGCCTACTTTGTGAACATGAATCTGGGCCTTTAAACATTTTTCCTTTGCCAGGTGACACAGTTTTCAGCTTAGTTAGTAGAAGGGATGGGAGCGGAGTTGCCGGAGGGAGCGGTGCTCCCCCCTGGTCCCAGTGTGCTTGCTTGCCAGGTTCCTGCAGTTCCCTGGCTTCTCCAGCTCTGGCTGCGACACTGCGGGCCTGTCAGCAGCGCCTCACAGCCAGCAGCTTCCCTTCATTCTGGCTGTTTGTAGCCCCGTATTTGTGGGGCACCATGAACAACTTTCAGCAGCACCTTAGAGAGTTCTGCTGCACAACACCGCAGCGACTTTAGCGTCATCCAGTAAGCCACAGCTGTGTCCTCTCCAACAAGGGCTTGGTCATAGCCCTGGAGTTGGGGGATTTCTCCTTTGGGTGCTCGGTTGTAGTCCTAGGGATAGTGGCTATTTCTTTTCTTCTTCTTAAAAAAAAGATATATATATATTTTTATTTTTAGAGAGAGAGAAAGGGAGAGGGAGAGAGAGAAACACCGATGGGAGAGCAAAACATTGATAGGCTGCCTACTGCAGGCCCCCTACCGGGGATTGAGCCCACAGCTCTGGCATGTGTCCTGACCAGGAATCTGACCAGCCACCTTTCCATGCATGGGACAATGTCCAGCTGACTGAGCCACACTGGCCTGGGCCATGGCTATTTCTTATATCTGCTATTCCTATATTCTTTCAAGTTCTCTTTATTTCTTACTAGCCAATTCCTTATTTTTTAAATACTCACTTATAGTTAATAATCATTACTTTTTGCAGCTCTTTAGACATATAATTGACAAATAAAAGCTGTATTTAATGTATACATTGATATTCTGATACACAGGCATACCTTGGAGATATTGCAGATTTGATTTCAGACCACTGTGATAAAGTGAGTCATAATCTTTTTGCTGGTGGAGGGTCTTCCTTTTAATTTTTACAAAACACAACATCTGTGAAACACTATAAAGTGAAGTGTCAAAAAATGAGGTATGCTTGTATGTTTACATTGTGAAATGATCACCACAGTCAAGCTATAGCTAATAATTCTCTAACTAAACTTTTCATGTTCAAATGATGGTTTGCTCTATCTTCCCTGTTTGGACCCCAACTAATAACCATGGAAGCAGGCAAAAGAGATAGGCATGGGCTCTACTGAATGGGCTCCCATTCATTAACCTTGACCTTGCTACTGACATTGCCAAATGCTTTTCTCTCAGCAGCAAAAACTAATGCTGAGGTCTTGTTCTGGCTCCAGATCTTGAGGATTCCAGTCCACCACCTGGTGGCAAGTGATAACTATAAATGAGCCATTTCACAAATCATGGTGCAACAAGAATTAAACAACTGTGAGCTTCATCTTCTTATGGATGAAGTCACCCCATCAGGCAAGCAAGCGAGCTAAACCCACTTAAGTGCTTCCTGAAGATGAGAAAAATCTTGAGTGGGTGGTAGAAGGACGATGATGAATGTTAATGAAGTCATTAGGATGACATTAGCTGGGAGAGTAGCTTGTTCCATTCACCCTTGTATATTAAATATATTTTAGAGATTACAGACAACTACTAAATCATCAAAGCATGCATGATGGATTATGTTTAATGTGGGACATGAGGAGATATAAGTGATGTAAAGAATCTATGTATTTGTGTCTCACCTCTTACTTTCTGGACCCTCCTTTTTATTCCAGCAGTTACTGTGGCACCCAGGTGCACACTGCTCAAATGAAAGCATCCTCCTCATAGATCTCTCCATTTCTATCCAGTGCTTCCCTCCCAGCACCGTATGAAATATCTATGGAACCCCTTTCAGTCATTCTGACATAAGCATAAACCTCCAAGTGCAAGGGTCTTAACAACCCAAGGGGCCTACTTGACCACTTGGCACTACAGCCTCTGAATAAATGCTGCCCCTTTATGTCCCCTGGGGTGACAACTTGGGGGTGTATTACACATGGTTCTTCAGAAGTCCCTAGCAGGACTGAAAACCCTGATAACCTTAGTGGGGGTGAATTCAGCAAGACACCTCAAATTGTCTCTTGCTCCTTGTTCAACTCTTTGCAGCACCCCACTCCCATTCTCAGGTATAATTTATCAAAATAAACCACCTGCACCAAAGTATTGTCTCTGATTCTGGTTTGGGGGGGGGGACCTGGACTAAGATAGATCTCTCTTATCTTTTATCTTCAACTTTCCAAATGTGTTCCTCTTCTGTTGGCTGTTCCATTAGATGTTGCTATTTCACAGGATTCCAAACTTGGTCTTCTCCATCCACTTCCCTGCTTTATTTCATAAGCACTTTATTATTTAACTAGTGGCCTGGTGCACGAAATTCATGCACATTAAAAGGGAATTAATTAGAGGAAACTTTTTAATATTGCTATTTGCCCTTTCTCTATAATAGAAGTGTCAGAGATGAAAGAAAATTAGTAAAATGTATATGAAAATCTTCCTCCTGTCAGAGTCTGGGGCACACTGTGAAACCCAGAGTCAAGTCCCCGACCACCCGTGTGCACCTCAAAATTGCACGAGACCCAGACCTGCCAGCCCCATCCCCATTGGGCGAGATCCAGACCCAGCTGGCCCCACTCCTGTCAAGCCCCGCTGGGAGGGGGCATAGCCTCAGGTCCCATGGCCCGGCATCAGGCAGGGTGTGCAACCTCAGGTCCCCTGTCAAGCCCCACTGGGCAGGGGGTGCAGCCTCATGTCCCCCGGCCTGGTGCCAGGTGGGGGGCACAGCCTCACATCCCCTGGTGCACCCTCAGGTCCCCTGCCCCAGTGCTGGAGTAGGGGGGCATGGCCTGAGGTCCCCCTTCAAGCCCGTCTGGGCCAAGGGCATGGCCTCAGGTCCCCCGGCCCAGTGCTAGGGCAGGGGGTGCAGCCTGAGGTCCCCCGTCAAACCCCACCAGGTGGGGGGCACAGCCTCAGGTCCCCCGCTCCGGCCCAGAGCCACGCAGCCTCAGGTCCCTGCTGATCGCTTGTTACAGCTCATTACAGGAACCCTGCCTCCGCTGTGGGCGCATCCATCTTATGACGGTGTGACAGAGTGAGGGTCAATTTGCATATTACCTCTTTATTATATAGGATTGTTAAAAATGCTCAATCTGTTCCACCTGTCCACTTCACTTTTCTGACCTGTACAACCTCATCCCATACTTCATAAGACATTTTTTACTTAAATGTTCTAACATAGGTTGAATGTAGCATTAAAAGGAAAACTGAGCTCACATTTGCCAGCCCTATTCCTTCTCTGGCATTTCCTGTTTGTGAATGGCATTATCATACTCTGAGTTGCACAAGCTAGGAAGCTGCAAATTATTTTTGTGTGGGTATTTTTTTATGTGAATGAATCTTGATACCTCCCTTTCTATGACCCCCTCCCCACCCCTCACCCCCCGGCAAACAATAAGCAAGACATGTGATTTCTACCTTTTAGGGTCCTCAATTTTCCATCTCTACTTGACATTGCTGCAGCTCCCTGTTTACTACCAGCTCAAAGAACAAGTTGAGCCAGTGGGTGCAACAAAGGCAGTATGAGATAACTAGTTGTCTGCTGGCTGTTTGCCCAGGTCAGGGGACAGAGCTGGACTAGCTTAGTATCTAGCACATACTAAACACTCAATGGACAGTTGTTGAGGAACTAAATCTATATTTGACTATTGGAGCAAATGTAGAGAAAAAGAAGGAGGAGGAGGAGGAGGAGGAGGAGGAGGAGGAGGAGGAGGAGGAGGAAGAGGAGGAGGAGGAAGAGGAGAAGAAGAATTGCAATTGAAATGAGTGAGAAAGAAATATTCATGTTTTACACATCTTCAAAACACTATCCTGCAACTCATTTAAAATATATATAAAGAAATTTTATTTGTTAAGACCTTACCAATAATATAGTATTTTCATTCCTATGTGAATATTGTAATGCAGTTGGCTAATGATTTTGCTGGCATGTCATATATCTCTCATAGATCCAAAATCTCCAAAGGTTTCTGAAGTTGGCAGGAACAAACACAATGCTTGATATATGTATTGTTTTGGTGGTGGGTGGTCATAGAATAGGGAGAAGGTACAGAATTGGGAGAGGAGCAAAGTATAAATCAGTTCTGAAGCACAACTTTGAAATGTCTATTATCACCCTTCTGAATTTCTTCATTTGTTTATTTTTTATATTATGTACATATTTTTGTATACTTCCTTAGATAATTTTGTTAACAAGGTAAGAAGAGGGCCACATTCCTTCTTTATTTAAAAAATAAAATTAATTGTGTAAGTGAATTAGACATCATGTATGACACGGGCAATCTCTGGTTATGAGTCTAATAAAAATTATAGTTTTCTATTAAGAAAAACCTTAGTTCATGTGTCATTAAAGTAGTAAAACAAGTATGGCTACATATGTGTTGAATTACTCTCAAGTAACCCTGGCTGCACTGGAAATGACTCATTTTCCAAGTGTAAACATACCTCTGTTTGCAACAGTTTATTATCTTACAGGTCAGTACAGTGGAAGTTGTAGTTGGCATCCTAGTGACCTAAATAATGTTACATTTTAAAATATTGCCAGAAAACCCAGATTTGGAGGTTTTTAAAAAGAATCATCTCATTTCAAAATAATAATGCAATACAATTAATTTATTACTAAAAGTATTTTTTCATCATAGTTCAAAATAAAATGCCATCCTGAAAATATTATTCCTCTAAAACATCTTGGATCAGCTAGAATATAGTTATCAGACCTAACATATTACACTCTTTCTTTTGCTCTGGAGTGAAGCCAAATGACAATATGTGCTTCTATGCATTGCCCAGGAGCAGGTGACTCTGCCATCTGGACATGTGTCCTTCACTTCACTGAGCAGGGCTCTGAGAAAATGCTGTATTACTGGCCTCGGGGCAAAGACTGGAATGGGGAGCAAGCAGCCCTATAGATCCTGCTCATAACTTACCTTTCCCTTTGGTACTTGTAGCCTGATTGCATTTTGTGAAGATTTTAAAGAAAAGAAGGAAATGGAAATAACCTGGGAATTGAAATGTGGCTGTTGGCCCAGACATTCAAGCTGCTTTTGCCATTAATGTTTCAGGATACTAGAGATGCTTTACTTTCTGGTTGTGATCCATAAAAGATTGCTGGGAAGCCTGCTGAATCGACCAGTATGGGTTGGGAACTGGAAAGCTGGGTTGCCCATCTTGAGTTTCCCTTTTTGATGACATGTAACCCAGTAGTTCTAGCAAAGACACAACAATGAGAGACCTCTAAGTTGCCCTGACACAGGTTATTCATCTCCTTTGCATGTTTGGCTTACCGATTGATTTTGTAAAAATTCCTGCCCTTTCTCTTCTCAGATAAAAAAAAATACAATCCTGGTCTTGTCTCCTTTCTCTGTGACTGACATGCTTTTCCCCTTGATGTGTTATTTCTTAGTCCAGTTGGTTGGAATCACCTAAAATTCACTAGGAAGGCAGTCGCTGGTCATCTTGTAGCCATTACTTGACAAGGCTGTAATTAGTTGGGCCATTTTACACCTGCTTTCCCAGCTGGTCATGGCATTTTGCTTTGCAGTGATTTGTACCAGAACTGAAAGGACACAGACTCCACATTGCAGAGAACTCACAGAATCCACATTCATTCATTCATTCTTTTTTTTTTTTATTTCAAGTGTATCTTTCTTCTGCCATTTAAATGTTTTGATAGTGTTCAGGGGATAGCTTCTAATGGAGAAACCAAAATTGACTCCCACCTATGTTGGTGGCTCCTTATTTAATATTTCAGTTGATTTTTTTTGAGAGATGCATCAGTTAGGGCTCATTTTCATAGTAATCATAGTTACAAAGGAACCTTATACCCTGGAAATATGCCTTTCAAATAATTCAGAAAACACAGTGGATAATGCCACTTGTGTAAATTAATTCTCATGCTAAATTAAACCCTTTTAAATGAAGAATAGATAGATGTTTTAAATTTAATGCCAGCTATTTCTATTATTGCTCAAAAAATGCTGGCCAGGAAGGAACGTGGTCTAGGGAAATTAAACCAATCCTTTCCTAAAGACTCCTTGTCAATGGAGAGCACTTCACCTTCTTCCCTCTGACCTCCATGATGATGTTTATTTTAGGCTTATTTACTGTGATTGTATGATGGTAATTGATGTTTGCCTTTCTGAGTGATCCAGAAGAATCTTAGAAATGAGAGGAAGCTCCAGCAAGTATTCTATGAAGTCAGTGGTGCTCCATTGTCAACCCAGTGGGTCATCTCTTGAGCCAATAATGGGTAGATATTTTAGATAACCATTATGTAGCAATTAGTTACTCCTTTTCAATTAAATTTTTTTACTAAAAGCACCATTAATGGATCTCCGTAGAGTGCTTATCCAAGAGCTGTAATGATCAACTTAATAATGTCAAAAGCTCCCCTCAGTTTGTTTTATTTAGAAGATAAAAATATACATTTACCCTAGCTTGTTCTTTTAGAGAATTAAGATGCTAAATCTTGCCTGCAATTATTAATATATTTTTTCCTTTGGAGCTATATCTGTAAAGAAGACAAATCTCTCTCTCTCAACATTTTTTCTCTTTCTGTTTCATCAGGAATAAAATTTAATTCCAGCACTTTTACAATGCTACCAATTATTCTATCTAATAAAGAGGGAATATGCTAATTGACCATCACTCCATCACAAAGATGGCTGCACCTACAGCTGAGGCCAAGTTCCCATAAGGAGCCTTAATGAGCAATCAGCAGGGACCTGAGGCTATGTCCGCCCCCGCCCCTGTGGGGCTTGACAGGGGACCTCAGGCCACGCCCCCACCCAGCAGGCCTTGACAGGGTACCTCAGGCCGCATCCCCCCACCCCAGTGCCAGGCCAGGGAACCTGAGGCCACACCCCCCTACTGGCAGGGCTTGATGGGGGACCTTAAGGTGTGCTTCCCATCCTGGTGCTGGGCTAGGGGACCTCAGGCTGCTCCCCACCCCAGTGCCAGGCCAGGGAACTTCAGCACCAGGCCAGGGGACCTCAGACCACACCACCCACCCAGCGGGGCTTGACAGGGGACCTCAAGCCATGCCCCCACACCAGCACCGGGCCAGGGGACCTGAGGCTGCGCCCCACTGCCTGGCTGGGCTTGACAGGGGACCTCAGGCTGTGCCCCCCACCCAGCGGGGCTTGATGGGGGACCTCAAGGTGCACCCCCAGTGCTGGGTTGGGGGAACTCAGGCCACACCCCTGCCCAGCGGGGCTTGACGGGGGACCTGAGGCTGCGCCCCCCCTCCTGGTGCTGGGCCAGGGGACTGGAGGCTGCGCCCCTCCACCTGGTGAGGCTTGACAGGGGATCTCAGGCCGTGTCCCCTACCTGGTGGGTCTTGATGGAGGACCTCAAGGCACGCCTCCCACCCCGGTCTGGGCTGGGGGACCTCAGGCCACACTCCCCATCCTGGCACCAGGCCAGGGTACCTGAGGCTACACCCCCTGCCCAGCAGGGCTTGACAAGGGTGGCACTGGCTGGGTCTGGATCTAGCCCAATGGGGGGACGGGGGGGGGGGCAGCCGGGTCTGGTTCTCATGCGATTTTGAGGTGCATGTGGATGGGCAGGGACTTGACTCTGGGTCTCATGGTGTGCCCCAGACTGACAGGAGGAAGGTTTTCATATACATTTTACTAATTTTCTTTTATCTCTGACACTTCTATTATAGAGAAAGGGCAAATAGCAATATTAAATTATTTCGTCTAATTAATCCCCTTTTAATGTGCACGAATTTCGTGCATCGGGTCACTAGTTTCTAAGAAACATCAAGCTCTCCTTTCTCCTTTAATAAATGTATTTCATCTTCATACTCTCTTCTCTCTACTCATCACTGTCAATCCGGTTGAGACCCTCAGCACATCAAGCTGGACTATCTGTGCAATTCTCATCCAGTTTGTCTCCCTCCATACAGATGACTCCACTCTGTTGCCAGAACCATTTCTGCTTTATATTCTCCTGCTGAATACCCTGCAGTGGTTCTCCCTTACCCAGAGTTCCTTATCTGGGCATTCAAATAGTTCCTATTGGTCCTCTCTGAATATTCTCTACCATAGCAATATTAGCTTCACAGATTCTTTTTTTAATTCTCACCCACTTATTGATTTTTAGAGATAGGGGGAGAAAGAGAGAAAAGAGAGAGAGAGAGAGAGAGATCGGTTCGGTTGCCTCCTATACCCACCCAGACTGGGAATCAAACCTGCAAACTTTTGGTGCACAAGACAACGCTCCAACCAACTGAGCCACCTGGCCAGGGCAGCTTTACAGGTTCTTTTAAATGCATTGTGATCATTCTCTTTCCCACATTTGGAATGGCTCTTTCTTTTTCTCCACTGATTCTGTTCAATTCCTCTCATTCTCCCATCCCCACAATTATTTATTTATTTATTTATTTATTTATTTATTTATTTATTACATGAGGTCTTAGTAATGTCATGTCTCTGAATAGTAACATTTAACCTGCAAAACCTGGCATGTATATTTATTTATGTGTTACATTATATTTTTGTCCTGCTTATTCAATTTTATTTGCCTTTTCCTCCCCCTATAATTTACCCCACTTAATCACATTGAAAATCTCTAAAATCAGGGACCTCATCTTAAACTTTGTATTCCTACAGCAGCTGGTAAGTGTCAAGCTTGGAACATAAGCTCAATAAATGTATGTTGAGTACACTGTTTCCCTTAAATTTGAGGAATCAGATGTTTGGAAACCAAATCAAGAACTTCCATTAAACTATTAAATAATCATCTATAATAATAAAAGGATAATATACTAATTAGATCGGATGTCATTCCGGATGTTCTTCCGGACAAAGCCGGAACCGGAGGGAAGCCCATGCTGGCTGCCGAGGGAAGGAAGGTCTACTCTTGCACAAATTTCGTGCATTGAGCCTCTAGTAAAATAATTTTTTTGTGTGTGTGAAGCAAGCACCAGACTATATGAAAATAAATAAGTTATTTCATCCTAAGAATATTTGGGAAGAACTGTCTCATATATCCTCTTCAAAAGATTGTTAAATTTTAAAAGGATATTTTTCTAACACTTGTACAGAAATATAAAATTCCACATAAATTGGACTCTTTCTTGCCAGTTTCAAGTTGCCATCGTTATGCATCTTTGAATGTACCTATGATAACATTTGCTACAGTCACGTTTAGTGCTATACCATGTAGGCAGCCGACTTTGAATTTACTTTGGAAGCAACTTGTTTTGATATACTTATCACACAAATTTTGTCAACTCATTCTTTATCACCAAAATGCTAAGAGCATCCAAATGCATGCCTAATTACTCATGTTATTTGTTTATAGAAAAATAGCATAAAAATAACTAAAACGGTTGATTCATTTTATCTATACTCATATTTCCTCTGAGTCCTAGAAGGCGTTTGGCTTGTGGTGGTTTTTGTTTTTAGGTGTTACCTTCTCTGGAAAGATCATATGAGCCCAGCAGTGTTTCCCATGCTGCTCTAGTGATTATCGTTCATTTAATGCTGGCAGTTTCTGTTTGTCAAGGCTGCTTCTGTCTATGAAACTTGCCAGTCTTAATAAATCTTTTCCTAAAAGAAAAAAATTCTCTCTCTGCTATTTTTGCTATTCGCATACAATACTTTCTAACCTTGTATTGATGTTTATTCTACATTAGACTCTAAGTACCTTGAGAGTTGGGCTTGGGTCTTACTTTGTCATGCATGCATTGCAGGCCCTAGTGCTGAAAGTAGGCATTAGATAAAATTTTGATTTATTTGTTGACTAATTATAACAGCTGATATTTATTGTGTACTTAGTATGTTCCAGGCACAACTCTAACCCATTCACCCTCAGAAAACTCAATATGATATTCTTTTATTTACCCTACTTTACTGATGTGGAAACTGAGGCACGGAGAGGCTGAAAAAATTACCAGTCATATAGCTAATGTGTTCTGGAGCCAGCCTGGTCTGCCAGCTACTGCAGCCTCCACTGTATGAACGCTGTGCTTCATCTTTTGAAACTACTCTTTCTCGTGGCATTTTTTCCTACCGCTCTGTTCAAACTTCCATTTTAGCTACATTATTGTTTTCTATGCTTTTAACTGTTAAATGGGGAAAATGTCAAATCTTAGAGTGACGTTGCATTAAATATGGCTTTCCAAGTTTTTGTGGCATTCTGTTTTAGGGACTTGGTTTCACCATGTTATATGTGACTGGTGGGTGATAAGGAAACTAGTCAGACCTTACATATCCAATAAACTTGGATTGGTCTAATGCTTGATGCCATATCGTCTGAGCTTCTTATTTTATTGGAAAGGATTTAAAAATACTGAATTCAGGGGAGCATCATGTTTTGGGATAATTCTAAGCCATTTATAGTAAATTGTGTGCTTTTATATAGTGTTGAGGCTAGAATGCTAAAATTAGATTTTCCAGAATCACTTGAAGCTAGCAATCTTAATGCACTTTAGATTCCATCAATCAGATGTAGCTCTGTGAGTCTTGAGTACCAAACCATGTAGATTGGAAAAGAGGCAGGGTCAGAGATACCAACTTTGTTTACTTAGATTATGGCAACCATAATCGCCACCTTCCCTATCTCACTGGCAATTTTCTGATGCTACAGCTTCTTAAATCAAGGAAACATTTCCATGGCAACTGTTTGTGTTCTTCCTGAAGTCTAGGTCTAAAGTCTGTTCCTTTAGCCCTCCTAAAAATTCTTTAGCTGTTAAATATACTATTATAAACCCCTCTGTTTAAGCTTGGTAGAGTGAATTCTGTTCTCTGCAAGTGAATGTGACTGATGCAACTGTATGTAACTCTATGTTTGAGTTATTGAATATTAAGCCAGATTTTATAGCTGTGTCTTAGGATAGAGAAGTAACAAATCTTTGCTTTGCAATAAAATGTTTTGGGCATTTGTTATTTATTCTTGTTGTAATACTTTCATTACTCTCATAAAAAAGAAAACCTCTAAAATAATGTGGATAATTTAGCATTCAGGTTTACTGTTTTACTCAACATACATTTATTGAGTGCCTTCTCTGTGCCAGCAATAGTTCCTTGGTGAGGGGGCTACTGCAGTGAGCAAAACAAAGTCTCTATTCACATGTAATGTGGAGTCTTCCACAGGAATTTACAGATTGAATGAACTTCCCACAAGCTGTTAGGTTACCAAAACAGTTGAAAATATTTCAAAAGCTTAAGATATAGTGATAATACCTCAAAATAGAAAGAGTTCAGTTTGGCATTGACATTACTAATTTAAAGAGTGGCCAGCTTACTAACCCATAAAATGGGGATTTACATTTCTTTCTCATGATGAGAATAGCAATAAATGGCTCATTGGAGAGATGGTTATGAATCACTTAGATGTGGAAAAAATCAATTTGAAAAAATCAATTTGGCAATAGTGATGAGAATCATAGTCATTTCAAAATCTTAGTACTAGTAATAATATAGGAAACATGAAGAGAAGCAATAAAGGCTTTCTTTAACAATTTATATTAAACAGGTTATTAGGCAACATATATACTACTTAAATCACCACAAGTACAGGAAGCCCTATAAAAATGGTCTATCAGTTTTTATCTACAATATGATCATATTTAAAAGGAGTACAAGGGAACTTTATGAAATTGTGTTAAATTAATTTTAGTTTCAAAAGCAGTGATTCCAAAAGTACTATCCATGCAACTTTAGGAATTAAATTAGGAAAGAGCACGTTGGTATTAATCATAACATAATTAGATTGCATTGGGATACTTTTTAAATAAATTGTCAAGCTTGATATTGAGAAGGAAAACAGAGGGGCAACTTTGGAGGCTTATATCCTAGCTCAGTATCTAGTTACTAAGTAATCTTACTTCCCCATTCTAACTGACAAAGCCCACCCCGAGGGGCCCGCCACAAGAAGATATATATATATATATATCAAAACCTCCCACATTGTCAGTTCAGGATTTGGATCAGAGTTCCCTAGACTAGCAGTGCTGCATAATAAAGGTTTTACTTTCCTGATTCCTCTGGGTGCCGGCTGTCCTTCTCCTGGGCCATTTGCCACAACAATATGATTTGTTTCAACTGGTCATTATATATATATATATATATATATATATATATATATATATATATATATATAACCAAAATGAGAATACATATTTTATGTTTATTTTGTAAAGCAGAAATAGAAAAGTATGATGCTGGCTCTTTCATTGGGGATAAAGGTTAATAAGGTTAATCCCAAAGCAAAAGTTTTCCATAGCAAAGGAGAAAATTGTTGCAGTTTTCAGTGACATTAAAATACATGTGCATTGCCCTAGCTGGTTTGGCTCAGTGGGTAGAGTGTCAGCCTATGGACTGAAGGGTCCTGGGTTTGATTCTAGTCGAGGGCACATGCCTGGGTTGTGGGCTCAATCCCCAGGAGGCAGCCAATCAATGATTCTCTCTCATCATTGATGTTTCTATCTCTCTCTCCCACTCCCTTCCTCTATGAAATCAATAAAATATATATATATATATATATATATATATATATATATATATATATATTAAAAATACATATGCCTGTGTGCATCTGTACATGTATTTTTCCTAGGATTGAGTAAGGAATATTTTGAAGGTGATATGGGAAAATTGGACTGGAATGCACGGTGTTCCTCGGAGCGGGATGGTTCCTGGGTTCTTTGTCTGGTGGAGTCAAAGAATGAACCATGGATGAAAGGTGATATAGCAAAAGGTGGACATTTGTTGAGAAACAAGCACAGACTCCCACGTGGGGAGGGGAAAGAGTCCTGCTAAGTCCCCTTTCTTCAGTTCATAAAGGCTGCAGATCTTTGTGCCTTGATATCCCCTCTGATTGGTCACTATCCCCCTTAGATTACTCACTATAGCAACTCCAGAGCTCAGACCTCACAAAGTACTGGAGGTTCCCTCCTTCTTCTCCCTTATTGTTTCCCTATTCCCTCTGACCTTTCCTCCTCCCTCTCTGAATGAGGGGCTTCCTTCCCTTTATTCTGTAAATGTGTACCTTCTGCGGCTCCCAGCTCCCTTATCTTACGGAAATGTACTTTCTGTTGCTTCCAGCTCCCTTATATTATGGAAATGTACCCTTTGCAGCTCTGTAGCCCTGTGCTTTTTTCATGGACCCCTTAATTCCTACAATTTCCTAAACCTGCCTATTTCACCCCTAAAAACTCCTTTTAGTGGGATTAAGTAATTTTTATTCAAAGATAATGTACAATATGTAAGAATTGGAAGATATTTTATAAATTAGCAATTATAACTGGTAATTATAAAAAGCACAAAAATAATTCTCAGTCATATGAGTTACTGTCTAAGGACATATGGGAAAAGGTGAGCCATCTTAAACGTAGCTTTTGAAAGGGCGGGGAGAGACAGACTCCATGTTCCCTTTGTTCCATGTCCTCCACCTCGTGGAGTCAGGTTCCCACCCTAGAACCTCTCCAAGAGCCCAACCCACACTTTTGAATTAGCCAATAGAAATGCAAGAGGAAAGTAAGCTGCGCTCTGCCCCCATGTGCAACCTGACCCCGACCAATCAGTGGAAGCCACACTACCTCACCCCTCCGACCTCTCCCAGGCCCCCTATAAATCAGCGCGTTTGGGGTCTGGGGCTCTCTCTCTCTCCACCTCGCTGCTGTGCCGGTGTGTGTGTGCGGGACTGAGCTCGAGCTAGCTCGATTAAAGGCTCTTTGCTTTTGCATCGGACTCGGCTCCCTCGTGGTCTTTGGGGATCAATGAAATCTGGGCATAACATTTGGGGGCTCGTCCGGGATCCCCAAGAACCTCAAGGGACCCCCGATCCGTAGAGTCTGACTGGCCACAGTAGGTGTCTGTCTGTTCCTTGTCTCTTTTGTGTAAGCTCATTTCTGGATCTCTGGCAGTGCCCGAAGTGGTCTAGGTGGACGCACCGGAGGACCACGGGCGGGAGGAATCGGGAGACGTCCCGATCCTCCTTCAGGAGGGACGTGTATTCCCCTCAAACCTCTGGGACGAGGTGGGTCGCTCCCACCGATCGGCATGAGGCCGTCGTCCACACTTATGGTTTTGTCAGTTTTGTTCCAACGGACTCGCGTTGGAAAGCTTGTCTCAAGGGCCCTTTGTGTGTCTGCGTCTGTGTTTTTCTGTTTTGTTTTGTGGACTCTCTTGACGGACATCATGGGACAGACTCAAACCACTCCTTTAAACATTATGGTTGATTATTTCAAAGAGGTTAAGGGAAGAGCTAGCAACCTCAGTGTAGAGGTCCGGAAGGGCTGGTGGTAAACTTTTTGTTCTAGGGAATGGCCAACTTTTAGTGTCCAGTGGCCGCCGGAGGGGACCTTCAACCTCCCCACCATCCACCGGGTGAGGGACATGGTCTCTCAGCCCAAGAAGGGACATCCTGATCAACTCCCTTACATTATTACTTGGCAGGACCTCGTGGAAGAGCCACCCTCCTGGCTTAAGCCCTTTCTGTCCCAGCGCCCCCTGGAGCCGAAACCCATACTTGCTTTGCAGGAAACGGAGAAGGTGAAGGAGAAGAAGGACCTCACCCCGCCATCAGCTCCTCTCTACCCTGTCTTTCAGGGGGGAACTGAAGAGGAACTAATCTTTCCTCCCTCATATCAGCCCCCTAGGAGTCCACAGGGGGGCGATCCTCCCACGCAAAGGGAAGCGGACACCACGGGGAGCAGAGTTCCGGGAGCGGCTGGGGGCGGAGTTCCGGGAGCAGCTACGGTTCCGGTGGGCTCCCAGATGCAGATGGCAATCAACCCCATCACTACTGGCCTTTTGCCACTAGTGACCTTTACAACTGGAAGGCTCAGAATCCTAAGTTCTCTGAGAAGCCAGCAGGGCTTATTGATCTGTTAGATTCAGTCCTTTTCACCCACCAGCCCACGTGGGACGACTGCCAACAGCTTTTACAGGTCCTGTTCACAACTGAGGAGTGGGAAAGAATCCTCAATGAGGCCCGGAAAGTGGTTCCAGGCGTGGACGGGAACCCAACCACCAACCCGGTCCAGATAGATGTCTCTTTTCCCTTAACTAGGCCTGAATGGGATTTCAACATGGCAGAAGGTAAGGAGAGGCTCCGGGTCTACTGCCAGACTCTAATGGGGGGTCTCCGAATGGCTACTAGAAAGCCAACTAATTTGGCTAAGGTAGGGAATGTTCAGCAGGAAAGGGATGAGTCTCCAGCTGTCTTTTTAGAACGGATCATGGAGGCATACCGCACCTACACCCCCATGAATCCAGAAGCTCCTGAAAACAAGGCAGCTGTGATCATAAGCTCTGTAAACCAATCGGCTGGGGATATTAAAAATAAACTGCAAAAAGTAGATAGATTGGGGGAGAAGAGTTTAAAGGACCTAATGGAGGTAGCGGAGAAGGTGTATAATAACAGGGAGCCCCCGGAAGAAAGGCAGGCTCACGCTGCGGCTGCTGCGAGCAGCAAACAAACCCGAGACCTAGCTAAGATTCTGCTCGCCACCACCGCGGACCCTTCCAAGGAACGGAACTGCCGTCTCCGCCAACTCGCCGGCAACCAGGAGGACGGTAAGGGGACCGCCCAAGGCGGGAGGTGGAAGCTGCAGAAAGATCAGTGTGCTTACTGTAGGGAGATAGGGCACTGGAAACAAGAGTGTCCGAAAAGGGCCAGCAAAAAGGGAGGTGAAGCGGATCGAGTGAAGGTCCTGGAGCTAGATGAACTGAGTGATTAGGGGAGTCGGGGTTCGGACCCCCTCCCTGAGCCCAGGGTAACTCTTAGAGTGGAGGGGACCTCCATTGACTTCCTTGTTGACACCAGAGCGCAACACTCGGTCCTCTGTATGCCTCAAGGAAAATTAACAAATAAGTCTTGGGTACAAGGAGCAACTGGTATGAGCCAGTATTCATGGACTACCCGAAGAACGGTGGATTTAGGGACGGGCTGGGTATCCCACTCTTTTATGGTAATTCCGGAATGCCCCTACCCACTGTTAGGACGAGACTTGCTCACTAAGATCGGAGCTCAGATAACTTTCAGACAAGGGGGGCCTCAGGTTACTGAAGGCAAGGGCCACCCCATTCAGGTCCTGACCATAAGGCTGGAGGATGAGTACCGGCTTCACCAAAAAGCCTCTCCAATAGAGGGCTACAGCGGACAACTGACGTGGACTCGGTTGCCTCGGGTTCAAGAACTCGCCCACCATCTTCGACAAGGCCCTGCACAAGGACCTGGGAATCCTAGAGCAAGTGCATGGGCTCCGGAAGGACCTGACCGACCAGCCCCTTCCAGATGCAGACGTCACCTGGTTCACGGATGGAAGCAGCTTCGTACGGGACGAAGCAGGTATGCGGGTGCAGCTGTAGTCACTGAAACGGACACTGTATGGGCAAAGGCTCTGCCCTCCGGGACGTCAGCCCAGAGAGCAGAGCTTGTGGCCCTCACCAAGGCCCTGACACTGGGAGCTGGAAAGTGGCTCAACATCTACACAGACAGCTGGTATGCGTTCACCACCGCTCATGTTCATGGGGCAGCCTACCAAGAGAGAGGGCTACTAACAGCAGAGGGGCGGACTATAAAGAATAAACAGGAGATACTTGACTTACTCTCAGCCTTATGGCTCCCTGCCAAATTGGCCATCATACACTGCCAAGGACACCAGACGGCTGACAACCCAATGGCAAGAGGAAACTGCAGGGCTGACCAGGTGGCCAAGGCAGTAGCCCTTGCTCCGATCCTCACCATGGCCCTACAGCTCCCAGACCCAGGAGACCCAGTTCTGCCAGTTCAGCCAGGACATTCCCTGGGGGAGTTACAGCACATTAGGAAGCTTCCCCAAGCAAAGGAGGAGAAGGGGTGATGGTATATGCTGGAAGACATCTTGCCCAGGTACGATTTTCCCACTGAGATAGGGTCAGACAATGGACCAGCTTTTGTCTTGCAGGTAACGCAGGCAGTGGCCAAGGCCATTGGGGCAAATTGGAAATTGCATTGCGCTTATAGGCCCCAAAGCTCAGGGCAAGTAGAAAGGATGAATAGAACTCTAAAAGAGACCCTTACCAAATTGACCATGGAGACTGGCGGGGACTGGGTGGCTCTCCTTCCATATGCCCTTTACTGGGTTAGGAACTCCCCCTACACCCTGGGTTTTACTCCTTATGAGATCATGTTTGGCCGGCCACCCCCTATTATCCCTAACCTTAAAGCTGAATTTCTTACAGAATTTGAAAGTCAAGAACTGTTTCTTTCCTTGAGAGGGCTCCAGAGGGCGCACGAGGACATTTGGCCGTGACTCCGTGCTATCTACGAGACCGGCCCAGCCCGGACTCCTCATCAGCATAAGCCCAGGGACTGGGTCTACGTCAAGAGACACCGCCGGGAGACCCTTGAGCCACGATGGAAGGGTCCCTACCTCGTGGTGCTGACGACCCCCACCGCTCTCAAGGTAGACGGCGTCGCGACCTGGGTCCATCACACTCACGTCCGGTCAGCGGACCCATCTGTGATCCGGGAAGACTTGGGGACTCCGATTTTATCAGTGCAGGGAATTTGGGATGGTGTACCCTCGTGACCCAGGAATGTTGTTCAGTAGAAATACAAACTGACCCATGATTGGGCCTGTAAGTTTGAAGACAAGGGGGGAATGAAAGGGCGGAGAGAGACAGACTCCATGTTCCCTTTGTTCCATGTCCTCCACCTTGTGGAGTCAGGTTCCCGCCCTTAGAACCTCTCCAAGAGCCCAACCCACACTTTTGAATTAGCCAATAGAAATGCAAGAGGAAAGTAAGCCGTGCCCTGCCCCCATGTGCAACCTGACCCCGACCAATCAGTGGAAGCCACACTACCTCACCCCTCCGACCTCTCCCAGGCCCCCTATAAATCAGCGCGTTTGGGGTCTGGGGCTCTCTCTCTCTCCTCCTCGCCGCTGTGCCGGTGTGTGTGTGCGGGACTGAGCTCGAGCTAGCTCGATTAAAGGCTCTTTGCTTTTGCATCGGACTCGGCTCCCTCGTGGTCTTTGGGGATCAACGAAATCTGGGCATAACACTTTCAGCCTTGTGTGCCGGATTTCATCACTGGGTGCTTGTCTTATTGTATTCAGTCTAATTTCTTATTTAGTAACCTAGTTTCTTCAAACTGAGAGCCTATATTGATCATTCCATCCCTTTTTATCTCTTTCACCAAAACTGGTGTTCGGCCCCAAAGGCACAATCCTGCTATGAGCTGTTGAATGCGTCCTGAATTTTCACAGAATGTCTACTTCAAACCCCCCTGCTCCTGCCCATGTGTCCACATGCTAGCACCCTCTTGACCTCTTAGATGACATCTCTTCATTGTGTGAAACGGGTACACCATTCCTCATCTTAATGGTGTGTGTTCTCCAAGCTATAGGTTTTTCAAGTCCTGAGGCACAGGTTCTGACTTGAGAGGATTTGAATCACAATGTGATAGGGAGAAATGTAAATAAACAACAAATAAATGGGGGGCGGAAAGAAACAGAAACAATAGAAGAGATGCTTGGTGGTTTTCTTTGTATTGCAGAGGACGCTGGATAAAAACCTTTGAACTGTCAATATAAGCCACAGGGAAGGAATCCTTCCAAATATATATGTTAAGTATTCTATTCCA
The DNA here is from genome assembly GCF_963455305.1 of Plecotus auritus. Lineage (NCBI taxonomy): Eukaryota > Metazoa > Chordata > Mammalia > Chiroptera > Vespertilionidae > Plecotus > Plecotus auritus. The sequence continues at coordinate 64,665,690 of NC_137772.1, read as the reverse complement.
TGAACTAAATTAAAACTAACTTTTTTTTAAAAAAAAATCTTGTTTTCTTTAGAATCTATTGTTTTCCTTTCCTGAAAGTAATGCAAGAATTAATTGTTATGTTCTGTCATTTGGGACTTTTAGTGTTTGGTTTTTTTTTTTAGAGACTTTTATTTGTTTTGTTTCCTGGAGGCATATTTCTTATATTCACCTTGGATTGCATTTTAATTCCCATTTTGTCAAAAGGAGTGATATTCGAGTGCTTGCCTGGTCACCTGTAATTCACAAACCAAGACAATCTAAAGAAACTTTTCATCTCTCTGGTGACCCTAATCACCTCTATAAAACCAAGTTTGCTTTGGAGTTCAATATCCAGTGGAAATAAAGAGATGTGATCTCTAAATGTAGCTTTTATTAACTTATACTATCTAAATAGTGAGTTTGAATAAATCATTTTACTTATCTGAGAGCCTCTTTTCCCATTTATACTTACTACTAGAGGCCCGATGCACGAAGATTCATGCAAGAATGGGCCTTTCTTCCCCTGGCTGCCGGCACCGCCTTCACTCTGGCTGGAGCCGCCTTTCCGCCTTTCCGCCTTCCCTGCCCAGAGGCCTGGAGTGGCTGGGGTGGTGCGAAATGCCTGCATATGCAAATTAATCCGCCATATTTGTGGGGTTAATTTGCATACTCACTCCTGATTGGCTGGTGGGCATCACGAAGGTACGGTCAATTAGCATGTTACTCTTTTATTAGTGTAGATCAGGGGTGGGCAAACTTTTTGACTCGAGGGCCACAATGGGTTCTTAAACTGGACCGGAGGGCCGGAACAAAAGCATGGATGGAGTGTTTGTGTGAACTAATATAAATTCAAAGTAAAGGAGCGGAGGGGAGAGCAAGAGAACCCTCCGCTCTTTCGGCTCTGCGGGCCGGATAGAACAGCCGGATCCAGCCCGCGGGCCGTAGTTTGCCCACGGCTGGTGTAGATTATAGGATATAGCTCATTAGAAAATGTGTGCAGGAACATGTGAACTTCAGCCTTTTGCCTTGTTGCACATTTGAAAGCAAGATGGGTCTCAGGATTCTCTGCTGCAGCCACCTGTGAAAATTGGGCCAAGGTTTCCCTTCTTGCCACATGTGCTCAAACCATCAAGGTCTGAGCTGGAAATATGCCCTCAATACGTGCCCATGCCCTCAGTTTCCATCAGTAAGCAAGGATATAGACTTAATTAAGTTGAACTAAGTGACCTCTGTGAATGGATTTTCAAAGACATTTATCCCTCAAAAGACACAATGCTAGCTCTTAGTAAGTTAAAAAAACACACACAAAAAAACAACATTTTAATTATGAGTGTTTTAATGCAAATTAGTTAATTGGTGATGGAAATTTCCTTTTAAAAACTGATCTCAAATAATTCATCTTCAAAATGCATGACTTATTTTCTCCCTGTTATATTAAAGTATTCATGCTAACAAAATAAAGTTCAAATCACTTTGATTCCTTATATATATTCAATGTATTACCACCCAACAAAGACCTAAGGCCACCAGAGATCATCATATTATTCTTATTCTTCTGTCTTCTACTTACCAGTTTTCCAATTATTTTTGATAAATTTTTTATTGTTCTGATCATAAATTAATGTATATTCCTTATAGGAAAAGTTCAAAGGGAATAAAGAACAAACATGTCCATAAGCCTAGTACCAAGCAGTAACCAATGTTAACAGACTTGAACTGATTTTTTAAGCTGCAAAATTCCATTTGAAGATTGTAAAGTGGTAGATTGTGCTTTTCACTTTTATTTATCCTAAGGCTTATTGATTTTTCCCCTTAATCTTACTTTTGAATGTTAATTGTTTCTAATGAGAATACCAAGCATTTGTCAAATAAACCATTTAGTTGAAAGAATTAATTTACTTTCAACCTGTTATACCAATGAATAATAATAGACTTTAGTCATGACATATATTCAGCCTAATAAATGCAAATATAAGCTATGATAAAATAACTAAAAATTTACAAAACTAAAAAATAACTTATATTCAACAATATTTTCTTCGCTATAATTTTACCTGCAATTCATTATTTGTCATCTTTTGTCCCTTTTTGTGTTTAACACTTATTATTAATTTAGTGGCTTAGCCTCACTCCTTCTATTTACAGAGGAGGAAGTTAAGACTTAGTGACATAAAGATTCACCATGGATGATAAATATATGTATATTTGGACAAAGAAAGGGCTTCTATGGAAAGTACCCTCATAAGGTAATTTGATTATAAATTCTAAACTGGGCAGGTTATGGTGGGCAGTCATGCCTCAAACATATAAGCTTTTTTATTAAAAGGTTTATATTTCCCTTAAGCAAGTCCTTTTCATTTGTTCTGTACATCTAGGTCAACACACCTTTGAAATAAACCATAACAATCCTCAAAAGAGCACATGTCTTGTTCACTATCCTGTAATCCATTTCCTGCCTTGCTTTCTCGTACCTCCATGTAATTTCCCTTACATTCCCTCCTTAATTTCACATGCATAAATAAAGCTCTAAAACTGTTATTCTCCAGAGCATTTGAGATCTTGCGCCTCAGAATATGTTGTCAGTTTGGCTCAACTAAACTAAACTTTTATAAACATTCTCTACAGGTTTGGACCTTTCTTATATAAGCTTTTTTTCTTCTTCTGATAATACTTCCTATCTTCACCACTCCCCTCTTCCATACATCTTTGCCCCCTACTCACCACCCTTCCTCGAAGGCGAGGGATGATATTCCATGTATTTATCACGATAGACATACAGGTTGTTAATAATTTACGTTGGCTGATTTACAGCTTTTTCCTTGAGCCCTCAAGTGCCGTTCCATCCTGCCTAGCCCCTTTGCAGTGCTGCTCCATGATCCAGCAATTAAAAGATTAATGCCAAGTGGAAGGGGAACTTCAAGGCTGTCCCAGTGTTTGCATTTATTCTGATCATCTGATGCTATACCATGCTGCTGATAGATATTTTTAATATCACCCTAGATCAGCCGTGGGAAAACTACGGCCCGTGGGCCGGATCCGGCCAGTTCGGCTGTTCTATCCGGCCCTCGGAGCCGAAAGAGCGGAGGGTTCTCTTGCTCTCCCCTCGGCTCCTTTACTTTGAATTTATATTAGTTCACACAAACACTCCATCCATGCTTTTGTTCCGGCCCTCTGGTCCAGTTTAAGAACCCATTGTGGCCCTCGAGTCAAAAAGTTTGCCCACCCCTGCCCTAGATACATCAATATGTTTGTCTTAAATGATTTCCATAAGAACATCTGGGGGGACAGTAAGGTTGGATCATGAAAATACCATGCTAAGTGAAATAAGACAGATATAAAACTGAAATCAACAAATAAAGAAGAAAAACAAACAAACAAACTCATACCACCATACTGTTGGTAACCAGATGTAAAGGGGTAGGGGGAGTAAAGTGTGTCAAATATATGGTGATGGAAGGAGATTTGACTTGGGGTGGTGGGCACACAATGCAATATACAGATGATGTGTCATGTACACTTGAAACATATCATTTTATTAACCAACTAGAGGCCAGGTGCACGGATTTGTGCACCAATGGGATCCCTCAGTGTGGCCTGTGGAGATCAGGCTGAAACCAGCATCCAACAACCCCTGAGGGATGTAGTAGTACACAAAGCAGCAGGCAGACAGGGTGGAACCCGAGCCCTGCCAGGTGCTGTGCTGCTCCCACTCATCCTGGCCCACTGTGGGAGCGCACTGACCTCCAGGGGGCAGCTACTGCATTGAGCGTCTGCCCCCTGGTGGTTAGTGTGCATCATAGCGACCAGTCGACAGGTCAAATGGTCGCTTAGGCTTATAAATATATATATCACCCCAATAAATTTAATTTAAAAAAGAAAGAAAAGAAAAAAAGGATGGAGAGGGGGAATAGTGTCTGCCATGCAGAGACAGAGAGAGAACAGAAGCTAATGTGATCCTGCTAAGTGTACTTTGTGGGGAAAGCAGAGCTTCGTTAAGGACCTGATTATGGAATATGGCACAGAGTTGGGGATGATGGCCTTCTCCACATGGGCCATTGTTTAGGAAGTTAAGGGGATCATTTATGCACTTAGATAATGATAAACTGACTACCAATCCTATTAACAGCTGGATTTTCCTAGGAAAAGTTTACCAGTCTCCCTCCCCCTACCCTCGACCCTGCTCTCTCATAAATTTTTTTCAGCAGAAGTTGTCTTTGGGATAAGAGTCCTAGGGGCCACTCATTCAGTTCAACTGTCCATTAGATGGTTGGATCCCCTCCATAGCATACCTAACACATATCAACAAGTGTAAAAGGGAAGGAAAGTAACACTATTGCACACTTGCTATGAATCTAGACACTCTGCTATGTGCCTGACATACACTATCTCTTCATATGAGCCTTTGAGGTAGATGAGAGAGCAGGGGAGCATATTTTGTCACAGCTATAGGTCAGGCCTCTGGTACAGGCCCACTTTCCTCAGGGACATAAGCTGCATCAAAGTTACCCTGTCATTCTGGACTCTGAGTGACACTCGAGCTGAACCAGTAGATACTTTGCTAAGCTGATGGCCCACTGAAGAATGGCTTCCCTGAAGGAACAATGATGGAGATAACTCTACCCCAAGTAAAGCCAATGTATTTGGAAGTTGAACACACCCACACTCCCTCTGGTTATTACAACCCACATTTGTTTGACTATCGTCACACAGCTAATGTTACAATAGGGGCTACTTTACATTTAGAAGATTCCCTCTCACTCCAGCTAAGGACCACACATCCCCCCAGCTTTACTGAAATGTAACTGACATATAACATTGTGTAAGTTTAAGATGTACAACATCTTATGTTGACTTGATAAACTTATGTATTGCAGAATGATGATCACCATAGAGTTCACTACTACCTCCATCATGTCACATAATTACAATGTCTTTTTTGTGGTGAGAACCTTTAAGATAAACTCTCTCACAATTTTCAAGTATTTAATACAGTATTATAAACTATAATTACCATGCTATACATTAGATTAAAACTGGAAGTTTGTACTCTGACCAACATCTCCCCATTTTCCCCACCCTTCATCCCCCAGTAATCAAACTGAAATATCTCTTATTTTGCCTTCTTATTTAGTCTTATTTTTATTCCTTAGGGTTTTACAGAGAAATCTAATTATTCCATAGGGTTATTCTTCAGACGATTAAAGAGTACAGTCTCCTATCCACCAACTTCTCTTTTGTGGGTCAACACTGTCAATTTACCTCATTATTTCATGTATGACATGGTTTCTAGGGTCTTCTTCATCCTGTATCTTGGCTTTGAATTTCTTTTAAATTCATCTTAAGTGCAGTCCCAAGAACTTGGCACCATACCACTTAAAATGGCCAGCTCAAAATAGAAACCACCATCTTCTATATACTATACATTTAAAGAAGCTAAAATTATATGGGTTTAATTTTTTTAATGTTTTTTTAGTAACAAAATACCATTTTGTCATATAGTGCAAAATGTAAGTAGAAATAGCTATTTGTTCAAAAGCTATTAAGTCCTGTCTTGCTCTCTCCCCATATACTTCTTCTTAATTAAACTTTTTATTTTGAGCTAATTCACATGCTGTGATAAAAAAAATAAATAATAGAGAGAGATCATGTGCACTCTTAGCTCAGTTTCCTCCAATGATAAGAACTTATAATAACACAACCAGGATATTGACATTAATGCATTTAGTAGGCACAACATTTTGATGACAAGGATCCCTCATGTTCCCCTTTTATAGTCACACTAGAGGCCCGATGCACGAAATTCATGCAAGAGTAGGCCTTCCTTCCCCCAGCTGCTGGCACCAGCTTCCCTCTAGCACCTGGGACCCAGACTTCCCTCCAGCCTCTGGCAGGCACCGGGACCCAGGCTTTGCCCAAAAGGTCATCCAGTCTAATTAGCATATTACACTTTTATTATTATAGATCTTCCTCCTTCTGGCTCCCAACCCCTTCTTAAACCCTGGCAACCACTAAACTGCTCTCCATTTTGATAATGTTGTCATTTTAAGAATCCTATCTAATAAAGAGGGAATATGCTAATTGACCGTTACGCCCTCACAAAGATGGTGGCACCCACAACCAATAAGGAAGGAATATGCTACTTGACATGCCCTCAAAGATGGCAGCACCCACAGCCACAAGATGGCGGTGCCCAGTCCCCTCAGCCCCACCTGGGCAGCAGGCATGTGGCATGGCTGGGCCCACCCCCAGGCGAATCCGGCCATTCCGCGTGCCTGCCTCCAGAATCCCCCAGTCCCCTCAGTGCCCCAGCTGCCCAGGGCTGGCCTAAGGCACAGTTAAGCCTTGGATGGCAGCTGCCCAACCGACGCCAGAGGCGCAGGCAAGCCTCAGATGGCAACTGCCCAGCCACCCAGGGCTGGCCCGAAGTGCAATCAAGCCTCAGATGGCAGCTACCCAGCTGCCCAGGGCTGCCCAAGGCTCGGGTAACCAGGGCCAGCCTAGGCTTGCATTGCCAACAGTGGCAGCAGCAGAGGTATGATAGGGGCATTGCCTTCCCCTGATCAACGGGTCACCTCCCGCCCCTGAGTGCTCCTAGACTATGAGAGGGGGCAGGCTGGGCTTTCATGCACCAGGCCTCTAGTCACACTAATAAAAGAGAAAGATGTAAATTGACTGTACCTCTGTGACACCCACCAGCCAATCAGGAGTGAGTAAGCAAATTAACCCAACAAAGATGGCGGATTAATTTGCATATGCAGGCACAGAGCGAAAGACTAAAGGCTCTGGCCTGAGCAAAGACTGAAGACTGAAGATGACTGAAGGCTGAAGAGCCTTGGCTTCTCCACTGCAACTGGAGCGAAGAAGCCAAGTCTTGCTGTGGCTGGAGCAGAGAAGCCTGGGTCCCGGGTGCCTGAGGTAATCCGGTGCCAGCAGCCAGGGGAAGGAAGGCGTATTGCACAAATCTTCATGCAATGGGCCTCTAGTGTTATATAAATGAAAACATATAGCATGCAATATTTGGAGATTGCTTTTTTTAAAATCAGCATAATTCCCAGGAGATTCATATAGGTTGTTGCATTAATCAATAGATCATTTCTTTTTACTGCTCAGTAGTAATCCACAGGATGGATATATCTTAGTTTATTTAACCATTCACCCATTGAAGGACATCTGTGTTGTTTCCAATTTGATGCTATTATGAATAAAGCTGCCATAAACATTTGTGCACAGGTTTTTGTGTAAACATAAGTTTTTCATTTCTCTGGGATTAATTCCCAGGAGAGCAATTGCTGGGTTGTGTGGTAGCATGTCTACATTTTTTTTTTTTAGAATGGCAGTTATATTTGACATTCCCACCAGCAATGCATGCATGATCCAGTTTCTCTGCATCCTGACCAGCACTTGATGGTGTTACTATTTTTATATTTTATTTAACAGTATGCAGTGCTATCTCACTGTGGCCTTAATCCACTTTTCCCTAATGGCTAATGATATGGAACATCTTTTTATGTACTTGTCATCTATATATCCTTCTTGCTAAAATTTCTTTCCATGTCTTTTACCCATTTTCTAATTGAATTATTTATTTTTATTATTGAGTTTTCTATATATTCTACATATTAGTCCTTCATTGAATATGTGGCTTGCAAATATTTTTTCTCAATCTGTAGCTTGTTTTATTCTCAAGATTTTTTTCACAGAGAAAACATTAATTTTGCTAAAGTCTACTTTATCAATTTTTGCTTTATTTTATAGGTAATATATTTGCTGTCAAATTTAATAACACTTTTTTGGGGGGCCTATTCTTAAATCCCTTAGATTTTCTTTTTTTTTCTAAAAATTTTATATTTAAGCATGTAAGATTTAGGTTATGGTTGATATATATATATATATATATATATATATATATATATATATGTATATATATATATATGTGTGTGTATATATATATATATATATATATATATATATGATATCCAATTGCTAAAGAACCATTTCTTGAAAAGATTATCTTTCCTCCATTTATTTGTTTTTGAGTCTCTTTCAATAATGAGTTGGACATATTTGTGTTGCTCTATTTTGGTTTCTCAATTCTATTCCATTGATCTTGGTGTCTATACCTTTGGGTAAACTGCACTCTCCTTTTTTTAAAATATATTTTTATTGATTTCAGAGAGTAAGGAAGAGGTAGAGAGAGATAGAAACATCAATGATGAGAGAAAATCATTGATCAGCTGCCTCCTGTTGGGCCCCCACTGGAGACCGAACCTGCAACCCAGGCATGTGCCTTTGATCGGAATCGAACCCAGGACTCTTCAGTCCACAGGCCAGTGCCCTATCCATTGAGCCAAACCACCTAGGGCTGCACTTTCTTGATTATGGTAGCTATTCAGTTGATGGATAGACTGATTCCTCCCATTTTAATCTTTTTTTCCGCAAAAAATGTTTCAGCTACTCTAGTTCCTTTGCCATCCCATATAAATTTTAACATAATCTCTACATCTGTGAATGAAATTTTTATAGTAATTGTATTCTAAGTGTATAGTCATGCACCACAAACAATATTTCTGTCAACAATGGGGCACGTATACAACAGTGGTTTTATAAGATTATAATGGAGCTAAAAAATTCTTATCACTTGGTGATATTGTAGGCATCTTAGTGTTGTAGCATAACACATTACTCACATGTTTGTGGTGATACTAGTGTAAGTAAACCTACCGCACTGCCAGTCTATATAAGTATAGCACATGCAATTGGGTACAGTACATAATACTGGATAATAAATGACTATGCTACTAGTTTATGTATTTACTATACCATACTCTCTATCATTATGTTAGAGTATACTCTTTCTAGTTATTTAAAGAATTGGTGTAAAAGAGTATGCTGTGTTATGTCAACAGCAGTTCCATGCATCTTGTACTTACTGTGTCTCTATTTTCCTTCTTTTTTTTCTATCACCATTTATTCCCCCATACCCTCTTCCATGTCTCCCCACACCCCTTGCCCTGTGTCTCTGGATTGCATCTTTTTTTTTTTTTTTTAACTGCGCTTAATTTAATCTCATGTTGTCTTATACATCATAGCCCCTAAGCCTTTGCACAGGGACAAAATTGCCTAATGGCACTTTTCTCAGAAGGCATCTCTGTCGTTAAAGACATGTGACTGTATATCGATGTGAGAGAATGAACATCTTCAGTATGTTGAGTCTTCCAAACCATGACTATGCCATATCTATTTATTTACTTATTTATTTATTTATATATTTGATTTATTTTTATTAGAATTTTATAGTTTTCAGCATATAGATACTGTACATGTTGTTTTGCTAGATTTACACCTAAGTATTCCATTTCTTTTTAAATAATTGTAAATGACATTTTTAATTTCAGTATCCAAGTATTTATTGCTAGTGTACAGAAATGCATTTCACTTTTGTATGTTTCTCTTATATTCTGTGTTTAGTGTGAGGCCTATAGTAGTGCCTGCACCTCTGTATCATGGGAAGGGTCTCCATCTACTCTTTGCCCCTCCCCCATGGCAGAGCACTGTGGATCCTGCTAAGCTCTTCCCACATCTCTACCTGAGGCAGGGTGGCTTCACTTCTTCCCTTTACCTTGGTGTCCTTGGGTGCCAGAGGGATTGCTGTCCCTCCCCTAGCGGCTTACTGCATTAGCTTCCTATGTGAGTGAGTAGTCTAGGGAAGTGGCAATGTTTCACACTTGTCCCCTAGTAGCAGCAATTTCTTACCTCTTTCCTGTAAGCTCCTAGTGGAGACTCATGGAAAAAAGCCAGAAAGTGAATGCAACCTCCCTTTCCATCTGGACTCCCAGTCTAAAATGACATGCGAGCTCATGCTCAACACTTAGAAATTTGCTAATATTCCAGATGACTTCTTCTTACTTGCTTTCCTCTGGTGCTATGTCAAACTGGAAACAATTTGGGTTTCTTGATTTCCCTCAAAGAGGCTTGTCACTCTGAAATTAAGATTATAATGGAGTTTGATTTGCAACCTCAGATCTCTGGCAGGTTCAAGAAAATGTATGATTTTTATAAATTGTTCAACTTTTTGTTAGGATGGATGCAATGTTATCTTGAAGCTTCCTAGTTAATAAGTGGAAATGGAACTCTTCGGGAAGTATGATCAGTTTAAAAATAACACTAATCAGAAAGAAGAAAAAATATATTGGACTTTATAATTAACTAGAGGCCTGGTGCATGAAATTTGTACTTGGTGGGGGGGTTTCCTCAGCCTGGCCTGCACCCTCTCCAATCTGGTACCCCTCGGGGGATGTCCGAATGCCAGTTTGAATGTCTAAACTGACAGTCGGACATCCCTCTCGCAATCCGGGACCACTGGCTCCTAACCGCTCACCTGCCTGCCTGCCTGATTGCCCCTAACCCCTCTGCCTGCTGGCCTGATCGCCCCTACCTTGCCCCCCTGCTGTCCTGATAGCCCCTACCTTGCCCCTCTGACAGGCTGATCACCCCTACCTTGCCCCCCTCCCAGCCTGATCGCCCCTAACTGCCTCTGCCTCGGCCCCAGTCTGGCTTCCCTCTGCGGGAGGATCAGGGGAAGGCACCACCCCCATTACCCTGCTGCTGCTGCCACTGCCAGCCTGAGCCTCAACCCTCGCATCTGCTGTGGCTTTGTCTGGAAGATGTCCACTCTAATTAGCATCTTTGATTAGTATAAATTTGGGGATCATTACAACCACACAGAACTTAAAGAAAACACATGGTCCTGGCTGGTTTGGCTCAATAGAGAGAGCATCGGCCTGTGGACTGAAGGGTCCTAGGTTTGACTCTGGTCAGAGGCACATGCCTGGGTTGCAGGCTCGATCCCCAGTAGGGGGCCTGCAGGAGGCAGCTGATCAGCGATTCTTATCATTGATGTTTCTATCTCTCTCTCTTGCTCCCTTTCTCTATGAAATTAATAAAAGATTTATTTTTTTTAAAAGAAAACACATGATCTTCACTTTGGGCTTTGTCATTTTACAATATCCTTTGTGCAGTATTTTAACTTCCCTCAGCTTTCCTTTACCCACTCTTAAAATGCAATCTATTTTGGGGAAGATGATCAGGAAAGTGATTCTAGTGGGTAGAAGTTTTTTTTTTTGGAGGGGATGGGGTCGTGAAGATATTTAAAAAATGGAGCATGGTAATGGTTGTACCACTCTGAATTTACTTTAAAAAAAAACCACTTCATTGTACACTTTAGGTGACATGTACAGTATATGAATTATATCTCAACAAAGCTGTTCTTTTATTTCTTTTTAAATACAGACCAGTCTTATAATCAATTGCAGATGTTTTCGGAGGCCCCCAGGATTTGCTTACCGCATCCCAAACCATGGCTGTGACTCCCAGTTGCCTCCAGTCCTGGTGGATCTGGATGGTGTGGTTTGCAAAGAAGGTGGCAAGAGGCTTGTGGAATTTCTGCAACCCCATTCCCACGGTCTCCTCATAGGGCACCAGGGCCATTTCCACTGTGCCAGCTCTCTGCTTCCTTTAACCTGTTGGGCAAAAGAATCCTGCATGCTCTGGCCAGAAAGTGCATTCTCTCTTAGGTGGCCCAAATGCTTTTTTTTTAAGGTCGTTTTATGGATTCAAAAGAATAAACAGAGATGTGGAAAGCTTTAGTCAAATTCCTTTTAAATGGTTCTTTCAGTCTCATGGGAAGTGAGATGTGGCTCTGAATTCATCTCAAAGGGTGTCTTTGGGCAAAAGCACCCAGAACGGTACAACCCTTGAAGGATGCCCTTCACACTTTGCTGTCAGGACTCAGGGGGGCTTGAGGGTGAGCGAGGCCGCGGTGCCAGCACAGGACCCGGGAGAAGGTAGCGCTTTCTACACTGCCCAGGCCCGCATGGACCGCAGCTGTACCCGCCCAGGTGGGCAGGGTGTTTCTGCTGTTTTGTTTTGGTCCGGCCTCCACCCCGTCAACCACGGAAGTGTGCCTACACTGAGACTGTGAATGGTTAAATGGTCCTACTTTTTGGGGATGGTGGATGCACTCCCACCTCCCAGAGACTGGCAGTTAGACACTGGCAGCTTCCCAGTTGCTTGCGGGGAGAGCCCAGCCCGAGGTCCAGAACAGACTCCAGCATCCTTTGCTAGGAGGCCTCCCCAGATTTGGGGCCACTGACAGTTTGAAGGCTGGCCACGCCCCCCGATCGTGGTGGGGTCTCCTCTCTGGGGCACTGGCTGGCCTGGGCTAGGGGCCACCAGTGGTTTGAAGGCCAGCCATGCCCCTAATCCATGCGGGGGTCCCCTCATGGTGACCATTTGTCCCACTCACTCAGCTCCTTAGCCTGCTGTTCGGTTGCCCGTCTGGTCATTTCAGTCATTCTGGCCCCTGGCTTTTTATATATTAGGATGATGTTTTATTCATTTGTACACACCATTATGAGCATGATTAAACAAGCCAAAATAGTGGGAGATGATATTTCCTACATCTATAACCAACAAAAGGCTCAAACCCAAAATACATAAAGAATTCCCACAAATTAATAACAAATAAAAAAAGATAAATATGGGCAAGAGTGAATAAGCATTTGACCAGTTTACCCAAATAGCCAATAAAAATATTAAAGGAACATAACCTTATCTGTCATTAGGGTAGTGCAAAAGAAAAGCACAAGGTACTACTACACACAGAGAGAAATTGCTAAAGTTAGAAAGATAATATATTGGTAGAAACACTTTGGAAAAGTGACATCATGCAGTAATGCTGGACATATGCATCTGAAATCAATAAAAATAGTTTTTGAAAACAAATGATAATTACTAGAAATACATTGCTGATATTTGTAACAATTAACCAAAAATTTGAAGTTAAGATTTTCTATTACTTCAAATTCACTTGACAATTTATGCCAAATCAAGAATCAACTTAAGTTCAGAAATTCTTATTCAAACTATTTCCTGGAACTATATTAATCAGCTCAAAATAAGTATCATTTTTTGTGTACTAACTAAATGGCACCCTTCTTACCAGATGCTCAGTTTTACATGCATCATCTGACTTAATATTTACAATTCTGTAAAGTAGTGATTATTATACTTAACCTAAAGATGAAAAACACGAGGTCAAAAAATGTTATCAGTTTTGTTTAATGTCACATAGTTAATTAAACCCTGAAGCAGGATTAGAAATCAGTCATTCCAATATTAAATACTTCACTCTTAAAACTGCCACACTCTGCCATCTCTTGTGGGTTCATAAATGATAATAATTACCCTATGAGTATCATGATATATTCCCTCTCAACTCTTTAGGTAAAATTTCAGTTGATAGAATAATTACCTTGAGCATTGTTGTCACTATGAATAAAGTTAATCAAAAAGCCCCTTGAAAAACCTTATATTAATATATGTATAATAAAGGTTATGAAGAGAATGCACTCATTTATGAAGCATTTTTGCTTGACCCTCCTGAGCTAGGCACTGTAGCTATGATAATAAAGAGATTCCTGTCCTCCAAAGATTTATAATCTGGTAGCAGAAGGGTTAAGTAACAATTCAATTAATTTATTTTATATTTAAAATAATTTAACTGTTGATTAATAATTAAAATAAATCCTATTAATAAATTCCTATGTGGTCGTCATGCCCTCATGCCGTGACGCCCTCACGCCACAGCAAGCAATCACCAGGAGGCTGTGTACGTGCGCAGGCGGGTGGGGACTTGACACTGCATGCAAGGCATGGAGGCGGGTCCCGTGGCTCTGCAGGGCGAAGCCTGGGGGTCCCATGGAGTGGAGGCGGGACCCCCGGCTTCAGCCTACCTCTTTGGGGCAATCCATGGAGGAGCCCTGGATGGGTGGGCAGAGCCTACCTCTTTGGGGCAATTGATTGTGGGGCTCCCGCACTGTGAGAGGTCACAGGTCAGGCTGGTGGCCCCCCCACCCAAGTGCACGAATTTTGTGCACCGGGCCTCTAGTGGATTATAACAAAGAATCCTACTTTCTCTGGTTCTGTATTTCTCCCTCCTCCCCATGTTTTGAAAATAAGCACCTTTATACTAGTAAAGCAAAAGCATTTCCCTTCTAAATATAAAAGTACACATTTTAAACAAAGGTGTTGCAGGTACCCTGAGATTCTGGCCCATTAAACTGCATCCTTTTGAGGAGGAATGGATTCTCCCTTGTCACTTCAAAGGTACAGAGATGTCTTCATGAAATGTGACTTAACTGACTTGGAGGCCCTAGTAAAGAATTAGATTTGGAAATGACCTTTTTGGATTTTTTTCTTTTTCTTTCTTTCTTTTTTTTTTTTTTTTCACTTGTGGGAGTAAGAGAGGTAAGGACACAGGGATACACAGTCAAGTAAAGGATGGGTGTCTGCAGAGAAAGTCATTTCAGGAGATGCATTGCCCCTCCACAACGTACTGCTTATGATACTAACTTGCCAGAGTGATTAACCAAGTTTATCTTCTGAAATAAAGGGTAGTCCTTAACATGAAATTAATAAGCAACTTTAAAGTCTGGGGATGGAAGGTTTCCATATATATGCTCATTTTTCAATTAAAATACCTGAGAGTCTTGCCCTTTGAATGCAACATATGGGAGACTTAAAAGTGAACTCATTATAAAATCAGGTAATTGACTGAATTTCTCTCTCTCTCTCTCTCTCTTTCTCTCTCAGTCCATTTCAGTATTAGGGAACGAATATCCAAAATCATTATAAAAGCTGAAGCAAACTATAAGTAAAACATAGTAATTTCATCTACAAACTAACACCATTATTAACTTCTTTTTCTGATTAAGGAAATATCAGTCAGAGTTATGATCTTGATACTATTTTTCTGAAGTACCAACAAGAAGTACATTGTAGAATGAATTCATCTGTGGCAATTTTTTACTATTTAGAACAACCTGGCAGTAAATGTCTTGTTGAATTAAGTTATTGATGAATAGTTAAGTGTGTGTTTGGGCCAGAATTTAAATATTGTCACTGGTGAATATTGACAAAAAACCTAAAAGTAAATATTAATCAAAGATAAATAAAGCCTAAAAATATCCTAAGCAGTCATAATACTTATTATTCCTGGCCTTTGATTATTGGATTTTCAATAAAAATATTACCTATTTATTATGTAGATCCAAACATCAACTGTCTTTTATAATGTTTTTAAATTACAATTTACATTCAATATTATTTTGTAATAGTTCCAGGTATACAGCATAGTGGTTACACAATCATATATTTTACAAAATGTTCCCCCAGTATTTCCAGTACTCACCTGGCATCATACATAGTTATCACAATATTATTGACTATACTAGAGGCCCTATGCATGAAAATTCATGCACTGGAGGGGGGTCCCTCAGCCGAGCCTGCCCCCTCTCACAGTCCAGGAGCCCTCAGGGGCAGGAGGTGACCCAGCGATCAGGGGAAGGCGATGCCCCATCATACCTCTGCTGCTGCCACTGCCGGCAGCATAAGCCTTGGCCGGCCCTGGTTACCTGAGCCTTGGGCAGCCCTGGGCAGCTGGGAAGCTGCCATCCGAGGCTTGCCTGCACCTCGGGCTGGCCCTGGGTGTCTGGGAGGTTGAGGGAAGTTGGGGACTCCGGAGTCAGGTGCGCAGAGCGGCTGGGCCAACCTTGGGGTGGGCCTGGACTTGCCGCATGCCTGCTGCCCCTGAAGGACTGAGGGGACTTGGCACCACCATCCTGTGGCTGTGGGCACTGCCATCTTTGAGAGCATGGCAGTCAATTAGCATATTTCCTCCTTATTGGCTGTGGGTGCTGCCATCTTTGAAGGCAGGCAGTCAATTAGCATATTCCCTCCTTATTGGCTGTGGGTGCCACAATCTTTGCGACAATGTGAGGGTCAATTAGCATATTCCCTCTTTATTAGGTAGGATTCTCTATGCAATACTTTGCATGCATGACTATTTTGTAACTACAAATCTGTACTTCTTAATCCCTTCACCTTTTTCATCCAGTGTCCCAACTCCCCTACCCTCTGGAAACTATCAGTCTGTTCTCTGTATCTATGGATCTGTTTCTGTTTTGTTTAGATTGTTTAGATTCCACATATTAGTACAATTATATGGTATTTCTCTTTCTCTGACTGACTTATTTCACTTAGCCTGATACCTTCTAGATTTATCCATGCTGTCACAAATGGTGAGATTTCATTCATTTAATAGCCAAGTAATATTTTATTGTATATATGTACCACCACTTTTTTATCCACTCATCTATTGATGGTCACTTGGGGTGCTTCATATCGTGGTTATTGTAAATAATGCTGCAAAGAATATAGGGATACCTATATTCTTTCAAACTAGTGTTTTGAGTTTCTTATAATATACTAGAGGCCCGGTGCATGAAAATTCATGCACTGGAGGGGGGTCCCTCAGGCCAGCCCGCCCCCTCTCACAGTCTGGAAGCCCTCAGGGATGGGAGGTGACCTGGAGATCAGGGAAAGGCGACACCCCATCACACCTCTGCTGCTACCACTGCCAGCAGCGCAAGCCTCAGTTGGCCCTGGTTACCTGAGCCTCAGGCAGCCCTGGGCAGCTGGGCAGCCACCATCCAAGGCTTGCCTGTGCCTCGGGCCGGCCCTGTGAAGCTAGGGGGCTGAGGGGACTGGGGGACTCTCTAGGCAGGCATGCCTGTTGCCCCTGCGGGGCTGAGGGGACTAGGAGCTGCCATCTTGTGGCTGTGGGTGCTGCCATCTTTGAGGGCATGTCAGTCAATTAGCATATTCCCTCCTTATTGGCTGTGGGTGCCGCCATCTTTTGTGATGGTGTGAGGGTCAATTAGCATATTCCCTCTTTATTAGATAGGATATTTAGAAATGGAATCAATGGGTCATAAGGGAGTTTCTTTTGTTGTTGTCGTTAATCCTCATCTGAAGATGTTTTTTTCATTGATTTTTAGAGAGTAGAAGGGAAAGGGAAAGAGAAAAAGATTGATAGGAGAGAGACACATTGACTGGTTGTCTTCCACATGTGCCCCCACCAGGGCTGGGGATCGAGCCAGCAAGTGAGGCCAGCAAGTTGACATGCCTTTGATCAGAATGGAATGGACTGTGGGCACCTTCAGTCCATGGGCTCTATACACTGAGCCAAACTGGCTAGAGCCATTTTTAATTTTTTGAGGGAACTTCATTCTGCTTTCCACAGTGGCTACGCTAACCTGCATTCTCATCAACAGTGCACAAGGGTTCCCTTTTCTCCACATCTTTTCCAATACTTGTTCTTTGTTGATTTATTGACAGCCATTCTGAGAGGTGTAAGGTGATTATCTCATTGTGGTTTTAATTTTAATTTATCTGATGCTTTGTGATGTTAAGCATCTCTTCATATGTCTATTGGCCATCTCTATGTCCTTTTTGGAGAAGTGTTTATTTAGGTCCTCTGCCCATGTTTTAATTGGATTGTTTGTTTTATTGGTATTGAGTTATATGAGTTCTTTATGAATTTTGGATATTAGCCCCTAATCTATACATCAACTGTCTTTAAATGCCTCTAAATTTAGAATGAGTGAAATATTAAGTTTTTCAGCATGCAACTGAACTCATGAAATGTTCTTGTAACACTTGCTGAATGTCTAAATTAATTTGACTGAAGAACATTTAATGCTCTAGAATACTCTACCAGATGGTATATTTCCAGATAAAATAAAATGTTCTGTTCTTCATTATAAAATGAGCATTTTCTTATAGGAAGCAATTTGTTATTGTGTCTGCACTAGACCACATTATTTATTGACCTTTAAGTACTCTATAGCAAAAAGGATACTACACTTTAAAAAAGACTTGAATGTGATATAAACTCTTATTCCTTCTAAGTCATAGCTTAGAACAGTTTTTCCTTAAGGTGAATTTATGGAAAATAATAGTTAAAGGCTGAATTTCTTTAATGCCCAACCAGAATTACCATTAATTTTAGTAGGAAAAAAATGTTTTTGCATCTCACTCCCCAACCCCTCCAAAACAAAACAAAACAAAACAAACAAAACAAAAAAAACGAACAAACAAACAAACAAAAAACACACATTTTTGCTAATTCACCAAACACTAGTTTTCATTCAGCTGGAAGAACTACTTCAATGGTTAACATGAGTTACAATGCAACTTAATATAGCAGTCTGTCTTTATTAATGTGATTTAACTAATATAATTAAATTAATTTAACTTAATGTAGCTGCTTACCTGCTCTAATTTTTCCTTTGGGAGCTACTAAGAAACTTAGACTTAACCTATACTTATAAACAAAACACATATATGATACCCTGAATTTCTGTAGTGCCTTATATTGCAACATTTCCCAAATGAAATAGTAAAGACAAAAATAAATCAATAAGCAAAAGAAATTATGTCAGACCCAATGAACAAGTTGGCATCCAGGAGATCTGATAAAATAATGTATGTGTCTATAAATTAAAGCACTGGACTTTGAGAAATTAAAGCTTGCAACAACTCCACACTCGTGAAAATGACCAGGCTCTAGTTTTGAGCTACTTTTACATTGAGGTAAGGGAAATTCTAAAAGCCTCTCACTCAAATTCTCATAGCCCAATACATTGTACTGTATGACTATACTCAGCCAGGTGTGTTTATTTTTAAAGTTGTGTTTAAGTTATACTGAGTATTAATCTCCCTACTTTTCCAATTTAATAAATTAGTTATGTTTCTCTTTCACCCTAAAACCCTATGAATAATATTATTTAAAGAAAGAACCTAAGAAAATTTATTACTCAGAATTTGTATTGTGTGTTTTTTCTAAATTATTATCATATATAATTTGGGAGAGAGTGGTGGGAA
The DNA here is from genome assembly GCF_963455305.1 of Plecotus auritus. Taxonomy (NCBI): domain Eukaryota; kingdom Metazoa; phylum Chordata; class Mammalia; order Chiroptera; family Vespertilionidae; genus Plecotus; species Plecotus auritus. Next base: position 64,646,904 of record NC_137772.1, on the reverse strand, counting down.
AGCTCAGACTCTATGTGTAAATTTCAATTCAAAATAATACTCATATCCCTGTCTTTCTCCAGTTGCCATGCTCTCTCCAATAGCCTTAACAGCCAAAATTAAAAATATTTTCTACATTTATTAGTTTCATCTGCCTTTCCATCCTTAACCTACTCCAATGTGACTTTGTTCCCAACACACTTGAAAAAATTATCTTGTTAGTATGACTAATGACTATTCATGTCACTCTCTGCTCCCAACTTGCTTTACTTCTAGCAGTTATCCCCTCATTTGAGCCTTCCCTCCTTCTTGAAATCCTCACATGTTTTGCCTTCCAGAACACTATACTCTTCTAATTTTTCTCTTTCCATGCTGTCTGTTCCTTAACTAACACCTTCTTCTCTATCCAAATTTATAGGTAAACTAGAGGCCCAGTTCATGAAATTCATGCACTGGAGGTGGTGGGGGGGTCCCTCAGCCTGACCTGCGCCCTCTCACAGTCCGGGATTCCTCGGGAGATGTCCGACTGATGGCTTAGTGCTGCCGCAGAGGTGGGAGAGGCTCCTGACACTGCTATTGAGCTCACCAGCCATGAGTCTGGCTTCTAGCTGAGTGGCGCTCCCCCTGTGGGAGCACACTGACCACCAGGGGGCAGCTCCTGCATTGAGCGTCTGCCCCCCGTAGTCAATGCGTGTCTACCGTCAGGCCAAAACCAGCTCTCCAACATCCCCTGAGGGTCCCAGATTGTAAGAGGGCGTAGGCCATATGGGACCCCACGGTGCACAATCAGGGCCAGAGAGGGATGTGGGAGGTTGGCCAGCTGGGGAGGGACCGCCGGAGGGCTCCAGGGCATGTTCGGCCTGTCTCGCTCAGTCCCTATTGGCCAGACCCCAGCAGCAAGCTAACCTACCAGTCAGAGCATCTGCCCCTGGTGGTCAGTGCACGTCATAGTGAGCAGTTGAGTGCCTTAGCATATCATTACCATATTATGCTTTGATTGGTTGAACAACCAACTGGACGACCGGACACAGCATATTAGGCTTTTATTATATAAGATAGCCCAGTGGTCGGCAAACTGCGGCTCATGAGCCACAGGCGGCTCATGAGCTGCTGTTTGCTGCTGTGTTGACTAATGAGTTTGCCGACCACTGAGATAGCCTATACTTCTCTCTTGAAGATTCAACAATTTCTACTGTCTACCCTATAAATATCTTTCCAATCTGTCCATTTCTCTCCTTCCCTATTTTTGTCACATCAGTAAAAATCTAATGTACTCTCCTATCTGGGCAAATGGAGCTTCCTTATTGTCCTGACATATCAGCTTTTATTCTCTTCCAATTCATTCTTCACATTACTAGTACTTTAAACATTAAAATGTCAATCTGATTATGTCACTCCTGTTCTTAAAATTTTTTCATTGATCTCTCAGTATCCTTAAGAATTCCAAAACCCTCAACATAATGCATCAGATATTCTATAATATGGTGGTCTCTTCTTTCCCATTTGATTTGTTATATGTGCTTGCCATATGGCTTAAAAACAATACAAATAAAGTGCAGGAGATGATATCATTCAAGTAGAAAGAACACCGTGTGTAAAAATTTTATGGTAAAAGAATAATTTCATATGAAGAACTGACAATTAAGTATCAGCGTTCAAGTACTAGGTTCTGAAATACTTGATACTTCAGCCTAGCCCTAGACTCTTGTTAAGTCTTGTGGATGAATGATGCTTTCAGCTCACAAATAATTAGGGTCATGGAAAATTATAGACTGGGTGAATATGAAACATAATGCAGTATAATGGTTAATTTAAAGTATCAATTTGCCTGAGCCAAGGGGTGTCCAAACATTTATTTAAACAGTATTCTGGATGTGTCTGCAAGCATATTTCTGGAGGAGATTAATATTTAAATCAGTAGGCTGAATAAAGCATTATTCACCCCAATGTGCATGGGCCTCATCTTGCCAATTGAAGTCCTAAATATAAGAAAAAGGCTGAGTGAGAGGAATTCCTTCTGCTTTGCTGCTTGAGTTAGGACATCAGTCTTTCCCTGTCTTTGAACTCAGACTAGAAAACATTGGCTCTTCTTGCATCATGACACTGTCAGCTTGGAAATGATACCATTGATTCTCCTGTTTCTCAGGCCTTTGGCCTTGGACTGTGGCTACATCATTGGCTGTCCAGGCTCTCCACTTTGTGAACTGCAGATCTTGAAACTTCTCAGCTTCTATAATCATGTGAGCCATATTGTTATAATCTCTCTTTTTCTCTCTCTTTGGGTGATAGATAGATAGATAGATAGATAGATAGATAGATAGATAGATAGATGATAGCTGATAGATAGATAGATAGATAGATAGATAGATAGATAGATGATAGTAGATAGATAGATAGATGATAGATAAATGATAGGTGGTCATGTACCTCATAATGACATTTCAGTCAACAATAGGCCACGTATATGATGATGGTCCTATAAGATTATAATGGAGAGAAAAAATTCCTGTTTCCTAGTGATATCTTAGCCATCATAACATCATAGAACAGTGCATTAGATTACTGTAGTATTCAGCACAGTAACATGTTACATTGGTTTGTAGCCTAGGAGCAATAAGATATACCATGTGGCCTAGGTGTATAATAGGCTATACTACTTAGGTTTATGTAAGTGTACTCTATGATATTCACAAAACAACAGTTGCCTAGTAACACATTTCTTAGAATATGTCCTTGTCATTAATCAATGAATGACTGTATCTAGATATATCTTAAGCCTTATTGAAAATTATTTTTGAATCTTAATATCTAATAAAATTTTTCTGTCTAGGTTTTGGAGTTGCTTGGGGCCCATCACCCATGTCTTTCTAATTTATCTAGATCTAGATCTATCTATTATCTATCATCTATCTATCTATCTATCTATCTATCTATCTATCTATCATCTATCAGCTATCCATTTATCCTTTTGGTTTTGTTTATCTGAAGAACCCTGACTAATACAGATTTTGTATCAAAAAATGAGGTGCCTCTGTCACAAATATCTAAACATGTGAAAGCAATTTTGGAATGGGTTAATGGTTAGAGCCTGGAAGAGTTTTGAGGTTCATGCTAATAATATGAATGTTAAGGGCTATTCTAATGAGATCTCAGACAGGTATGAGGAACATTTATTGGAAATTAAAAGAAAACCACACAAACAAACCTTGTTTTGAAGAGAACACTAAAGGTGTGGCTAAGCAACCATTTGATGAAGTGCTCATGGATGTAACTCATGGACTTAATCAGCCCTCTCAAGAGAAGCCAGAAATAAGGATGGGATTATGTCACTAAATATGCTGCCAGTTCTTAAAGGCGACACAGAAAGTGGGAAGGAATGAAGGAAGGCTGTTGGACAGGAATAGACCATAGAAATATTCAACTGCAAATGTGTGCTATTTTTCAAAGAAAGGGAAGAATGATCCTGATGACACATCGGAGATCATCAGGGCTGCTACTCCATCATAGGCCAAGGGTTTCAAAGGGTGGAGCTGAATGTGTGGAGCCATCCCTCAGAGCTATGGAGGTGATGTTGCCAACCCAGTGGGCCTGGAAAACACAGTATTAAACCAGAGAATATTTTTTTTAAATTTTAATTGATTGAGTTTAGAATGAAATAGGGAGAGAGAGAGAGAGAGAGAGAAAGAGAGAGCACTAATTTGTTATTCCAATTATTTATGCATTCATTGGTTGATTCTTCTATGTACACTTACCAGGGATTGAAACACAACCTTGGCATATTGGGATGATGCTCTAAACAACTGAGCTACCTGGCCAGGGCTCAAACCAGAAAGGATAATTCTTGAGCCTTAAGTTCTAATGAAATTTGCCTTTCTAGGTATTGGACTTGCTTGGGACCCCTCACTCTTTCCTTCTGATTTCTCCCTTTTGGAATAAGAATGTTTGTCCTATGCCTGTCCCACCATTGTATTTTGAAGCACATAATTTGCCTGGTTTCACAGGTTCACAGCTGGAGAGGAATTATGTATCAGGATGAATCATACCTTATCCATATCTAATTTAAATGATATTTAGATGAGACTTAGGACTTTAGACTTTATTATAGTTGATGCTGAAATAAGTTAAGACTTCTGGGGCTACTGGGAGAAAATGAATGTATAGTGCATGCAATAGGGAAATGAATTTGGAGAGGCCAGGGATGAAATGCAACATATTGAAATTTGTCCTCCCAAAACTCATGTTGAAGCCCTGAGCCCCAAAATGACCTTATCTGGAGATAGGGTCTTTAAGAGGTAATTAAGTTTAAATGAGGTCATGAGAGTGGGGCCCTAATCCATTAGGACTATGACCTTATATGAAGATCTCTCTCTCTCTCTCTCTCTCTCTCTCTCTCTCTCTCTCTCTCTCTCTCTCTCTCTCTCTCCTCTCCCTCTCCCTCTCTCTCTCTCTCTCTCTCTCTCTCTCATTGTGAGGACACAATGAGAAGGCTGTCTGTAAACTAGAAGAATGGTCTCACCACAACCCAGTCATGCAGGCACTCTAATATCAGACTTGAGAATCTAGAACTGTGAGAAATAATTTTCTATTGTTTAAGCCACTCAGTCTATGGTATTTTGTTATGCCAGCTTGAGTAGATGAAAACATGCAGAAAATAGAGGCTAAACAATACTGCTGCAGTGCTTACACAGGAATCTGAGAGCTCTTGCTAGAGTTTTGTCCTCTATTGGTTGCAAATAATACACCAACAGTATTTTTTATTGCCTTATAATGCATTCTTAAGTTTGCAGTAAATCTTTCTGGTAGCAATGAGCTAAAAAGAGGTTGCATGTTTAATGAAAAATTAAATAGCAAATTTTTATTTCTCAAGATAGTAGATGATGAATGTGTAACTTGCAAGAATTGTTTGTTGACATTTACCATTCACTATGATGGATGGTACAGAAGAAGCTACAGAAGGTGTGTTTGCGTATCAATCCATGAAACATGTATTTTCATCTAAATCAAATTGCCTGTTATTCTAAATTAATGATGTTTATTTTGATTACACATTTTCTTGAACATATTTGAAGCCTGAAGTGGTAGTGGCTAATGTATTGGCTTTATGATCAAAAGACCATCAGAAACAGTTAAAGGATCCCAGGATAACACCACAGTCGTTAAATGCTTCAGATAGAAAATAAGTGAATTTCAATAATTTTTTTCATGCAATTCATGAAATAAAAGAAAAACCTTTGCGAGTTCATTCTGCTGAAAGTGAAACATCTGCTATTATTGTAAATGTTATTGCAAACTTGATTAAGTTCAAAATTGAACAGAAAATTATTTGTTTTTGTGGCAATTATATGAATGCAATACATGTGTGACAGAGCACAGTACTTTGACAAAAACAATATTCTTACTAAATTAAGGAATTTATGGGGCAGAAATGTTCCTCTGTCTGCCATAGTGTTCATATAAGTAATAATTACATTTTCAAACAGATAGCAATATCAACTAATCAAAATAGAACCTGTATATGTCACATTTTACAATACTGTTATATATGCCCCCATATAAACTGTGATGAAGCAGATGTTGCATTAATTAGAAAAAGCTTGAGCAGAGCTGTACATACTTTCTCACTTTGCTGCTCAGCATTATTTGTATTTTAGAAATGTTTTAACCTCTGAAGAACTACTTTGAAGTCAACTTAACTCCTACAAGATAATACGCCTTTTTAAAATTAAATCAGCACTCTAAATTTTGGTTGCATTTGTTCAAAATCAGTTGGATAACTAATACAAGTGTTTAACCAAGGGGATTTCAAATTTCTTAGTGTTCAAAGTTTTAAAAATTGCAGTTAATATAATTAAATCTTACAACCAGGAAGACACACATTTGTCCTCACAAAAACAAGAATTGTTGTTACAATAATCTGTCAATTGACTCAAGTCAATTTATGGCTTTTTTTTCTTCTAGGGCAGGATTAAGGATTCAGTGTAGAATCAAATATTGTGTTAACTGTTGTATTAATCATCTATTTCTGCATAACAAGTTACCACCAAGCTGAATAGTTTTACACCATAACAATGTATTATCTATAGTTTTTATAGGTCAGGAAGTTGGAAACAGCTTGGCTGAGTCTCTCAGGAGATTCTAGTCAAGTTGTTGATAGAGTTGCATTCATCTGAGGGATTGACTAGGGCTGAAGGATCCCTTTTCAAAGTGGCTCCCTCACATGATTGGCAAGTAGGTTCTGGTTGTTGTCAGTCTACTTGAGTGGCTCCTGGCTTCCTCTAGAGTGAGCAATTCAAGAAACAAGGGAGAAGTGAGAGCGCCTTTTATGATCTGGTCTTGAAGATCTCACACTGTCACTTTACCACGTTCTCTAATCACACAGATCAACCTTGGTTCAGTGTGCGCTGGGACCACACATGGGTGTGGATTCCAGGAGGTGAGGGTAATTGAAGGCATACTAAAGTTTGGCTACCAAACTGGTCATGTCCCTCTTTATCTCTTTTAATTAAAAAGGCATTAAAAAAACAACAACAACAGTGCTTCAATGAACTAGTTTATAGTTCCACCAGTAAAATGAGCAGTCAAATAAATTATTTAATTACTAGAGGCCTGGAGCATGAAATTCGTGCATGGGGGGAGGGGGGTTGTCCCTCAGCCCAGCCTGCACCCTCTCCAATCTGGGACCCCTCAAGGGATGTCCAACTGCCCACTGGGATCGGGCCTAAACGGGCAGTTGGACATATCTGTCACAATCCAGGACTGCTGGCTCCCAACTGCTCGCCTGCCTGCCTGCCTGATTGCCCCTAACAACTTCTGCCTGCCAGCCTGATCACCCCCTAACCACTCTCCTACCAGCCTGATCGACACCTATCTGCTCCCCTGCCAGCCTGATTGCCCCTAACCACCCTCCCCTGCTGGCCTGGTCCCCCCCAACTGCTCTCCCCTGCAGGCCTGGTTGCCCCCAACTGCCCTCCCCTGCAGGCCTGGTTGCCCCCAACTGCCCTCCCCTGCTGGCCTGATAACCCCTAACTGCCCTCCCCTGCTGGCCTCATGGTCCCCAACTGCCCTCCCCTGCCAGCCTGGTTACCCCTAACTGCCCTCCCCTGCAGGCCTGGTCACCCCCTACTGCCCTCCCCTGCTGGCCTGATTGCCCACAACTGCCCTCCCCTGCTGACCATCTTGTGGTGGCCATCTTTGACCACATGGGGACAGCCATCTTGTGTGTTTGAGTGATGGCAAATTTGCATATTACTTCTTTATTACATAGGATGATTCTTGTCACTTTGTATCCTCAAATGTCTCCAAGTTTTGACAGTAACTTATGTGGTTACCTTAGCCCAGTGGTCGGCAAACTTATTAGTCAACAGAGTGGCAGACCATGGCCTTAGCCTTAGCTTAAAAAGCATTTCTTTCTTGAGTTTTTTTGGTATTTGTTTTTTGTTTTGTTTTGTTTTTGTTTTTTTTTGTTTTTTTTTACAGAGGTAGATGGCAGGAACTTGACTCCCTGTAGGACTATGGTATGTGCTGGTTTTATTTATTTATTTATTTATTTATTTATTTATTTATTTATTTTTAAATCCTTTCCTAAGGATATTTTTCCATTGATTTTTAGAGAGTGGAAGAGAGAGGGAAAGACAGAGAAACATTGATGTGAGAGAAACACATTGATTGGTTGCCTCCTGCACAAGCCCAGACCAGGGCCCGGCCAGGGAGGAGCCTACAACCAATGTATGTGCCCTTGACTGGAATCAAACCTAGGACCCTTCGGTCTGTAGGCCAACGCTCTATCCACTGAGCCAAACCAGCTAGGGCTCTTTCTGGAGTTTTTAAAAAATGCATCCCATAATCAATTTCTTCCTTTACACTCTCCCTTTGTATCTTGAACTTTCTTTACATGACACTTATTTAACATTGTCTTCTCTTTAAAATGGAACTTCCAGAGGGGCAAAAACATGTTTAAAATTAATAAATGAATTGAAGGCTATTCTAATGATCAACATTGTTATAGTGTTTAATCATTGTATTTAATATTAATAACAAAATATGAAAGTAGAGTCAGTCAATTAAGATGCCAACCACAAACCCTTTACTTATTCCTTTATTCACTCAATGTGTGTACTGAGCACCACTACCGTATGTTAGAGGCTCGCCTAGAGGCTGAGGATTCAGTGCCTGGGGGTATATATAAGGGTCTTTCTCTCATGAAGCTTCCATTCAGAAGGAGGGCGCCCAAACAGACCAAAGAATAATTCCAGATTGTGATGAGTGCCACATGTAATAAAATGTCTTACTGTGATATGTAGTTCCTGGAAGTATTATGAGAAAAGGCTGCTTTAGACTGCTATGTGCAGGTGGCATTTGAGCTGAGATTGAGTTATCAAGGAGTCATCTACTCCAAGGGCAACAAGCTCTTTTTCAGGAAGGGATTGTACATGAAATGTAGAATAAAGAATCTGTGTTAGAAATGCCTATGTATTCAAATAGCTAGAGATTAAGTCAGATCCAATGATGAGAAACATTCTCAATTTTCTCAAAATGCATTTGAGTTTCTTAAATGTAAAAGTATGTGTCTAGATTATTGCTATTGCTGTTATTATTACAATATTATTACTTGTCTTTATACAGTTGCTGTTGTCTGGTGAATACAAATGTGGTTAACTGATTTACTCACCAGGCACTCTGTAAATTCAAGCCATCTGTGATTGCTTAATAATATGTTAATACATGCACCTAGTTGTGTTTCAGCTCATAATAGAGTATGAATCATCACATTCTTAGTTCTGAGGGCTTGCAAAAATCGTTGCCTTTTCCCTGAAGTCGTTCTGTATTCAAACTCCTCAAGCAAATAAGATTCTGATATAAAAATACAGCCTCATTCATTCAATTCAGATCATGTCCTTAAGCTGATGCTTTTGACACGTGTTCTTTACCAGTGGTCGACACATTACTTTATAAACCAACTCTGAGATGGTTTTTTGCATTGGAATAAACAGAAACTTGAATTTTAGATTGCTGAGTATGCACTTGGGTTTACAAATCTTGATCATGTCAATGTTTGTCCATAAATTCTGCCCTGTAAATTATTAAAATAAACTAAATATTTGGTTGCATTGGGTTGTGCATATAATTTTATTATTCTAAATTTTTTGTTCTCTAATCTTCTGTAAATATTATATTTATTCAAGCACATTTGTACATGTCTCATAGTACTCTGTACTGCACATATATTTCTGAGAAATCCTGTGTAAATCTAACTATTTTAAATATAATTATTTTCTAAAAACATACAAAGAGCTTGGACTTTAAAGGAATCCTACAGAATCACTTTTTCTAAGTAAGAGTCTTTTTATATAGTAACTTATCACTACTATTCCATCTGTAGGGAGGTCAAAATTTCATGGACCAGGTTTTCTTAGAATACATCCATACACATCACATTCCTTATCCACAGATGCTGCTTTTAACACTGCAATATCTGCATACAATCTATAATCACCCAACTATTTTAGGAATGATCAAAGATGATGACAAACAGACTCTGTATCTATGTTACTCACGAAACAATGTCCACAATATTGCTCTTTGATCTCTGGCCTTCTCTAATTGACTTAGCATCTGGATGGCCTCAGTACTGCATGCCAAGAAGGTCTGTTATGCTTTCCTGGATTTGCCCCAGTATTTTATAACAATTTATACCTTTCTCGAAGTTGAACTATAGTGTCTTAAGATTATTATTTTGTTCACACTGTTTTTGGTCATAGTGCTTCCAATTTGACATAAAACAGATACATAATAGTGCAAGCAGCATGGATTTTAGATTCCAGAAAACCTCTGCTTTAATAAAGGCTCTGTTTCTTATAAACTGTGTGATCTTCAGCAGTTTATTTACATTCCCTGGACTCTGATCCCTCATCTGAAAGTCAGACAATTATAGCTCATAGCAATTTTGTGTTGATTAAAAAAATTAAGTGGTTACTATAATTGCTATTAACAAATGATACTATTGCTTGAGATATTTTAACACCATTCTTTATATATATCTACACTAATAAATGATTGTATGCAGATATTGCAGTGCTAAAGCAGAAAAATGCTAACTGACCGTACCTCTGCTATGCCCACAGCCAATCAGGAGTGATATGCAAATTAAGCCAACAAAGATGGAGGGTAAATTTGCATATTCAGGAGGGGCAGGCTGTGCCTGACACCGCCTGTGGGGTCCAGGCCACCATCCGGGACCAGGCAGGCCAGGCTGGCAGCGCCTGATGCCACCGCAGGGTCCAGCCCTCCATTGGGGACAAGGCAGGCCGCGATTGGTAACCGGGCAGGCGGGGTGTGGGAGAGCAGCGCCTGACACTGCCGGTGGGGTCCAGGCAGCCATCAGGGTCGGGCAGGCCTGGCGGGCAGCACCTGATGCCACCTGCGGGGTCCAGACCACCATCGGGGATGGGCAGGCTGGGTGGGGTGCACCTAACGCCACCCGCTGGGTCAAAGCCGTGATCGGTAACTGGGCAGGCGGGGTGGGGGGAGCAGTGCCTGACGCTGCCCGCGGGGTCCAGGCCGCCATCAGGGACCCGGGTAGGTGGGGGTGGCCAGGGTTGCTGACAATTTAACATTGTCTTCTCTTTAAAATGGAACTTCCAGAGAAGTTGCCCCCGGGCTGCCTGTGGACACTGGTGGAGCAGGCCGGGGTTGAACATTTTAATGACAATGGGATGCCTGTGCCCCTGCCCACCGCGCCCCATCCATGGTGAGGAGAGAGCAGTGGGCAGTTAGCAGGCACCAGGGCTTGGAAGGGACTGGGAGCAACCTGCAGGCATGCTACCAGGAAGAGGTGCTGAACCATGATGATGCAGAGGGCTGGCTGATGGAGGTGTGCAAAGGTGCAGATGAGTCGTCTCTCACTGGCGCTGAGCTTGAAAAGCGCATCAACAGTCTGATGGACTAAATCGCCTTTCTGAAGAAGGTGCATGAAAAGGAGATCGCTGAGCTGCAGGCGCAGATCCAGTACGCTCAGATCTCCTTGGAGATGGACATGTTCTCCAAGTCCAACCTCTCTGCCATGCTCAAGGACATCCGCACCCAGCACGAGAAGCTGGCTGCCAAGAACATGCAGAATGAGGAAGAATGGTACAAGAGCTGCTTCACCATGCTGACCGAGAGCAATGCCCAGAACACCTACAGGGTGCGCGCCGCCAAGGAGGAGGTGTCTGAAAGCCGCCGCCTGCTCAAGGCCAAGACCCTGGAGATCAAAGCAAGCCGGGGCATGAACTAAGCTCTGGGAAAGCAGCTGCAAGAGCTGGAGGATAAGCATAACTCCGATGTTAGTGCTATGCAGGACACAATCAACAAATTAGAAAATGAGTTGAGAACTACAAAGAGTGAAATGGCATGATATTTAAAAGAATACCAGGACCTCCTCAATGTGAAGATGGCTTTGGACATTGACATTGCAGCTTAAAGGAAACTCTTAGAAGGTGAGGAGACCCAGCTCAGTTTCACCAGCGTGGGAAGCATAGCCAGCGGCTACTCCCAGAGTTCCCAGGTCTTTGGTCAATCTGCCTACGGTGGTTTACAGACCAGCTCCTACTTGATGTCCGCTCACTTCTTCCCTTCTTAATACACCAGCCACGTCCAGGAGGAGCAGATCGAGGTGGAGGAAACCATTGAGGCTGCAAAAGCCAAGGAAGCTAAGGATAAACCCCCCTCTGAAGGAGAAGCTGAAGAGGAGGAGAAGGAGAAGGAAGTGGCTGAGGAAGAGGAAGGAGAGGAAGAAGAAGGTGCCAAGGAAGAATTTGAGGATGCAAAGGAGGAAGAAGGAGGAGGTGAAGGTGAAGGAGAAGATACCCAAGAAGGTGAGGATGAGAAGAAAGATGAAGGTTCTGGGGAGGAGCAAGCAACCAAGAAAAGATTGAGCCCCCATTTCCTTAATTATTTCAGGAATAATCCTCCTGAAACCAGGTCAACCCCGTCACCAACCAAGCAGTTGAGTTCCCAATACTATATGAATTAAGAAGTCAATATATATAACATTCTGAGGTGACTCAGGTTGGACATTAAATGTTGTGCTATGGCTTTTCTCCTTATGCAGAGTATCTGTTTGCTTGCGGAGTGGCTTCCTGGCTTGCTGCCAGCCTGTGCATGGTCCATGCTTATGAGTTCAGGATCTATGACAATGTGAATAATTCAGATGTTTACAATAAAAACACATGAATACATGAATTCACTGATGTTAATGTTAAACTTCATGGAAAAAATAGTCCTTTGAATCTTTGGTGGTTAGAAATTAAAGACCTCAACTCATGTCAATAAACAGTAAATAAAGTTACACTGAATGACAAAAAAAAAAAAAATACATTAGGGGCCAGGAAACGTTCAAAGAACTGGGGAACCATTCCCAAATCAGGAAGGGAAGTCACAGGGTGTATATTATTGCTATGAATACAGTATTTCCTACTACTTACAACATATACAATGTAATGTATTAGATGCCTTCCCTTAGCATGAAGTATGTATTCTCATAGAGCAATACTGGTACATATGTTATAGTTATGGCAGTATGTCATATCCTATCTATATTAATAAAAGGGTAATATGCTAATCAGACCATGAGACCTTCCAGAAGTCCTTCCAGACAAAGCCATGGTGGTGGGGCCAAGGCAGAGGCAGTTAGGGGTGATCAGTCCATAAGGGGAAGGCAGTTGGGGGTGATCAGGCCAGGAGGGGAGGGCAGTTGAGGGTGATCAGGCTGGCGGGGGTGGGGGGCAGTTGGGGGCAAGCAGGCCAGCAGAGGGGACCAGTTGGGAGCAATCAGGCCAGCAGGCAGAGTGGTTAGGGGTGATCAAGCAGGCAGGCAGGTGAGCGGTTAGGAGCCAGCAGTCCCGGATTGTGAGGGGGTTGTCTGACTGCCAGTTTAGGCCTGATCCCACAGGGGTCTCAGATTGGAGAGGATGCAGGCTGGGCTGAGAGACAAGTCCCCTGCCCTGTGCATGAATTTCGTGCACCGGGCCACTAGTGTAAATATAAACATATACATGCAGGGTGGGGCAAAAGTAGGCTTACAGTTGTAAATAGAAGAGACTTTAAGACTAATATATTACTAGAGATAAAGGTGGACATTTTATTAGTTGTGAGTATGTGAAAGACAGGGATTATTTTTGTATTATTACTTATTAATCATTGTATTATTTCACAACTATAAACCTAGTTTTGCCCCACTCTGTACATAGTGTGTGTGTGTGTGTGTGTGTGTGTGTGTGTGTGTGTGTATCTTTCTCCCAAAACATGCTTGTCCAAGGGGAAAAAAAATATTACCACACCAGAATTTCAACCTTCAATTATCTATTAAACTTTTCTTTCCTGAAACTTAAACAAAAAACAGATGTGTGAAAATAAATATAATTTTGAAATGAGATAATCTTAAGGTACATACTCTAAATTCTAAATACTTTAGCATTCTCTTATCAGTTACCAGGATCATTTGAGATATTTAATCTTCCTTGGACAACAGTTTATCTCAGGGTAAACCAATGTGGCTATCTTACCTTAATATAACTTACTATAACCTCTTCCATGAGTTCATAAATGTCAAGATACTGCTGTCAATTCCCTACACAACATTTCACCACAAATATTTGTCTGACCTTGTTGAGAGGCTAGTTCATATTTTCTCATTGTAAGAAGTCCTGTAACTATTTTTAAGGTATAAATCCTGCATATTTTACTATTTCAGAACATAAACTGATGCTAAAGGCAACTTTTCCTGTTGTCTCTCACTCATATCAAATAGAAGAGATTTAAAGACTAACATATGATTAGAGATAAAGGGGGACATTTTACAATGATAAAAGGATAAGTTTCTCACACTCCTAATAACCTCAAATTTGTATGGAACTATTAGCAAACTCTCAAATTATAGAAAGCAAGAAGATGTAACAGAAAAGAAAAATAAACAAATTCACAATTATAGTGGAAGGTTTTAACCCCAATTTCTCAGTAACTTTTTAATAAGAATATTGAATATTTTAACTACACAATTAGCAAGCTTTACCTAACTAACATAAATAGAATACTGACCCAACAATTGCAAAATACACTTAAAAATTATTAAAATTGATACATACTCCCTGTCTTAATAATTACAAAATTATAAATATTATAATAATTATAAAAATTCAATATATTAGAAACTTATAACAATAAGAAAATTAAAAAATCCTAATATGAAAAATTATAAATTTCAAAATAGTATTAAGTAATATATACATTAAAATGAGAAATGAAGATAGTTTTGCACTGAATGAAAATAAATTTAAAAATATTTGTCAAAGAGGTAAATTTTGAGAAAAGCACAACCAATAAAAAATAACCCAAGAAGAAACAGAAAATCTAACACTATTAGAGAAAATTTTCTTTAAAAACTTTTGCAAAGAAATCCAAGTGAAAATTATCTTTTATAGTCAAATATATTCTTTAAAATTATTATCTGTTTTAAAACCCAGTAGTTTGAAATTTGAACTTTTAAGTATAGGTAATATTCTAGTAGTGATTGTATGATATTTTATAAAAACACAAATGATTATAAAAGTTACAATTTCAACTAGTACTAAATCATGTTAGTGACATTTTCTTTTCTTGATTTATTCAGTTTTATAAAAATTCACTTGGTTACAAAATAGTTAATTATAAAGAATATTTAGTATGTCAGTGTGAAACAAACCAATAAACCAACTTTGAATAATAGGTATATATAAGTAAATATGCGCATTATTTCTTTTTGTCTTGAAATTATTTGTTCGTATATTGAGAAATCAGTTGTTTTGAAGATAAATTTATTTAAAAATTTGTAAAGAATTTCAAATGAAGTAAAACAATATTAAGTCAGTGGGTACAAGAACAGCAACAAGAAAATGTCTGACTAAAATAGTATAATTAAAATATTCATGTTACTTTTTATATATTAATTTTTTATAACATAAGTATATATCAAAGTTCAAAATGGAAAGTTTTCACTGTCCCATTACATTATTTTTTAATTTTTTTATTCTTACTAAAAATAATTTAGTTTATAGAGGAAGGGATTTGTGTTAAGAAGTATCCATTGCAAGTGTCAAATATACTGAGTAAAAGACAGATAACTTGGAGTAATAAGAACTTCTCTTTCAAACATATTGTTAAGATAGAAAAAGACAAACAAGACTGGGAATGATATTTATAACACATACAAGGTATTACTAATATGGGCGTTATATTCAGAACTAGTGGCCCTGTGCATGAAATTCATGCACAATAAAAGGGAATTAATTAGAGACAATATTTCAATATTGCTATTTGCCCTTTCTCTATAATAGTGTCAGAGATGAAAGAACATTAGTAAAATGTATATAAAAATCTCCCTCCTATCAGAGTCTGGGGCATGCCGCAGGACCCAGAGTCAAGTCCCCATCCACCTGCGTGCACCTCGAAATTGAGTGAGACCCAGACATGGCCAGCCCCACCCCTGTTAAGCCCCACAGGGTGGGGGGCACTGCCTCAGGTCCCCCGGCCTGGTGCCAGAGCAGGGGACACGGCCTCTGGTCCCCTGGCCTGGCCTCAGGTCCCCCGGCCCTGGCGCTGGGGCAGGGGGTGCGGCCTCAGGTCCCCTGGCCTGGCCTCTGGCTCCCCAGCCCCGGCATGAGGGCACAAAGGCACAAGGGCACGAGGGTGTGATGACCATTTGCATATTAGCTCTTTATTATATAGGATAGTAGGGAATTCCTAAAAATTAACAAGAAAAGAATAACTCACAAAGGAAACTGGCAAAAAACTTGAACAGCCACTTAAAGAAGGTATACAAATGGTCAATAACTATATAAAATTAATGCCAATTACATTCACAATAAGAATCCTACCAGTATCACTAAATGAAAAGAACTGACAATTCCAAGAGTTGATGAAGATGTACAGCCAAAAAGAATGTACTACAATGTGATTGGCAGAGTTAATTGGCACAACCACTTAGGAAAAGTTGAAGACACATATTTTCTATGACCCAGCAATTCCACTCCTAGATACACCAATATCTGTGTAACAGTAGTTTATAAGAATATCTAAAGCAGGTACAAGGATATTCATAGCAATATGATTCATAATTCATAAAACCAGAGTCCACTTAAATGCCCATCAATAATGGATTTACTAATTTTGGCTACAATGGAATGCTCTAGGAATAAAAATGAATATACTATAGCTACAAAGAGCATGGAGACATCTTGCAATCTCAATGATCAGCAAAAGAAATTAGACACTAAAAATAACTGTGTGATTCTTTTCATTAAGAGCAGATTAAATTAAGTTGTAGTCCTGAATAATGCCTATTTACTTAGGTGGTAATTTGAATGAAGAAAAGCAAGAAAAGGTTTTCTATTAAAGTGAGGACAGCATTTTTCTTTGAGGAGGACATCGGGTGGGGAAGGGTGCATGGGGAAAATCGTGTGCCGGCAGTCTGTTAGCATGGGTGTTTGCTTTATAATAATTCAATGAATTGTATATTTTTATTTTGTGTACTTTATGTGTGTTTTATTTTACAATATAATGTGGGCTTTCATATTTTTAAAATATTTTTATTGATTTCAGAAAGGAAAGGAGAGGGAGAGAGAGATAGAAACATCAATGATGAGAGAGAATCATTGATTGGCTGCCTCCTGCACACCCCCTACTGGGGATCAAGCCAGCAACCCAGGCATATGCTCTGACTGGGAATCAAACTCTGACCTCCTGGTTCATAGGTCAACTCTCAACCACTCTGAGCCACGCTGTCCAGACTGAGCTTTTTGTTTTGTTTTGTGTGTTTTTTGTTTGTTTGTTTGTTTGTTTGTTTGTTTTTAAAGAAAGAGCTATTGCTAATATTTTTTTGGCTTCCATTTCTTGGTATTACTTTTTGTAACACTAGCTGAAAGGTAGAGTGACTCCAACAGCCATGGCAGTGGAGTTTTTATAAAAACAACAATTAACTCATCAGTCAACAAAACACCAAAACCACAACATCTGGAAATCATCTAAGTACAAATCAGCTCTAAAGCTCTCTCATTCTTACAGAATGCATGAGACTTAGAATACAAAAATATACAGGCTTCTACCACATGATGTCCAAAGTAATGGTGCATTTGAGGGAAAGATCTTATAGGATTTCATTTGAAAGCATACTACTATCCTAGCTAGACTGGTAGAATGTCTTGTGAGTTCCTTGGCTGGCTCTGAGGCACTGTACACATAGCTATACATAACTACAATCCTAAACAGTGGAAGATGGCACTCTTTGAAGTGTTAAGCACTGTTTCCTGGTGGAATAGAGTTTCTTTATAGGTCCTTTTAGTGAACCATGAAAGAGTTATTGATTCCATTCCAATTTAATTTGTAAAGGCACTGGTACCATTCTCTTGCTGCATCAGAATATAGTTCAAAAAATAGGTTCTGAATTATTCAGTGTCCTTTCTGATCTCCAATAGATTTTTCTTCATTAGTAAATAATTCTCTATGATTAAAAACGGCAACTCTAGAATCCCTAAACATATTCTCTCTATAATAAAAAAGTGACAATAATAAAAACAATTTAAAATTTTGACACATTTTAGATATTCATGAAGAAAAAAAACCCAAAAAACCTTAGAAAGTGATTGTACTTTAAGCAAAATTTAATTTATTAACAGTAAAACACCAAAGAAACTACAAAAATAATCAGTGTGGCACTAGGAAGACAAAACAAAAATGCTCTACAAGTGTGGATAAGAAAAGAACATTTTTCGCAGATAAATTAAAAGTACCCTGTTTCCAGTTTTCTGTAAGCCAATAGTTCACTTCAGTATTTTTAGACAAGGCCTTTGATTTATATCCAACAGTAGAACAAAATTTCTGAAGGGAGAAAATAGCAATACTTCCAGTAAGAAAGAATCATTTACCTAGTAAATGAACAGATCAAAACATAAAGGCCCTTTGGAAATGACATAAGCTAAATTTTGTTTTAATGTTTAAAAATGTAAAGAGTCAGTCCTAGTGTGAAAAAATATATATTGTTTCACTATCATGGGCTAAGAAGCATATTCAATAGCAGGAATGGTCAATAGGAGTCAAAGTACTGTCTCCTACTTGATAAAAGCAGGTCAGTTCTTCCACAATCATCCTGGGACCTCCCTTCTGCTGGGTGCTCAGCTCCTGCCCTCCCTCTTCTACAGGGTCCCTGGCGAGCACTACTTATGCTCCTCCATCATAGAATTTCTATGCGGCCCAGTTCAAAAGTGTTTTTCATGAAATAGGAAGATCTTTTTTTTTCTTCTTAGCTTTGTTCAAATAAAGGGCACATTAAATTTATACCTTATTTTTTATAAATGGTATTAACCATAAAAATCAACATGGTTATATTATTCTTTCTGCCTGCTAGGCCCCAACCAATATTTCTAGCTTGATATTTTCTCAATTTTCACCTTTGTAAGTCTATTATTACTCAACATAAGTGGATGGCTAACCCAGTCATCTTCCAGTCTTGCACTTAAGTGACTATTAGGATGTATTTTATGAAGTTTGAAGTGACCCTCTATTTCTTCTCATATAAAATATCTATAAGATATCAGTAACTGTCAGATACTATTCCTAGGGAAAAGCTACTGCATTTTCTCCAAGGTCATAATTGAACTAAGGCATCCAAGGGCAATATTCTTAGACTGAATTCTATTTTTTTCCTGAAACATATAAAACAAGATTGATAAGCCTATAATTCAGAACCCACTTACAGACTTACAGGAAAATTATATATTTCTAACATTCCTGATGAAAGAACATAGGTCAAAGGCAAAAAGGAAACAGGGGCAAGAAAAGTACAAAGTAGGAGAAAAAAAAATTCCTGAATCTATCTTGACTATGGAATAAAATTTTTGGAATTCTAAAGTGCTCTTTTAAAAAATTCTGAGGGCATGCCATGATAGGCTAGCACATGTGGGAGCTGAGCTTATGGTGAGCACTCCGTGAACATTAAATGGACTGGATTTTGAAAATAAAATAAATTGGTTGGCTGTAGAAGTTAGATATTGCTGAATGTCCATGTTAAAGTCTACCAAAGGCTCCCAGAAGCTTATTGGATCAGACACGTAGTCCTCTGTGAATAGCATTTGATCCCACATATACACTGAGTGGCTAGATTATTATGATCTCTGAATGCATAATAATCTGGACACTCAGTGTGTGTGTGTGTGTGTGTGTGTGTGTGTGTGTGTGTGTGTGTACTAGAGGCCTGGTATATGAAATTCATGCATGGGGGTGGGTGTGTCTCTCAGCTCAGCCTGCACCCTCTCCAATCTGGGACCCCTCGAGGGATGTCTGACTGCCCGTTTAGGCCCGATCCCGGTAGGATCCAGGTAGGATCGGGCCTAAATGGGAAGTCGGACATCCCTCTCACAAAATAGGACTGCTGGCTCCCAACTGCTCACCTGCCTGCCTTTCTGATTGCCCCTAACCACTCCCCTGCCAGCCTGATTGATGTCTAACTGCTCCTCTGCCAGCCTGATTGCCCTTAACTGCCCTCCCCTGCAGGCCTGGTCCCCCCAATAGCCCTCTCCTACAGGCCTGATTCCCCCCCCAACTGCTCTTCCCTGCAGGCCTGGGTCCCCCCAACTGCCCTTCCCTGCAGGCCCGGTCACCCCCAACTTCCCTCCTTTGTCAGCCTGGTCACCCCCAACTGCCCTCCCTTGCAGGCCTGGTCCCTCCCAACTGCCCTCCCCTGCTGGCCATCTTGTGGTGGCCATCTTGTGTCCACATGGGGGCAGCCATCTTTGACCACATGGGTGCAGCCATCTTGTGTATTGGAGTGATGGTCAATTTGCATATTACTATTTTATTAAATAGGATTGAGGCCTGGTCCATGGGTAGAGTCTGGCTGGTTTGCCCTGAAGGGTGTCCCGGATCAGGGTGGGGGTTCCCTTGGGGCATGGGATGGCCTGGGTGAGGGGCCTGTGATGGTTTGCAGGCTGGCCACGCCCCCTGGCAACCCAAGTGAAGGCCCTGGTATCTGGGACTTATTTATCTTCTATAACTGAAACTTTGTAGCCTTGAGCAGAGGCCAGGGCTGGCCAGGGTGGGCTGGAAGCTTGTTTTCCTCCATCACCAGGGGCAACCCAAGGCTCCTGCTCACTCCGTGGCTGCAGCCATCTTGGTTGGGTTAATTTGCATACTCACTCTTGATTGGCTGGTGGGCGTGGCTTGTGGGCATAGCAGAGGTATAGTCAATTTGCATGTTTCACTTTTATTAATGTGTATAAATATATATATATATATATATATATATATATATATATATATATATATGAGGCCTGATGCATGAATTCATGCATGGGTGGGGTCTGGCCAGCCTGGCCAGGGGAAGGGGACATGGGCCACTCAGTGTAAATTCTAAATCATTGGAAGCAAAAGAATCTGAATTTATTTCAACTATTTGGGGGAGGAAGGGTTTCTCCAATGATTTTTTTCCTCTTTTTCCAGTTTACTCATTATTTTAATATGAGTTAAATTAAGCCATCAACTGTGACACTTATTCACTTTTCACCCCCTCACCTTAGTCCCTACCAAACCAATACACTTCCTCTCTCATCTAGGTCCACCCCCTCCAAACAAGGGGGTGGTTAGACTGTCTCCTTGCCACGGCCAATCTCTCCATCTTTACCCTTGATAACATCCATTTCATATCTTTAAGAATCTTACTCCCTAGATGTCTTCCCTTGTTCTTGCATTTCCTTCTTTTCAACTCTGCATGCACTTTTCTCTGGGATTATAAAGTGCTCAAGTTTCTCTCATCCTAAAAAAAAAAAAAAAAATGTCCTGGCTGCAAATGTATTCTCCCATCAGTATACTACACTGATTTCCTTTTCACTTTCAAGTTGAAAGTGAAACAATTTTAGCTCCAAAAAACAAAACAAAAAAAAAAACAAAAAAAAAAATTGCTTTCTAAATACCCAAACTATTGGACACATTTTACTCCCTTTTTTACACTAACTTAATGTATTTGACTACCTTCTTAAAACAGTCAACTCTTTGTTTTTGTTGTTTGTTTTACTTTGTATCTTCTATCATGTTTCACTGAGAGTGTCTTTTTAGGCTTTTTAAAATTCTTGCTTTAGAAAGATAGGATTAGGTAAACTACTAGTATCTTCAAGTTCATTTGAAAACTGTTAGGTTTTGTATGAGAGACTAATTGCACTTCTCAAGATGTGGAAATCCTCAGGTCGAATCAGGTGTTCCTGTAAAACAATTATTCTTTTTGAAAATATATATGTTTTTACTTGTTTTAGAAAGAGAGGAAGGGAGAAGGCTAGAGAGAGAGAAAAATATCAATGAGAGAGAAATGTCATTGATCGGCTGCCTCCTGCATGCCCCTAACTGGGGATCGAGCCCACAGCTCTGGTACGTGCCCTAACCAGGAATTGAACCAGTGATCTTTTTGGTTCATGGGTGTACATTCAACCACTGAACCACTCCAGCTGGTCAACAATTATTCTTATTTCCCTGAGTAAGGTCACCTGAGAGATGCTTATTTCAGCAGGTAGTTACTGTCATCTGGATGTGGTGTTTGATGCTTTGAACTATAGTGCTTATAATAATATTTTAAAATATCAGTTCATTCCATTTCCTGTTTTCCCATTGGAGTTTGAAATGAGCCCTATTTCCTAGGAAAGAATCTGAAAAAGTATTTTAATCATTTTTCTGAATGCTAACAAGACCAGTGAGTAATATTTCCATGCTCACAATCCAAAGACTCCATATTCCTCAGCTGAGATCATTCCATTAGATGCAACTGCTTTCCTGAGCTGTTGCCTTCTGCAAGGGGCCTAAGAGAACCTGGCCACAGTTTCCCTGTCTATTCAATTCATTCCTAATGCCAGCCTGAAAGTAGCACTGTAATTGCACACCACAAAGCCAGTCTGTATTTTACCCTACCCTGGAAATTAGCCAAAATATATGCACAAAACTTGGAGCTGGTCAGAAAGCCACAAAAGATGAAAATTTACACTCTTGGCAGCCATGACAGTACTGCTGGCTTTAAAGTGCACACTGTTGCTTCCAGCTGGCATGACTGCAGGCCAAAGTCTCACTGGTTTCCATGAACTTCTACTCCCACCCATACGTTAAGGATGGGACACACGGAATTGAAAATCACTAGCACCAAGAAAAGTTCCAGTTTGAAGTTTCCAGCAGTTTCATTCTTTGCAAACATTATTTTCTGACATTTTCATATTTGAAAAAAAATTTTAAGTTC
Organism: Plecotus auritus; assembly: GCF_963455305.1. Classification (NCBI taxonomy): domain Eukaryota; kingdom Metazoa; phylum Chordata; class Mammalia; order Chiroptera; family Vespertilionidae; genus Plecotus; species Plecotus auritus. Next base: position 64,624,652 of record NC_137772.1, on the reverse strand, counting down.
ATATTTATCTTAGTAGTTAGTCATATCCAAACTACGACTTAGCTAAGGACAGATGCACTTTCACATGGTAGTGCCCTGAGTTAAATGATTTCACTGGATAAAATAAATGAGTAATTACAGATAGACAAAATGGTACATTTAATATAAAGTGAAATATATATTACAACGTATTGAAGCAAATATTACATATATATTTAATGTGCATGCATATATGCATATATAATATACTTTAAATAAATTAAAATTGTTATGTGGAAATAAAAGATAGCTGCCAAAATTTTTCCTAAAAAACATACTTGGTTTCCATGACATTTATGTTTTGGCAGCCTTGTAATAATAAATAAAACTCTAAGGGCTAAAATGTTATTCAAAGATAGCCAGTCTACAGTTTATTTCCAAACAAAGGAGTCAATATAATTCCTGTGAGTTTCATTGTCTGCTGCCAGAAAACCTACTTATTTATGAATAAAAAAGGCTTAGATATGTTGCCTCTTTAAGGATCACAGTCCTTATTTGGAACATAAGACCTTGTAAGACTTTAAAACATGATCCATCCTAAGTGCAGCTGGCATCTCAGTTCACCATTAGGGAACTCTGTGCTGGAGTAACCCCAGGGCTCCTTGGTATATTGGAGAGATGGTCATGAAAGCACATTGAGGTTTCCTTGCATTCTCAGAGGTTTGGGGGCCTGTGTTTAGTTATTTTTAAACTTGAGTTGGCTTAGTGTGATTTCCATGTTATGAATTAGATACAGCTGTTCAAATAATAATTTAGACTTACACTTTAAAGCTTTTTACTGCAAAGATATGTCCTCTAAATCTGTTAGCCTACCATAATATGCCAAAGCAATTAAATTAAAACCACAGTTTAAGTACAAAAATAAAATGTCATATCCATTTCTGACCCAACTCTCCTAGGTATATTTCAGAAGACCAAGAAGTTTCCCAAACTCTGCTCAAGTGTGAGCCTACTTTTATCAGACATTACCTAATAGGCTGTTAGTTGGCTTCCATGGTGAGAAAATTTTATATGGGTTTAAAACTGTACTTAGTATGCATCACAATTAGGATATACACAGTCTCCAGTTGCCAAATATATATGAAACCAGAACTTCGCAACCAGTGTGCTACAGTGTGCCATGAATGGATGGCTGGTGGCTGGGATGCTAATTATAGGTACAGCGATAGTGTCCAGGAAGGGCTGCCTGTGGCAATCAAAATCCATGAGCCACTTGTCTCTGTAAGGATTTTTACCTATTTACTCCAGTGTGCTGTACAAATATGATTTTATATGTGGTCATAATGTGTAAAGATTGAAAAGTACTATCTCAATAATAGACAATTTTCACTAAATTAAGACATCTGGAAGTAGGCTTTCCAGAATTCATTCCAGAATTGGGTCAATGGTTCAATAATGTCATCAAAGACCCAATCTCATTTCTTTTTTCCATGTTACCATCTCAGCATGTTGACATTTGTCTTCATGTATGTCACCTCATGATTGCAAGATGGCTGGCAAAGCTCCACACTTCATAATCTCAAGCAAGAGCATCCAGAGCAGGAGGCAAAGCAGGGGTCAAAAACAACCTTTTGTCATGTGGCCTTGTCTTTTATAAGTGCTCTACCACACTTGTATTGATGAGGGGTTCCTTTCATGGGGACCTTGGCAAAGAGGAATAGGATTACCATGAGTGGCCTGGACAGTGACTTATCAATGGGAGTGGGTATACTGTCCCCAGAATAGAAGAAAACAGGAGTATAATTAGCAAGAAACATAAGAGGATGACTGTGAGGTAAGCAACCTCTGTGGCTTGGCTGGGGATTAATAAAAAAAATGAAACAATGTTGTTTATAATTTTAAGAATCACAACCTATTTCAAATTAAAGAGAATATGTAATTTCTTAAGTCTAACTGGCCTATTCTCAAACCTTGACATACACCTGCTTCAAATTTTTATAACAAATTTAGGGTTTTAATTAATGTATAAATAACTTTCTGATATATTGTTATAGCCACAGCAGTATTTGCAAAACAGATATGTGATAAAAGATATATCCAAAATATATAAAGAACTCTAAAAAATTAACAATAATAAAACAATAATTCAATTTTTAAAACTAGGCAAAGGATCTGAACAGACATCTTATGAGGAAAAAAAATATATGATGACAAACACATGAAAGATGCTCACATATTTTTTTGTCATCAGGGAAACTACAATATGGGATATAACTACACACCTATTAAGATGAAAATTCAAACTAAAAATATCAGCAGCCAGTGACGATATTATCTTGGTTTCTAATATCATTCACCAGCAAAAGAACTAAGACTTCTTAGAGAACTGTATGATTCTATAGCTGGGACTGGGAGTATACTAGATGAGACTGAGTCACCTGGAAGTGCCAAAAAGTAAGAAGTACTCAAAACACAAATAACCACAATGTTAGGGGGCATGTTAAAGGGACAAAGGAACCAACTGAAATAGTTTCCAACAGCCAAAGTCACAATAATTTGATCTACAAAACAAACTAGTATTAGATTATAATGCAAAGTATAAACTAAATATTCTGAGTCTAAGAAACAATGCTGCTTTATTCTTGCAACCATAAGTATCTCCTTTAAAATTGTACTTTTGAAGGCATACATGGTGGGGTAAAAGGGAAAAGTCTTTCTACCTATTATATTGTTCATATATTGTCAAGTAATATCACATCTATATATATAAAAGCCTAAGTGACCATTATGATCAGTAGCTATGACACGTACACTCCCATAGCCAACCTCCCCCAGCCAGCTCCAATTGGCCCTGATTGCCGGCCAGGTTGAGGGACCCCACCCATGCACAAATTCGTGCACTGGGCCTCTAATTTTAAATAATATCACTTTCAGCTCCATAAAATGTTGATGCACTGAAAAGCCATAACTAAGGTACAAGAGCTAAGTGTGTCATACATTTTCAGTAGAAATAAAAGATTAGATCTGCCTTTTTCTTTCTTAAAAGACTGTGATGGAATGAATTAGATGAAGGTCTTTCATGATTCATCCCTCTAATTTTGGTGACCTCTACTCCCAGAGAGGTTGCAGGCCACTTGTGAGCCAAATGTAAAAGAAAAAAATGAGGGAGGGACGGGATGGGGGGGGGGGACATGAAGGAATTGAGCAAAAAAAAGAAAGAACTCATGGACACAAACAATAGTGTGGTGATTAATTGCAGGGATAGGAGGGATGGGTAGAGGTGGAAGAGGGTATAGGGGGATAAATGGTGATGGAAAAAATAAAATAAAATTAGAAGAAAGAAGAACCAACAGCCCAGAACTGGAGTCAGGATACCTTAATTCTAATCCTGCTCCTTTAGTTATTTAAGCAGCAGTTTCACCTGAGCAAATATTTTTAATTTTGCTGAGTTTCTTATTTGAAAAATAAAGTATTTTTAAACAAATGGAACTCAAAAATGCTGTGGAATTGCTCCCTTCTTTTGAATAGCAAAGGCTAGGGACGGGTCACTTGTCTGTTCAGGGCAGGCTGAGCTAACCCCTGATCTCTGTGCAGAGCATCTGAGCATCGTGGTTAAAGCTCTAAGCCTGGAGAGGCCACAGCCTACCTGGAGGGCAGAGGAAATGGTCCAGGAGCAATTGTTTCCATATGCATTTCCAGCACTGAGAAACAGGAGTGCTTTGGAACAGGCAGGAAGAGGAAGCAATTTATCCTCTTTCACATTCTTCAGAAAGCTTCCTGGGGAGTTCATGACCTTGGTCTACCAAACACCTTTCTGGGTATTGATTCTTAAAGGGGAGTCATAAGCAACCTTAGGAGTTTACAAGCAACCAACCTTTTCATACACAGGTTTGACAACTACTGTTTAAACAGAATTTGAAAGAGTAATTTTGCCAATGATATTATTAGGCCACACAATGAAATGTGTGTAGTTATCACATTTTGCTTAGGCACAAGTAATGATCATCCTGGTAATAATATTTGAGGCTTTGCCCATTGTATTAGTTCAACTGAAAATCAGCAGGTAAAAATTAGTAATGCCTTTTCTTCGTCCATTAAAAAAGCGTTTAGAGTGTCCAATCAATGTCGTATCTAACACACATGGGGAGCATTCATTTTCTGACTTTTCTTTATTTTCTTTTCCCAGACATAGGTTCATATCTACCCACACCCTACCAACACAGAGAGGAAGAAAATTGAATTCCCACTAATGATATATATTTTTAAAATTCTCACATCATAACCATAAATGTACACTAAAAATGATAAGATACTTGTAGCCATGGGTGTCTGCTGCCCTCTGATATTTTTCTCCATCCTTCAATTATACTGGCTTTTGATCGCCATTGGGAAATACATTTTCAGTGGTGCCTGAAGCCAATAATTATGTTCTTTAAATGATGTGCTTGAAATACATAGCTTTTCCCCTCACACCTCTCCAGCTGCCACCAAGGTTTCTCACAGTTCCTGTCTCTGGCTTAGTTTTGTGGGCCTTGCATAGGAGCAAAGGACCAACACTATCCCTTCTATTTCTGGAGGACGTGCAAATATACCACCTTGAAATATGACTAGAATGCCCTACTTAGCAGAGTACAAATAACAGATACATAAGAATAGTGTTGAAGGCAATAAAACATGTTTGGTTTCGCATAAACGATTAAAACTGTGGCTTGGTTGTTTTATGACTAAATGTATATCTGTAGGGAAAACACACACACAAAAACAATGGCTTTGTTTCTTCAACTACAGCTTGAGAGTGGACTGATCAGTGTCATATACAATATAGGAAAGGATATTTCAGATATCCTATCTAATAAAAGAGTAATATGCAAATTGACCATCACTCCAACACATAAGATGGCCGCCCCATGTGGTCAAAGATGGATGCCCCCATGTGGACACAAGATGGCTGCCACAAGATGGCCTGCAGGGGAGGGCAGTTAGGGGTGACCAGGCCAGCAGGGGAGGGCAGCTGGAAGGGACCAGGCCAGCAGGGGAGGGCAGTTGCGGGGGACCCAGGCCTGCAGGGGAGGGCAGTTGTGGGGGACCAGACCTGCAGGGGAGGGCAGTTGGGGGTGACTAGGCCAGCAGAGGAGGGCAGTTGGGGGGAGACCAAGCCAGCAGGGGAGGGCAGTTGGGAGGGATCAGGCCTATAGAGGAGGGCAGTTGGGAGGGACCAGGCTTGCAGGAGAGGGCAGTTGGAGGGGACTCAGGCCTGCAGGGAAGGGCAGTTGGGAGTGACTGGGCCTGCAGAGGAGGACAGTTAGGGGTGACCAGGCTGGATGGGGAGGGCAGTTAGGGGCAATAGGGCCGGCAGGGGAGCAGTTAGGCATCAATCAGGCTGGCAGAGGAGTGGTTAGGGGGTGATCAGTTTGGCAGGCAGAAGCGGTTAGGGGCAATCAGGCAGGCAGGCAGGCAAGCGGTTGGGAGCCAGCAGGCCTGGATTGTGAGAGGGATGTCCGACTGCCCGTTTAGGCCCGATTCCAGTGGGATCGGGCCTAAACGGGCAGTCGGACATCCCTCAAGGGGTCCCAGAAATGAGAGAGTGCAGGCTGGGCTGAGGGACACACCCTTCCCCGTGCACGAATTTCATGCACCAGGCCTCTAGTCTCTATAATATAGAGCCAGGGTGTAACACCATTACCACTGAAGCTGGACCAGACCAGAAGTCTGACTGCTTCAGCTGCAGGCACAGTGCCTCAGCACTGACTGCTGAGAGGGCTGTGAATCAGGGCCAGAGAGAGAAGCAGGGATTTATCTGTTGCCTCTGTGGCAGCTTTTGACCAGCACTTGCCTCTCTCTTTCTCTCCCAGTCTGGCCAGCAGCAGCACCTCCATTTCTCTCCAGGACTCCAAGGGGGCTGCTGATCAGCCCTGCCTTTCTGATCAGGCCCCATTGATAGGCCCAGAGAGACTGACTAGCATAGAAACTGACCAATCAGAACCTAATCTGGGTGAAGTGTGAGGAACCAATGATTGCCTAGGAGGTGGAGCTTTTGACACTGACTGGCATAGAAACTGACCAATCAGAACCAAATCTGGGGGCTTAAAGGTGTTTCTGTCCAGGGAGAGCGGTAGATCTGGAGGCCAGTTCCAGCAATGGCCTTTGCAAATCTACAGAAAGTGCTCATCAGTGACAGCCTGGACCTTTGCTGCTGGAAGATCCTGCAAGATGGAGGGCTGAAGGTGGTGGAGAAGCAGAACCTGAGCAAAGAGGAGCTGAGCTGCAGGACTGTGAAGGCCTTATCCTCTGCTCAGCCATCAAGGTGACCGCAGATCTCATCAATGCAACAGAGAAGCTCCAGGTGGTGGATGGGCTGGCACTGGCGTGGACAATGTGGATCTGGAGGCCGCCACAAGGAAGGGCATCCTTGTCATGAACACTCCCAATGGGAACAGTCTTAGTGCTGTGGAGCTCCCCTGTGGGATGATCATGTGTCTGGCCAGGCGGCTTTGATGAAGGATGGTAAATGGGACCGAAAGGAATTCATGGGAACCGAGTTGAATGGAAAGACCCTGGGAATTCTTGGGCTGGGGAGGATCGGGAGAGAGGTGGCTGTCTGGATGCAGTCCTTCGGGATGAAGACTATAGGGTATGACCCCATCATCTCACCAGAGGTCTCGGCCTCCTTCAGCATTCAGCAGCTGCTCCTGGAGTAGACCTGGCCCCTCTATGACTTCATCACTGTGCACATCCCTCTCCTGCCCTCCACGACAGCACCTTCACCCTGTGCACATGGTGAACTGCTCCTGCAGAGGGATCTTGGATGAGGGTGCCCTGCTCCGGGCCCTGCAGTCAGGGCAGTGCAGGGGTGCAGCGCTGGACATGTTCATGGAGGAGCCGCCTCAGGACCACGCCTTGGTGGGCCACAAGAACGTCATCAGCTGCCCCCACCTGGGAACCAGCACCAAGGAGGCCCAGAGCTGCTGCAGGGAGGAGATCGCTGTCCAGTTCGTGGATATGGTGAAGGGGAGAGCCCTTGCAGGGGTTGTGAATGCCCAGGCCCTTACTGGCGCCTTCTCTCCACACACCAACCCTTGGATTCGTCTGGCAGAAGCTCTGGGGACTCTGATGTGAGCCTGGGCAGGGTCCCCCAAAGGGGCCATTCAGGTGGTAATGCAGAGCTTATTCCTAAAGAATGCTGGGAACTGCCTGAGCCCCGCAGTCATTGTCGGCCTCCTCAAAGACACTTCTAATCATGCGGATGTGAACTTGGTGAATGCCAAGCTGCTGGTGAAGGAGGCTGGCCTCAATGTAACCACCTCCCATAACCCCACTGTGCCAGGAGAGCAAGGATGCGGGGAAGACCTCCTGAGCGTGGCCCTTGCAGGTGTTCCCTATCAGGCTGTGGGCTTTGTCCAGAGCACCACACCTGTTTGGCAGGCACTCAATGGAGCTGCCTTCAGACCAGAAGTGCCTCTCCACAGGGGTCTGCCCCTGCTCCTGTTCCAGGCTCAGCCCTCCAACCCTGCCATGCTGCCTACCATGATTGGGCTCTTGGCAGAGGCAGGCGTGCAGCTGTGTTCTACCAGAGCTCAGTGGTGTCCAATAGGCAGACCTGGCACATCATGAGCATCTCCTCCCTGCTGCCCAGCTTGGAAGCCTGGAAGCATCATGTGACCAAGGCCTTTCAGTTTCACTTCTGACCTTGGGGCTCACCAGGACCAGCCTTAGGGGCTTTGTGATCAACACTGACAGGTCACATTCCCAGGGCTGACACCACTTATGTGGTCTGACCCCTGTAATAACCACTTAATAAAGAGCCCACCCTCCCCCCCAAAAAAAGAAGAAAAAAAAAAGAACCAAATCTGGGTCAACTGTGAGGAGCCAATGGCTGCCTAGGAGGTGGAGCTTTTGACGCTGACTGGCATAGAAACCGACCAATCAGAACCAAATTGGCCGGCAGAGGAGGGCAGTTGGGGGCAAGATCAGGCTGGCAGAGGCAGTTGGGGGCAAGATCAGGCCGGCAGGGGAGGGCCGTTGGGGGAGAGATCAGGCCGGCAGAGGAGGGCAGTTGGGGGCAAGATCAGGCAGGCAGAGGCAGTTGGGGGCAAGATCAGGCCAGCAGGGGAGGGCAGTTAGGGGCAATCAGGCAGGTGAGTGGTTAGGAGGCAGCAGTCCCAGATTGCGAGAGGGATGTCTGACTGCTGGCAGTTGGACATCCCTCAAGGGGTCCCCGATTGGAGGGGGTGCAGGCTGGGCTGAGGGAACCCCCCTCTGTGCACGAATTTTGTGCACCGGGCCACTAGTATACATATAACAATGTATATGTGTGCATATATAAGAGTTTTGTTTTCTTATTCACTCAACCACCATTTGTCTTTTGATTGGAGCATTTAATCCATTTGCATTTAAAGTAATTGTTGATAGATATTCTTTATTGCTCTTTTATTATTTATATTTTTATCTTTTTCTTCTTCCTCTTCATAAAGAATATCCTTTAGCATTTCTTGTAATACTGATTTGGTGATAATGAACTCCTTTAGCTTTTTCTTATCTGGAAAGCTCTTTATCTGTCCTTCAATTCTAAATGATGGCTTTGCTGGGTAGAGTCATCTTGGTTGTAGGTCCTTGCTGTTCATCACTTTGAATATTGCTTGCCAATCCCTTCTGGCCTGCAAAGTTTCTCTTGAGAAATCAGTTGGACAATCTTATGAAAGTTCCCTTGTAGGCAATTAATTGCTTTTCTCTTCCTTCTTTTAATATTCTCTCTTTTCTTTAATATTTGGCATTTTAATTATGATGTGTCTTGGCATGTGCCTCTTTGGATTCATCTTGGGTGGGACTCTGCACCTCTTGGACCATATGTTTATTGCATTCACTACATTAGAAAAGTTTTCCATCATTTGTTTCAAATAGGCTTTCAATTCCTTTCTCTCTCTCTTATCCTTCTGGCACCTCCATGATGTAAATGTTGGTATACTTGGAAGTTGTCCCAGAGGCTCCTTAAGCTATACTCTTTTTTTATTCTTTTTTATTTTTGCTGTTCTGATTGGTGTTTTCTACTTTATCCTTCAGATTGATGATTTGATCATCTGCTTCACCTGTTCTACCATTGATTTCCTGTAATGTATTCTTCATTTATGACTGGTTATTCTTATATTTTCTCTCTCCACTTTTATCTTTCCTATCGCTTTGTTGAAGTTTTTACTAAGTTCATCTACTCTTCCCCTAACTTCATTAAGCATCCTTATAATCAGTGTTTTGAACTCTGCATCTGGCACATTGCTTGTCTCCATTTTATTTAGTGATTTTTCTTGAGTTTTGTTCTGTTCTTTCCTTTGAAATGTGTTTCTTTGTCTCTTTATTTTGGCCACCTCCTTGTGTCTGTTTCTACATATTAGGTAGAGCTACTGTGTCTCTGAGTTTTGGTAGAGTGGCTTATGTAGTAGATGTCCTGTAGGGCCCAGTGGCACAGTCTCCCGTCACCTTAGCTGGGTTTTCTGGGTGTGCCCTTTGTGTGGCCTGTGTGCACCCTACTGTTGTAGTTGAGCCTTGACTGCTGTTGGCATATCAATGGGAGGGCCATTTGGCTTGGAGGACTGCCTGTGATTATGGAGGAGGAGCTTCTGTGCAGCCGCCAAACCCACAGAGCAGAATGTGTTTCAAGGGGGTTCTGCTGCTTGATGATTCGGCCACTTGAGTGAGCCACTCATGGAGGTAGTTGCATGATGCCCCAGCATGGTCTGAAACTGGCCACCAGATGTGCTGGCTCTGAGGCCTCTCAAGAGGTGCAGGCCAAGGTTAGCCACCACCTGTGCCCTGCCCTGGGCCAACTGGCATGATCTACAGATCAATATGTAAATGGCTGCTATTTGTGCTGGGCTTAGAGGTTCCTGAGAGAGGCCAACCTACAAATTAAGGCCACCTGTCACCAGTGCCAGGCCTGAGGCTGCTTAACAAGAGTTACGGGGTATGCTGAGGCCAGATGCTGTGTGTTTGGGGTTTGTGAACTGTTGAGAGATTTTAGGAAACCACAAAGCATAAGCCAAGACAACCATTTGTATGAAAAACCACTGGAAATGGCTTGGGTGGTCCCACAAATAGGATAGTGTTGGGTATCAGGGAGTCACCAGGATGGGGCCCAAAGTGTTAGCCAGGGTAATGGTGACTTAGATATGATGCTTGTTGGCTGGCTCTGTGGGATAAGGCTCAGTAAAGGAACAATGGCCTCTGCCAGCACTTCCATCAGGAAAAAGCTGCTCCTATAGCTGTTATTCCAAAGCAAGACAATTCAGTTTCTCCCCATATGTCCCTGGCAACTTTCAAGCTGCTGCCCCAGAGCTGGAGCTCAGAACAAGTGAGTCAGAGTAAGTCATGAGTAGGCCTTTAAGAGGAATGCCTGGGATTCCAGAAGCCCTCCATCTCACTCAGCCATAATCTCCCCTAGTTTTCACAGCCAGAAGTTATGGGAACTTCTCTTCCTGGCACTGTAACCCTGGGCTGATGGGCCTGTGGTGGGGCTGGAACTCCTTGTTCCTTGGGGTGGACTTCTGTAGCCAATTTATCCCTCCTGATTTTTAACTGCCATACATGGGTGTAGGATCAGACCATTCAGTCTCCATCCCTCTGTCAGTCTCAATGTGGTTTCTTCTTTATATCCTTAGTTATAGGACTTCTGCAAGATTTCAGGTGGTTCTGAATGGTGGCTGTTCTGTAGTTTAGTTGTAATTCTGATGTGATTGTGCAAGGATGAGAATACTGAATTTACCCACTCTGCCATCTTGACTGGAAGCTCCACACAACTTTAAACAGATATTACTCAATTTCCAAAAAAAAAAAAGTTCTATAGAAATTGGAAAGTGCTATAAGCTTAAGCTTTGCATTAAACAATTATACCTCATAAGGAAAGGGGTATTATGAGAAAGAACAGTATAAAATGATGTAATGATGGAAACAAAAACCCCACAGAACCGTAATATTCTAATGAGTAGCACACACTATTCCAGTGCATTGTACAAAATAAATGCCTTCTTTGGGATGGGGTCCTGGAACAAATCCCAAAGAAGCAAGACATCACTGGAGAGGACAAGAACCTGAGAGCGTTCCCAGGAGCGATTCATTCAGAAGGCTGCAGGAATCCCATTGAGCTCCTCTTAACCCCTGGCGTTTAGACAGGAGATATAACCAGGTGTAGCATTTTACACTCTTTAATAAAGAAAAATCCAAGCCCTTTAAATATATTTTAAATAAGATGTTACTTTCTTAGATTGAGCTCATTCCGTACCATGAGAGGTACATTGTTCTCTCCAGAAAACAGACCTACAAACTAGGTCTGCTGAGAAAAGAGGTAATAGGGACTGACAACTAGAGAATAGAATTGCCTTTAGTTACCAGATGTCTAGATATTTTTGTTTGTTTGTTTTAGTGGGTTGGTTCTTCATAAGATGAGAATCATATGTAGAACTGGATAATCAATTGAGAATAGGAACAGCCTGATTATTTTGGAATGGTTCTTAAAAAGAACTGTCAGTTCTACTATTGGGGGTGGGGGGTCCTAATAAAAAAAGACAAATTTAAAAGTAATGATACAAGATAACATTAATTGAGAGATGACTGCAATTTGTATATGTGATTTACTTGAGAAACAGTCTTCACTACTTCATCAGCTCCCTACTGAATACCTGAATTCAGGTACTTAAATATTATTTTGTTAAGTCCTCAAATATTCTTAATAATCTCTCTCTCTCTCTCCCTCCTTTCCACCCTTCCTCCTTCTCTCCCTCCATCCCATATACTTGTCATAATGTGATGTTGAAGCTGGATAAAGGCACTTTCTACTTCCCTATAGAAATCCAGAAATATAGGTTCCTATGAATTAAATAAATAAAATGGTCATGCTGTGCTATTAGAGATTTTCTATACGACTATAAGCATTAACCGGCTGATCAGAAAGCGCTACCCTCATCACCCTGCTGCTGCTGTCTCTGCCGGCCACCGCAGCCACCAAGGTGTTTTCATCAACATGGACTCCAGTCCCTTCACCATGAAAAATTTTTGATCGCCGAAACCGGTTTGGCTCAGTGGATGGAGCGTCGGCCTGCGGACTGAAGGGTCCCGGGTTCGATTCCGGTCAAGGGCATGTACCTTGGTTGCGGGCACATCCCCAGTGGGGGGTGTGCAGGAGGCAGCTGATCGATGTTTCTCTCTCATCGATGTTTCTAGCTCTCTATCCCTCTCCCTTCCTCTCTGTAAAAAATCAATAAAATATATTTAAAAAAAAAATTTTTTGATCCTCACCTGAGGATATTTTTCCATTGATTTTTAGAGAGTGTGGAAGAGAGAGGGAAAGACAGAGAGAAACATCAATGTGAGAGGGACACTTTGGTTGCCTCCTGCATGAGCCCTGACCTGGGCCCCGGCCAGGGAGGAGCCTGCAACCTAGGTACATGCCCTTGATCAGAATCAAATCTGGACCCTGCGGTCCACAGGCTGAGGCTCTATCCACTGAGCCAAACCAGCTAGGGCAGGATATGACATTTCTTAGCCCCTCCAGCAGCGGACCTTCATTTTTTCCTTCAGGAGTGTGGTGGAAAAACCCCAGATCATCTTCTTGGATTCTTATTACCCAAGTTACCAAGAATGCTGCCAGTGGTGTACCAGCAGCTTAGCCAATGAGCTGTAAGAAAAGGTGTTTCCTCACACACAGAGGCGGGACTGCTGGCGCGCTGTCTCCCAGCGAGGGCAGGCCCCCTGTGTGTTGCATCTCTGCTCCAGGCCTATATGCGTGTGCAGCCTCCTACTGAGCTGGTTGTGACTATTACGGCGTCCTGGCTAATTTACATATTACCTCTTTATGTATATAGATATTATATTTCATTTCTTGAAGAAGAAAAAAATACAGTGCATTCATTAATATGCCAGCTTACTAAAACCTAAATGCAACCATTATGTAAAATTGCTTTAATGATTTGAAAGATACATTTAAAAAAATAAGCTTGTCTTTGGGTTCCATTTAAAATGAACTGTCATGTTTTAAACATAGGAGCAATATCAATTAAACTGTATAGTATATGCCAAAAGTGAAATTTCAGAGAAAATAATTTCAAAAGCTTTTTTTTTTTTCCTTTATATTTTTCCTTTGAGGAAAGTTTTATTTTTTTTCTGGAATTTTAACAATTTCATAGACTTTATTCTATGTTAATCAGTGCGTTTTCACTAGCCAATCTCAGTTACACAAGAAAACAAGGAATATAATTGTTCAAAAGCACTGAGAAATCCGAAGGGCTGGGTTAATGTACTCAAATGTGATGTCACCAAGTTTCAAACTCTCTCTCCCTCCCTTTCTCTCTCTCTCACACACACACACACACACACACACACACACACACCATAGTCGTACTTATCTTTTCTTAAAATCTTATTGTTGTGAGTATTACCGATTTCCCTCCTTCACCCCCATTGCCCCCGTCCACCTGGTTCCCACCCTAACTTAGGCCTTCACTGCCCTATTGCCTGTGTCCATGGGCAATGTATATATGCATATAAATTCTTTAGTTAATGTCTTCCTGCCCCCACTTTACCCTTCCCTCAGAGGTTCATCATTCTGTTCCATGTTTCCATTCCTCTGGATCTATTTTATTCATCAATTTAGTCCTACTTATCTTTTTATTGATGTTCTTCTTAGGAAAACTTGCCCAGAGTGGCCAGGATTGGCTAGCAAAGTGTGTTTCCCAGAACAAGTTCCAGATATTATTAACAGGGAGAGGGATGGTTCCAAATAATCAAATTTAAAACACGTTGATTAAATCAGAATTAATGGTCTTCTTTACTACAAGCTTCTCTGAGCCTTGAATACAGTGTAATACCCATGACTCTCCAAGAGGGATCAAAATCATACCTGCAGCAATTTCTAAGTTAACTGCCCACGGAATCTTTTTTTTTTTTTCCCTTTTACTAAGGCAGATCTGCTAGCACCAGTATGACAAGGAAATAAATAAGGAAGCATATAAAACACTCTCTCAGCACAGTCTCTGGGCTTGGTCCCATGCCCCCATTTTCTTGGTTGCTTGCCTTATTCTTTGAGGACAGCTATGAATCCGAATCAGCATTTTAACAATGTCACTGCATGACTTGTGTGTACATTACAGTTTGAGAAGTAGTGTCTTAGAACATTTTGAAAGGGTTATTAAAAATTACTAACTAAATAGAAAAAAAAATCACCTACTATGTGGTTTCCAGAAACACTTTTCGGTGTACATTCAAATATCCCTGCCATTCTGCCATGGGAAGAACCAGAATAGCTCAGACCAGCAAATTTATCCTTGGTTTCTGTTTCCCTAAAGTCATGTCCAGTTGAGTGATCCCTGAATATTACTCTGTCTTTTGAGGCCTCTTTAAATGGCCAGTTATAATTCATTCAGGAAATAATCTCCAGGCTGTCGTCTTGTTTCCTTTGTGATTGAGCATCACTCTGCTTTTTATGTTTAACCTGCATTCACTCCAGCAGCATTTTATTTATGGTTGAACTAAATTTCCAGTCGTAGGACGGTTTCTTCCCCACTTTGTGAAATCTGCCAGTATGCAATATGCAAATATAAACATTCAGACCTGTCAGGTGGGGGCTAGGCATAGCATAAAGAACTTGCTGTTGGTGCCCTGCCTTGGAACACGGCCACCTTTACTTGCTAACTGTTAAGTGGACAGCCCTGCCTAGCATTGTTATTTGTTGGGATGTGTATGTGTGCACACAGTAACTACAATCTCTGGAAAATCAAAGAATCTCACTGCTTACCAGTCCAGTGACTAACATGGCGCTCAGTACAGCGTGAACACAAAAAATAATGGAGCAAATGATATTATTCTCTTCTCATTCTAAAACACAAAGGATTACATTATACAGAGCGAAGAAAAGGTCAAATTATTTTGAAGTTTACAATACATGTGACCATAACAAACTCAAAAGTCTTTTGATGGTATTATCACTTTATACTGAAAAAAAAAAGTTTGAGATAGAAACATATGCCCGAAAATAAAGAGTGGAGAAATAATTTTGCTAATTGCTTCTCCTTGACATTTAAACACTGACTAAGTAACATTACAGCCAGGTAGCGAGGTAAATCAAGCTCCGGGAAATATCAAGTTTTATCTTTTAAATTATATTTCCCTCTCATTCTGAATCACATTGGAGAATCGACAGAGAATTCAAAACACAAGTGAGTCAGCAGACATCAAATAAAAACACCCACCAGCACTGATGCAGATCTCAAAACCCCGAGCTAATAAACAAGGTTTAAAGGCCTTAATGGCCTCCAGCAGCTGGGAGAGCATAAGGGGGATGGAAGAAAAACGCCTCCCCTTTCCCATAACCCTGTTTTCCAATAGTTTCCATTGCTGCCCACCCACTCAGTTAATTTCCTAAGAGCTTGCTGATGGGGTGGACAGGCATAAGAACTCCCCAGTGCAATAAAACTCAGACAGTGATGAAATTAGAGGAATAAGCAGCAGACTTTCCACAAGAGGAATGTGACATTCACACTTCTAGAAGGTCTTCCGCCAGGTAAAGGCCCCACAGTGTCTCATACTAGCCTGGAGAGCAACCAGCTGGAGCTCGGCTATCGTCACACATCTCACAGTGACAGCACTGGCTCTGGGCTACCACGGCTGAGCCTTTCACAGCTGGAAAGAGTGTAAACCAAGCATACAAGGTAGGTAGGATTCCTGAGAAATCCTCTGCTTTCATTAATTTTACCTTCCAGACATGCCCTGTCCCCATAACAGATTATCCTAGTAGCCTATCTAAACACCTCCAAGCATCCATACAAATCCCAAAGACAGTCCGTGGGTGTTTTCATTGTCCATATTCCTCCTGCAGTCCTCCTGAAATACTGCCTACATCTCAGTATCTAAAAATACTCCCAAACCCTGTTGCTTTTCCTGAAGAGATGTTCTGAAGAGCGGTTCTCACTTCTGTGCAGTGGAATTCCAGAAGGATTATCTTGCCTCTTCCGTTCATTAAGGTCAATTAACTTTATGTTCAACATCATTCATGACTAATATGTGCATAACTGTGTTTGAGATTCACCCTGGAAGAGGTAGGACAGGAAAGTAATAGCTTGTATTCACATGGCATTTATTTTCCTCTATTGATATCAAAGGGATTAAACAACATGATCTCATTTCATATTCTAACGTTCCTGAGAAAGTTCCCCCCTTTTTTCAGTATAGGGCCGATCTGAATCTGCTCTTGCTGCAAATAGAATCCATAACTGGTTTTACTTGTGTGCCATCTTCCCCCATGTGGGCTCACTTACTCCCCAGCCAAGCCAATTCAAAGGACTAAACATTGCTTAAACGAATTTTGAAAATATTTGTTCTTGCAATTGCTTCACAGGATATTTTGCCCTTTTATTTTCTCTTTTGATTGTTTGTCTACCCCATGTCCCCTCCCCCATTTCGGATTCTAAGTCTCTATTACTATGAACTTCTGAGCACTGCCAGGCTTTGGCACCTTAGCCCTCTGGCTAAATGGTGCTTACTATTTGTGGGGACCCTGTCTACAGTGAAACAGATGTTCAAGGCCACTCTCAGCATGGGAATCTTAATTAGTGTTCAAGACTAAAATGCTAACACTCAGGTGCAAGAAGCAAGGCCACAGTGATCTTTACTATGTACACTGAGCAAGTGTGCCTTTCTATAACCCAAAAGACTGATGGCACTATTTTGGCAAGAAGCCTCTTTGGTCTAAGTTAGTATAAAGTATGTTACTGACCAGCCATATCAGAGACAGCTGCTTAGTGAGGTTGTAGCTCTAAGGATGGCTCCTGTATAGCTCCTATGTTGGAGGCTACTGCTACTTTGTGGGAAAGATGTATTGTTACCTATCTGGATTAATAATTGTAGAGGACTTCACTTTGAAGAACTGCTTTGTCTAATAGCTCCTGTCTTAGCAATGGCTACTTGGGTTACAATAAAGGTGCTCTCATATACCCCCAACTTCTCATGGCTTCTCTGTCAAATACCCAGCGTCCAAGGGGGTCCAGTCCCTGGCAGAGGGGTTCAGACCTGACAGTTGGCATAGTAGAGGAGGAGTCAAGGAGGGAGTACTACAACACTATTCCACTGAGATTCACACATTGAATTCAACACCTGGAGCTAATGAGCAAAACCAGTCATGTAGAAAGGAAGAAGAGCTTAAGGGACTTTGTTTGTTTTGGGATTTTTTGTGTGTGTGTGTGTGTGTTTGGGGATTTTGTGTGTGTGTGTGTGTGTGTGTGTGTGTGTGTGTTTAACTATGAAAGACCTTTATTAGGGAACTCTTAGTCTTTTTAAAGACATTGAAGAATTACGTTTTAGACCTTTTCAACCAGTGAGGGGACAGCCAGCTTTGGTTGTCTGGTGAGTGCAATGGCAGGTCCTCCTGGCAGAGGCCACATTTCACTCTCTCTCTCTTTTTTTTTTTTAATATATATTTTATTGATTTTTTACAGAGAGGAAGGAAGAGGGATAGATAGTCAGAAACATCGATGAGAGAGAAACATCGATCAGCTGCCTCTTGCACACCTCCTACTGGGGATGTGCCCGCAACCAAGTTACATGCCCTTGACCGGAATCGAACCTGGGACCTTTCAGTCCGCAGGCTGACGCTCTATCCACTGAGCCAAACCGGTTTTGGCACACACCTCACTCTCTTAAACACCAGATTCTTTTTCTTCTAAATGCTGCACATTGTTGCTAGCCATCTCAGTGAGTTCATATGGAGGATTAGGTCTGGTTACACCATGTCTTTTATTTCTTAGACTTTATTCTGTTTGAAAATGTTGGCCTGCAGTCAGACCGGGGAGAGTGTGCAGGAGGGATTACTTTCTTTTCTTGTTTCTTTATGTATATACTAGAGGCCCAGTGCATGAAATTCGTGCACGGGGGGAGGGGGTCCCTCAGCCCGGCCTGCACCCTCTTCAATCTGGGACCGCTCAGGGGATGTCTGAGGTCATCTGACTGCCGGTTTAGGTCCAATCAGAGACAGCTGTACACTGAGCTGTACACAGGCATTATTTGGCCAGCAAAGAAAAAAAGAAAGGTAAGTTGAATTCCATTAGTTACAGCACAAATTTGTAGGTCCCATCAGTCAGACATCCCTCTTGCAATCTGGGACCGCTGGCCCCTAACCCCTCTCCTGCCAGCCTGATCCCCCCTAACCCCTCTGCCTGCCTGCCTGATCGCCCCTAATTGCCTCTGCCTGACAGCCTGCTGGCCTGATCATCCCTAACTTGCCCACCTGCCAGCCTGATCACCCGTAACTTGCTCCCCTGCTGGCCTGATCTCTCCTAACCACCTCTGCCTCGGCCCCGGCCTAAACCGCAGTCTGGCCTCCCTCTGTAGGAAGCGACCTGGTGGATCAGGGAAAGGTGCTGCCCCCATTACCCCGCTGCTGCTGCCACTGCTGGCCTGAGCCTGGGCCCTTCACAGCCATGCCTTGGCCCTTCACAGTCGCTGTGGCTTTGTCTGGAAGGACATCTGGAAAGTCATCCAGAAGACATCCTCCCTAATTAGCATATTACCCTTTTATTAGTATAGATTTATTTTATATTTTCCATTACTATTTATCCCCTCTATGCCCTCTTCCACCTTCATCTATCCTCTTCCACATCCTCAATCACCACATTGTTGTCATGAGTTCTCTCTCTTTTTTTACTCTTTTTGCTCAATCTGTGAGTCATGCAGACAGAGAGCTTGTTATTGTTGAGTAAACCACACACACTATTTAGCAATGTCTTTTAAGAATTAGGGCTGCCCTAATTCTGGCTGGGAAATCAGTTGGTTAGAGCTTTGTCCCAAGGTTGCAGGTCCAATATCCCATCGGGGCACATGCAAGAATCAACCAATGAATGCATAAATAAGTGGAACAACAAATCAATGTTTCTCTCTCCCGTCTTCTCTCTCTCTCAAATCAATTTAAAAATTATCACCAAGGAAAAAAAAAGAATATGTCCTGGAGTCTTTGAAAATAAGATGTCCAGCCTTGTACCTAATATTGGTGGAAGAATAGGTAGAGTTTACATTGGAAATATGTAGCCTTGACTTCTGTTCTGCCACATTACTGTGTATTATTAGATAAGATAACTTACCTCTTTAAGCCTCAGTTGCCTCATTTATAAATATAACTAGCTATATACATATCATGGGATCATTTTGGGGATTAATAACTGTTTAAAAGTGTAGCACAGTGTGAGACATTTAGCAAGTTCTCAGAAATAGTAACTATTATCAATATCACGTTACAGCTTTTATTCTTATGTGTTAGCTTTATAAGATGGAACAACTAGATTGGAAAAACCTGTATTTGCAACTGGGTCTCACTTCTCTGTTTATATTATTAATCAGATGATTTCTCACATGGTTATGTTAAATCAAGGGACACAGCTGAAATGAATAGATAAAAAAAGATTAGAGATCAGAATCCCCAAACTGAGTTGCTTTTGAGGACCAAGCAGGTAAAATCTGAGTGTAAATTGAACCAGATGAAACTAAGATCTGATGGGACCTACGAATGTGTGCTGTAACTAATGGAATTCAACTTACCTCTTTTTTTCTTTGCTGGCCAAATAATGCCTGCAGTGTCTCCGCTTGCAGCTCCTTATAGAGCAGAGTAATTTAGATAACATTTTTTGATTGCGATCCATAGTAATAAATAGGTTTTAAAATATCACAACACCACATGTGTAGATATCTAAAAATTTCTCTAAAACACTGCTTAAAACATGTGAATCTTACTGATATTCTGGTTTATTGACATTCTCTCTTCTATTCTGGTTCAGTCTAGTCCACTCTGTTTCTTTAGATTTCTTCCTATCCTATCCCATTCAGATAAAATCCAGAGCTATTCATTTTTCTAGGCATTAAGGGGTCACAACCCACAGTTATGAAACTCTGGTTTATAGCAATGAATTAAAAAAAACTGTGGCTCACCCTAATCAATAAACATTTTTGAAATAAAAAAGCATAGATAGATATAGATACACATCTACTGCTATTTATGTTTATTAAATGTTAAGAAAACTTTTATCTTACTTTTTAGATAAAAATATAAATATCTACACTAATAAAAGAGAAATATGCACATTGACCATACCTCCCTGGCACCCACCAGCCAATCAGGAGTGAGTATGCAAATTAACCCAACAAAGATGATGGGTTAATTTGCATATGCAGGCGCGGACCAAATACTGAAGGCTCTGGCCCGAGTGAAGACTGCAGACTGAAGCCTGAAGACTGAAGACTGAAGAGGCTTGGCTTCTCCACTACTGCCAGAGCGAAGGCCTGGGTCCTGGGTGCTGGAGGAAAACCGGTGCTGGCAGACAGGGGAAGGAAGGCCTATTGCGTGAATCTTTATGCAACAGGCCTCTAGTAAGTTATATAATTTCCCTCAGCATCCCATGTGTAAGGTCTAAGCTTAGCTCCTACTTATATGACATTGGGCCAGTGGAGAGTGGATTAAATTCACTAAACTTAGAATTTATCTGTAAAGTGGGAATGAGAGCATATATTTTATAGATTTGTTGGGATAATTTAATTAAGCATTGGGTTGAAAGCAAATAACATAGCACTTGATCCGCCCACAAGTAAATAATGTTATTTTTAGATTAATATTAATTGAAAAACTTTTATTAACTATCTATTATATGATTATATGCCAGACACTGAGAGAACACAAAGAACAATAGAGATGGATATGATGGTGAAGATGATGATAATGATAGTGATGAAGAAGAAGAAGATAGAACATGAAGAGTAAAGAGACATTGTAATCTAGTAGGAAAGCCAGCTCATATAAACACTATAAAATGAGGCAGAGTATAACATTATAATATGCCTTAATTAAGACATATGTCACATGCTATCTAACAGTTAGTGTGAAACAAATATTTTTGAGTACATGCATATTCATGAATGAATGAGTTCCAGCTTTAGCCATTGCCCTGCAACCAAAAGAAGTAACATATTGAGAGAACATGAACACTCATTAATGTCACTTGGCCATATAAGATAAAAAATAAATGTGATTATCAAATTTCCCATAGTAATTTTTATTTTATTAAATGTGTGCATTTCCAAAACAATGGTTACAAGTGAGAATCACAACTCTTTTTTGTTTTGAACAGATTATTTCATGTACATCATAATATTATGGAGAGGAAATAACTGCTATTAAACTTCTTTTTTTCTTACTTAGTAATCAGAGAGCAAAGGCACCTAACTACATACCAGTAAAGGAAACTTAAAGTTGCAAACTAATAACCCACAGTTTCTTCAAATGCATAAAATTAATTTAAACATTTTATAGATAAGTCACTTTATAAATCAACAGATAAAACTATTATAACTATATTACTAATTATTTTTACATAAATATTAAAGGGCCACTTTAAAACATATGTTCATTTTCTTATCTTCTCTCTCTCTCACCATTTCTGTTCTATTTTAAAGCCAATAGAAAATCTCCTTAAACAGGTCTCAAGTTATGGAGAATGTGGAATAGGGTTTCAGATTTACTTTTTATGCAGTAACTTATGTTTTATCATTCATAGGATGCAGCCTATAAGGTGACACATTGTAGCCAGATAGAGAAGTGACATTTTTCAATTGCTATTGACTGTAGTTCTGTTTTTATTAAGCCTCTTGCTGGTAAATCTAAATGCAGCTCTGTGGAATCAGATGTGAAATGATAACTTTCTTTAGTGCCATTCAGGCAATGGAGAATGATTTTCCACTTGTGGAAATATCATCTAGGAAATAACCTACATGGCAATTTGTCAAAAAAAGAAATCCATCACCAAATTTGATAACACTATTTGAGAGTGAGTCATGTACGTAGTTTCACAGTTACCATTTGACCCTTGCTGTCCCCAAGATTATCAATCTTCCTGTTTCTTTCACTCCTTCATTCTCTCAGCCTCCTCTCTTTCTTTGCCAAAGAAACTAGCAGCTGGGTGGAGTGCATGCGATAGCTTTCAAATCTGTCCCAAATATTTTTTAATTCAATAAAGTAACAGTGTAAGGTTGACAAGGTAGGATCATTATCTCTGTTCCATAAGAGAGGAAACTGAAACCACAATTAAGTGACTTGTCTAAGGTCATGCATCTAGAAAGAGGCACACGTGTGGATAACATCTCTTTCTGGGTCATTGCTCTTTGTAATACTGAGGCATTGGGGGGAAAAATGAAAGAAGTCATAAAAACCGAGAAGGTTTAAGCCTATGAATACTGTTTCTGCACTTTCTTATGACCTAAGTCATTATTTACTTAATTATTTTAAAGTAATTAACCTATTTTAGAAAGTATATCAGTTATCTATCACCACAATAATGCTGTGTAGTAAACCTCTCCCAAACTCAATGGCATAAAACAATAAGCATCTATTTTTGCCTTTGAGTCTCTGGATCAGCTGGGTGATTCTTGTGGTCTCAGATGAGCCTACTTGGAGAGCTACAGAAAACTATAGACTGGGCAGATGGCACTAATGATTGTGCCTAGGTTCCTCCCCTGTTTTAATGTTGATTAAACATAGGGTGGTTTAGAATAGTATCAGCTGTGACAACTGGATTCTCCTCTCTATGGCTTCTCAGCATCCATCAGGTTAACTGGTCTTGATAGAAGGGTGCCCAGGTTCCAGGGGAGTGAGCATTAAGGCAGAAGACCTTTTAAGGCAGAAGACCTTTTTAGACCAAGATTCAGGAGTTGAACACTGTGACTTTCATTACACTCAATATAGCAAAGAAGATTGAAAGGGCAGCCCAGGTTCAAAAGATGGTAAAACAGACTCCACCTCTTTGTAGAGAGCGTCTGGGAAGGCACATGAGCATTTCTTTAATTATTGTCAGCTGAATCCAGTGGCATTGGCAGAGCCACATCCTGGAAACATGCCTTGCCAGAGGCAGGAGTGTTGTCGGCTTGACCTTCAGCCCAGGCACCAGGGGTTGGGTTTCGTTATCTAAATCCAGCCAAGCACCAGGAATGAATACGACTCAGGCTCAGCCAAGAATGCACATAATCTCCTTTGTCTTGACCTTTAGTAAAACTTCCTGGTTTTTGCAGTATAAAATAAACATGCTGTATTGGCTCTGGGTCCCTGTCTCTCCATCAGAGGACAGTGGTCCCACCCGGCCCCAGCTTTTTCCTTCCATCTCTGTGTCTGTCCCTTTCTTTCATTTTCTCATTCCCCAGCAGCCCCTACTCAGGAACCGGACCACTCTCCAGCCGCGCTGGACACGGAAAAGAGAGAAATATTTATACCTCTTAATGATAAAAACTATAAAGTTACATTGCAAGGAGCATGATGACAGAGTGGGGAGTCATTGGGGCCACTTTTGCATTCAATCTAATACAGAAACAATCTTTTATCATACCAGTGAACAAGGCTTTGGAGAAGACAAAGATGACTATACTACTCCCTTTAATATGTGGGAGTTTACAGTCTGGTAACAGAGAAAAACATGTCAAAAGATCATTATGAAAGGCATGAAAATGAAAACCTTGATCTACAAAACTCAGGAATGTAAAACATGTAACTTTATTTTTAAATATAATTTTTCTGTAACCAAATTTAATGTGTGTCTTGAATCCTACTTTAATCTATAGCCATATTTAATCAAATATAGGTAACAAATCAATTCCAAGTTTCCTAAATTCATTCAATGTCTTCTCAGTGAGGTCAGAGTTAACCTCTCCCCCACTTGTCATAGCATCAAGGGACCCCGGCCTTGCCCTTAATTGTCTCTCATTGTTATCTGTGGAAATGTAGTATTCCATATGGTCCTCATTCTGAATCCTTCCTCATTCCCTAATGAATTTGGGCCTAATTCCAGGCAAATTTGTGTAACTAGGTCACAAATGTTAGGATACACATCTAGTGACGTGGAGATTAAATAAAAGATACATTTTATTTAGCACCAATTTTAATAAATAAACATTCATGGATATGATTTTGATATAAGCACATTTCAGAATGAAAAGGATTTCTATTTTTAGAAACTAAACAAAATTGCATATGGAGAGAGCACTGAACTGGGAACTGAGAGATCATGAACATTAATTAGCCATGTGGCTCTAGCAAAATGTTGCTTCTCTGGCCTCAGTTTCTTCATTTTTTTATTGAGTGAATTGGACTAGAGAAATATTTCAATCCCTATCAGCATTCAACTCCCACAGTTCTTAGGAAATTGAAGAGTCATTTGTGGCATTAAGAAGAAAGATGGAGAGAGGAAGAGAGAATAAAAAAAAAACTCTGATAAGATCACAACTTATAGTGTACATCTGAGGATGATTTATTAACCTAGCTGAGCTAGTAGTGGTTGAATAGTACGTATTTTAATATTACATAGGGTATGTAATATTAGTGTTTGTATGAAAGAAACATTTTAATAGAGCACTGTGTACGCATTACAGTATCAATATTCAATTGCAAGTAAAATACCTCATTGTTATTATATTAATGATATCTATCTATGCTCTCCTCTCCAATGTTAACATTATTGTCAACAGCTAAAATATGGAAGGATAAGAACTCACTTTTAGATTCCCTAACAAGAAGCATAACAGCCAACACATTTCAATTTGAAATATCATTACTAATATTATTTTATAATCTGGTTAGTCATAAATTTTCCCAATTGATTTACAATCATTGAAATGATCTATTTACTAACAATGGTTACTTTTTTCAATACTGATAAATGCTACTTATTGACCGTATGATGGATTTCTCAATTTTAATATTATACAAGTATTTCAAGAATATTTAGTAATTCTTCATACTTCATTAATTCATTAGGATTACCATAATTAATGATGATCCTAATGAATTAGACCATGATTAATGCTGATTTAATGTAATCATAAGTAAATAAAATTTCTAGCTAAAACTTTTCAAAAAAGGCTTTGGACAGAGGACATCTAATATTGAAACTGATGAGAGTTTGCTGCTTATCGCGAGCTGCACAATAATAATCTCGTGTTGGAAAGCACTAACCCTGAGGGTTTTTTGTTTTGTAACCTTACTTTGGAAACAGACAGATTGCTCATGCTTTGGTTTCAGTTATTAAATCACACTACCCCATGGCTTTGAGACCTACTACTTTAAACCTCTGTGGTACATTTTGTTCAGTCTGCTACCAGCAACAACCAATCTAAAATAAATAAATAGATAAATAAATAATTATTTAAAGGCATATAAAAGGTATAAAAGCTAAACATCATAGTCCTTACTGACCAGTTTTGTAAAGATATTGTCTTGTCAAGGAAAAGGAAAGTCAGCTACAACTTACTATTTCTTCCATCAAGAAAAAGTAATAATCTAGCAAATTGATGCAGCAAATGGAAGAAAACATTTAACTGACATGCAGCATTGGTTCTTCAAATACAAAAGAAGTAGACATAAACTCCCACTCTCTCCCCCACATCCCCACCCCCCACGCAATAATAACAATTTGGAAAGGGACCAGGTATTGCCATGCACCTAGCAGATCCTATATAATAAAGAGCTAATATGCAAATGGTCATCACACCCTCACACCATCACGCCATAACGGCTCAGACATTCAACACTGGGGAGAGAGGAACAGGGACCAGCCAGGCTACGGCCCAGGAGAGGGACAAGCGGTCTCAGACGCCAGTGGCTGCGCCTGCACCAGCGGCCCTGGAGAGTGACAAGCCACTCACCCTGTGATCCCAGGCACCAGCAGCTGGGGCTGTGGCCCGGGAGAGGGACAAGCTGCCCACCCAGCAGTTCCGGGCGCCTGCGACTGCAGCCTGGGTGAAGCCGCCTGCCCACAGTCCCCTGTGGCTTGGGCCGGCCTGGGCAAAGCCAGCCTGGGTCCTGGGTGCCTATGGCCAACCAGAGGAAGGGAAGCCTGGGTCCTAGGTGTGGGGTGAGGCAGAAGCAGTTAGCAGTAATCAGGCCAGTAGGAGAGCTGTTAGGGGCAATCAGGCAGGCAGAGGGGTTAGGAGTGATCAGGCAAGCAGGCAGGCGAGCGGTTAGGAGCCAGTGGTCCCAAATTGCAAGAGGCAGTTGGACATCCCCCAAGGGGTCCCAGATTGAAGAGGGTGCATGCCAGGCTGAGGGAACCCCCCCTCCGTGCATGAATTTCGTGCACCGGGCCTCTAGTATTTAATAAATGTTGGGCAATGATGAGTTAAATATTAAAAATTGCTGTTATAAAAAGTCCCTCCCCTCCCCCAGTAAAACAAAACATAACACGTCAACCCCGAAAAAAGGTCATTTTGCTCTGTCTTCATAACCTTATTTAGCTAACCCTGCCTTTATCTTCTTTTTTACTTTTGTTTCTCCTTCCTTCTTATTCCTCATAATTATTTCGGCTACTCTGTAATGGTCTCAGTGTTTGAGTCTGTTAGGAAGCTAAGCCACTCCAAGCCTATTGTACTATAAACCTAAAAGGAGCTTCTGAGTGCCACAGGGACCTGCCTCTGCTGGTACACAGGGCAGCCTCCTCAGAAGTTTCTGCTGAGAAGGGACCCACTCATGGGAAGGGGTGGTTAGCTAACAGAGCTGAGTCTTTCCATGGACAAACGGATGTAATCACACAAATTTCCTCAAAAGTAAACTGGGTGTAAGTGGGTGGGTGGCCCATCCTTCTCCCTGTATCTGTTAGTGTGGAAACTGCACATGCACAAGTGTGTTCTTTCACAGGTAATGTCCTTCGAGGGCCAGCTGAAATTCCCTGGACTTCCAAGGTAAGCAGATTGCCTCTGTCTCTCACATGTCTCTAAAGGCCTATAGCCATATGGTCTGATAAAAGAGAGTTCTTAAGCAAAGATAGGTTAAGTAAACCATAGTAAATTTTATATAATGGATTACAACACAACTATAAATACTCGTGAGGTAGAAGAATAAGTATTGGCATGGGAAACAGTTACTAATAAATGGTAAGGCTCCAAAAACTATTGATCCGAAGATGCACTATTTTGGTCAAAACTATAACAGACCCATGAGATCATATTTTCTCTTATCTAAAGTACACCATCAATGTATTCTATGTATTGATTATAAGAATTACTATAATTTAAGAAAATATAATTAGAAGTTTATGCATTTTAGAATCAAGGTATAGTACATTATCTGATAGAGTACATGTTATGTTTTTATGTTGAATGCTACATAGTACATTATAATGTATTTTATATACATTAATAAGATGTGGCAACTTGTGTATGTTGTATACTATCTAATAAAAGAGTAATATGCAAATTGACCATCAGTCCAACACACATAACTCCCCCATGTGGTCAAAGATGCCTGCCCCATGTGGACACAAGATAGACGCCACAAGATGGCCAGCAGGGGAGGGCAGTTGGGAGGGACCAGGCCTGCAAGAGAGGGCAGTTGGGGACAATCAAGCCTGCATGGGAGGGCAGTTAGGGGCAATCAGGCTGGCAGGGGAGCAGTTAGGCATTAATCAGGCTGGCAGGGGAGTGGTTAGGGAGTGATCAGGCTGGCAGGCAGAAGCGGTTAGGGGCAATAAGGAAGGCAGGCAGGCGAGCAGTTGGGAGCCAGCAGTCCTGGATTGTGAGAGGGATGTCCAACTACCCTACCTGGATCGGGCCTAAATGGGCAGTTGGACATTGGAGAGGGTGCAGGCTGGGCTGAGGGACACACACCCCCTGTGCACAAATTTCATGCACCGGGCCTCTAGTATTAAATATTATGTACTATAATTATATTATGTTTTTTGTTATATGTTATTTAAATACATCTTACATTTTTTATAAAGACTGGCACAAAATCACATTTGAGGGTTTTTTCCTCTACCTTTTTCAGTGTTCTGACTTTTTTCTGCCTTCAGTAGGTATTACTTTTGTAATTACAAAAAAATGTTTAAACTTTAAAAAAAATAATAGTTCGACTGTTAAATAAATCAAACAGCCAATATGTTTGCATTTTTTTCTCCTCTGCTGATTTTCAATTCTCCTGATGATAAAAATGATGAAGACTATAAAATTTTTTTAAAAAAAAAAATAAAAATGATGAAGACTGTGGGAGTGCAGCCTAGCTCTCTCCCTTGGAGAAATCCCTCTGGGGTCTGGCATGCTGTGTGCACAGAGCCTTTGTGGGAATGGGGAGGCAAACATGAAACAGGCTTAGTGGCCGAACTCAGCTGTTTTTTTCACAATGGAGCCTGGGACCTGCCATGGTTGGGTTCACGGCCACACCAGCCACCATCTATGTGGGCACTGTCACCCCTCCAGGAGTGAGCAGTTGGCTGTCCCATGGTCAGTGACAACAGTGAAGCAGCTGCTCCCTGGCCCTGGCTGCTGATCCCAGACTATGACCACAGTTGTCTGGGCAGCTTCTGAAGCACAGTCAGTCACATCTCCTCCTCTTCTCAGAACACACCTATGGGTCTACGTGGGAGAAGCCGGCAAGGAACCTAATCATTACCGCCTGTCTTTTTAGAATGAGGGCAGCCAGTGTGCCCCTCTTCAGACATAATGTTGGAGGCCAGCTGGTCGTCCATCATCTGCATTGTCTACATCTCCTTCCTTATTCACTTTCCCTTCCATCCACTGGTAAACCCCCATCTTCTTCCAAATGGTGCCTTTCTTACTTGACATTAGGATCATCATGCCTCTTCTCATGAATCAAGGTATGGAGGGGAGAGAATAAAGGTGGACTTTGGAAAGAAAAGGGGTGCTATTTAGACATGCTGTTGAGCAAATATGTAATTTCAGCATTTGGACTATGGCCTGAAAAGGCTGGTCTGACTTCCATTGCCCTTGCGTATTGTATACATTGTCAAAAAAGTATCTCTGAAAAGCTTATTTAGCAGGATTAAAACTAGAACCATGAATTTGACTGCCTGTATCCGATGGCTAAGATAGAGCTGGCCAGGCAAGGCCAGGGAAGAGACCCAGAGAAGTGGAAGGATTTCAGAGGTTCTGCACAAGTGGTTGAAGAAGGCAACTGTCCAAGTCCAGAGGAAGCAGCAAAAGACAGCCCCTGGCAGATCTCTGCACATTTGACACTGACACTGGGCTTCTGCCTTCATTCAGTCAAGGGCAGCGATGTAGGAGCGAGAAGCTTGACTTCGTGTACACACGGAAGGTAGTATGGAGCGAAAAGTGGGAACACCTGACCCAGGGCTGACCAGAGGAAGACTCAAAGCAATTGGCAGAGGCCCCAGGCATTGAAGGAAGGGCAAAGATTGAGAACTTGGCCAAAAAGACTGTAGGAGAAGGAAAAGGAGCAGAGTGGCTATTAGGGCAGAATAGTGAAAATAATTTCAAATGAGCAAGGAAACTGTACTATTTTTTTCTTTTCACCATTAGTAGGAATCTGAGGTATGCGGAAATGGTTTAAAAATAAGCCAGGAAGTGCATTGGCTGGGTGGCTCAGTTGATTTGAAGCATTGTCCCATACATCAAAAGGTTTCAGGTTCGCTTCCCCAGTAGAGGCAGCTGATCAAGTCTCTCTCACACATTAATGTCTCCCTCCCTCCCTCTCTCTCCTGCTCTCTTTCTAGTCAATAAACATATCTTGGGGTGAGAATAAAAAAATAAACAAAACAAAAAATAAACCATGGAGCAACTAGAAATGTGTCACAGATATAAAAGCTCTCCATCTCTGAAAAAGTCTGAGGAAAAGCCCACACTTGAGCTCTTGGAATGATGAATCAATTCTTCTTACCTGTCCACCTCTCAGCCATGTGGACAGAGTAAAGAATTTGCATAGACTGAAATTTGAGGAACACAGGGGGTATTGACTTCCACATTAAATTACCCATGATACTTACCATGTTTTCTTTCTGAAGTTTAAATTTCTGTTCAGAAAACTGTTAAAACAGCTGTTGTATATTTCAGATGTTCTGGTAATACTGATCAGTGGGGGAGGGGTTGAGATGCTTCTGATTTTTTTTTTTTTTTTGCATCAGTCCAATAAATAAAAGCCATTGGACATAACCTATTCAATCTATTTATGAGTCCTGTGGCAGAAAATAAAATTACATACTTTTTTTTATAGCCACAAAAATATTTACCAGGTAACTTCGTAAATGATATAATGGTTTCCTTTTTTAAAAATGTCTCAGAATTTTTTCTGCAACCTATTGTTTTCCCACCTATAACCTCACATCTTGGGACCTAAAACAGATATTTCTTGAAATGTTTTATTTTATATCCATTAAAAAAACTATCATTGCTTATTCATGATGCTTTACCCTTCATGCAGCTGAGTTGCCTGAAGCAAGATAAGGATAAATGTTCTAACCTACATTTCAGGTTGAGTTTGAACTTCAGTGCATAACTGACCCGCTATGTTTAACAGAATGCCTTCTTAGTAGTAATCACCTCTCGCCAGAGTTTTTCAATAAATGAGTGACATTCTCCTATAATTAAGTCCCTTTGGTTACTTTGTATAATTCTCTGAAGCTTTCTTCTTTCTTTTGCTTTTTCCTTCATAAACATTTTAGAAGAAAATGCCATGGAAACACATTACTTTCACCATGGAAAATACTAATTAAAAACAAGAAAAATAGTTATTTCCCTATATAAAATTAATAATGATTAATAAATTCTTACAATAGCTCTCTGTAAAAAGAAACTTAGTCTAAATAGCCTGTTAATCTGAGCATCATAAGAATATTTTAAACTACTACTATATATCTCAGGATGTTAATAGAAGTCTAAGTATTATATCAACATGCCCATTATTATAATAAAGTAATATGAAAACTTATATAAAATAAAGCAAAAAGCCAGATGTATCAAAAAGTAGCACTGATTATTAAGGGTTTGAAAAATGCCAAAGTAGAATGGTGTTTAGGGTCCACATATCCAACATGCAGTATCATGAACTGTGAAGAGTTGTTAGAGATGGTATTATATCACCATTGGACTGAAAATTTTCTAGTGTCACCTGGAAACATTAGATGCATGAAAATATCACAATAGCAAAATGGTTTATCCATATAATGATTAGATTTTCATCCACAATCCAAAGTTTTCTTGTGGCTGAACCTAAGAATGTTTGCATGTACACATCAGGAAATAGAGACAAGTAACAATGATGAAAAGTGAAAAAAGGAGTTTTTCAAATGAAGGTGAGAAAATGAAACCTTTTTATTATGTAATTTCCAAAGGCATATAGCAGCAATTGTTATTGCTGTTGGTATAATATGTTATCATTTTTTAAATATTAGGCATATCTCTGGTGTCATGCCAAATGTTAGGTGATTTCTTTCTTCAAGAAAGTAATAGCCAACATAAGTTTTATGATTTGATAGAAGTGTTTAGTTATTATTTATTACAAAGTTTCTAAAAATTAATTTCTACAATAGTAGCTTGCTACATATAATTCACAACCTCAGGTGAGCATGAACTGTGATACTGTAATCTTATGATAATTTATTTTTATTTTGAGCCACAATTTCACTGGATGATAGAAAATTAATTTCTTAAGATTTACATAGTCTTGAGGCATTGGACTTAACAGGTACAACCAATGATGTGTTGGTCAACCTACTCTCTGGGAAAAAAATAAAGAAAAAAGAGCCTTGCTTGATAGTGTTTGCCAATTTCCATAGTGTGAATATTCCTGTAAAGGTCAAATTCATATTACCTTTCCAATCATTAAAGGAACACAGATGGGAAGAAATATACACAGTTGGTTTTTTCATGCCAATGTGAACCAGCTCCCACACAGCATCCTCATGTATCTATCTGTCCTAAGTGTCATTAATAATCCTCTTCCCAGCTTGGTCTCATCTTTAGGTCACTCCCACTTGAGGCCTCTTCTGATCTTCTATTCTGTGTTAGGTCCACAACACTTTCAGTTATGCAAGAAACATTCTACTAGATAATGGAAAATGTATGATGCTAACTCAGGCTTAGGCATATGAAACGGGTATTTTTTCTTCTCCTGCACTAGAAGGGGAACTGAGGAACTGGTGGTTTATGGCTGTGGCTTTATGCTTTTAGATCCTCAAACCCATCTCAAGTTCCCTTGTCTTCTCAAGGCAGTGAGTCAGAAGAGGGATGCCTGCCAATTTTTCACCTCTCTTTGATTCCCAGTGACAGCCTTCTACCTTTCCTCTTAGTCCAAACATCTTTTACTTAGTTTCAGCAGAGGTCAAAATAGATATTGCTTCATCATATATTCTTCCAAATGTTTTCATTTTGCTCTGAACTTTAGATTTTGGATATTCTAAAGCCAGGAATTTTATTCCTTTATAATCTGCATTCTTCTGTGTGCTTTAGTTGCCAGAGCTAAAGAAGGTTCATGGGATATAAAACACAGCAGAAAATTACCTGTTAATATTTTTAAGTATTTGCCTAATCTATGCCCTCTTCTGTTAAGGCTGGTTCTGGGTACTCTAAGTAAATGAATATAATAAACACACATAGAATGCATGTATGCACATATACATGCTAAGTTAATTGTTTCATAACTTTCATAATATAGTCGTTTATCTTTGGAGATCATGGCTTACACCTCCTTCCTGATACAGGAGTCTCTCTTTCCATGCACATTACAAGTTGTCTCCCCTTCTGTACTTAAATTTAAAAACTATATTAGAAGATCTAGTTAGAAAAGTTATCTAAATATTATATGGAAAAGAGTTCTGAATGTTGAACCTCTCTATAATTTTTTTTTGGTCCCAATCCTGGTGAATGTAGCTTTCTGGTGTCCTCTTATTCTAATCCTTCATGGAATAAATATTTTCTAACTTTTAACTCTTTATTATATATTATTATTTTGAGATTTGCCCCTTTTCTGAACCCTTCTTCAGACACATTTCCTTTGGCATAGAAGAAAGAATGGATAGTGCTCAGAATGTGATTCAACCAGCACCAAGCAGCCTAAAAGTACAAGGGGAATCTTTCCTCCTTTGATTTGGATTTTACATCGCTATTAATTAGCATAAATTTATTTATATCAGTAATTCCTACTCTTAAACTTTGCTACACTCCTAAATCATCTATAGTGCGGACCCATATAGGATAGTGAAAGAGCATGGGTGCTGGGGTCAGGCCAGCCTGGGCTCTAATCCCAGCAATGTCACTTGCAGTTCATTGAGTTATCACTTATTTAGCCTGTCCTAGCATCTCTGATTAATCGAGGCAGTTCTAGTGAAAGTACTTGGTACAATGTGTGCATTCAGTAAATATTCCTCTCCCCACCCCTTTTCTCCTAGATTTTACATTTATCCCTGTCAAAATCACTGAATTTCATCTTGGGCTTGGCTCACATGTGTACATACCAGGGATAGCTTGGAATCTCCATCTTACTCTTGTTCACAAGTCATTCAGGTTAAATCAACACTCTTTGTTATAAATGCACTGTGTGCAAAGCAACGAATTACTGCTAAAGGTAATGAAAGGGGTGGAAAGGGAAGTTTTTAGATATAAATATTAATAAAGCACAGTCTCTATCCTCAAACAATCTAGAAGCTACTGGAGGATAGCTCTATGAAAATAACAGACATGGTGTAAATAGAATAGAGGTTTGTGCCCAGCTGTGTAGGAACATGCAGGAGGAAGTAAATTTGAACATAGTGGGTATGGGGGGGAGGTTATTTTCAAACGGGTCCTTGAGGGATGAATAAGAAGCAGGGAGAAGGTACTATACTGGAGGAAGCAGGAGCATAGAAACAGAGATTGAGTTTAAAATCTCACCAAGGGGAGCTATGGGGGGAAAAAGAGGAACATCTGTAATAATCTGAACAATAAAGATTTATTTAAAAAATAAAATAAAATCTCACCAAGGAGTGATGATAAATTGTATATTTTTGTATCATAGGCTGGAGAAAGGAAAGGCATGTGCCATCTTTATGTTGATGCTCAGGCCTAAATTAGCTCAGTCATTATGTTTGAAGAGATGAACTGAAGTCATAAGTCATGAGGGTTACAGAGTGGTTTTCCTATGATACTTAAAATTAACTTTTGATCCCCCCAAAAAAAGTCAGCTGTGTATAGTGCAAATAATCTCTAACTGCTCTATGCAAACTTTGTTTTTTGAGTGTTTTATGTCTTCGTATCCATGAATCTCTCAAGAAATTTGCTTAATTTAAAATGTTATTTTTTAAGTGTTATTTAATTGTCCAGTGGGGACCATATTAAGCTGGCTCTTTATTTCCTCTGAAATAATTGCATCATTTTATGCACTTTCTTACTTTCTAGCACAACAATATTGTCTAGGCTCTTCTTATTCCTTCCCTGCTCCAGTCTTAAAATAAGGTATGGCTAGTGAAAACTGGTATTCAGAAGCCAAGGTCTAGATTATAAAAATGTTCATTTTTACTGGAGTTCCCTTGCTTTAGGCCTTTTCCACTGACCTAGTGAAGAATCATACACAATGATCCAGTGTAATTTATCCCTGGGATACAAGGATGGTTCAACAACGCAAATTAATAAATATGATATACAAATTAATAAACATGATATTTTCAGAGAAGACAATGTAGAGTGAGAAGACAGGTAGGGCCAATTCTTGGCAATAGAATTAGTGGAGAAAAAGGAGATAAAGAAGGATTCTTTAGGACAACTAGATGAACCAGAAGTGTGACACATCATGAAATCAAGCAGAGACAGAGGAAGGGGAAAGTGGCAAAGGCAGGCCTGGAATGCTGCAAGGAGTGGCAGTGTTCCTCCTGGCCCATATCCACATTCTTCGTCACCTCTTTTTCTGCTGGGCTCCATAACCAGGCCAATCCACAATCACAGATCTGATGAAGCCCTTCTGTACATGCTAAATTTCCTGTTTCTCCACCCCTGAATACAAAATGAGCATTAGGAAAAGAAAACCCAAAACTCTATATTTCTTCCCAGGGGAAAAACAAACAAACAAACACAAAAACTTTTTCCCAGGAAAAAAAATTTCATACTTAATCAGAACTAGACTTGTTTACTTAGCTACTGGACACTTTAAGTTCTTGGGAAAGCCTATTTAACAGCAAAGAAAATATTTTTTTTTTCTTGCTAAAATAAGGCCAAGTTTTTATTAGATAAAAACTTCTCAGTCCATCTTCTTATCTGGTCATTGTTTCCAAATAACAATATCTAGTCAGTCCCTATCTGGAGGTTAATGTTAAACATTAAAGTGAATTTTTTTTTTTTAATGATTTCACAATTAGGGACTCTGAAGTGTTTGTAATCTGCCTTGAACTTTCTTTCCCATGGACAGCCCCTAGGATACTACACACCCAAGGAATAGTGGGAAAATAGAATCACAGTGCCATATTATTATTACCTAAACCAGCACCCAATGCCTCAACACAGGACCTCTTTGGTAAAGTATCCTGAAACGTGTAATTTTAACTTGAATTCAAAGGGGAATTTAGCTACCCATCTCCCCTTTTCATATAAATCGTAGCACCAACAATCTCAGGTATGCCTGGAGGCTCACAGAGGGAGAGATGGCTCTGCTGTTCTCTCCTAAGGTAGAAAATTAAAGGTTGAAACTGAAGGTGAAGGTTGGGTAAGAAAAAGAGAGGAAACAAAAGACCAGCTGGAGTTTCTTTGAGCAGAGAGATATGACCAGGACTGCTTCCACATGAACACTGGGACCACCAGGGAGGAGAGGGGGTCTTGGCTTCTGCCTTTCAGATCGAATAACCTACCCTCCTAGAAAAGTCGAATCTCGTGTAATATCATGGGCTTGGGAGAGGCAGGGTAAGATGAGGAGCCCATCCTCCTTCAGGAGAAAGACAGAAAGGGGCATAGGTAAGCTGACTTGCCATGGAGTGAGAATCAGTAACAGCCCCTTTGCCTACTGAAGCTATATGCCTTTTCTATCAAAAAGTCTTTTTGTCAGGGAAAAAAATTTGCTCTCATGATAGGCTGGAGAAATTTATGGGCAATCAGTGACATAATCTATCTTCACAACGGCAAAGATTTTGATTTAGTCTCACATGGCATGAGTATCTATATCAAAATAGAGACAATACCATCATTTGTTAGATGCATAACTACCCTATAAAATGTCTATGAGTAAATTAAAATCAAGTTGGAGAGGCATCAAGAAAATGAAACTACACATACTCAGTTCTGTGCTCAGCCCCTTCCATGTTTTAGGAGCCGTTGGAGTGAATGCTCATAGGTGAGCAACCTTGCAAAGAATGCTGCCCTTAATGAGCATGCTCAGCATTTCAGAAGAGAATGTAGAACTAGAGTGACCTTGTAACCGAAGCATTAATAGAAGAGGTTCACAGAGGACAACTGCCACATCATACACCTGAGAAAACAGTCTTTGCACAAGTTCAATAGGCCAAGGTTTGACAAATTATGAGTTAGACTAGAAAGTAGAACATAGTGGGTGACAAGCTTGCTTGTATCTGCAGGGAAGCCCTGTGTATAGTTTAAAAAGCAAGCATGACATTGTAAGACTAAAAAAAAATCAGTTAGTCTAGCCATTGTCTTGGGGAAAAATCAGCCAGAACATATAGTATATTGGTATACGTTTAACAAAATAATGAGGGTAGTAGAGTATACAGAGAAGAGATGCAAAGATTCTTTAATTCAGTGTTGCATCTGAAACAAACATTTTAAAAAAAGGTTTATTTTGTTGATAAAAAATAAAACTGAGGAGAATTTTAATAGTCATCTAATAGAAAAAGGCCTGTTGGGCAGTGGTGCCAAGCAGTTTTCTTGCCCCCACAGTGGATAAAAAATCAAAGAAAAATGGCTTAAACAACAACAGCCTAAGAGAGATTTATTTTCACCTTCCTACTCACACAAACTTGAGAAATTCACTGTCTATTTATGAAGCTCAATTACCTATTTGATTAATGTATGTGTATATTTGTGCTAAATGCATGCCCTGGTCATATTATTCGAGGTGATTTTTTTTAAGCCTGTCATATAATACTTAACACAACACTACTTGCAATTAAACCCTTAGTGTGGTCTTTGGATGTTGTAATAAACAATGTAGATTGTACTCTCTTGTAGCTGGTGACCATTGGTCAGGTGTTGAATCTCATTCCCCAAAGCAATCCACTCTGTTTTTAGCTTAAGGAGCTTTAGGCTTTCTTGGATATCGATTTAGAGAAAGAAGCCAAATAGAAAATTAGCTCCCATGTGAATGAGTTTGCTTTCATGATAAAGTACTTTGGGTTAGGTATTATTGTCATTTTTAAAGTGGTCATAGTCTATTGTGCAAATTAACTTTTCAAGATCTAAATTACACCAAAGTATAACAGTATCACATTCTCGTGTACTATAAACATTATTTTTTATTTGTTATGTGCATATTGCAACCCTAATGTAACTAATTTACTATATATTTTGCCAATTTAAATGCTTTTTATGGATTGATTTTAGAGAGCGAGTAAAAGGGAGAGAGAGAAGGAGAGAAAGAGAGAAACATTGACTTGTTGTTCCACTTATTTATGCATTCATAGGTTGATTCCTGCATGTTTCCAGACCAGGGATTGAATCCTCAACCCTGGCATATCCAGACAATGCTCCAACCAACTGAGCTACCTGGCCAGGGCTTGAATGCTTTTTAAAGATATTTTTGTGTAAGGACTCTTAAACAGTGCATGAGTTGTTTCAGGATGGCCTTCCAGGAGATCTTAAAGAAGAAAATGGGTTCTTATGGTCTGCAATAAAGTTTTTTGTTTTTTTTTAAGTTAGTATTTTGGTAGGGAGATAGAATGTAGAATATCTTTTTAGCTCTGTGTTTAGTCTGCTATTAATGGTACAAATATATTAGGTGGATATGACTGCTGAGACTATATAACTGATAGATCATGGAATCATGGTGTGTAGATAGATAGATAAATAGATGAGAAGGTTAGATAAAGGTTTTATAAATCTTCCTCTCCGAACTCTTTGTTGCACTGACAAGTTAGGAAGAGAGGCCCAGAGAGTTCAAATTGCAGATTTGCACTTAGCCCAGGCTAGACAGTGCAATGTTTTCCTTGTATTTGTAATGGGTAGTGTTGTAAAAGACATTACTACTTAATGATGCTAGAAAGCAGAGAGGCACCAACTTCTTTTGTAACTTTGCATCTTTTTACCAGGGTAAAATAATTATTTTAAACTAATAAGACAGTTCTAGCTTTAGGATTTGCTACTACATTTTAATCTACAGAACCAGACGCCTTTGAAACTTTATAATGGAAATTCTAACAGAGGTTTAAGTTACCACTGTGAGTCTCTGCTATAAAACCATCCATGCAAAGAACGTGGTTCATTTATCCACAATGTTATCAACATTGGCCTTAAATTAAATCTTCATACAATTTAACAAGATATAACAGCCTGATTTATTTGTGATATATATGACATAATCATAAAAATCAGTGCACCAGATCCAATGTTTTGCATCTTAGTAATTCTTTAAATTATTTTTCATTTGTCATTTATAAAAACAGTCAAAGTAATTTCACATGACATCAATATGCATAGAACACAGTGTATATAACAGTTAAACGCTTCTAAAATATTTCTTGTAACCAACAGTAATTTATTAAGTAATAAACCAGGAAGCTCATTAATGCAAAACCATTAATTTTCTTCTTTTAATATTATGAGAGAGATTCCATTTTAATTTCAAATGTGAATGGTTGATATAAGAGTGCAATTTTTATACCAGTAGTTACAGACTGATTACATTTTGTTTATGTTAAGTAATTCTCAAGTTTTAATAATATTTGGAATGTTACTCAGCATTCTACAGATAATAATAGTGTTCCAACAAATTTTTTAATCTTATAATGTATCTGATATTTCCCAGGTGAAGTTTGAGGCTTTTGCAATAGACAAAGCATGCACTTTGCCCTCGAGGTGCTTGTGGTTTAAATAGAGACATAGACACAGATAATTACAAGGTCTCACCTTCACAATGGTTGAAGTAGGTCATTTATTATCTAGGAGATTTGGGGACATACAGGTATTACTCTTTGTGGCCTCTTGACATGCTGACCAGCTGGACTTCACATTTGACATGCAAATTCCTCTAACAAATGTTTCTTCTCTCTGCCCCACCCCAATGCTCCTACCACATGCATCCATCCTACGGTAGTATTAATGTCAATGACTTACAGATGTCTAGCATTTGGGAGGTGGTACTCAATAAACATTGGTCTAATGAGTTATCTTAATTGATTTGCTTTGGCTGAAAAGCAGGTTCTCAACTATTTACAAAACGTAAATTTGGTAAAAACTTTAGTTGAGGAGTGTTTCCTGCAGACTCATGCTCACCAGAAAATAAAGTATGTAACAAAATGATATGAATTTTGACTGACCTACCAATGAATGAGGCTACCTGCTCCTCGTATGTAGAGAAAATGCAAAGGAGATCAAATATATTTATATTATTTAATTTCTAAAGTTCAATGAAGCACCCTCTTCTGGTAGCCAAACACTCTACAGCAGGTTCCCAGGCAGAGAAAACAAATAAAGTAAATGATATTAGTTCTTTGAATCCACCACCCCCTCTAGACCCACTCCCCACTCCATAGCCTATATACACATATCTGAAAAGTCTGAGGAAATGAGAGTCAGGAACAGAAGAAGATGTATATGGCCTCTTTCTGGGTAATCCTGGTAATGGAGACAGTGGATATGATTGGAGGTTGGAGGTAATTGTGAATATATTGCTTCTTCTTTCCTGGTATAGGCTATTTAGCACAAATCCAGATCCAGCTAGACCTATTGGACAATAGGGAAGGACAACAGAAAGAAGGTAGAGTGACAGAGCCAGGTGGAAGAAGGCAAAGAATATTTCATGTGTACAATGTGGGAATTCCAAGTTCCTATGGACATAGAGTGAAGTCAGGTATTAGCTATGAGAGTAAATTTATTTGTTGTCATCCTAAAACCTGCCCAGGAAGGCAAGGAGATCTAATGAATAGAGCTCTGATTGGTAGAAAACTCATGGTTGGCTGGTAGGGAGAATTGGGGTGGTCAAAACAGCCCAACTGTGCCTTATCAGAAATATTATTTCCACTTTAGTTACTGAGGACACCCAGATGGAGGTTTTAAGAGTATCCAATGTGCCTCATGAGAGAGCCAGCAATAGGATCCATCCACACTAAGAGGGGCAATCATCAGGGTTTTAGAATGTGGGTATCAGCAGAGCCATAGGACACTGCTGGGTTTTGGCCTTGCCCTTTCTATAGCTGTGTGCAGTTGTGCAATAACACCATACAGCCTAGAAGAAGAAGCTTTGCATTGAATAGTACACACAACAATAATGCCTAATTTAAACTAGATTTTTTGGATTACACAGAGTTTACTAAAATTGGAGAGCCTGACTAGCTTACTGTAGTAGCAGCTGGGAGCCCAAGAGTCAAAGGAAGTATGTTGGGTGCAAACTAAAGCAAACTCCTTGTTTATAAACATCTGATTTGTGAAAGTAAAATGTATTCTTGTTACATGCTAGAGGACTATTTATTGTTTTACTTTTGGAGTATGTGGGAATTAATCATTTGGAATAAAAAGATTTGGGACAGAGTTCCAGTTCCTCAAATCTGGGGGGAGAAAAACCCAAGATAAAAATTAAGACTGACTAGGGAAGGACATGCAGCTGTGTAAAAATATGAAATATTATTTTGTGTTGTAGTTTTTCCCACTAAATCCTCTCACCAGGTCACTGAACTCTCTCAAATGAATCCCAAAGGCCTAGTCACCCGCCCCTGCAGATGCCCCTCTTCTTTGCAACTTGTTCATACTAATAATTGTGAATAACCCCTATGGAAAGAGAAACAAAACGGGCAAGATCCATTCAATATTTAAAGGATATCTTCAGAGCCAGTGTTTCTGTGAAGAGAGATTGAGGAATTGGCTACAAACTGGGCAAGAAAAAGAAGGAAATCCATAGGGGAGGATGAAGAGACATCTTTATGGCCCAGGAAATGGAAAACTTTGGTTGAGAGTTCCAGAGAAATGAATCTTGGAGCTGAATCAGTGCCAAGCTGTATGCAGAGCCAGCAGATGGAGAAGTATTTTTATTTTTAATAATTCTCAAAGACACTTATTCTGAAAATGTGATCCCTGGACCAGCAGAAGCATCTGTAAACTTGTTAGAAATGCACATTCTTGGGTCCAACACATGATCTACTGAAGCAGAAACTCTGGATTAGACTCCAGAGATATGTGTTTAACAAAATCTGTTGGCGATGCTGATACACACTCAAGTTTGAGAACCACTGCTCCAAGATGAAAGGTATTGGTGATGAAGCATGCCTTAAATACTTCACTCTCATCTTTGGCATTTCTTCTGATCTGCTGCATTCTGTCTACAAATGTTGATGCTGGTTTTTTCATGAGGTGACTAGGAAGTGCCAACTAAAGGTATTTGACAATGGTTGGAACTCATACCTCATTTTTTTAAATGACTACTTTTTAAAAATATATATTTTTATTGATTTTAGAGATGATTAGCGAGTAATAGAGAGATAGAAACATCAATAATGAAAGAGAATCTTTGATCGGCTCCCTCTTGCACACTTCACACTAGGGATTGAGCCCACAACCCCACCATGTGCCCGCACCTAAAATCAAACCATGACCTCCTGGTTCATAGGTCGATGCTCAACCATTCAGCCAGGCTGACTGGGCTCATACCTCATTTTTGAATGGCCCTAACTAGTTAAGTGACTTAAAAAAAAAAATATGGGGATTGCAGTGGTCTAGTTATGACACCAAAGATAACAACCAAATGTGAGTAATGATAACCATGTCATAAATGCCAGCTGGCCTAAAGATACCAGTGATTATAAGACACAAGTGAAAGGTGATAAAAATGAGAGATGTTAAAAATTTTGTATAAAGCATTTGAAATGATGAATTATGACAAAAGAGAAGAGCAATGTATGCAGTTACAATGATAATTAACATAGACAAGGTAATACTAGTAAGGAAATAAAGTAGACACTAGTGCACTAGGGATACGACCCAGTGGTAGAGCAGAAACTAGGACATACGTTGAGAACAACAACCAAAATGTTGGGATACTGGCTTCCTTGACTATGGATCCTGAGGCCAGGGGTAAGGCAAATCTATGGTTTAGAGGTTTTTGGTCTGCTTGTGGGAATTAGAAATATCTATTCAGGTCTGTGCACAACACCAGGGGAGAGACAACACACCCAGACATTGGCATGTTGGGAATGGGAGATCACTAAGGACTGAAAGAATGAAGGAGGTCATCCAGAGTCACCATGGAGTAATATTACTGCCTTCACAATTCTTCCTTCACATTGCTTCATCTATCTTCACTTGGGCCCAGATAAATGAGAGTATAAAGGTAATGTATTTTTTATTCTGCCTGTGCAAAGATTTATATACTTCAACTGTGGTTATGGGATTATGGTCACAGTTGCATATATTAAGAGTAAAGGCAGTGTCTTAGTCCCTTTGGGTTGCCATGAGAAAGTACCACAGAGACTCGGAACATGGCGGCCGGCAGGACAGAAGTGAGGGAGAGAGTGTGAGAGAGTGAGGAGTGAGGGAGTGAAAGGGAAGTGTGGCTGGATGTGGGGTGTGTGTGTGTGTGTGTGTGTGAGTGAGGGACAGTTAGATCCTGAAATACTCTTGGGGACTGGCAGACTGGGCTCTCTTGGACAGGGAGCCCCTGCTACTACTGTGGGCACTCCCAGGTGGCTGATGCCACGCCATTTTGAAGGGAAGAGCTGCTGTGACTAGGAACCCAGCCTTGCCACCACCCAGACTGGCCTCAGATGAAAACCGAGACCCTACAGCCAATCTGGACAAAGACATGCTACCATAGCTGCAGACTCACAGGCACCGACTCCACCCATACTGGTCTCAGGCTACTGTGAGTCCCAGAGTGTGTTCCCCTCCCGCCTACCTACCCCTGCAGCACAGGTCCCATGCATCCCAAGCTGGCCTCCTGACTATTGGCATGTGTGGACCCCACCTGGACCGCAGTGGCGGCATCTCCCAGGCAGCCAGCTGGCCCCACTGACTGTTGGCACCTAGGGACCCCACCTACCATGGCTACTGCATCTCTGGGGTGCCCAGCCAGCCCCCCTGACTGTCAGCATGCACGGACCCTGCTGGGATTGTGGCAACAGCATCTCCTAGGCACCTGAGCTGGTCACCTAACTGTGGGTGTGTGTGACACTCCTGCCAAGCCCACTGCCGCAACTCAGGCCCCATGCAACTGGGCACCTGGACCCTTCAGTAACAGCAGAAATGGGGAGACAAAACAACCCCCAAAGGAAAGAAAAGGAGTACTCACACCCTCTCACCCCCCAAAAAAGGGAACTAAATGAAATAGAGGCATGTAATATGTCCGAAAAAGAATTCAGAGTATTGGTCATATAGTTCATAAATCAGATGGACGAGAAAATAAACATGTAAGGACCAAGAAGAAATCAAAAGTGATATAGCTACAATAAGGAACATGATGGAAGGCTTCAACAGCAGACTAAGAGAAGCAAAGGACTGAATTAGTGAGCTACAAGATAGGGCAGAGAAACAAGCCCAATCTGAACAGCAGTTGGAGAAAAAAGTTAGAAAGCAGGAGGAGAGCCTAAGTGAGCTTTGGGATAACATGGAGTATCATACGTATAATAAGGGTGCCAGAAGGACAAGAATAGCAGCAAGGATTAGAGAACCTATGTGAAGAAATGACAGAATACTTCCCTGAGATGGTGAAGCAAAAAGTCACCCAAGCACAGAGAGTACCAAACAAATTGAGCCCCAAATGACCCACCCCAGTAATCCCACTTCTAGGAATATATCCCAAGAAAACAGAAATACTAGT
Source organism: Plecotus auritus (assembly GCF_963455305.1). Lineage (NCBI taxonomy): Eukaryota > Metazoa > Chordata > Mammalia > Chiroptera > Vespertilionidae > Plecotus > Plecotus auritus. The sequence goes on along the minus strand of NC_137772.1, from coordinate 64,580,968 downwards.
CAGAAAGGATATATACACCCCTATGTTCATAGCAGCACAATTTACAATAACTAAGATTTGGAAACAGCCTAAGTGCCCGTCAGCAGATGAGTGGATTAAAAAATGGTGGTACATCTACATAATGGAATACTATGCTGCTGTAAAAAAGAAGGAATTTTTACCATTTGCAACAGCATGGATGGAACTGGAGAGCATTATGCTAAGCGAAATAAGCCAATCAGTGAAAGATAAATATCACATGATCTCACTTATTTGTGGAATATAATGAACAACTTAAGCTGATGAACCAAAATAGAACCAGAGTCATAGAAGCATCGAACAGACTGTCCAATCTATGAGGGAAGGTGGGGGGGGGGGGGCTTGAGAGGGTAAGAGATCAATCAAAGGATTGTATGCATGCATATGAGCGTAAACAATGGACACAGACGGGAGTGGGGTGAGGGCATGTGCTGGGGGGTGGGGGTAGCTGGGGAGTGGTCAATGGGGGGAAAAAGGAGACCTATGTAATAGTTTAAACAATAAAGGATTTAAATTTTTTAAAAAAACTACCATAGACTGGGTGGCTTACACACAGCAGAAATTTATTTCTCACAATTCTGGAAGCTGGAAGTCTGAGATTAGGGTTCTAGTATAAGCTCTCGTCCTGGCTTATATAGACTGCTGACTTCTCATTGTATCCCCACATAGTGAAAAGAGGATTGGTTAACTAGCTAGCTCTCTGACCTTTTCTAATAAGGGAGAGAATCCCATTCATGAAGGCTCTATCCCCATCATCTAACAGCCTCACCAAAGCTCACCTCCAAAATACTCCCACATTGGGAAGTTGGTTTCAGCACATGAATTGGAGAACATTGAATCCATTGCAATTAACAATGCCTTGGAATATAGGTATTTTAAAATTGAAAATGGGGGTCAAGAAAGTTTCAACTAAAATAAGTTTGAATCTCTGACTGAGGAACTAAAACTATCTTTCCTAAGTATCTGACTTCAGTTTGAGATATCTGTATCTGTCCCTTTATTCTCTCATGGGGCACATCATACAAGGCATAATTTTCTACTTGGTCACATGTAGGAGGTTTTTGAGACAGGTTTATTAAGATTACATCTCCTTCTCACAGTTAGCTTCTGAGAAAGCCTAAAATGTTTGAATTTGAAGGTCATACTCAACTCCATGAAAAATTAGATCATTTATATTCCAGATAACTCCTTATTAAAATAGGCAAAATAATTCTTATGAGGATTTTTAGGAGAACTTTAGAAAATTTTTATTAAATATTTTAAATAAATAAAGTTATACTATACTAGAGGCCCAGTGCATGAAATTCGTGCACGGGGGTGTGTGTCCCTCGCCCAGCCTGCACCCTCTCCAATCTGGGACCCCTCGAGGGATGTCCGACTGCCCGTTTATGCCCGATCCCACCAGGATCGGGCATAAACGGGCAGTCGGACATCCCTCTCACAATCCAGGACTGCTGGCTCCCAACTGTTTGCCTGCCTGCCTTCCTGATTGCCCCTAACCGCTTCTGCCTGCCAGCCTGATCACCCCTTAACTACTCCCCTGCCAGCCTGATTGATGCCTAACTGCTCCCCTGCCAGCCTGTTTTCCCCTAACTGCCCTCCCCTGCAGGCCTGGTCTCCCCCAACTGCCCTCCCCTGCAGGCCTGGTCACCCCTAACTGCCCTCCCCTGCAGGCCTGGTCCCCCACAACTGCTCTCCCCTGCAGGCCTGGGTCCCTCCCAACTGCCTTTCCCTGCAGGCCTGGTTGCTCCCAACTTCCCTCCTCTGCTGGCTTGGTCACCCCTAACTGCTCTCCTCTGCAGGCTTGATCGCCCCCAAATGCCTTCCCTTGCAGGCCTGGTCCCTCCCAACTGCCCTCCCTTGCTGGCCATCTTGTGGTGGCCATCTTGTGTCCACATGGGGGCAGGATCTTTGACCATATGGGGGCAGCCATCTTGTGTGTTGGAGTGATGGTCAATCTGCATATTACTCTTTTATTAGATAGGATAGAGGCCTGGTGCACGGGTGGGGGCCAGCTGGTTTGCCCTGAAGGGTGTCCTGGATCAGGGTGGGGGTTCCCTTGGGGTGTGGGGCGGCCTGGGTGAGGGGCCTGTGTTGGTTTGCAGGCCGGCCACACTCCTGGCAACCCAAGCAGAGGCCCTGGGATCTGGGATTTATTTTTCTTCTGCAATTGAAACTTTGTAGCCTGGAACAGAGCCAAGCCTTCTGCTTGCTCCGTGGCGGCAGCCATTTCTGTTGGGATTTATTTATCTTCTATAATTGAAACTTTGTAGCCTTAAGTGAGGCCTGGGCCTGCCAGGGTGTGCGGAAAGCTTGGCTTCCTCCATCACCGGGGGCAACCCTAGCCTCCTGTTCTTTCCAGCTCCATGGCTGCCGCCATTTCTGTTTGGATTTATGTATCTTCTATCATTGAAACTTTGTAGCCTTGAGTGGAGGCCTAGGCCAGCAAGGGCAGGCGGAAAGCTTGGTTTCCTCCATTGCTGGGGAAACCCAAGGCTCCCTCCTGCTCTCTGTGGCCGTAGCCATCTTGGTTGGGATTATTTGCATAGTCTCTCCTGATTGGCTGGTGGGCGTGGCTGGTGGGCGTGGCTTGTGAGTGTAGAGGAGTGATGGTTAATTTGCATATTACTCTTTTATTAGATAGGATAATAAAGAGCTAATATGCTAATTAGACTGATGGCGGAATGACCTTCTGGAACGACCTTCGGGACAACCTTCCAGAATGACCAGTGGGTGGGGGGTGGGGCCATGGGGCCACGAGACAGCCAGGGCTGCGAGGGCTGAGGCAACCAGGGCTGCGAGGGCCTACTCTTTCATGTATTTCATGCATCGGGCCTCTAGTATAAAATATAAAATTATTTTAATTAAATAAAAACAGTTAAAACCTATCTATATCATAAAAGGCCTGCGGTTGTGATGCTGTTACAGCGTCACGACCAAACAACTGTTCACCAGGAGGTGCATGGAGCACCTCTTGCGGGCCGGGACTCTCAGCTTGCATGGCAAGGCAGGGCTCGTGTGGGGCTGGTGGAGGGAACGTGTGGCAAAGAAGGCACAACAAGGCGGGCGGTGGGCAGGAGGGGCCACGCTGCGAAGAGGGCATGGGGAATGGGCACCAAGTGGGCGGGGGTGGGGAGCATGGTGCGGGTCCCCAGGTGGTGAGCAGAGGTGCTCCCACCACAGGGAGAGGGGTGGGGGCACATGTGGCCGGTAGGGGGGGGGGGGAGGCAACGAGCACATGGGGGAAGGGTGCAATCTGGAAGCGTTATGGGGCACCAGCAGTGTCCATGGAGAGTGCGAGGCATCTTGGGGCAGCGGACATGGCCCTGATGGCAGGGTAGGCCTAGGGGACCCTACACGCACACGATTTAATCATGCACTGGGCCTCTAGTAGTTAACATAAAATAGGAATCATATTCAGCATGATTCATATTTTCTTAAAAATTAATCCCATGCTATGCTAAGCATGAATTGAGAACAACTGCACTAATAAGACAAAACTGGGCCCACATGGAACCTATCAAAATATTAAGCATATTATTCCAAATGAGAGTCCTCAATGACTAGCTATACTTGGCAGCAACATCTTTCTATAGAAGAAATATATGTGATTCTCAGTTGGTTGGTTACAATTAACCAATTACAGTTATCTTCCAGGGCAATTTTACCTTTCTAGCCCTGTGTCCAGTGACATGCTCTGTGAACTTTGGCCAGAGCATACCTTACTGTAGGGTGAGGTTGGTGGAGGCCACATATGCCCTTCTTGCTTTCAGGAATGGTGTGGCCGGGGTGAGAGTCTCTGAAGTCTGTGTGTGCTCCAGTCTCAACTCTCCCTCTCGTCTATCAGTTTTAGTTTATACATATATCCTCCAGTGATTTCAAAAATTTTTAGAAGATTTCTTTTCTTTTTCTTTAAATTTAAATTCTTCATTGTTTAAAGTATTACATAAGTCTCCTTTTTCCCCCATTGACCTCTCTCCAGCCGCCCCCATTCCCCAGCATGTGCCCTCACACTCTCCCCCACCCCCGTTGTGTCCATTGGTTTTGCTTATATGCATGCATACAAGTTCTTTGGTTCATCTCTTACCCTCTCATCCCCTACCTTCCCTCATAGTTTGGATAGTCTGTTTGATGCTTCTATGACTCTGGTTCTATTTTGGTTCCTCAGTTTATGTTGTTCATTATACTCCAGAAATGAGTGATATCATGTGATATTTATCTTTCTCTGACTGGCTTATTTCACTTAGCATAATGCTCTCCAGTTCCATCCATGCTGTTGCAAATGGTAAGAAATTCCTTCTTTTTTACAGCAGCATAGTATTCCATTGTGTAGTTATACCACCATTTTTTAATCTACTCATCTGCTGATGGGCACTTAGACTGTTTCCAGATCTTAGCTATTGTAAATTGTGTTGCTATGAACATAGAGGTGCATAGTTTCTTTCTGATTAGTGACTCTGTTTTCTTGAGATATATTCCTGGAAGTGGGATTAATGGGTCAAATGGAAGTTCCATTTTTAATTTTTTGAGGTAACGCCACTATTTTCCACAGTGACTGCACCAGTCTGCATTCCCACCAGCAGTGCACAAGGGTTCCTTTTTCTTCACATCCTCTCCAGCACTTGTTTTTTGTTGATCTGCTGATGATAGCCATCCTGACAGGTGTGAGATGGTACCTCATTGTTGTTTTGATTTGCATTTCTCGGATGATTTGTGACTTTGAGCATGTTTTCATATGTCTCTCAGCTTTCTGTATGCCCTCTTTAGAAAAGTGTCTATATATGTCCTTTGCCCATTTGATTGTTTATCTTTTGTTAAGTTGTATGAGTTCCCTACAAATTTTGGAGATTAGACCCTTATCTGATGTAACATTGGCAAATATGATCTCCCATGCAGTGGGCTTTCTTGTTATTTTGTTGATGACTTCTTTTGCTGTGCAGAAGCTTTTTATTTTGATGTATTCCCATTTGTTTATTTTCTTCTTAGTTTCCATTGCCCTAGGAGCTGTATTGGCAAATATATTGCTATGACAAATGTCTGCTATTTTGCTGCCTATGGCTTTTTGTAGGATCTTTATGGTTTCCCATTTTACACTTAAGTCCTTTATCCATTTTGTGTTTATGTTTGGGTATGGTGTAAGTTGGTGGTCTAGTTTCATTTTTTTTGTATGTATCTGTCCAATTTTCCCAAGACCATTTATTGAAGAGACTGTCTTGACTCCATTATATGCTCAAATATTAATTGAGTATAATGGCTTGGGCCGATTTCTGGGTTCTCTGTTCTGTTCCATTTGTCTGCATGTTTATTCTTGTGCCCATATCAGGCAGTTTTGAGAACAGTGGCTTTGTAATATAGCTTGATACCTGGTAATGTGATCCCTCTAACTTTGTTCTTTCTCAAGATTGCTGCAGCTATTCGGGGCCTTATTTTATTCCAGGTGAATTTTTGGAGAGTTTGTTCTAGGTCTTTGAAGTATGCCATTGATATTTTAATGGGGATTGCATTGAATCTATAGATTTCTTTGGGTAGTATGGACATTTTAATGATGTTGATTCTACCAATCCATGAAGACAATGATTTATGTCTTCCTCTATCTGTTTTTTTTTTTGGGGGGGGGCATTCTATAATTTTCTGAGTACAGGTCCTTTATCTCCTTGGTTAAATTTATTACTAGGTATCTTAATTTTTTTGTTGCAATGGTAAATGGGATCATTTTTGTTTTTGCTTTTGTTTTGTTTTTTAATTTCTCTTTTTGTGAGTTCATTATTGGTGTATAAAAAAGCCATAGATTTCTGAGTGTTAATTTTGTATCCTGCTATGTTGCCAAATTCATTCATTAGGTCTAGTAGTTTTTTGATGGAGTCTTTAGGGTTTTCTATGTACAACATCATGTCATCTGTGAATAATGACAGTTTTACTTCTTCTTTTCCAATTTGGATGCCTTTGATTTCTTCTTCTTGTCTGATAGCTATAGCTAGCACTTCCAGTACTATGTCGAACAGGAGTGGTGAAAGTGGGCATCCCTGTGTTGTTCCTGTTCTTAGGGGGAATGGTTTAGGTTTTGCCCATTGAGTATAATGTTGGCGAAGTTTTCTTTTCTTAAAAGAGATGATAAAATAAAAATCTGCTGAGTGAAAAGTAGTTTATTCTCAGTAGGAAGACAACTTCAGAGAAATTGGACATGTTGATAATACTGGCAAGAGGTAGAATGAGAAAGAATATGGGTTCTGGAGTTCATGTCCAGGGTAGTGATTCTGCTACCCATCACCTAAGCACATTACGTAATCTCTCCAACTCTCTGTTTCTTCTTCTATATAATGGAACTCATAACCGCTACCTTTTAGAATTATTGTAGGATGCATAATTTTTGTGATAAGGTCACAAAACCTAATCCATCTTACAATTTGGATAGGTAGAGAAAATTTATTACTTTTATTTCATTTAATATTAGTCTGCTCTTTCTCCTGAGCCTCCACTCATGCTTAAATAAAAAATAAATAACAAAACCTACATTAAACTTTGAAATAATACTAACAGATAAATTCTCAAATCTCAATAGCCCAAAAATCCAGTGTGGATGTGGTCTAGTGACTCTCTTCCAAGTGGTAACTCAGGGATCCAGCCTTCCTCATCTTTTATCTCTATCATTGCCAAACTCTCATAGTCACCCTAGACATTAACATCTACCTGGTAGATGGAGAAAAGGAGCTAAAGGGGACATGTTGTTTAACACTTAGCTGTCTAGGCCAGGAAGAAATATACATTACTTACAATCATTTATTGTAATAATGCAGTTACTACATTTTGTTGATAACTATTCAAGTGGTCTGCCTAGACATAAGAGGAGCTAGGAAAACATCCCCCAATTACATTTCTATAATATGGAAGGGTAGCACATATTTTTGCTATAAGTGATTTCTTCTTGACTTTCAAATATCCAAGCATACCTTTCATATTAGGTGTAGTGATGCTGCCTCTAATGTAATGCTTCCGGAGAGTAGGCACCTCTCCATGGGACTGCTAATCACATCAGACTATGACCTCTTGGAGAGTAAAGCTGACTTATTCAACTTTTCATCTCCAGCAACTAGCTGTGTTCTAGCACACAGAAAATGTTTAATAATGTTTGTAGAATAAATCAATATAAAATGAGCTATTAAAGCAAGTTATAATATATCTTACTTTAGTTCAGTAGCTTTCAAAGTGTGGTTCCCAGACCAGCAGCATCATCATTATCTGGGAACTTATTAGAAATACAAATTCTGGGCCCTACTTCTGACCTACTGGATCTGGGGTACGACCCATAAATCTCATGTTTTCCTTTCAGGTGATTCTGACACATACTATAAAATTTGAGCATCATTGAGATAGGTTGTTCATTAACATTTTTCCTAAGAATGTCAGGTTTAAAAACTTGTATTTACAAAAGAGCTAAGTCTGCTTTTTTCTTTTTAAAGTAAAAGCTATTGAATTTGATAAGTAAGGAATTTCCTTAGATATTTTTGAAATATTTTTTATTTAGTGGCCACATGCAAAGATTCCATGAGTTTATGAACAATGTGTTTTGAACCCTGACATTTTGTAACTTTCCCAGAAACATCCTGTCATTGTTTTATGTACAGAATTTCCATTGAGTTAGGTGAAGTGAAGAGAATAGGTCAATAGCAGGATATGGACTCAGATTACCTAAACAGTGATATGTCGCCCCTCCCACGGCTGAGTTCTTCCAGGCTGCATGCTTCATTGTCTGCTACTCTGGTGACTTCCTCATCCAGAGACACAAGGCTGCATGTAATCCCATGTTGTCCACGTATCACAAAGCTCAAGTTTTCAGTCATTTTTCACCATACTTTGAAAAGACTGTTGCCACCTAAGAAGATTACTATTCCTTTTATTTTCAATTTTATCATTAGACCATATTTAATTTATCTGTTTTTCCTGGTGGACTAAGTCAAGCTATCCAATAGTCTATTTATCTAACAGACTAAATTTAAGATTAGCTTATAAAATTGTATCTGAGACATATCACTTCAATTGAATTGGCACTGAATGTCCTTCTGAGCTGACTTTATGACAGCTAATCAATGCCTTTAATGGGACACTTCATGATGCCACCATTTCCTTAAAGTAAATGTCCCAGTGTAATAGAGCTATGCCAAATGTCATTAAAGCAAATGCATGTAAACTAAGATGGTTCCAAATGTGTAAATTCACATTGTTTTGCTTTTATTATTCTTATAAATAATAAGAAATTATTGTCCATTTTAAAATTTATAAATAATAAGAATTTGTTTTCCATTTCTGCCAGAAACACCTAGAAGGTTTTTAACTTTTCCTTCAGAATCCCCATGTAGGTTGACATAGTGACTGATGGTTTGATTACCCAGCATACCCTTGGTAACTATTACAATCAGTATTGTCTGAAATTAATGACAGATGTAACTCACTATAGAACTTAAGTTTTACTGAAAGTACCAGGACAGTTTCTCAAATATTAATGTGAGCTAACCACCTGCAGCTCCTGTTAAAAATGTGGCTTCTAATTTAGTAGGTCTGGAGTGGGACTGAATGTATAACACACTGATTTTAATGCTGCCAGTCCACACATTTTTTTGGTGCAAAGTCACTAGAAGGCATTGTATTGGAACCAATAGAAAAACAATGAAAAATAATACAATAGACACTCTTACAAACTGTTGCAATTTCTACAATTCCTATGTATTAACTATCCAACTTATACTAATTTTTTTGAGTAGTGTATTTGATGGTAATAATAGTCTTGCATTTCTAGCCAATATACAATAAAGAAGCTCATGCTTTCACTTCCATGCTAATGTGGAAAAAAACGTGAGCATAGAATGGCGAGAAATGGCAGATTCATTTCCAAGCTTGTAAGAATAATAGTATAAATATTTGCCCTAGATTATTTACTTTATATTTATTTGCTCTAGCTATTTACTATATAGATATTTGTTCTAGATTATTTACTGTATATATATTTGCTCTAAATTATTTACTGTATGTATATTTGCTCTAGATTACTTACTGTCCTTGTAAGAGCTAGCAGAGCAGTCACTTGTTCTAAAGTGTGAGCTTTTTCCTTTCATAAACATCGTGTGCCTTCTCCAGAGCAAACTGCACTTTAATAATGATCACAAAGCTATGCTTTCTTAGAACATTAATTCTAGCACATATCTTGGCCAGTTTTATTTGGGCTCCCAGGTATTTCTCATTTCCCCCCTGTTACAGCAGAAGCCTCTTTATTTTCTTACCTCCACAGACTTCTCCCTCTCACCCTGCCCCTCACCTTTGGGTTCCTCTCAATGAGCCTGATTGAACAAGACTAGTCAACTCTGAGTGGTACTCTTCTTTGTAATTACTGTTATTTTTAACTTGAGCAAACCACCTGGTTGGACTGCTGCCTGTGTGCCAGGCAAAGACAGCTGTTCTCAGTGTCTGCCACAGCCATGTCGCAGCCGGCTGGGAAATATGCTACAAGCAGGAGTTTGGCGTAGGGTCAGTTTGGACCTAAGGCCTCCCTGACAGCTCATCTTCACTCTGGTTTGCTGGCATCATCAGCAATGCTTCTCCAACCCAAAGAGAATGCTGCTGTTCTCCTGCTCTGTCTCTGCAACACATACAGACGCACACACACACAAATATGTGCACACACAGACACACATTCATTTTCCATGTACTCTCCTTGGAATGGAAAGGAACGTCTTGTAAGGAATTGGATGTGTGCCACATTGCCTTCGGCTATACTGTAGGTGCTTTGGATAGAGCTTGTGAAGAAACATATGGGCCTCATGGAAGAAACATCTGCTTGTTCAAAGTAAAAAATAAAAAATAAAAGTTGCCCCACTGTTAATTTGGAACCTCTAGAAAGAAAGCTGATGGTGATTAAATGAAGGAGGCTGCTGGAGGGATTTTTCTGCCCATATCCTTCCAGCTGAGGCATCTCCATTCCCTTGAGTTTTAAACAGATATCATTAAGGATGTGTTCTGTATTTAGATTCTTGAGAAGATTTAAGAAATCCTCATACTAGGCAAGTTCAAAAATTGAATCACCCCTTTCTCCAAACAAGTAGTAAGGGGGGGAGAGAGAGAGAGAGAGACAGAGAGAGAGAGAAACAGAGAGAGAAGAGAGAGATTTAGATTTGCACCCAGCAGCCATTATGGTCAAGATTTCCAAAAGGATTCTTGCACCTTCTCCCAAAATTTGGGACATTTTAAAAGATAATTAAGAACTGAAACAAACTGGTCATTTTTTCAAAAGTATAACTTTAATATCCAGAAATGATTTGATAACAAGAATATCTATAATACAATTTTTAAAAATTTACTCACACACTTGAAAATGATCTAAAAAATATGACCTATTATGAAGGCTATACGTTTCTTTAAGTTAAAATGAGCACCTATGGCCCTGGCCGGATGTGTCTCAGTTTGTTGGAGCTTTGTCCCTTACACTGAAAGGCTGTGGGTTTGATCCCCTGTCGGAGCTCATATAGGAGACAACAGACTGATGTTTATCTCACACATCGATGTTTCTTCTCTCCCCCGCCCCCTCTCCTTTCTTCTCTCTCTAAAATCAATATGCATGTCCTTGGGTAATGACTAAATTTTAAAATTAGCACTTATGATCATAAGAATAAATATTAAATAATTTTTATCTCTATATTCCAATATAACAAGTGGAGACCACAGTCCTTCACTTATACTTGACTATATAGAACATATAGGAAAATCCACTGCCACATATTTGCTTAAGTAAGGATCCTTAGATGCTAATGAAATCATTGTGTATCTACTATATGGGTTACCATAAACACGTGTGTGTGTATACATACAGACATACATGTGTACATAATATATATACAGAGTATAATTTAATTTTTATAATTTAAGTATTATATTTACAAATGCATGTTATTTCTTTACATAGTGAATATGTGACATGATATGAAAAAAAATATTTTTCTGAGGCATGAGATTAAGAATGTTCTATTTTCTTCTTTTTGTCCAACTGTACTTTCTGATTTTTTTAGAGTTAGCATCAACTACTTATGTCATAAAGCAAAAATAAAGAGTGAGAGGAGAGAAAAATTTTACAGGGTAATTTAACTTGCTTTCAGGTCACCCTGAGATGTTCTGGAGCTCAGCTCTGAAGAAGAGGAGGCACTGATGTTAAGAATATGTCCCAGAAGGGTACACTTCTGGTTGTTAGGGATTCTCTTTATCTAGAGAAGTCCTTAAACTACTCTCCATGGGCCAAATCTAGCCTATAACCTGTTTTGTAAATAAAGTTTTATTGGAACACAGCTATAACCATTGATTTATGTACTATCTAGGGCTATCTTTGACCACAACAGCAGAGTTGAGTAGTTCCCACAGAAACTATGTGACCCACAAAAATCTAAAATATTTACTATCTGACCTTTTATGGAATGTTTGCTGACTCCTAATTTAGCGCATATCTCAGGACAAGGTACTTCTAGAATGTTCTTGTATTTAATACAGAGCCCACCTGTTCCAATGCTTAAAAGCTATGGTTGGTGATATTGTCAAAATCTGAAACATCATTGAACTTTTTAGACTCAAGATTTTTTAAAAAATATTTTTATTGATTTCAGAGAGGAAGGGAGAGAGAGATAGAAATATCAATGATGAGAGAGAAACATGAATTGGCTGCCCCCTGACACCCCCTACTGGGGATCGAGCCCACAACCCTGGCATGTGCCCTTGACAGGAATCAAACCTGTAGCCTCATGATTTTTAATACCATTATTTCAAGTAAATTCAGTTCACATGCATCTAATTCAATCAAATGTAATTCAACAAAATGTGCTTTTGGAAAATATTTTTAGTGTTCAAAAAAGCACACACATCCTTCCCAGATCTCAGACATTGTTCTCTTGCTGGGGTGAATAAACTGCAGACCCTAAAAATGAGTTGTAATTAAACTCAGGATCAACAAGGTCAAATATGTGTGAGCACTTTCTCTCTTTTTAAAGTTGATCATTTGAGTAAGAATTGGCCCTGAGAAAGTTGGCATAAGATCCTATTTTAAAATTAAAGTGTCACAAGTGTTTATTCTCAACAAAGATAAGTCCCTCAATCAAGTTTCTTCCCTACATTTTATTTACCTTGGGCATGGATATCAGGAAAATACTGTATGTCAGAGTAATTGCCTAAAATATACCTGTCCTCTTCAAGAAGTACCATTCATTCTTCAAGTTCAGTGTAGACAATCAGAGGGAAACCAACACAGATTTACTAATCATGAACCCAAGCATCCCAATCAAATTTGCCAAACATGCACTGCTCACCTACCAGTGTTGGGTCTCTTAGATACTTAAGTGAGAGACTATCTCAAAAAGCTCCCAATATGATTTATTTTGGGTCTTATAGCTCATGATTCTTATGGACTGTGTGAGACCACCCTGAAGGATCCGGACCTCTTGCTTTCCACTATACTTTTTCTTCATGGCTTTTCTTGTATGATAAGTATTTTCTTATCAAATCAGAGTTTTTTCCAAGCCTGCTGAGAGAAAGGCTTAGGATCTGTGCTTAGTTGTCAATCTCCTGTAATTATATAACTGCTGGTGATTGTATAACCCAAAAAATTAGCCTCCAACTAATATAGTGCAAAAATAATAAGGTTGTGACAGAAATCCTACATAAATATTAAGGTAGTATTATGAATGACATTCTTATGGTTTAGAAAGTTAAAATTTAATATAAAACCATGGATAAAAATAATAATAGATTTGCATCGAGCTAGACAATTGATATGAATTATCCCATGTATTTTTCCCAAAAGTTTTATGAGATAATTTATATTATTATCTGTGTTTTACATAAGACTCAGGAAGATTAAATAACTCTCTGAAGATCATAAGTTAGTAAAAGGTAGAGCAAAGACTCAAGCCAGGTCCATCTGATTGCAATGCTTATGTTTTATTATCTCCCAACTTAGCACCTTGCACATTTCTATGTGTACCCCATATAGTTGACTCCACATTTTTTTTGTTTCACAAGAAACACCAGTTGTTTAAATCTTAAAATAAAACTAAGAATCTGGCTAGGTCTTCGTAAAATTGAGGTAAATTTGTATATCTTCATGATATTGCAATAGAGTGTCAGGAGATAAAAAGAGATGATGCCTTAATAGACTTGATCTTACCTTTTTTAAATTTAAAAACTATCATTTTTATAAGTAATAAGCAATTTTTTCTCCTAGGGTGGAGACTAGGGTTTATCTTTCTTTAGGAAAAATGTATTAATGAACATTTAGTTAAGCATATTTAGGGGCTTGTTCCCTGTGTTCCTGACTAAGCCATGAGTTCTTTGAATTTTCCCTAAGCTAATGATTTAGGCTGAGGTAGTAAGTACTCTACTCAGTAAAGTGAATATATGCCCCTAAGAGTTGGAAAGGTTTTTCCATTCTTAATTTGTAAGTGTACCATCTATGCCTATATGCTATGGTTCAGTCTTGGTTGCTGCATATATGTGCAATGAAGCCTTTGATGATAGGAGTAGTAACCCAATACACTTTAACTTCTCTTCATGTTACACCAGAGAAAATACAGTGACAGGAATTAGATGACATTTGGTGCCTTATAAATTGAGTGTAACCGTTGGTGCTTGTTCCATATGGAATATATCAGATTAGAGGGTAATGTATTTGTCTACCATCAAAGCTATTTTATCAGAGTCATAGGGTCAGATCAAGCCCATGAATTGGGAGGTGGGATTTCATCTGTATGGTTTTTCCCATTGTAACCTTTCTTGGGAAAGGCTTAAGGAAGTGGGCTTAGCTTTGGGAAGCAAAGACTTCTTTATTGCCCATCTGGGCCCAAGTGTTAACTGATTCTGGAAACAAAGGCAACAACTTGCTGGCAGTGTTCATGGCAGTGGGATGAGCTATCCTTTGCCACATAGAACTTCAGGAGTTGGTCAAGGAGCTGGCCTAGTAAGGAACTATAATATTTGTTTAGACCCTAAAAGAGTAGCCGCATCTAAGAGTGACCTTCTACAAAATTTTCTTTGTCTTCAAGGTTCAGTAAAGCCAGTTGCCCTTTGAGGAATTTGCAGAGAAACAGTCTACCCAAAATGTGCTGTGGTATTCTCCCTTAGATTGATGTGTACGTGTATGGGCAGGTGGGCTGGGGGAAAGTGGAAGGCATGAAGCTGAAGCTTGGCTCAGCAAAGCAACGAAGTCACAAAGGTCAACCATGGCTGAGGTGGCAAGAGGAGTAGAAGAGGAAAAACCAGAGAGACCTGATCCCAAACATGCATGGGAGGACACCATAGGGATGTTTCCTAGAAACTGCTTAGGGACACTTGGGGTGGGGGGCAATCATGCCATTAAGGACTATGTATTTTTTAAATAAAAGGTTACTTGGTAATCATAGACTGTTGATACCTAGGGTTTATGTGTTACATGAGATAATAAAAACAGGTTTAGAAATAGTCTCATCTTTAACAGACTTCTCCCGCTGTGGTGGCAAGTCTAGGGCAGCCTGCCCTGACTTCTCTCAGGCCTAGTAACTGATCTGTCCACCGAGGGGTTCATGTGCTCAATGTTATACAGATAATAAAAAACATACTTCCTCATAAAGGCCTACCCTGTCCCCTACATCCATGTAGAGACCTGTCAACTGCTACTCTTCATGGGATAAAAAAAATGGGGGGACTCTTCCAAAGAAACCAATGTTCAAAATTTCAACCTGTCCACTTCATTCCATGCCTTTTTTCCGGGACTCCTCCTCCACAGAGATTCATATAAAACATTCACTACACTCACCAGGTTTGAGCATTAGGAACTTTTATCATGGTGTGAGACCTGGCTACAGATTCCATGTGCTATACATCATTTATTAATTTACTCAGAACCCCTCTTTGTACGAGGTGCTACATTAGGAGATTAGATGATCACAGTGTTCACTCTCATGTTGCTTATGGGCTCTTTCTGAAAGGATTTAAGAAGACATATATGAGTGACTATAACATAAAAGTGGCAAGTTGGGATCACAATATAATAGAGATCATACAAAGATTGAAGGAAAATTGATGGTACTGATTTCCTGAGGGAAATTGCTTTCTACTCAGATTTAGAATTCCTTTCTAAGAGTTCTGAGCACATAAAGGGCTTGGGGAGAGCAAATATATGACATATGCTCTATGGATATTTTCTTTTTAACCAAGGCTAAACTTAAATTAAAATTTTTCCTATAAGGTCTTTGTGTAAGAGAACCTGAAAATCAAAGTAAATTTGATTTTCAAATATGGTTTTGTAAAACACGAAATATTGAAGCAAATAATTTTTCTGTTGCTCTTCTTTTTTCTCTTATGACTTCATAAAAGAATACAGAGCTGTGATGTGGGATCTCAAAGTATGTATCTCAGAGCATATATGATCTCAGAGTAATTAAATATACTATTAGATAATCTCTCTCAAATATGAGTTATTTTAAATATATTTTGATGGGTATCCTCTCTATCATTTAACAATCTGTCTGTTTATCTCTCTATCTATAATCTACCTATCATCTATGTGCCTGATGTACCTGGAATAAGGAACATAAAGCTGTCATTAACTGTGAAAATTTGGAGACTGGAATTAACTGCTCAGAATGGCTACTATTGTTCAACATGGGCCTTGCTCACTGAGTAACATAATATAAACCCATATTTGTCTTTAAAAAATCTTTAGATTTGTCTTGGCAATTGCATAATTATTATTTGAACTTCAAACTTCTGTTATGAATGTAATTGAAAAATTATTCCAGGCTCATGGTAATGGTTGATTGTTTCTGCTATTAATAACAAACAAATACATATACAAAGCCAGAATCCAAAACCAAAATCCTTCGTTTGACCCTGTGAAATGTTAATTCCATAGGAAGATGGATTTGCCTTTTCTCTGAGTGTGCCAGTATGAATAAATTTCAAAAACCTTCCCTGCCCAAGGAACTGAAAAAAAAAAGATACACTGATGAGATTTAATAATTATATGAATACCTATAAAATAGTAGTTCTGTAGTAATTGATTCAGAGGAATATTCTCAGAAAGTAAGCAGCCTTATGGCTCTACCTGATTATCATAACTGTTGCTTTACCAGAGAAAATTTTCTGTTTTCCATTGTGATAGGTATTGGGATGGTTGGAAAATTCACATCCTGCCCTCAAGGAATTTAAAA
This sequence comes from Plecotus auritus, assembly GCF_963455305.1. Classification (NCBI taxonomy): domain Eukaryota; kingdom Metazoa; phylum Chordata; class Mammalia; order Chiroptera; family Vespertilionidae; genus Plecotus; species Plecotus auritus. The sequence goes on along the minus strand of NC_137772.1, from coordinate 64,564,742 downwards.
TCACTATGAGCACCTTCCAGTTTGCTATAGTCATGAGTAGATCTTCTCTGGGATGTGGCAGCACAATAAAGCTACCAACACAACATAGAGCTTATCATATTAAAGCTAATTAGCTATATCTAGGTCCTTTTCAAAAGAAGTCACCTTTCTCTTTGAGTCCTGGTCTTTAAAGACATGGGGGCTTGTCTGATAAACTCTAGAGCTCACCTCCTTCTTGAACAAGCTGCTCTTCTGGGCAGTTTTTTGAGCCAATGATATGTGTTTTTTTTTTTATTCAACACCCTCAACAATCAGGGCTTCACTCGTCTGGTTGATTTTTCAGTCTGATTCCCTCCAGCCCCTGTCTTTTCTAACTCAATCTATTGTATATTTATTAAGCTCTTGCAAAAACCCCCTCACTCTTTTACACACACACACACCCTACTGATAAAACTTCTTTGCCCCACAATAAATTAGCATATATATTATATGTTAGTATACATGATGTATGATGATATATGAGAGGTAAATAATTGATGCATGCAGCTCACTTATAAGTATTCATGCCTAGAAGTATACATTCATTATGCCTTTGAAGAAATTGTAGAAAAGGTTTTAGAGTTTCGTAAAATCTAGAAGGTGAAATAGTTTCTGGCACAAGATATAAGAATGGGAAACAAAATGGAAGTGATTTAAAACACGTGATTTCATTTTCCATGAACTTTAGAGATGAACAGTATTATATCTCTTTATTTTAGAGTAAAAAAAAAAAGACACATTCCACTATAGAAAAAGTCAAAAGGAAAACATTTTTAAAAGGTAAGACTATTGCAAAAGAAATCAACTGAATAACATAGTGGGGGGTGTTTTTTATTTTGTTTAAGAAAAAATAAAACATAAAGATAAATTTTGATTATGACAGAATCAGCTGATAAAATATACCTAGGAAGAGAAATCTGTAATTTAGGAAAAGCCTTATAATAATTTATTTTTATAATCTAACGTGGCCACTTCCCTCAAAGCACATTCCATCTCTAGTGCAATCAGCAGTAGCTCCATCAAAGTCTGCCAAGTATAAATATTAACTCATCTTCAAAGAAGCATGTGAGTACTAAATTCAAACCTATTTTGCTTTTCTAGACAGGTAATAGATTATCACTATCTGCTTGGTTCCCTGTGGCTGCCTCCTGTGACCTTCAGAACTGAGATCACTAAAACACTAGAGATTCAGCCTTAATCAGTTTCTCAGTCTAGACTGGTCTCCAGGGACTTGGAAGGAGCCCAAAACTAACAACACTCTGTCTTGACCACTTCAGAACTGCTGCAGGTCTGGCTCTGACTGTAGAGTCTAATAAAGAATTTGAGATCACAATGTATATTCTTACCCTACCCATTTCACTAAATGATCCCCAACTTCCCCCCTTCCCCATATCATTCCACAATTAGAATTCTGCCCATGAGGTCCAGCCTCCATGTAGGTACCTGCCACCAACTGTCTGAACTTCTTCATGACATGAGGCATATCCTTCCAGATCCCCAACCATTGCTTACTGTTGAATCCCGCCCCTTTCACAGTGCTAACTTCTCCCAGGACTGCTCTTCAAGTTTCTCCCTGTCACTTATTCTGCCTCCCAAGTTCCGGTTTCTTCCTATTACTTGTTCTGCCTCCCAATTTCATCCTGATCTCCAGATTTCACCTTCCTACACAGGCCTTTTCTGCCACTGATTGAGCAATATAAGCACTCCTCCAAGTATCATCTAATCATCCTGGCTGAGCTTTGTATTGTCTCCAAAGAATTGTTTCACAGGCTTTCTTATGATTAGACACATTCACAGATATAAGAGGACTCAGAGATCATGCATTCCAGCTCTCATATAATATAGATAAACAAGCTAAGATCATACATCTTGTTTATACTTTTTTAAAAGAAAAATGCTCTCCCAATGATATGTTTTTATTGATTGGAGAGAGAGAGAGAGAGAGAGAGAGAGAGAGAGAGAGAGAGAGAGAGAGAGAGATGAGAGAAACATTGATCAGTTGCCTCCCATATGCACCCTGACTGGGAATTTAACCCGCTACCTTTCGGTGTACAGGAGGGACCACATTCCAACCAACTGAGCTATCCAGCCAGGGCACATCTTGTTTATACTTTTTACACAAAGAAATACTCAAGCATACATAGGTGTTACTAGGTATTTCTGATCCTTCACATCTCCCAGGACCAGCTCCCAGTCAAGGATATAGTATTGGGAATAAAATACACAGGTTATGTTATCCATTGTTAAGAGCTGCAGAGCAATATAATAAATCAATACTGTATTTGTCTCCTCTGGACTGTGGAAATCCAAAGGACATAAAACAAAATCCCCAAACAAGCTGAGAACAAAAAGTGTTAAACACCAGAGAACAATATGTGCTAAATGTTAAGATTCACACCATCAGAACTATGAGAGTTACTTGGGACTTAAGATGCATTTTGAAGGATGCACATGGATCCTTCAAAATGAATAGGAGAAGAGAGAGGAGTAAACCAGGAGCAAAGATTCAAAGAATGGGATCCTTTAGAATGAACCAACCCAGCAGAGGACCAGGCTGATTAGAGCGGGGCTTTGTGCTGAGTAAAAAGAAAATGCTAAGGATACTTGTCAGAATCTATGTATCGAAGTTCCTCCTCCCAAAAGCGACTTAGGAAAAAGGCTCCTGGGTTCAAAAGCATAATGAGAACACATGAGACTAATTTCCATCTCAACTGTGACATTGAGCTAGAAGTTCAACCTTATGAACTTCACCTTTTTGGTTGTTGTTTTCAGTTCTAAAATCTCTATATATAAAAGGCTAAGTGACAGTCCAACCATCTGACTGGTAGCTACAATGTGCAATGACCACCAGGGGGCAGACTCTCCGACCAGTAGCTATTATGCACACTGACCACCAGGGGGCAGACACTCAATGCAGGAGCTGCTGAGCTGAGGTGTCTTGGCAGCAGTGGTTCTTGGGTGATGCACCCTGAAACCAGAGAGGAGGGAGCCTGATTCTGGGGTGCATCACCTGAGAACTTACCTCTTGCAATCCAGGACCCCTTGGGGGATGTCAGAGAGCTGGTTTTGGCCTGATCCCCACAAGCTAGGCTGAGGGACCCTACTTGCTGGAGGGACCCCGCTCACTCTGCAGATGCCCTTCAAGCCATAACACTGCCCCAGGTGCGGCCAGCCATGGAGAGATTGTGGGAGGTTGGCTCCAGGGTCCGGCCCATCTCATTCAGTCCCACCCCACTGGCCACCGTCTAATTAATTTCCTTTCAATATGCATGAATGCATGTACCGGGGCACTAGTAGACAATAAAAAACTAGGGATGCCTACACCTTGTTCCTACATTGAGAAAAGGATATGTTAACATAACATTGCAATATACATTCATCAATATCTTCATTTCATAAACGTGACTCCACTGCAGCATCTTCAAACACCAGGTCCACTTTTGTTTAGGGAAATAATTATTGAATTCCCACTATGCACCATCCTATGTAGGTATTGTCACAAATAAGTCTGATCAAATCTATCAAGGTTTTGAGTTCATTCTACTGTTCTTAGGTTGGTCTTCAATGAGCCTGGTATAGTTCTTGAACCTCTGATATCCCACATCATCGCAGATAACTCTCAACCACTGGTTAGCCCTTATGGTTGAATTTATCCCTCTAATTTTGACTGAACTCAAGTGCCCCGTGGAAAACTTGAGCCAGATCTTGAATCCAGGACTTTGTTCATCAGACCTTGACCCCTACCTCTCCTTTGCCAACTCCTTGATCCTGGAAATAGAACACTGTCTTCTATGACCCAGAATCAGGTTAATGCCTTGAAAACTGGTGCCTGGAAACTCACAAAGCTTTTTCTTCTCACCATAAATGTTCTAGTCCTATATAATAAAGAGGTAATATGCAAATTGACAGTCATGCCCTCACACAAGATGGCTGCCCCCATGTGGTCACAAGATGGCCACAGCCATGTCGCCACAAGATGGCCACCCCCATATCACCACAAGATGGCTGCCACAAGATAGCCTGCAGGGGACAGCAATTGTGGGTGATCAGGCCAATAGGGGAGGGCAGTTTGGGGCAACCAGGCCAGCAGGGGGAGTAGTTGGGGGTGACCGGGCCAGCAGGGGAGGGCAGTTGGGGGCAGCCAGGCCTGCAGGGGAGGGCAGTTGGGGGCGGCCAGGCCTGCAGGGGAGGGCAGTTGGGGGCGACTGGGCTGGCAGGGAAGGGCAGTTAGGGGTGACCAGGCCAGCAGGGGAGGGCAGTTGGGGGCAACCAGGCCAGCAGGGGAGGGCAGTTGGGGGTGGCCAGGCCTGCAGGGGAGGGCAGTTGGGGGCGACTGGGCTGGCAGGGAAGGGCAGTTAGGGGTGACCGGCCAGCAGGGGAGGCCAGTTGGGGGCAATTGGGCCGGCAGGGGAGCAGTTAGGGGGTGATCAGGCTGGCAGGCAGAAGTAGTTAGGGGCAATCAGGGCGGCAGGCAGGCAGGCAGGCAAGCAGTTGGGATCCAGCAGTCCCTGATTGGAAGGGGGATGTCCGACTGCCGGTTTAGCAAACCAGCAGTCGGACATCCCCCGAGTGGTCCCAGATCAGAGAGGGTGCAGGCTGGGCTGAGGGACACCACCCCCCAGTGCACAAATTTTATGCACCGAGCCTCTAGTTCTTAATAAAAGGTTATTTCTGTCAAGCCAAAGAGGACCACTTTGACTGTCCCCCTCCCCTAGTCTTCAGTAAAAGCCCCTGAAATGCTTTTCAGCCATGCTTATCTTATGGATGGGTCATTCTCATATTGTATATAAAGGTCATGACCCCAATACCAATCTCCATCCTATTGAAAATGTAAGGGCCTAGTCACACCATGAATTCTTTTCCTAGTTTGATGCCCCAACCAAGCCCCCTGTCTATTGCTCCTTTAGCTTTGCTAAAACTACATGCTTTGCCACATTTCTCCTTAATTTGGCTGAGGGGGATCCTGACTTTAGTACAGTACTAAACTTATATCCCACTGAACTTAAATCTGAATCCTTAGGGCTTGCACAAAGTAGCATTTATATAATCTTAGGTGTTTACAGTCCTGCAGGAGAGTTTCAGCTCTGTGATACATTCAGACACCACTTTAGTTGCACATTAAAAGTTTTAACATTTCTTTATGTCAATGACAACTTTCACACACAAAGTCAAAGATTCAGATCAGATTCAGGCACCCTAGCTTTTCAGTGAATGGTGCCTGAAGTTAAATGACTTCACCTTGGCCTAAAGTGGGGGCTGATGCTCAGCATTTCCTTTATAGAGCCACGGTTCACATTCGGATAGCTTCTAATTGCCCCTTTAGCAATGTTGCTTGTTGTCGGCAATTCTTGTTCCTGAAGCAGGAGATTTGCTGTGATGCCAAGCAGGGTCAAGCTTCTACAGAGCAGCTGGTAAAGTACGTGTGGATTGAAGGAGAGCAACACCCAGGCTGATTTTTCAAAGCCTGATCTTGTGATTTAATCAGATCATAGTGAGAATTTTCACTTATTAATGAGCAAAATGTTCAGAAAAAAATTTTGATTAGTGTCATATTTTCCTATCTCTGGAAATAGCTCCTTTAGAGCCCTATATTAAATACTAGAGGCCCAGTGCACAAAATTTGTGCACTGGAGGTTGTGTCCCTCAGCCCAGCCTGCACCCTCTCCAATCTGGGACCCCTCTGCAGGATCAGGCCTAAACCGGCAGTCGGACATCCCTCTCACAATCCGGGACTGCTGGCTCCTAATAACTCACCTGCCTGGCTGCCTGATTGCCCCTAACCACTCTGCTTGCCAGGCTGATAGGCCCCTAACTGGTCGCCTGCCAGCCTGATTGACACCTAACTGCTCTTCGGCTGGGCCAATCACCCCCAACTGACCACCCCTGCAGCCCTAGTCCCCCCGAACTGCCCTGCCCTGCAGGCCTGGTCCCCCCCAACTGCCCTCCCCTGCAGGCCTGGTTGCCCCTAACTGCCTTCCCCTGTAGGCCTGGTTGCCCCCCAGCTGCCCTCCCCTGCCAGCCATCTTGTGATGATGTTGGGGGCGGCCATCTTGTGATGATGTGGGGGTGGCCATCTTGTGACAACATGGGGGTGGCCATCTTATGATGCAAGGGTGTGAGGGTCAATTTGCATATTACCTCTTTATTATATAGGATAGCTTCAAGGAGAGAATTGGGAATAGGTTTTTAGAAAACCTCACATAATTGATCGGTATAGTTTCATGTGCCTAAACTTTTACAATTGTAAATTTCTGGTTTAGTTGATTTTTCAATCTGTTTCATTTGCTTTGGATGATAGAGAAAGGGAAACCATTTACAGAACAAACCAAACATTAACAGTTGCCGTGCTGGACTTTTTCACTTAAGAACAACTTTTTTATTTAAAAAAAAAGGAATATTTCAATGTGTGACAAAGTGATTAGATTGATCATGATGTATTTCAGTTATACTGAATTAAGTTTCGCTTTCAAATAGCTAACATTTTGGATGTTGCTGCTTGAATTTGAATAAACCATACATCTTAAATATAACACTAAAGCTATCTTGTAAGCTCCATATATTATGTTAGCCTCATGGATTTAATCTGAGAAAGGGAATTAGTTTGATTTAGATGCCTTAAGCCAAATCCAATTTTTGGATTTGTCTGTAAACATGGGATCATGACTGTTTTTTTTTGAAGACTTGCTACATTTGCACAGTTACGATTATACTCCAATGAAATGACATAAGATAACAAGATGGGGGAAAATAAATCTCACATATGAAATTGATCTTGGTATTTATTATAGGTTTGAAATTGCACAATCCTTTGTCAACTTTAAGCCCTATTTCCAGTTTGATTTTACTTTGATAGTATAGACCTAATAGTGGAGAATGATATTGTAGAAAGAGTGCAGAAGTCCTGGATGGATTGCTTAGTTAGTTGGAGCATTGTCCGGTACACCAAAAGGTTTCCAATTTGATTCCCAGTCAGGGCTCCTACCCAGGTTGCAGGTTTGATCCTGGGCAGGGCACATACAGAAGACAACCAACTGATTTTTCTCTCTCTAAAAAATCAATTTAAAAAATCCTCAGGTGAGGATTAATAAAATAAGAAGAAAAAATGTAGAGCTGGTAGCTCTCAGTTCTTGCCCTTTATTCCCTAGAACACTCTAAATTATTTTTTCTTTTACGATATACAAAAAAACCTAGAGGCCCAGTGCACAAAATTCGTGCACTGGGGGATGGGGGGGATCCCTCAGCCCGGATTCTGAGAGGGCGCAGGCCAGGCTGAGGGCCCTCACTGGTGCACAATCGGGGCCAGGGAGGGATGCAGGAGGTTGGCCAGCAGGAGAGGGACTGTGGGAGGGATCCAGAGCATGTCTAGCCCATCTAGCTCAGTCCCAATCAGCTGAATCCCAGCAGCAAGCTAACCTACTGGTTGGAGCGTCTGCCCCCTGGTGGTCAGTGCAATCATAGCGAGCGGTTGAGTGGCCTTAGCATATCATTAGCATATTACACTTTGATTGGTTGAACGGACAACCGGACAACCAAACACTTAGCATATTGGGCTTTTATTATATAGGATGTGCACTGCTAAAGCACATTGTAACCAGCCAAATGCCATTGGACACACCTTTTCTGGATCTGCTACATTTCTTGGACCACTTGTCCCATTAATTGCACTGCCCCTGCCAAATCCTAAACTTAGTTTAATCCAACTGCTTCAGGAAATGGCAAGGTATAGCAGAAAAATAAACAGAAGTTTTATGTCAGAAAAATTCTGATCCTGCTACTTAATGTATCTTTCTAAACCTTGTTTTTCTAACTCTAAATGTAATTAATATTTTCTTCACAAACTCAGAGAAAAGAATAAATGAGATTACTTACATATAATGTTTAACATTGTCAGATAAAACCCATTTAACAAGTGCTAGCTCCATTTCTCTATTCCCACATATGGTTAGGTACTCTTTGTATTGGTCAAAATAAAAAAATATATAAAAAACAAAATTGTAGGACACCTTGCAAATTTAATTTGGATTTATCTCTATAATATTAACTAGAGATTTGCAAAGGTAGGGAATCATCTTTCTCCACTATCTTCCATAATCTGAGCACTTTTAAATCAGCCTCTAGATTTCTTAACCCTCCCCGCCCCCCGCCAAAATTCTTAACTACTAGAGCAATTCTTGACTAACCTAGTGAGATTTCTTCTTTTTTTTCCTTTTTTTATTGAATTCATTTTCAGTATAGCTAAAACTTTTCTTTCTGTGTAGTTGTCCTTAAAAGAATAGTCACATTGGTAAATTATTATAAATTATGTGAAATCTATTCACCTAAATTCCCCTGGGGTCTCTAACACTGGCAAATAACTGCTCAGAAGAACAATGGCAGAGGTACCTGAAAATACCTTTTGTTGAGTTCTAATTTTTATACAATAAAATTGCATGAATTTTGGCTTTTCCTCTTCTTTTGGGATTTAAAGCCTGAGGCTATAAAAAAGTTCAAATTTGTGGACAGAATCATGAAAATGTCTTGGTGCTCACCTGTGGAAAGCTTCAAGGAAAACAGAATTCTAATATCTCTATACTCAAATTTCGAATATTGCTCTATGTGTCATTATATTACTCTTTTGTGTAAAGACCTTATTATTTAGATTCTTGGTAAACCATGTTTTCCTTCAAATTTCCCAAAACAGCATCTCCATGATCCACTCAAGGCAAGGTGTAGGCCAGAGATTCTGAGACACTTCACCATTTTGCTACACCACATTGATCTATGTAGCATACCTTTGTTATGATGCTAAATTGCTATTTTACATTTGAATATTAATAGTAGGGATGTAAGTGTACATAAACAGTGTAATAATTTTAGGGGATATTATAAAATATTACACTAACATATTCTCAGAAATCATTGTGTCTATTCTCTGTGGAGGGATCCTGTGGTCCAAAGGGACTGAGCATCTGTGATCTTTCCCAAAGAACGAAATTAATACAGCACCATAATAATAAAAGCTAATTTTAATTTTGCAAATACTTTTAAGAAATCAAGTTATGAAATTTTGAACCTATTTCAGTTTGAATGATTCAGGGTCACTTTATTGAGGTTAGTATTAATATAGAATTGGAAATGCATTGTATATTTACAATGAATCCTAACACTTTTAATGGTCAGGTATTAGGATCCAGGATTCCATTGCCCACTATGGAGAATGACTCACCTAAACTAATTTTACACACTACAGTAAAAAAGACAGTTGCTTAACAGATGTATATACATGTGCATTTTGAGCAGAATTCATTCCTTCATTCACTTGCCCATTTACTCATTTACCTATCCATTCATTCATCCAAGAGCAGCACCATTAATTGTGAATGGTGCATTACTCTATCTATAGCATTCTCTCAGCTACAAAATTTTCTCATTCATCCTTAACTCCTATTAATTGTTTTATTAGGATATATACCCATTCTCCTTTGTGGTGGTTAATTATATGTGTCAAACTGACCAGTTCATGAGGTGCACAGATACCTCGCTAAACATTTTTTCTAGGAGTACCTGAGATAGTGTTTCTGGGAAAATTAGCACTTGAAAGTAGATCGTTCTTTCCAGTGTGGGTGGTTATCCAATCAATTTCAGGCTCTTAAAGAACAAAAAGGTGGAAGAAGGGAGAATCGTCTTTGCTTTACTACTTGAGCTGGACACCAGGCTTTTACTGTTCTTGGACTGGGACTTATACCATTGGCTATCCTGGATCTTCATCTTGCCAACAGGGTATCATGAAACCTCAGCTTTCAAAACCATATGAGTCAATTATTTATATAAACCTCTCAATATACAGGTATATAGATTAGATAAATAGACAGTCAGATAGATAATCTGTTGGTTCTTTTTCTGTGACTAATTCACCTGTCTACAGCCACCTCTCTATGTAAGGTTCTCAGTCAATTAATTCCCTTCCTAACCCTCCTGCATCTTTGAATTCTTCTTCTCTTCTGTCTCTTTAGCTTTGAGGGTTGTGGTATGTAGAATTCTAAGAAGATCCCCAATATTCCCAACCTCCGTTGTACATGTCTGATGCAATCTCTTCCCCTTTAGTATGGTAAGGACCAGCGAACATGATGGGATAGTCACTCTTGTGATTTTATTAGGGGGAGGCTCTGTCATAACAGACTACAGATGGATTCTTGAACCTCGGAAGCCATGTTGTGAGTGGACAATGTGGCTAGGACCTGAGTGTGGCCCCTGGAAGTTGAGACTGAATCCCTGTTGACAGCCAGGAAAACTAAAAGCTCAGTTCTATGACCTCAAGGAATTGAATTCTGACAACAATCTGAATGTGCTTAGAAAAGGACCCTGGGCTTCAAATGAAAACTCAGTCTGGCTGGCCGACAGGTAGCTAAGGATCTAACTACAGTGTGCCCAGACTTTTGACTTACAAAAACAGTAAGATAACAAATGTGTGTTATTTTAAGCTGATACATTTATCAGCAGATTCAGGGTGTTGAAAATTATCTTGAACTTATTATTCTAATCAAACCAACCAAAGGCGTGTTGGAAGAAACCAAGACAATCTCAAATGAGGTGGATGTCTACCTACAGCCTGCCATGTTTTCAGTATAAATGGGTATCATATATACTGGCAGGCTGCTGACAACATCAAGAATCACACAGTTTTACATAGCCATTCATCTGTCTTTTGGGAGATTTTGCTTGGTCATTTTTTTTTTTCAAATAGATTTTCAAATTCTTGCTCTCTCTCTTCTTCTAGTACCCCCATGAAGTGAATGTTGGTACCCTTGAAGTTATCCCAGAGGCACTTTAGACTATCTTTATTTTTTTTTTTAATTCTTTTTTCTTTTCACTGTTCTAATTGGGTATTTTTTGTTTCCTTATATCACAAATCACTGATTTGATTTTCAGCTTCACCTATTCTACAGTTGATTTCCTGTAAATTATTCATTTCAGTTAGTGTATTCTCCATTTCTGACTAGTTATTTTTTATGGTTTCTATGTCCTCTTCCATGCTGCTGAAGTTCTGATTTCAGCTACTCTTCCTTTAAGTTCATTGAGTATACTTATAACCAGTGTTTTGTACTGTGCATCTAGTAGATCACTTGTCTCTGTTTTATTTAGTTCTTTTTCTGGAATTTTGTTCTGTTCTTTCATTTGGGACATGTTTCTTTGTCTTCTCATTCTGGCAATATCCCTGTGTTTATTTCTATATATTAGGTAGAGCTGCTACATCTCCCAGGCTTGGTAGAGTGGACTAATGTAGTAGGTGTCCTATAGGGTCCTGAGGCATAGCGCTCCCCTCCCCCCACCCCAATTCACACAGAGTGAATACTCCAGTTACACATCCTCACACTGTAGGCTGTGTGCACCCTCCTGTTGTAGTTGAGCTTTGATTGCTCTTGGCATGTCAATAGGAGAGATTTACCCCCAGGCCGATCTACTGCAATGATTGACTGTGACCACTGATCACTGTGGAGGATTAGCCGTGCAGGGATCCACCCCACTGAGCCTTCCCCTTGAGTGCATCACTGTGGAAGTGTTCTGTGATGTTTTGACATGGTCTGAAGTTGTCCACTGGGTGTGCTGGTGCTAGAGCCTCTAGGGAGGTGCAAGCCAAGGTCAGCTGCTTCATGTGTTCTGCCCATCTGCATGTGGCTGCTACTTGGCCTTGATTTGGAGATGCCCAGGAGAGGCCAAGCTGTGAACGACTGCCAGCTGATGCTAGTGTTGGGCCTGGGGCCACTTAGCAAGAGGTATGGGGCATACTGAGGCCAAATGCTACTTGTTAGAATCTAAAGATTTTTTAATTGTGACAATGTAAATGATAATTCTATATATAAGAACAGAAAAACAAAGGTCCAGATGTGTTCAGAATAATAAATATCCTGGTAATTGGGTGTGGGGGAAATTACTATAGTTAAAAGTAAACATTGTCCCTTGCGAGAGTTATACTATTTTGAATATTATTATGTCTAGAAAAGTTTCCCAAATATGTTTGCCTTCAGTGTTTTGTTTATAAATAATTATCTGTTATTACTTGAATTTAGGAAACCTGGGACTATTGTGAAAAGTAGGCAATTTCCCCACCAATTACAGCTTTGTGTGAAAATGGTGACTGGGAGATAGTAATCGCATTGGATTAGAACTACCTTTGTGAAAGCCTCACTCTGTGGGGCGCCTTCTATGGTTCAGATAATGTAGCCTCATTATTCGGGCTCTGAGGCTTATCAAAAGAGATGAAATTATTCATGCTGGGTTGTGTGGTATGTTTTGGAGAACGGACATGACTCCACTAAAATGAAAAAGGCAAAATAATTCTCTGTGGGCTTTTGAATCCTAAGGTTACCCTCCTATTTCCCCCTATAGTCCATCTCCAGATTAAAGTTTAGGGCGATCACCAGATTTTAAAGTGAGCAGGGAGGGGGAGGAAGGAGGAGGCAGTCTGCACCTGGAAACCATTTTCTTGATTTGTGCTGGCTGGAGTCCTGGAGATTTAACAGCAACTATGCCTCTCTGGGATTTCTTTGAAATCTGGGCAGGATAATTTGTCTGAAGGGAGGGTTTGGGGGAATACAGGGTGGGGAAAAATCCATTCCTGGTTACCACATTGTTGTTCGGCAATGGAGGAACTTGGCCTGACTAGGGTTTGAGTTTAAAGAAATCAATGAGGCAGCCTCAAGAATGCAGGAATTTGCTGTTCTGAACTTGCCAAATGTTCCAAGGTAACTGGGTATGGTATTCACTGTAGGGGGTTGCCAACATCAAGGCTCAGACAATTCTATGTGGGGATCTTTCCAATAGCTGCACAAATTACAATGTGTTTTCTTCTGCGTTAGCACATTCCAAGGATGACAAATAATCATCTCTTTGCTTACATTACCTGGAAATGCACAGTAATACATTTTCTTGTAACGTTTCCTTTGTTGGGCCATCGAGTATTTGCATACTTGGAAGTTTTCATTTGTTTGTTTTTTGTTTTTTCATTTGTGCAAATGAAATAGTGAACCCCCAAATGTAAAATGTATGTTACATAAGAAGGAGGACAAAAATATAACAGGATGAAAGTGATATTTTAATTTACATGGACATTTTTCATACAGTTTTATATAGTGTTCATCAGTAATGAGTTTGCATCTCTGTCTATGTTCCTATCCTCATACAGTGCAAAGCTGTAAGCAAATTTTTGAAAGGTACTAACTATTGTCAGAATTATAACTTTTGGGGGATATCTTACTATATGCTAGGAACTTTACACACTATGTCTTATCCTCACATTAAGAATGCTCAGGAGAGAAGCTAACTTACTTCTTAACTTCTTCAAGGCTACGCAGCTAGTAAATGTTTGCTCCCAGATTTGTGTTGTGGGTGTGGACACATCAGAGCTCAGGCTCTTCAGATCAAGCCTTTTAATTATGTATTGTTTCACAAATCTCTTCTTCTCTTTAATAGAGCAACTTTGGAACTAAATATCATTTTTTATTGTTCTCATACAAAAGAAGCCATGTGGCCTGATGGTTAGGCCCTGAAGACCTGGGTTTGAGTTTTGTCTCCACCACTATGACTTTGTGACCTCGGGCAAGACCCTTAATTTACATGTCACTTAATTGCTCCATCTATAATAAGCTTGCCTATGTTATAAGGTCATTCCTTGAATTAAAATACAGTAAGAAAAATCCAGTTTCTCTATGAATGTTAATTAGTACTTCTATAAACTTAGAGAGGAAATTTATACCCAGAGAAACATAATAAACAGTAAGTATAAGTCAACACTTTTTTACTATGTCTTCCCTTATGTTCCATCATGAACAGGCCTCTACATACTTTGTCTATTTTTATTTCCTTTTCCTTCATATCTTCATAAATAAATATTTGCTAATTGTCAAAAATACAAATTCATTCTTTTGCCAATAGCAGATCTACTATTTCTTTTTTGCTTTTATTCTTTCTCTTGTTATTTACAGGGGTGGGTAAAAGTAGGTTTACAGTTATAAGTATGCAAAACAGCATTTATTCTTGTATTATTATTTACCAATTATTGTATTATTTATTTGTATTCCATCTGTAAACCTACTTTTTTTCCCTCCTATATAATATTCATTGAGCAGCCACTATGTGCTAAACTTTGTGCTAGTCACTGGGAATCCTATATAATAAAAGAGTAATATGCAAATCAACTGAACAATGGAATGACCTGTCAATATGATGCACACTGACCACCAGGGGCCAGAAACTCAGGAGCCGCCCCCTGGTGGTCAGTGTGCTCCATAGGGAGAGGGCCGTTCATCCACAAGCTGGGCTGATGGCTGGAGAGCACAGCGGTCAACCTCTGCGGCAGCGCTAAGGATGTCTGACTGATGGCTTAGGCCTGCTCCCCTAAGCCGTCAGTCAGGCATCCCCTGAGGGCTCCCGGACTGCGAAAGGGTACAGGCCAGGCTGAGGAACACTCCCTGAGTGCACGAATGTCGTGCGCCAGGCCTCTAGTGTGTGTGTGTGTTTGTGTATATATATATATGGCTAATATGCCAAGTGTCCATCCAGGTAATGATGTCAGGTAGCAACACCTGGCTTCCTCTCCCTAGTGACTAGCCTCCTTGGAGTTTCTTCAGCCCAGGAACATGACATGCTTTATAGCCAGGTGAAAACATTTTACACTTTAACCAAATGTCTGTGAAGCATTTTCCCATGCCTCATCTCATTTGATCCTCACAGAAGTCCTGGAATAGGTAGATAGGAGACTTGGTGGAATCCTGTTTTCTTTTCATTAGCCAGAAAATGGAGATTTAGAAAGTTTAGAAACTTGACCCGACTTGAAAGAAGTAAGAAATGGTGGACCTTGAAAATGACTTCCAGTTTTCTCACTGCACAGAATACAATTAAATATTTTACCCCTTGTTCTCCCTGCATGATCTACAATAATAATCTGCTTCGTGTTGATATTTACTGCTGTGTTGCTGACATTTACCTGAAAGAGAAGTTGGGGTGCTTCACTCAGCTGAAAAAAGTTTAGCTAAGTCAGAAATCCGGTCTAATTAAGGAAGTTTATTCTATATCTATTAAAGGCTAAGTTGACTCGCACATGCATGATACATATAAAGCTGTCACTGGCACCAATAGCACGTGTGTGTTTTGATATGTCATTGTCAATCATGAATTTGTTTGACACTTCTATTATAGAGAAAGGGCGAATAGCAATATTAAAATATTTCTTCTAACTAATTTCCTTTCAATGTGCATGGATTCGTGCACCAGGCCACTAGTATAGGTATATAAGGCCCAGTTTGTGTCTTCAAGAAATTCTCCTTCTTGTGGGGACAAGAAAAAGGTAAAGCTAGGTCTCATGTACCTTCACACAAGGTCACATATGCTGTGATGGGGTCTGAAAGAGCACTGTGACAACTCTAAACACAGACTCGATGATTCTGAAGAGCTGATACCTAAAATGAGATTTGATGGATGAGTGGAAGTACATCAGGCGAAGAAGATGAAGGAGAGGCAGAGGACATTGCAGAGGGAGAGAGCGGTGTACGCAAAGGTGCAGCACCATTAAAATTCAGGACACTCTCCATTAACTGCAAGTAGTTTGGGCTGGTGCAAGCACACACACAAAGGCAAGTAAAAGGAGGTCTGGAGAGGTAAGCTCCAAGGACCCGAATTATGGCCCATGAATTAAATGTTGGTAAAAGTCCACAAATAATGCCATGCTACTTAAAAGAGAATATGCTGTGAAGAGGATAGGTGAGCAAGGGTTAATTCTCAAATGGCTAGGTTTTTCTGAGGATTCTATTCAAGGAGCCATCGTAATTGGGTGAGTTGAATTATAGTATATCCGTTGACCTTGTCATCAGTTAAAGAGCAGTTAAATGTCAACACCCTTACCAAACAAGACCCGCAGAATTTAGTAAAAAGAAAATGAACAATAAAAACTATTGGACAGAGTGGGTTTCATACCTGTTGATTTAAAATGTTGAGAGTGAATTTTTCTTCCTGAATGTACAAAATTATAGATTAGGCTAGCTTATAGGAGGGAGCTTTGCTAAAACTTCATGCAGTTTTTATGAGATAAGCTCTTCTAGGTTGAATGATGTTGCCATGGCTTACCTCCATTATGAAATAAATACTACAGAAGGTGGTCAAGGGAGAGTAGTGACAAAAAATGTCCTTTCTCAGAACAATTGTATTTTATTGTACCTGTCTAGTTGAAACACATGATTCCTCAAAGCATGGGTGCACAGAACTTTCAGCTGAAGGTACATGAGACCTAGCTTTACCTAGAGGAAATGTTCATTGGGAAAAATCTGCCTGGAAAAAGTATTAGAATGAAAAGAATCATTCTTCTGAAATGTATCCTATGGAGCAAGGTTCCCTGATGAAGCCTAAGCTTGCTCACTTAGAATTCAATTTGCCTTCACATCCGCTGGGTTCCTTTCCACTAGGACACTATTGTGTGGAGCAACTGGTAGCCTCTGAGAAAGAATGAATCAAAAAGAGTCGTGTAAATTTTGTTGAATATCAGTCACAGTCTTCAGGGGTTAGGGCAAAGTAGAAGGATACTTCTCACTCAGATGGTCTTTCAATCCAGACCCCATATCCTGTGAAAACAGGATTGAGGTGAAGATGAGACCACTAAAAGTAAAAAGCTGGAAAAATGATTTGCAAAACCATCAGGTGAAGGCAGCACTGATTTGGCACTTTAATAGTCAAGTAAACTGATATTTACAGTGTTCACTATGGGTCAAGTAAGTGTTTCAAGTATATTTAAATTACTGAATCCTCTCCACAACCTTGTGAGCTAGGTATTGTTTTAATTGACAACATTTAAAGGAAAGTGCAACATAGAAAAGTTGAGAAACTTGTCCAAGGTTACATGGCAAGTAAGTAGGAAAACTGGGATATGAACCTAGTCACTCAGCCTCTAAAGCCCATGCTGTGAACCATGGTGCCACTTAAAGGTAGTAGGGAGGGGGGAGCTCCTTCGCTGAGACATCCGTTAAGGGTCCCAGGCACCACTAGCAGCGTTTGCACTTTTGCACCTCATGTGCACTTCGACACAATGAGGGGTGTTGTACTGAAGGACCCATGACTTCAATAGCCAACAATTTGAGCCGGTGGGGGCAACATTGGAGTGGGAGGGTGGAGGGACTTGGGGGAGTCAGAGTTTCATCACCAACAATAATAATAGGTGCTGGAGGAGGAAAGAAGGAAAGTCAAGCAAATCATGTGGTTGTTGAGAGTGGTATTCATCAGTTCACATGGGAACATCCCTTTCTGCACTCCTGAGCTATGGGAGAGACAGCAAAGGGGTGGGCAGTCTCCTCAAGGAGAAGGGCAAGAGTCAGAGGAATGCTGTCCATGAACATTGTATGACCCAATTTTGGGTGTGGCCTGAAAAAAAATAGAACACATTTTTAGTTATTACCAGTAACTAATATAAATATTTGAAAAGTCCCAAATTATCTCTTGTAGCTCATTTTAACTGTAAAGTAATGACAAGAAGAGCAGTGAAGTTATGAGACAATCCAACAGAGTCTTACCAGTGGAAGTAGGGAAGAATTGGATTTTAAGAAATTTAATTCAATCACTGTCCAATGGAGTTAGAAGCTCTCACAGGTATCAAACTTCCTTATATCCCAGTTTCCTTGTTGATAAATAGCAATACAGCAGTTATTCTCTGATAACTTGTAAAGATGAATGTGAAGACAAGAACCTTAGTAATAACAGAGCAATAACATCCCAGATAATGACTTAGACCTATATATAAAATTTTATTTTTAACCAGAGATATAGCATATCTTCCTTTCAGCATTATTTTGCAATTCTACGGTGTCTAAGGCCATATGCTAAACAAAAATTTCCATTGTAACTAGTGATTTAAATGCTATATACAAATGAGGTGGATTATTCCATTTCACTAAATGAAAAATAATAGTGCATGATGCTATAGAACTGGCTGAATAAAGCAAATCAAGCTTGGGAAATCATCTCAAAAATCATAGTAGAATTTTTAAAGAAAACTCTATTAAAAATGTTTTTATTGATTTTTAGAGAGAGGGATAGAAAGATAGAAATATTGATGAGAGAGAAACATCATCGATCAGCTGCCTTCTTCATGACCCCTACTGGAGATCAAGCCCGCAACCTGGGCTTGTGTCCTGATTGGGAATTGAACCAGTGACCTCTTCATTCATGGTCTACACTCATCCACTGAGCCACACCAGCTGGGCTAAAATTCTAAGTTTTAAAAAATGAAAATAACTTTAACCCATCCTAAGTGATATTTTTCATAAAACAAAATATTGTAGTAAACAAAATGATGACCTATGGTGTATGTGGCATCATCCTATATAATAAAAGCCTAATATGATAAGTGTCCGGTCATCCAGTCAGCTGTTTAACCAATCAAAATGTAATATACTAATGATATGCTAAGGCCACTCAACTGCATGCTATGATGTGCACTGACCACCAGGGGGCAGACACTCTGACCGGTAGGTTAGCTTGCTGCTGGGGTCCAGCCAATCACGACTGAGATGGACTGGACACGCCCTCGAGCCCTCCTGCGGTCCCTCCCAGGTCCCGATCGTGCACCAGTGGGCTCCCTTGGCCTGGCCTGTGCCCTCTCGCAATCTGGGACCCCTCAGGGGATGTCAGAGAGCCAGTTTCAGCCCGACAGCAGAACGACCGGTGGCTATGATGTGCACTGACCACCAGAGGACAGATGCACAATGCAGGAGCTGCCTCCTAGTGGTCTGTGCACTCCCACAGGGGGAATGCTGCTCAGCCAGAAGCTGGGTTCACAACTGGTGAGCTCAGAGGCTGTGGTGGGAGCTTCTCCCACCTCTGCAGCAGCGCTAAGGATGTCTGACTGACGGCTTAGGCCTGCTCCCCAAGGGATGTCAGTCAAACATCCCCCAAGCGTTCCCAGACTGCGAGAGGGCACAGGCTGGGCTCAGGGACATCCCACTGAGTGCATGATTTCGTGCACCAGGCCTCTAGTAAATTTATGAAACCATTTTTTCCAAAGGAAAAAAAAAATAACTGTAAAAACTTTAAGAATTCTGTTCATTTAGGATTCTAAGATAGCTACCCTATAAAGTCCTCCTTAACCATGTTTTGTGTGTCAGAGACTTTTTGTCTTGTATAAATCAGTTTCAGGAAACATTCTAACACCACACTCTTACATTTTTCTACTGACTTGAGAACTTCCTAGTTTGGTACCACTAATGTCTTCTATGCAGTGATTATATTATTCTAATAATAACCAACCTTCTTCTCCTTTTTTAAAAATTCTCTATCACAAAACTTACACTGTGCCTTACATTGTAACTAGCTATGCAGAGATGTAAAATATATCTCTGTGAGTCAAGAGTAGCATCATAAATACTCTATTATGGGACACTAATGAAGGGGATTGTGCCAAGGTACCGATTGCCCTAGCTTAGCAACGGGTGCATAAAAGAGTCATAAATCAGCGGTTGCTAAAAGCTGGATTGCAGTACTTAACATATAAAATATGGTCTGTGTCAAAGATAGAGATGCAGATTCTCCTAATCCACTGGTAAA
Organism: Plecotus auritus; assembly: GCF_963455305.1. Lineage (NCBI taxonomy): Eukaryota > Metazoa > Chordata > Mammalia > Chiroptera > Vespertilionidae > Plecotus > Plecotus auritus. The sequence continues at coordinate 64,545,164 of NC_137772.1, read as the reverse complement.
CTGATACACCTAACAAAAAGGTAACCAGTATATTAACATCAGCCTGTGCCCACTTGACTTTATGTTCCTTGGCCCTTGTATGTGCAGAGACAATTGCTGAAACCAAAAAGCCAAGCCTGTCGGCGGAGTAATGTCCCTCATCATCTAGCCCCCGAAAGTATACTGTAAGTGAACTTTTAACAGGTTTCTGGCGGAGATAACTGTGAAGTATTCAAAATAATGTTGGCTATGGCTATTTCTCCTAAACACCCATTTGTCATTCTAAGAAAAGACTCTTCATTTTGGAAAATAGTTCAATGATAAGTTAGATAATGCTGAGTCCGGTGGACCAATAGGTACATAGTTAGAGCTATGTTGGTTCCCTCTGGAATAGTTCCTCTATTGAATATTTATTCCATATTCAACCCCCATCTCATACAAATCACAGCCAAAACAGTCTTTTATAGCCTGGCATTTCATGGAAAGGGAGTCTCTTTGCGAATCTAAAGAATAAGATTCAGTGGGGAAATTTAGCCTCTGGTTGCTTTATAAAATTAAATACTTCAACCAAACAATTTGCATAATGAAACGGTATCATCCATAAGAGATTTGGAAAATTGTAGCAAATGAAGCTAAACTACAGCTTAAGGATATGTTGTAAGGGGCAGATAAGTGAATCTTCTTAATCCACATAGTTTTATGTTTTGTTTTGTTTTTTTCTGGGAGTGATTTCTTCACTCAGTTTTTGAATGGACCATTCTCATTGAAAAACACCAGCTGTTGGCTCTTGTGTGCACACCAATTTTCACCACTGACCTGAGGATGATTTTAAAATTCCTGGTGCCTCTTTCCTTCTTTAATCTTGTAGTTTACATATATAGCGAATAAGTCAGTAGATGATTGGAACTTGGGGATATCCATTAACACAATACAAAGGGGTGTCAGTAGTTACCCTGAACTCCCCTTGACACTGAGTTGTTTACTTACTTTAAGCATCGATTCACATCGCCACACACTCAACTGTGCCCTTCCAGGAAGAGGCAGCTCTGCGGTCATAAATTCTGCTATGCATTTCCTCACACCTGTGCTAGACTCCAGAATCATTGAGATATTACTCTGTTCTTTTTTGGAGACTGACTGTCAAAGGGAATTGTTTCAATGAAGAACGGCAGTCAGAAATGTTCACTACGAGTTTTCTGCAAATCATAATGTAATGTCTTCTGGGCTCCTTGAGTCCTATCCTTATTTTTTGTTGTTGTTGTTGTTTAACCTAGCCTCTTGATAAACAGGAAATGTCTTGTGAGGTTGGAAAACCTGCATTAAAATAAAAGAATGACAGTTTTACATCTTAATGAATAACATAATGAATATTCTGTCCAATAAACATTTTAATTAATTGCTTTTATTCTTAATTTCTAAGAAGCTCTGGTATTTCCAGATTCTTAAGTGGTTTTGGACCATGCTCCCCCAACTTCACAGCTGTCATCATCAAACATTATTGAGTACTGTTGTGTACAGCACCATCATTACTTGAGTTCTGGAACTAATCAAGAACCACTTTATGGAACTGAGTAACCATACCTAATTTGTGCAAAAACCTCCTCTCCTTTCTCTCCAGCTGAACCACCTGCTCTTGGCTGCTAGATGGTCTTAGAGAATCTTTGCTTAGAAAATCCTTCATTTCTGGGTACAGGGATGATTAGGGACAATTGACTATTAAAAGCAAATAATGGATGCCACATTATCAACCACATTTGACAGTGCAGCTAGCAATTTTAGTGGGCCATGCCTGGGAAGAATTTGGGGCTAGTGTCCAATATAAAGAACAAAGAAAGGAAATACAATTTTTCCTGATCTTTTCCATAGCCATATGACTGTAATTCATTAAAGGTATTCCTTACTACTCTGAGCTCCCAATACACACACTATAGGTGGGTTTTAGGTCTGGAACCATTATCATTATTGCAGTCAGGACAGGCTAGTTTATAGTGTCATAAAAAAGTAACCCAAAGTTTCAGTGACTTTGCACAAGTTTCTTGTTTTGCGCAGGGGAATTGTAATGCAAATCAGGTGACTTTCCAAGGAAGCTATCCTCCATGCAGTGACTCAGTGATCCAGGCTGCTTTGATCTGAAAAACTGCCTTGTCAACATGCCATTTCCAGATCACCTCAGTAGGGGAAGAGAGAGATCAAGAGTCTCCCACCACTTCTCATATGTCTTGGCCCAGAAGTGACAATGAACTTACAACCCATTGGTTAGAAAGAGCCATGTTCCCTAACTGCAAAGAGTCTGTGAAATATAGGAGAGCATGTGGATGTTTGGTGAACAGTGAATATCTTTGCCACAGTGATTTAAAGCATAGGTTACTAGTATGTAATATTGGTAAGAGGTCAGCATTACATTAATCTTGTTTTAGAAATCATAAAAATTGAAACACAAAAAGGTAGTTAACTTTTCCAAAGTCACAAAGTGGTTCATCAGGGATTAAACCTGGGCGACCTACCTCTACAGCCCAAACTCCTAACCATCAATGAATTTGCACAGTGTCACTATTAATTTTCTGTGGCTTTTGGCAAATCATTTTATTTTTCTTAGTTTTCCCATTTGCAAACTAGAGATAAGGATATCTATCCATTGGAACTTACTGATCACAAATAAGATACATATTGTGCATATAGATTTTTTATTTTTTTTTTTTACCATTTTTGAAGTACCACTAGAGGCCAGGGATATTTTTTTATCTACTATAACCTTCATAATACCTCAGGATGAGGATGAGGATGAGGATGATGATGATGCTAAAGACAATGACAATTAGGATGATATCATGATATCTGGCATTTATTGAAGACTTAATATCATGCTCTGTACTAAGCACTTAACATAAACTATTCACTTAATCTTTATTATACTGCTATGCTCAATTTGATAATGTACATAAGATTTTAAATAAGGCCAAGTAAATGACAGAGCTGGAATTCAAAAACCTGCCCTTTGCCCTGGCCTATGTGTGGCCTATGGTTGGGTGTCATCCCATGCACCAAGAGGTTGCTATTTTGATTCAGGTCAGGGCACATGCCCAGGTTGCAGGGTTAATCCCTGGTAGGGGGCATGCAGGAGGTAACCAATTGATGTTTCCCTCTCATCGATACTTCCATCTCTCCCTCTCCCTTCCTCTCTCTCTAAAAAAAAATTAAAGTTGCATAATGGTTAGTTGAAGTTAGCTTCTATAACTTCAACTAACCATTATGAGAGAATATATTTCCCTAGATTTACTGTGTCTTAAACATTAAACTTACTTGGAAACATACAAAATTTTGAGAATTCAGGACTCTGAGATCTATTTTCCTTACTTCTGAAATAAAAATAATTAAACTTTTCTTCTCTTTTTAATAAATTACAGTTGATCTAGGCTTTTTTCTTCCCTTCTTCATATACTTGTTTGTTTCCTTGCCAGTCACATACCATGCCTGGTATTATACTTGGGGGCAAAGGATGACTATTTTACAATTCTTTCTAAAACTGCTCTTAAAAATAATGAGCAGGCATCCATTTTAATTATTCATTGACTCATTCTTTCAACAAATATATGATGACCATCCACTTCCTGCCAGGCTGTACTGTAGACACTGTGAAAAAGTACCTGTCTTCTTGAAACTTAGTAAGGAAAGACAGACAACAAACACACAAATTGTGTGTGTGTGTGTGTGTGTGTGTGTGTGTGTGTGTGTGTGTGTGTTAGAGGTTGAGATAAGTTATGGAAGAAAATAATGTGGGTTAAGTGGATCGGGAATGCCAAGATGACAAAATATATATATTTTATAGGGTCATCAGGCAGCATCAAGTAGAAAACCAATAAACAACTACTGCAATAAGCCTACCAACTTCTTCTAATTCATATTGAAATTAAAACCTGAAGGGAAGGGAAGTAAAACCACTTTTTTATTTTGTGTATAAATGAAAAGTATGGTACTATTTAAATTTCAAATTTTCCCAAGAAGTTCCTGATCTTATCAACACTTTTTAAAAAATTCCATAATTTATGTCTTTTTGTCTGTCTACCTATCCATCCATCCATCCACCCACCCACCTATCTATTCTAGCCAGTCATTGACAATATGGGCCAGGAGAGTCACAGCCAGGACTGAGCTCAGAGGCCCATGAGAGTAAAAGAAACATATTGCCTGGATATTATCAGAAGGCCATTATTTATTTAATTAACAACCCCTTTGTGAGCTTTATTTTGTGACTGGCACTGTCCTAGAACCTGGAGATATGATATTATTTACCTCCTGGCCCTCAAAGAGCTTACATTCTAAGCTTTCAAAGCCAGCAATACAGCTCTCTACAGTGAGATTTCACTCTTGGCCTGGGTAATTGCTTTAATAAAATGTTTTATTTAATATATCCAAAATATTATAATTTCAATATATAATCAATGTAAAATTACTAATATTTTATACTCTTTTCATACTTAGATTTTGAATCTAAGTCTTCAAAATCCTATGTATATTTTATATGTACAACACATATCAATGCAGATTGGCCTTAATTCAAGTCAATAATTGCCAACTATGGCTATTGGCTGTCATAGCTAACAGTACAGCTATCAAAAATGATATATGATTGATTTTTAAGGGGCTAGTTCTGCTCATATATATGTACTAGCCTAACTCTTTTGTCCTAGTCCTTACCCATGGTTCAGGAATGCTATCTTCCTACCTGGTGGTCAACTTCACCAATCATTTCTCCTTTTCCATATGACACGTAACCTTAACATACAAAGCGGTCTTCCCTGTTACAAGCTTGCACTTTAACAGTGAAATCCTAACCTATATGTACTCACATTACCGAGTGTGTAGGCTCTTACTGGATTGACCTGACTTCTTCGCTGTCGATGAGTGAGTCAACATATCAGTTAACATGGTTTGGCCACAAGTGATAGACTCTAGTAATGACATAACATTTTGCCACTTATTTTTTGCTTGTCATGAAGTCTGGAGCTAGACAGTCCCAAAGATGGCTTGGAGATCAAGGATCAAGTGTCTCTCCATCTTTTCCATGCCCTCCACCTCTGCTGTGCTTCTCGTGTCAGCTTATGCTCTGGTTTATTGTCTCAGGATCTCAAATTGCTCAAGCTCCAAGAAACAATTTCATTACACAAGCTCAAACATGGTCTGAAAGTGAAAGAATGAAGAACAGGACAATAACTTATTCCTTTGAGCCTCAGTCTCTCAATCCTGGAGGGAAAATATGTCTGAGATGCTCCCAGGAGATTTGCCTTGCATCTTACTGGCCAGAATAAGACATATGCCTACCTTTAGCTAGAAGAATAATGGCAAAAGTTCATGTGAATTTGGAATTGTTGGGTAACAATTACTTTAAATGAAGCACAAGGTCAGGGCAAGGACTAAACATGAGCCTGACTTAATCCCAAATTGGTGAAAGTGACTATAGGCTCTTTCTTTTCTTTTTTTCTTTATTTTCTTTTCTTTTCTTTTCTTTTTTTTTTTTTTTTGCTTGGAGACAGGTTCTAGACTGAGATCAAACCTGGGGTGGGGTGGGGGAGTGTGGTGGGGCGGTTGGGTGCCCTTGGATGAGAGATAAAAGGAGAGGACAGATGAAATCATCATTGGTGACAGGACCAGTTTTGAGAACATTTGAATGCCAGATAGAGTACTTCTTACTTTCTTATGAGGATAAGGAGAATCTATTAAAGTTTACTGAGCATTGCATTTAAGCATAACCAATGGATAAAAAACACTGGGGGCAGGTAAAGGCATGTACTGGAGGGAAGGGGAGGCCGGGGAAAGGTCAATGGGGAAGGAAAAAAAAAAGGAGACATATGTACTACTATTTGTAATACTTCAAACAATTAAAAATAAATAAATAAATAAATAAATAAATAAATAAATAAATAAATAAATAAATAAAGTTTACTGAGCAAAGGTGTGCCAATAAGGAATTTTAAACTGATGGCATTGTGCAGTTTGGATGTAAGTGGCAGTTAATCAGTACCTCCACTGGGTTTCTGCCTATGTGCAGTGCTTTCCTCCACACACAAAATAAGAGAGAGAAAAATCCACATAGCATGGACATAGACTTTTAATATAGTCCACAGAATAACCGGAGGAAGCTCTACAGTGTCTGGGAGGGGGCGCGAGGAGTAGGATTAAGCTGGCACTTTCAGACTAGAGAACTTAAAACTCACTAAATTTAAAGGTTGGCCAGTTATAAGAAGCATTTCCCATATAAAATGTAAATAGGTAAGAGATTCAAAATGATTATTTTTCCCCTTTAAAAATGATAATATCATAAAGGAGCATATATGAATTAATGCAAAAGTTGAGGCTCTGGAATTTGGGTAAAAGAAAATATTTTAAATTAGTATTATAAGGACAAAAATAATAGTGAAATTAAGATATCACTCCCTAAATTCATTTTTCAGTTTTAAGCTGAGTGGCTCTTCATTCTCATGAACAACCACAAGAGAAAAGTTACACAGGCATAGCCAATGCATATTTTTGTGGTTTTGCCTCTCTGTCTTCAGGTAGAAAAAAAAATGAGCTTAATTATTTTATAATCATTACAGTTTTCTCAGTCCCATTGCTCTTTGACCTTACAGCAAATTCTCCCTGGATAGCTTAATATTCTCTACCATTTAAAGTCAAATTCCTACATTGCTTTTATTTGAAAAGGTCTTGTAGCCATAGATATAATTGCCTGATTAAAAACCCTTCAGCTTCCATGGTAAAAGTACGCTGCTTTTATCTTCTAATGGGATGAGTTCAGATGGTCCCAAGCAATATTTTTTAAACTGCCACTTAATCCTTTACAGCTAATAAGCTGTTCTACAAGATGATGGTGATTATCCATAAGGTTGTGTAATTTATCTTAGCAGGTTTTTTTTCTCTTCAGTGTAATTGATGTCAACAAAATGCAGTAATCTGTAATATTAGGATAAATTAATATCAATCTTTAAAATTATAATTTATTTTAAAATGTAAAACAAAGTTTAAAAAACACATTTCCAGTTTGCCCTTAAGGAAAGAAAAAGAAACATTTCTGAAGATCATTGTCCACTTGTCCTATTTGTTTTAACTGGTCAGTTTTTATTGTTTTTGTTCAAAGGTCATCACCTATTGTTTGGTGCAAGGAACTGGGTATAATGTGATACTGAGAAGAATCAGCAGAACAGTGATTTTTCTAAGCATGAATATATGTAACACATCAGAGATAATAACCTAATAGGAATCACCACTTATTGTACTAAGTTTAATAACTTGAATTGAGCTCTGATTTTTAAACTGCAGATGAAAGATGGTAAATGTTAAATATTATATAGATATCTGCACTAAAGAGTGAGCAGCATCTTTTCCAGAATGCCATTTAAATTTACTAGGTGTTACTCCAACTGCTATTGGGTCCAGAAACAGTGGGATAAACTGAAATGAAAGACATGTGCCTCAAATATTTGTAAAATGCTTAGCTGCTCTAGGATAGCCTGCTTGAATTGTGTGGTCTGCCAAAGCTCTAAAGACGTATTTGAGCTTGGGGAGCTATGATTTCCAAGAAGGTTGGTTTCTCTGATCACTTCAGAAATCTTCCAACAAACTTGATAAGAAAATCAAGTTTTTTTTCAATTGTGTAGAACAGTTTGGTTGACTTTCCAGTTGTGAATATTAATGTCTATGTATCAGAACAAACAAAGACCCATTTGGCTTCAAGAGTCAAAGACAGTTGACTTGATAGAGCTGTGGTCATATTGTTCTCCATTTGTTCCTCTCTTCTTTGCTTCAGATATGCAAAGTAATGGAGATGCTGGCCAGAGCAAAGCAGTCTCTTAATCTTTGTCCCCAATGCTGAGACTGAGTTATTTAGCTTTAGGTTCACAGAGGACAACTTCATGCCAGAGAATATCAACACACCAAGATGTTTCCAATTGGCTTTCTCATTACTGCAGACCCAGGAATACAATGCTAAACCCTGGGTACCCTTTGCCTCAGCTTCTTTTATCTTTCCTAAATCTGTAAGGCAAAGGATTTAATCCAGCTCTATCATGCCACATTTTTTCTTTACCAATTGTAATTATTATCAGCAGTAATAATAAACTCAGTCTTTACAGTTTTATCCTTGAACCAGGCAAAGTTTGATGAATAAGTTTTGAATAAATCCAACTTTTTCCCAGAACTCATGAAATGAAGTTTTCTGACTAAGGAGAATTTTATTTTTCACTACTCCAGTGTAGCAACACTGGAAAGTTGTTTGGAAATTACTCTGTAAGATTTTCTGCTCTGCAGTGTGTTTATGTCATCCCAACTCCCCCTGTTTTATAGAAATTGCACATTTAGATGGCACATACCACCATTAGCAATGTACAGTCATTGGGGATGAAGCCCCACAAGTCCAGCCCTCTCTGTTATGGGGACCTTGAGAGTTATAGCCATTTGACAGAGGGCACAAACTAGTAATAAATGGGAGGACTCACCCTTGGGCTTTCTGACCCTCAGCACAACAAATTTTTCTCAATGACCTCTCATCTGTTACTGTAGACAGCGCCTGGGAAGGCACATGGGCATTCCTTAATTATTGTCAGCTGAACCCAGTGGCGTCAGCAAAGCCACGCCCTGGGAACATGCCTTGCCAAAAGGGCAAGGGTGTTGTCAGCTTGAACTTCATTTCAGCCCATGGTGTGGGGAAGTGGTTTTGATATCTAAATCCAGCCTAGCACCAGGAATGCTCAGGGCCTACTCAAGAATGCAAATAATCTCCTTTTGTCTTGACCTTTTGGTGAAACTTCCTGATATTTGGGATATAAAATAAACTCGCTGGATTGGCTCTGGGTCCCTGTCCCTGTCTCTCCATCAAAAGAGGATGGTGGTCCCACCCGGTCCCAGCTTTTTCCTTCTATCTCTGTGTCTTGTCTCTTTCTTTTATTTCTCAATCCCCAGCTGCCCCTACTCAGGAAGTAGACCCGCTCTCTAGCCGCGCTGGATGCAGAAAGAGAGAAATACCTACATGTTACTGCACTACTTTCATATAAATTGACACTTAATAAAATGGCATTTACATTTTTGTTTGACTTGACACAAGTGGCACAATTATGATCATTTTTATGCAACTCAATAGTCATCTCTCAGTTGCAGTATATTAGGAACTGAGTAGACATTGCAACTTTGACAATTCTGGCAGAGCGTTGCCACTGAAGAAAGCAAGACAGAAGGTACAATAGACAAACATTCCAATTTGCCTGTCCCATCATTCTCATCTCTCCTATAGGGGAAAGAGAATATTAGAAAGCTAACAGTATTTTTCATATTTTAAAGCACTGTTGCGGGGCGGGGGCGGGGGAGAGGTTTCCAAAGTTCATGCTTACAGGATTTGGATTGAGGAAGGAAATAGTTATAGAAAGCACATTGAAGAATCTAGAACTTCTCAGTTATTGAAAAAAACATTTTGAAGTAGAATGCATAACTGAAATAGAGAATGGACTAACTCCTGCTCATATTTCCTTGCTAAACTTAGCCACATGCAATTCACACATGTGTTCATCTTTTGATATTAGAGGGTGTATGGCACACAACTTTCCATAGTATTTAATAATCTCCTTTTGTTACAAGCAACAAAAACAAAACAAAACAAAACAAACCCTCATGCTCCTTAGCCTAAAAAAGGAGGGAATTTTGTGCACATCACTGGGCCGAAATTTGGCCTCATGACAACTGAATGAGGTGACTCAACCACTGCCCAGGTATTTCTTTCTCTTCCTCTTCATTTCTTGTCTCCACTTTTCTCTGAATATTAGTTTCATTCTCTGCTGTGACCTATGATAGTTCTTTCTCCACACAGCCAAGGATATGTGTATGCCAGCAACTCCGTGATTACATTCTTTTAGCCTTGCAAAAGGGAGACAAGAAAACTCTCTAACAATTTAACTCAGGTAGACAAATCTTCCAGAAGGATTTTGTTTGCCCTGGTTTGGATCATGTGGCTGCTTTGAACCAGTCACTATAGACCAAAGGCTTGAGAACTCTGCTGGTCCTAATTTTGGCCATGTGTTTATACCTGCTGCCAGATTATTTACCAGAATAAATGAAAGTAGCAAAGACCTGACCACTTTAGGAATCCTAAGCATAGTAACTATCTTAATTTGCACCTAATAATAAATAATAGCCAACACTTACTGGATGCTTACCATGCTAGTACCAACAGTATAAGGGCTTTACACTTATTAACTACTAGTGGCCCAGTGCATGAAATTTGTGCACGGTGAGGTGGGTGTCCCTCAGACTGGCCTGCACCCTCTCCAATCTGGGACCACTTGAGGGATGTCTGACTGCCGGTTTAGGCCTGATTCCTGTGGACCGGTTTGGGCCTAAACTGGCAGTCAGACATCCCTCTCTCAATCCGGGACTGCTGGCTCCTAACCACTTACCTGCCTGCCTGCCTGATTGCCCCAACCACTATGCTTGCTGGCCTGCTCGCCCCCAACTTTCCCCCCTGCCGGCCAGCTCATCCCCAACTGCCACCCCCCCCCACCAGCCTGATCACCCACAACTGCCATCCCATCCTGGCCTGATCACCCACAACTGCCCTCCCCTCTTGGCCCCTAACCGCCTCTACCTTGACCCTGCCACCATGGCTTTGTCCAGAAGAATATCTGGAAAGTATCCCAGTCTAATTAGCATATTACCCTTTTATTAGTATAGATTGAGGCCTGGTGTACGGGTGGGGGCCGGCTGGTTTGCCCTGAAAGGTGTCCTGGATCAGGGTGGGGGTTCCCTTGGGGGGCAGGGCATGCTGGGCAAGGGGTCTGTGGTGGTTTGCAGGCTGGCCATGCCCCATTTGGGTGGGGGTCCCCAGTGGGGACAGTACTGGCCTAGGCAAGGGGCTGGGGCAGTTTGCAGGCCAGCCACGCCCCATGGAGTGAAGGTCCCCATTGGGAGGGGTGTGACCAGCCTGGGTAAGGGGCTGAGGGCCATTTGCAGGCCCCTCCCTTGGAGGCTGGCCTGGGCGACGGCAACCCAAGCCTCCTGCATGTCCGGGGCTGGCTCCGTGTCCTCCGCTCACAGGTCCCTCCTTAGGTGACCCAAGCCTCCAGCTCACTCTGGCTGGCTCTGTGGCCACCGCCATCTTTGTCCCGCTAATTTGCATACTCACTCCTGATTGGCTGGTGGGTGTTGCGAAGGTATGGTCCATTTGCATATTTATCTTTTATTAGTGTAGATTTTCATCCTCATTGTCTAATGAGGTGAGCTTTATTATTACTTCTACATTAGAAGAAACTGAAGCTCACTGGGGTTAAATAATTTGCCCAGGTCACACAGCTAAATGGCAAAGTCATAGCAGGTTGGTCCAGGACATATTTGTTCATTTGTACAGTGTATTTTTACATCCTGAAGGCCTACTGGCAAACTTTGCCCACATCTACAGAGATCCTTCCTTTATTATCTTTGGTACTTAGCAATATTTTCTTATTTAAAGCCAATTTCTTCACTTTAATGAACTTTTTATCACCTTTGCTTCTTCATGAATTTGTTCACTAATTATTCCCTTTTTAACCAGTATCTTTGAACCCATTTTCTAAATCATCTCTCTTAATTTCACCAACAGCCATAATCTCTTACTTTTATCATTCAGGTTTTTTATATTTTATTATTATTTTTTAATCCTCATCTGAGGACATGCTTAGAGAGAGGAAGGAAGAGAGAGAGAAACATAGATGTTAGAAAGATCAATTGGTTGCCTTCCATACGTGTCCTGACCAGGAATAAAACCCAAGTATATGCCTTGCCCGGGAATCGAACTGGCAACCCTTCAGTGCATGGGACAGTGCACCAACTAACTGAGCCACTCTGGCTGGGTTCATTCAAGTTTTTTAAAGCAATGTATTTTACTCAGTGACTCTATTCCATTACTCTTTCCCGTTCCCTCGAAACCACCACATCTGGCATCTGCCCTATCCTTACTCCCTCCTATACACACTATTCCAGTGAAGTGGTTTCATCAGTGATTTCACTACCATTGAGTTCCCCAAGGGTAAATCCAATGGATTAGCCTGGATTTTACCTCAGTACCACCAAACATTCTTACTTCCTCACTTTATAAAGCTCAATGTTTCTCATACCCCTAAGAATAGTCCTTCTCATTGTTTTTTGAACATCCTTCTTTAGCCACTCCTTGAATGATACACTTCCCCAGGGGGCTCTGTAGTTTGCTCCTCTGTTTTCTTGCTCTGTGATAGCTCCTTAGGAATTGTCTCACACTGACCTCTGAGTCTAACTTCCATCTCTATGCTGGCAACTCCCATTTATGGGTCCAGTGCTGAGCTCTTCTCCCTGAATTCTAGATCCATATATCTGATTTCTACAAATATCTTCACCTGGACCTTATCTTATAAGTTGTATGGATCCAATGAATAGCTTTAACCAGAATAGAAGTAGGATCATATTTTTATTTTATAAAAAAGAAATACTCAAGAAGCAACATAAAGCTTGAGTTTGGATCCTTAGTAAGATTATTTAAGAAGATATTGAAATAGTGCCAAGATAAGGAAATACTGAATTAGAACACATTGGATGGAGAAAAAATATATGAAATATTTCAGACAAAATTGACTATATTGGGCAATTGACTGAATGTAGGTACAAGAGAGGAGTGCTTCAGAGTGACTTCTAGATTCCTGACTTAGATACTTAAACAATGATGCCATCAAACAAGATTGGAATACAAGAGGATGAACAATCTCTGTAAGGGAAAATAATAAATGCAGTTCTAAGACCCTGTGTCTACCCTCTGCTCTCTTTTCTGCTCACCATTCTAAACATACTTATATTTACTGTAGCTTATACTGGCTCCAGGTTCATCTCTACAGCTGCTAGATGGAGACAACAAAACCCCTTTAACAAAGCTGAAATGAAAACATTTTAAGAAAAGCAAAATGAGAGGGAAAAAAGAGCTGCTACTCCAGAAGGAATTCTCTAGATCAATGGTCGGCAAACTCATTAGTCAACAGAGCCAAATATCAACAGTACAACAATTGAAATTTCTTTTGAGAGCCAAATTTTTTAAACTTAAACTTCTTCTAATGCCACTTCTTCAAAACAGACTCTCCCAGGCCGTGGTATTTTGTGGAAGAGCCACACTAAAGGGGCCAAAGAGCCGCATGTGGCTCGCAAGCCGCGGTTTGCCGACCATGGCTCTAGATTAAAGCAAACTGCCTGGTCCCAGAGTAAATGAATTTTACTACTTGCTCACTTGTATCTCTCTGATACAAAAGCATCTCTTCCCTGTTGCCACCCCCCTAAACCCCTGCATAGACTTTAATCATTGACCTTTGTTCCCTCTTGCTCATTAAACTCGCTTTTCAGTATCTGCTTGTTCTTCAAAAAGCAATTCTTGGTATCATAAATCTATTGTGGATACTGTTAATCACTTGAGTGCTTTATGCTGAAGGGTATAGTCTTGATTCCTTTTATCTATTCTCTACAGAATTCATTCCCATAGCTGGTACTAGACTGCAACTTTAAATTTTGTTTTGCACAGATACAAAGAAGTTGGAGCCAAATGTTTCTTGTCTTAGGTTAAAAATCCCTCTATAAATCACATATGATGTTCTAAACCTGGCTAATGTTAACATTGTTATCACAACAAGAATGCCCTAGAAAACCAGGCATAGCTAGTGCTTCATGTGTATGAGAAAGACATTATATATTGAAATATTGAACAAACTCCTTCTGGCTTTACAAAGTATATGATGAGCCATTCTTTGGCTTTTAATTTTGTCACAGATATGGAACAAAGAGACAGGTTTGGAAACAAGAATAAATCTTAACTCTATACAAAAGCCTAGTCCACTAGAATGCCACCAAGGAGAACCATCCCATGCAATTTCCCTGTGCAGTAGCCCATTGCTTTATATGGTGAAATTATTCTGCTGCTCTCAAATGCACATATCTTAGAGCAGGGCACACTGGCTGAGGAACATGCATTGGCCTTCTGAGTTTACTCATTCTAAACACAGATTTACCCTCAGGGTTTGGCTGAAGATGATGTTGAAACTACATTTTAAAATGGAGGTGAGGTGGAGGTGTGGCACTAGCAAGTAGGGAAGAATTATACCACACCACTAACAATACTAGAAAAATCCTGTAGATATGTGAGAGTGGGCATAAAATTTCATATTTATCTATCTATACATTTGATTGATACACCCCTGCCACACCATTTATTAAGTCTGAATTTCATTCATTGCTTTCTCCCTTTTAAGGACATTTTAATTTGATGTAAGCTTGGCAGAAATATTTGGGAGCTAGAAGACTATACAATAGGTCTTCAAAGGCTCTCAAATCTCCCAATGAAAATAAAACATAATTTAATATTTTTCAAAGGAATGCACTACTAAATTATCGTTATAGATCTTTAGGTGAGATCCTCAGAAAATAAAAATAAAAAATTACTCTCCTGAGTAAAATATTTTTAAAATTCCTTGCTTGAAAAGTATTTTATGTTTGACTTTGGGTGGTGGGGACACAAGGCAATATAGAGATGATGTATCATGGAATTATAGACTTGAGACCTATATAATTTTATTAACCAATATCACTCCAATAAATGTAATTAAAAGGAAAACAATTTGAAAAAAATGAATTCTACTTAATATTTAACTTAAAATAGAGCAAATGATTACTAGTTTCTCAACTTTGAAGTGAAAACAATTGATATCTAGTGTATAAATGAGCCCAAACGTTTCCTCCTTCCTGTCTGTGTTGCTACTTGTAGCACATGTGAAAAAGCACTTCACTGGGTTCAAAAGCACAGCTCATTTATTAAAAATCTCTATTGAAACCACACCCATAAAAAGTGTTAGTTGGAATCCCATAGCTCCTGAGCATGCCTCCAAGACTGTTTTAAAGATTTATAATGCCCTGAGAGATTGAAGTCTATATATGAAATCTTAATTCCTGCTCTGAGCCTTACAGATTTTATCCAAGAACTAATGGTGTTAGTGCAAACATACCCTAAAGGGTCAGACTTGCTAATGCACATTTAATTTTTTCCATGGATGACCATCTCCCTTGAGAAAACTATCCAATCATAAAAGTAACAAAGATTTGCAGCAAGGGTATGATACTGAATATAGAATAAGTGGAGAAGGAGATAGCGAGGTTTTGATCAAAGTCTTTAACAAAATCCCTTTACCATTGGGATTTTGGTTAACTAAAGCTCATCACTTTTAATCTGGAGAAATGCAGGAGGCCCAGAGGCCCAAATAAGAGAAAGTTATGTGGCTAACATGCTGAATAAATCTCTAAAAGGAGAAATGTCATTATTTGGGAGGTAAATTCTCTGAGAAGTTATTGCTCACCTAAGTTCTGATGTCTTATGAAGAAACCATCATTATTGTTTATACTAGAGGCCCAGTGCATGAAATTCGTGCACAGGGGGGTGGGGGTGTCCCTCAGCCTGGCCTGCGCCCTCTCTCAGTCCCAGACCCCTCAGGTAGGATCCCTAGGCCTGGCCGGCGACTAAGGCCTATCGGGACTTTCCTTCCCCCAGCGGCTGGCAGCTGGCCCCACCCCCGCTGCTGCCACTGGTTGCCATCTGTGTAGTGCTGCCCGCCCCCCCCCACCACTGGTCACCTTCCTCTGCAGTGACAGGCTGGGGTGCAATCGCTTGGCTAGCCTGGGCCTCCCTCTGCGGGGTGATCGCTGGCCAGCCCCGCACACCTACCACAGTGTCGCTGGCTGGTGGCCTGGGCCTCCTTCTGTGGGGCAATCAATCGTTGGGGCCTCCCTCTGCAGGGTGATCATGGGGCAATGGCTGGGACCCCCTGACCAATTGCATCACACCAGCCTTGGCTAGCCTGGCACCAGTGCGTGTCATAGCATGGTCTTCTGGAAGGTCATCTGGATGGACTTTCTGTTGTTCGGTCGTTTGGTCAATTTGCATATTAAGCTTTTATTATTATAGATTCTCTGAAGGTGTCCTTTCTTTACTTACTATTAGATTTAATGTAAAAGAAAACATAAACTCTTTTAGCTGCATAATTCACCATCTACACTGTATGCTTTTTATTGCAGGGAAATGGCAATCCTCAGACGTTTTGCAATATGGTCTCTAACAGCATTCACTCATTCATTTGGATGGTAATAAACAGTTATTCTGAGTAAAAAATATCACTGGGGTATCAAAGCTTATTGGAAATTATGACAAGTGAGCAAAGCTGAATTGTTGGTAAGTCAAGTTGTTTTTGCCTTGAGACTGGGTTCTAAGTTAACCTCATCAGCATTTTCAACTTTCCGTTTTAGGGGTGTATTTTTTTTTATTCTACCTTAGATGCTGGTGAAGGATAGGAATTGTTTTACTTCATGAAGCCAGTAAACTTTTAGAAATGCATTATTGCCATAATCACAAACTTGGATTTACGTGGATGAGGGATTCTCTGCCCAGAGTTCCTTAAATGAAATCCCCTGGGTGTGTCTTTTGTTTACAATTCCTCCCTCCCCGATTCCTGAAAGGATGGAACTGCTACCATGGTCCTTCCTGGACACTCAGTTCACTTGAGGAAGGAGGCTAATAAATTGTGTGCCAATTACCCTGACGTTTACTCCTACTGAGCTTTGAGCTAACATACGATTCAGATATCCATGGCATGTCCAATCACCATCTGATAGCCAATGTATAATAGGACATGTTCAGAATAACTATATAGAACAAAGTATAAACCTACTTCTCTTGAAAGTAGACTGGTTTTCTCAAGGCACGTTGCTGGTAAGTCAGGAGCTTGTTCTTGGCCCGGGTATAGGCAAGCTCTTCTGTTCTTCAGCATACTCTAAGCATGCCTTTACCCCTCACTTCTTTAACAGTTACCTCTTCAAAGTCAAGTTAGCTAATTACTTTGTTAAGTCATGAATGAATTAAAAGTTAATCACTTTGAGCAAGCATAGCAATTGTTTAATTGTAATGGAAATTTATATGGCTATATTTAGAATCCTGCCTAAATAGAAATAAAATTACCCTCTGTGATGATTACATTTATGTTAGTGTTACTGGATCTCAGGATGCGCAAATAGCTGGTTAAACATTGTTTTGGGGTGTATCTGTGGGGGTGTCTCTGGAAGAGGTTAACTTTTGAGTCAGTGGGCTGAGTAAAGCAGCTGGTACTCCCCAATGTGAGTGGGCAGCATCCAATCCATGGAGGGCCTGAACAGAACAAAACGAGGAAGGTGAACGTGAGGATCCCTGCCTGGCTGAGTGGGAGGATGGTCCTGGCACTCAGGCCTTTAGACTCAGACTGGAATTTATACCCTGGGCTCTGGGCTCCTAGGTTTCAAAACACACACCGGCAGGCTGTCCTGGGTTTCCTTTTTGCAGACAGTCAATAGACAATGGAACTTCTCAGCCTCCATCATCTCATGAGCCAATACAATAGTCCTCCCTGACCCACAGTTTTGCTTTCCACGGTTTCAGTTACCCACCATCTACTGTGGTTCAAAAATATTAAACAGAAAATTCCAGAAATAAGCAACGCATAAGTTTTAAATTTCATGCCATTCTGAGCAGTGTGACAAACTCTTCTACCATCCCACTGGATTCCAACCTGGGCTGTGACTCATCCCTTTGTCCAGTGTCTCTACACTGTTTCCATACACACCCCATCCTTCCTTCACTCCTCATTAGTCACTTAGTAACCATCTTGGTCATCAGATCAACTGCTGAGGTATCATAGTGCTTGTGTTCAAGTCACCCTTATTTTACTTAATTTCACATCCACAATACTTTTATTACAGTATGTTTTTATGGTTATTCTATACTATGTTATTTTTATTAATCTCTTACTGTGTCTAATTTATGAACTAAACTTTATCCTAGGTATGTATGTATAGAAAAAAGATAGTCTATATAGGGTTCAGTACTATCTGTGGTTTTGGTTTTAGGCATTCACAGGGAGTCTTGGCATAAATCCCTGCAAATAAGGGGAATCTGCTGTATCTTGTAATAAATTTTTATTGGTTCGGTTTCTCTGGAGAAGCCTGACTAATATACCCTCTACTGGAAACCTGCTTTCCTTCCAAATCTGTAAAGTTATCTGTGGGACCAATGGAGTGTGCACATTCCCATTCCAACCAGTCACCCCTCCTCTGTCAAAGCCCCCCACCCCCGCCAGACCAAAGACAAACTCATGGATAATGACATTGTTCTGCACCCTGTTTCTTAGATTATTGGGCTCTCAGACCTCCCAGTAGAGTACCTAAGTGCACAGCTTCAGGAATTTTATACTATTTACTCATTTACCCACTTGTTCACAGTCAGTAGATCTTCTGTTTTAAATTAGTGTATCTAATGTCTTCTGCATCTTACCAGCTATAACTTTGTGCATGAAAAACTAACTTTCAGTCCCCCAAAAACTAGCCAATCATCTAACAATCAAGGCAACCTCTGGTTCTCTGAGATGCAAAGCAGATTACAAATCACAGATGCCATTTGGTATAAGAGAACTGAAATAGACTGGTGTGTTTATTCCCCAGAGTTTTCTTTGTTTCTGTTAAAGGTACTAGACTTTTAATATACAATTAAATATTATTATAAAAATACATAAGCATATATTTCTGAACTTTCTTACTGCTAAGTGAATCCTAAGTTTATTTTCAATAACTCACTCACTGAATATTACAATATTAAAGGAAGATCCTATTGATAATTACTAAATGATCTGCTCTCTCTGATATGAGTCACCATAAAGTATACATTTACATTTTAACTATTTACATAACGAACAGTAAAAACTAAAACCAACTGTAAAGAATGAGTAATGTAACATCCCAACAAATTTGCGGCTCCTCAGTTTGCATATGGATTGAGGCAATTCCTCATCTAAACCAATTCTCTCCTTGACTCACAAGAATAAGCAGTTGAATTCTGCCTAAGAATTTACCCGCAAATGGAAAGATAGATAGACCTCATCTCTGGTTAGATCAGAGTTATTCAGGGATTCTATACTGTTATAGAATGTTCAAGCAGAGCAGCCCTATTTGGGTCAATGTTTGTTTTTTGGTCTACTCTCAGCTCCCTGTAGAAGAATGTCAGTGGGTCAATGGCTACAAATTCAAAGTCAGGAAACAAGGTTTCTCCTACAAAACAGAGGAAACTCTTTTCTCCAAATTCAAAGGCATCTTAGCTTGTTTCCAAAGATGGAGATTTTGAGGGAAGGAAAAATAGTTGCCATAAAATAATCATTTGGGGGTCTAAATGAGAATTTAAAAAAATATGCACAGTTTTAAAAATCTGTTGCTAGTGTTAAAACACTTCATTTGTCCAAAACAAACTTTCAGGAGCACAACCAAATTCTATAGCATTAAATGAAAACCAAGACAACATTGGACCAACAAGAAATGCTGACAGATACAGTAATTATGCAAAATAAGGGAGTTTTCATTTTGGAGATGTGCAGAACAGACAAGAATGTGAGTAATTGTGTGTCTGCCATTCAAGTACAAATTCCACCTGCCGAGAGGGTACCCTTAAATCTTGTTCCAAACAAATGTGTTCTTGCCTTCTTTTCAGAGGACTCTGTTTAATCTCTCTGGAACTTTTTGTTTAATTTTTTAAGTCTCCTCCTTCAGTTGCTAATGGACAAAGTTTCTCTTTGTCTTTAGCTAGATATTTTCTTCTGAAAGCCAAACAACGGTATTTCTTCTTATTTCTGCTGGGGGTGATTTGGGCCTTGTTATTTGAAATCCATGACTATGACTAAGAAGAGAGAGGCAATGTTATTGCAAAGAGATTAACAAAAACATGTCAAATGAAAATGTAAAAAAAATTAAAATATTTTAAGCTATTAGGCACTTTCACAAAGATAGTACCAATTAGAGAGCTCAGACAGAGGGAAAATGTTAACATACAAAATGCTTGTGAGAGTTTAATGGAAAAAGTCACCAAAAATGATTAAGTCTATGATTACATATATATGTAGTAGAAGAGAAAGAAAGGTGGATTATTAGTAGGAAGTCAGGGGGTTGCAGGCAAAGTTAAAAGTCAAACTTTAATGATGTAATACTCCTCAGAAATTAGAACAATCATATTGGATCATACATTTTATTTAATTAAAACATGTAAATGGCTTCAGAAATTAAAAATGTAATTTCTTTAAACAAGAGATTAAATTTATAGAAATTATACTCAACGGATTTGATAGGATTGCAAGATTAGTGAATACAAGTACAAGACACCAATTTAATTCAAATTTCAGATAGCCTAGCCAGTGTAAATAATTTTCAAGATAAGTATATTCCAAGTACTGCAAGAAATATAGTGAATAGACTGCCAGGCAAGGATGTGTTTGTTGAAATAAGAATTAGGGCTGACCCTAGGCAGCTGGAATTCGTACTTTCAAGCAGACACACAATGACGTATTTTCCTGTCTGCTCATCTATAATATGAAAATTTTCTTGTTTTGTAGGAATATTTCTCAGCATGGGACATACTTATATTTTTACAATTATTTGTTTTTATTTTAAATTCAGATTTAAGTGAACATCCTGTATTTTATCTGACAACACTAGAAAATGCTAGAATTACTTTAATAGCAGTGACATTTAACATTAAAAAAAATGTTGATCCAAATTTCATATACTTTGGAGTATTTAATACTGAAAAGAAGAAGTTATTTTAGAAAAGGAGAGATTTTTCAAATGTAGTTATGATCAAAGCTTAGGAGATGCATTTTTCAGTGTGTCTGAGTTACAATTTTTCCAATCCAAAGTACTTAATCTCAAGTTTGGGTTTTGATTTTGTTTTTTGAAATTTGGAGATCTAGGGAGGACAAAATGTATTAATATCCTTGCAAAATCTGTTTTTCCCTCTTCACATTGTTACACACCATCCCCATTATGTCCTTGCCTAAAACAGTCAATCTAATCTGTCTTCTGTCATTTTCTCTTCGCCGCATTGTACATGGCTTTCCAGGCTGGGTCCACAGTCTTCAGTCTGACCCTCAACTCTTTTTTTCACAAGTCATGAATTCCTCAGATCAGTGGTGACCAGAAAGCTGACAGAAATGTTTAGTCAGGTAGGCTTCCCTGAGATACTGATTTGCTTGTATCTCTAATTAGCTATACTATTAAAAGGGCAATATGCTAATTAGACCAGATGTCTTCCGGACATTCTTCTGGACAAAGCCGCAGTGGCTACTGCTGCGAGGGCCGGGCCGAGGCTCAAGCAAGCTGCTGTGGCTGCAAGGGCCAAGGCTCAGGCAGCCATGGTGGCCAGTAGTGGCAGCCGCTGCAGCATGATGGGGCCGTCGTCTTCCCCTGATCGGCCAATCGCCTCCCGCAGAGGGAGGCCAGACTGCAGCTTAGGCCCGTGCCTAAGCCATCAGTAGGACATCCTCTGAGGGCTCCCGGACTGTGAGAGGGAGCAGGTCAGGCTGAGGGACCCCTCCCCCCCAGTACACGAATTTTCATGCACCGGGCCTCTAGTCTATAATAATAAAAGGGTAATATGCTAATTAGACCGAACATCCTTCCTGGCATCATTCCAGACGTCCTTCCGGGGGCTATCAGGCTGGCAGGCAGAGTGGTTAGGGGCAATCAGGCAGGCAGGCAGGCAAGTGGTTAGGAGCCAGTAGTCCTGGATTGTGAGAGGGAAATCTGACTTCCCCCAAGGGATTCCAGATTGGAGAGGGTGCAGGCTGGGCTGAGGGACACCCCACCCCTAGTGCACAAATTTCATGAACCAGACCTCTAATATATATATATCTCCTATCTAATAAAAGAGTAATATGCAAATTGACCATCACTCCAACACACAAGATGGCTGCCCCCATGTGGATACAAGATGGCCACCACAAGAGGGCCAGCAGGGGAGGGCAGTTGGGAGTGACCAAGCCTGCAAGGGAGGGCAGTTGTGGGTGATCAGGACAGCAGGGGAAGGCAGTTGGGAGGAACCAGGCCAGCAAGGGAGGGAAGCTGGGGACGATCAAGCCTGCAGGGGAAGGCAGTTAGGGGTGACCAGGCCGGCAGAGGAGGGAAGTTGGGGGTAACCAGGACTGCAAGGGAGGGCAGTTGGGGGGGACCAGGCTTGCAGGGGAGGGCAGTTAAGGGTGAGCAGGCCTGCAAGGGAGGGCAGTTAGGGGCAATCAGGCTGGCAGGGGAGCAGTTAGGCATCAATCAGGCTGGCAGGGGAGTGGTTAGGGGGTGATCAGGCTGGCAGGCAGAAGCGGTTAGGGGAAATTAGGAAGGCAGGCAGGTGAGCAGTTGGGAGCCAGCAGTCTTGGATTGTGAGAGGGATGTCTGACTGCCCGTTTAGGCCCGATCCTACCAGGAAGTTGGACATCCTTCGAGGGGTCCCAGATTGGAGAGGGTGCAGGCTGGGCTAGGGACACACCCCCCATGCACGAATTTCGTGCACCGGGCCTCGGATATATATGTGTGTGTGTGTGTATGTGTGTGTGTGTGTAAATTTATTTTATTGCTTGGTACTCATTTTTTAGTTTTCAATAAACCCTTTCATAGCAGTGAGATAAAAAGTACATTTTTAATGAAAAATTAAGTAAATTTTTATTTCTCGGGACAGTTGATAATAAACAAGTAATTTGTTTGTTTATATTTACTGTTCAACATGAGGGCAATTCTAACAGCAGGAACTGTGAAAAACAAAGAACATATCTAATAAAGAGCTACCGACATCTGGAAGCAGGTCCAAGATGGCGACAGGAAGATGCTGAGCTCACCCCCTCCTAAAAACACCTATATTTTCAGCATTCCCTCCTGAGAGCCAAGCTGAAAGCCAACTGAACAGCTTCTGTCAACAAACAAGAGAGATACTACAGAGGGAAGGTGGGGGAACGTGAAAGTTCTCTGGAAGATGAAGGAAGACCCAAGACCAGAGGAATTGACTAAGTGCAATTGTTTACATTCCCCTGCACCTAGATAGCGGGCAGGAGCTCTTTCCAGGATCT
Source organism: Plecotus auritus (assembly GCF_963455305.1). NCBI lineage: Eukaryota > Metazoa > Chordata > Mammalia > Chiroptera > Vespertilionidae > Plecotus > Plecotus auritus. The sequence goes on along the minus strand of NC_137772.1, from coordinate 64,522,224 downwards.
CTGGCTGATGTGTAAAGCTGCCCCTCCAGCCACCCTTTCCAAGAACTAGATCCAGCAAGGACAGGAGAGCTCAATAGTGTGCATACAAGGGACTCCTTCACCTGGGAATTGATCCAACTGGTACAGTAGAATGCTGATGTATGCATCCACAGAACTGCATGTACACACAAGGCTCCCCTGCCTGGACAAAGTGCAGAGCCAACAAAACACTGAGGTACCCACTTACAGGGATGCCCTGTCCAGAGTGAGTACAGAGATAGTGGAGCGCCGCTGCAGGCATGTGGGGCTGCCTGCCTGGAAAGGGTTCAGAACTATCAAAATGAGACCATGTGCGCTCACAGAGTTGCTCCATCTGGAGAAAATGCAGAGCTAGTAGGGCATTGCCAAGTAGCCACTCAGAGCAGCCTGCCCAGACCCAGCTCCTGCAACAGACAATTAAAGCAACAGGTAGACCACTTGCAGGTGGTGCAGCCTCACCTGAATCAAAAGGGAAAGGAAGAAAGTACATACCAGGCTGTCCTGCCCACAACCCTCTCCCTCTGGCCAACCAACATACCAGGCACTGCATGTGCCCCCCTGACTACAACCAGCCTGCCAAAACCATCCACCACACAGTCCATACAGAGACCACATTTTCAACATTGTGAGAGATTGCTATTTCATCTCACTCATAGAAACAAACACAGAAAGTCAAACAAAATGGGCAGACAGAAGAATATGCTCCAATTAAAAGAACAAGAAGAAAACCATGGAGAAAAACTGAAACAGAGATAAGCAATTTGCCTGATAAAGAAGTTAAAGAAAAGGTCATTAGAATGCTCAACAAACTTTCCTAGAATAGAGGAACTCAGAGAGCACTACTGCAAAGAGCTAGAGCCAATCAGAGATAAAGAATACAACAGCTGAAAGGAAGACTGCATTAGAAGACAGCAGGTTAGTTAACATAAAAGAATGGATAAGACACCTGTAAGACAGAATAGTGGACACCAGCCAATGAAAACAGCAAACTAAAAAAAAAGAATTCTGAAAAATGCAGATAGTATAGGGGACCTCTGGGATAGCATCAAGTGCTCTAACATTTGCATGTAGGGATTTCAGAAGACGAGAGCATGGGGCAGAAAGTATATTTGAAAAATTAATTGGGGGGGAGTGAAATAGTTGAAAAATGTAAAGGAGAATATAGTACATAATATTGTGATAAGTTTGCATGGTGACAACTGATTACTAGAATTCGTGTGGTGATGACACTGTAAGTATATGAATTTTGAATCACTCTATAGTACAATTGAAAGTAATATAATACCAACTGTAATTAAATTTAAAAAACTGAAACTGAACAAAAAATAAAAAGGAAATCAAGCATAGAAAAAGGGGCTGAAGGAAGCAAGAAGCAGATTTTTAAAGACTTCCCAAATGCATAACCTTAGAGGAATTAGAGGGAACAATTTGTCTTTAAAAGATTTTATTTTTTTTATTGTTCCATATAATGAAGTCTTGAAAATACTGAATTTAGATTATAAATAAGTCTGCCATCTCACTCAGAACCTTAGCGTTATATGCCATAATGGGAAGTGCATATTAAGCAGCAGAGCAATACAATTCGCTTCCATTTCAGTTAAGAGCACCCTGAGGGACTAAGAAGAGTGTTCTGGGGAAACGGGACACTGACAGGAGGTGAGCAGGTCAGATGCCATGTCAGGATTCCAGGTGGAGATGGTGATGCTCAAGATAGTGCAGTGGCAGTGTGGACAGAACACTGTGTATGCAAGATATTCAGGAGACTGAATTGACAGACTTCGTATCAATTGGAGAGTAAGAGGAAAGGATGGAGAAGAGTTGAGAATTCATCCACTCATTCATTCATTTGTTCAAAAATAGGTAAGTGCCTGCTATGTGTCAGGCACTCTACAAGATAGTGGAAATATAGCCATTCACACAAGAGACCAACCTGTGCCCTCATGGGAATTTACATTTTAGGTGAGGGAGCAAATTATTAAACACACACACAATGATACCTGTTGGAAAGCAGAGATAAACTGGGTGATGTGATTAAGAATGAATATATTTTATTGCCATTAATTATGATAGGAACCTTCAGGTTGAGGATGGAAGGAAAAAGGGGATGCTTTCATTAAGAACATGCTAGTTTTAAGTGTCTGTGCAGGGTGTCCTGAAAGTAGTTGTGCAACTATCTCAGCTAATTCTTAAGATTCTCTCCAATTTCAAATCAAATATTTTTGGTATTCAACCCATCATTCTCTCTATGAGCACATATTCCAGGTGTCTCTGCTACGAAGAGTTAGAGGAATTAAAGGATAATACAGTAGTTAGCATTCACTGAGTGTTCACAAAGTGCCTGGCACTGTTCTAAGCTCCTTACATATATCAGCTCATTTAATGTTCACAGCAACCCTTGGAAGTAGTGTTGTTATTATTTCCATTATCCAGATAAAGAAATTGAGTTATAGAGACAATACTGCACATGATTTCCCATGGCCACATAGCTGATAAAGGGTGAAACACTGGAGGCTATTGCTCTTAACTATTACACTGTGACATCTCTACTTAACACGTATACCATTACCAGCACTATATAAGCACATTTTTTACTCAGATTTTTATTATTCCTGTATTTGTGTTTGTTGTACTTATTAACCTATCTAAACTGATTTTGCTTAATCTCTTGAGCACCTCCTTTAATAAGAGGGAGTCTGCCCAGGTCCTCTAAAATAATTACTTTCCTATTAGAGAGGATCCTGGTCTCTAAGGCTCTACCAACCTGCCGTGGGATACTTTTGTAAATGACTTCGTATATATAGACAGTATAAGTTTTCCATCATTGTCAGAACTACAGTGAAACTCCAAGGAAGCAAAATTTAAGGAGGCAGTTACTATCAGGTCCTGACCCTACACTAGCACGACTCCAAAAGAATGAGTGCCGCCTTAAATTTTGTGGTCTAAGCACCTAGCTTGCCTCATCCTGGTCCAAACTCTGTTTTCTACCCTTTCTTCCTGGAGATTAAGTATCCTCCCATGTGCTTTTATAGCATCTGAAATTACACTATAACAGCATTTTGCCCTTCTGGTCTATGTTCCTAGCTGCTTGAGGGTGGGGACAAAGTCTGTCATCTTCACAATTATATCTCCAGCCCTTAGTGCAGAGTAGGTGTTCAATAAATATTTCAAAATGAATTACGAGTTCATTCAGAAACTCTAGAAAACTGAGTACATTAAAGCAGCAGGACATTTTCTCTATCCTTGGAGCTTAAACCTCAAAGAGAAAAGACATGAATTGGATAGCCACACGGCAGTGAGCTGCTTTCTGTAACAGAGGCATGGGCAGAAGTCTCAAGAGCACAAAGAAGGGAGTGAGAACAACCATCTGGGACATGTGGGATGTGGACCATAGCTTCAGCCTATTCTACCCGTCCCATCGGCTACTTCCCTGAATCCAAATCTGCAGGGCAGCCGTGGGGATTCTCTGAGAGCAAACAGGCAAGGGATGTAAGAGTCATTTGTGAACATGAATTACCGAAGGAAGCAGTTGAACTGGGAGGAGGAGGAGTCCATTTTCTAACAAATTAAATTTGGCATGCTGCAGGACATCCCAAGTGAAGTATTCCTAAAATGCTGGGTTTGATGTTCAAGATAAAAAACAATCAAGGACAAGGCTGTAAATTTGGAAGTCATAGCATAAAAGCAATAGTTGAAACTTTGGTGAAAAGATAACCTATGTAAAAATATTCATATAAAATTTTATATGAACAAGACTGCTGTTTTTTGCATTTTGTTCTATTTTTTTAAATCCCCACCTGAGGATATTTTTCCATTGATTTTTAGAGAGAAGGAAGGGGGAGAGACAGAGAGAGAAACATCAATGTGAGAGACACATCCATTGGCTGCCTCTTGATGCACCTGGACTGGAGTCAGGGACCATGCGGGGGATCGAGCCTGCAACCTAGGTATGTGCCCTTGACTGGAATCAAACCTGAGACCCTGCAGTCCCTGGGCCAACTATTTATACACTGAGCAAAACTGGCTAGAGCTGTCTCTTGCATTTTAATTGTCTCTTTCTCAAACCCTTGTGATAGCAAAATGTTGGTTTTTATGCAATTTTCCCCCCACAGTACTAAATCTTGATACAATCACTACTATATATGTTAACTATCTTCAGGCTGTCTGTAGTAAGTTTGAATTATTAGATTCCTCTGAGGCCTAGAGGATTTTTCTTTCTGCCATTACTTACCATTTATCTATCCCATCTATAGAATATAGATGCTTTACAGGAATATTTCTAGGTACATAAATAAATTATGTGGCTGGTTGCAAAGATTGGTTGTTATAGCAAGATTCCAGTGGTATTATAATTAATAACCCAAACTGTGATAAGAGAGAAAGAAAAAAGGAGAAAGACTATGTTCTGCTCAGTCCTCACTGGTACCTTCCAGAAAGTGCCAGAAAAGATTAGCCGTAATGCACTCTGTTACCAGTGATACACTTATATCATGGGCACAGCATCTTGGGAAAGTGAAGGTGCTGACAGATATAAAGTGCCATTAATTAGACACGTCAATGCAGTAGTTCCCAGGAGCTATGGACAACCAGATTAATCATACTATACTGTTCTTTTGACAAATGCTTATTGGGCTGTATATGGAGGGCAGGACGTTAGAGCCATTCTTCCCTGCCCTCCTCCCTTCCCTTTCTCTCTACGTGCACTGCTTGGCTCCACAAAGGGTTGGGAACAGCTGAGAAGAGAGTCCATGTTAAAAGGTAATTAAATTGATAATGGAGATTAAGGAAAATTTAACTAAAATAGAAATTTAACAGTAGCCAAAGGAAGAATACAAATTTGCAGACTAAACGGGTCAACCGAGTTGTTGCTGTTGGGCTTCACAATGGGCTCTGAATTTTCTGGAAGGTGGAGTAAAAAGGGAGATATAAATGTCTACACATAATTTTTGTTACAAAAAAAAAATAATAACAAAAAGAGGAAGTAGAGTGGTATCCCAGGGGAATCAAAGTTATCCTAGCAGTGATCTTATAAGGTCTCTCATGGGACTACGAGGCATTTAAATTTTTCATTTAATTTCCACAACAAGGCAAGTATCAGTTTTAATAGCTCACAATTGAGGAAACTGGACACAAACACAGAAAACAGTTTGTTCAGTCATGCTGGTGCTAAAGGTCAGTGTCAGGATTAAAACCCAGCTCATCTGATGCTTTTTATTTTTACTGCTGCTTTCATAGCTTGCCCTCTCCTGAGAAACTCTAGCCTACCCTGCTTCCTTTACAGATGCATTCCTGAAAATCCTCTGTGAACTCAATATATCTATCATCTATCTAGTAAATACAGGTGTGTATATATATGTATTTCTCTCCCACATATGTATATTTATCACTCATATACATATGTGTACATACATTCACATATATAGATATATATGATAAATCAAATATTTTTTTTAATTGGGAAGATTCATGAACCAGGGATATTTTATCTCATAACTGGTATTCATTTGGCAGTAGCTCCCAGCCTTTAACCTCATCTTTAGCATACAAATTGAAAACAGTGGGGGTCCATGGAAATTCTCCACAGACCCCCACAGACAAGAGTGAAAAGGAGCTATTCTGAAGGAGGCCTGGATTGGACACAGGGAGTCCTGTGCTCTCAGAGACCCTGCAGGCACCACTCCATCAAACACAATTTTAAACAAATGCCTTTAGCACTGACAAATTTAACTGTCATATTCTCTGTCTTGTTTAACTGTTTAATTTATACTTTCAAAAAAATTCTGTTACGTAGATTGGTCTGGAACAGCCTTCATTTTAAAGGTGAAAAAACTGAGGCTCAAGTTAATGATGTGGTGTGACCACTGTTCATCCACTGGCATTTGCGCTCTTTCTTTAAAAAAATATTTTATTTTTATTAATTTGAGAGGGAGATAGAGAAAGATTTCTTGTCCCACTTATTTATGCATTCATTGGTTGATTCTTGTCTGTGCCCTGACCGGGAATCAACCTGCAACCTGGGTGTATGAGGACAACGCTCTAACCAACTGAGCTGCCCAGTCAGGGCTTGTGTTTGTGTTCTTGTCTGTATTGAAGCCCTTCATAGAAGTCGTGTCATATTTAAAACGGTCATTCTCAAAGTGCAGTAAGTTCTGCCTTCTCATTGGAGAGAGAGTGTAGCCTGAGGGACTGTTCTGCTGCCATAATCGCAATTCTGTAACTGATCTTGAGATCCACACTTAGAGAGTTTGCTTCTGTTCTTTCACATTTGGGAAGAGAAACTGGAGACTTGTCGCTCCCAGAATGAATAATGTCTAAACATTCATCATTCAGGAAGGCAGAACTTGGTGACTGTGCCTTCAGGGCACGTTTGACTGCTCCCATATGCTCTCTGACTGAGTCTGCTTCTATTAGCCGAATGCCATAGGAAAAAAGCAATGATTTTCACAATCTACAGCAGGATCTTCTAGATAGGATCATAGACTCTTAGCATGTCCATGGATGGGCTTTGGAAGGCCTATGGACCCCCTGATATCATATACAAAATTTTGCGTGACATACATTTTTAAAGTGTCTATAGCTTTCCTCAGCTTCTCAAAGGGGCCTGTGAATTTCCAGGAAATTGTGACACAAAACATTGAGACTCTGCACAGAGAGACACATCAGGGACTGTGGTAGATCACAGTGAATGGGTCCTTCAATGTAGGTTTGACCCAAGCAGAGAACCATGAAGCCAAGGTCCTGCGAACGTTAGAGAAGGGATAGAGTTTTGGTTTCTATCTAGAAGGTGCCTTGTCAATATCAGGGGGAGAACACATTATAGCTAGCACTTGAGGGACTGTTCCATAAACTGCCAAGTTGACATGAATTAAACACTAACAACCATGAGTGAAAAACATTAATTCATATAGCAAAATAGCATCCTAGTATGTACTCATGATTAATAATAAAACACTGGTTAAAGTGATAGGATGATAGAATAAATACCTTAAGCTCTTCATGCTAATAATAGACGTAGTGCTTCTTATATTTAGGGATTGTGTCTATAGCTTTTGTGTCATATTCAAAGTTATCTAAGACTCCAAAAGAGTCTAAGAACCACTGATTTCATACAAACTTCCCTCACGATTTATTATTAGGTGTTTGAATAAATGTATCTTTTCCTATGTTGACATAGCTACAAATTTTGTCTGTGTATAAAAATAATGTGGCTGTTTCTTCCTGCTCTCAGCTGTTAAATAATCAAGAAGGCCCCTGGAATTGCCTTCACACACCAACAGAGACTTTGCTGCTTCTCTGAATACAAACAAGATGAAGAGTGGCTTACGAATATGGATCCTAGTGTCTGAAAGCATCAGGAACATACACGATGGAGAAAAGTTAAGATGGAAGCAGAGCAATTCAAAAGGCAGTAGTGATAAACACCCTGAGGGGTAAGGCATGGAGTGTATTTCAGCAGGTGGGAGACACAATTCCTTTCTCTGCGCCTAGTCTCAAATAAATGCGGGAAGTGCTCAGCAGGTCTCTATATATCTTGTTCCAGTTTTCCCTTAGTTAGATCCCCATTTCATTCAATGCTTAATATCCCATTGAGAAAGCCAAAAGCATCATTTTTGTATTTTTATGCTTCCATGCCATTAGGAAGAAAACACTGAGATAACGTTGGAAGTCTAGACATATCTCAGAGATATGGAGGGTTGGCTTCCAGACCACCATAACAAAGTGAGTATGGCAATAAAGCGAGTTATAATCTTTTTTGCTGGTGGAGGATCTTGCCTTCAATTTGTAAAAAATGCAACATCTGTGAAGCCCAACAAAGCAAGACGCAGTGAAACAAGGCATGCTTGTACACAGGGAATGAGTAACACCTGTGAAAGATGAGAGGCGAGCGATACAGGATTGGGCAGAGAGAGCCTCAGACAGCATTGCTGATCAGACACCTATGGAAGGAAACAGGCTTGGGAAGAAGAGCCCCACAGCAGGACACAGATCAGAAAGTCCCAGCCAGCTCAGATGAAGTTCTAGAGGAAAAACCCTCACTAGAGGAATCCTGAACTAGGCAGAAACAACTAAGCCCCACTTCCCTTCTAGTCTCAGTCCTCGAATGGGGGCTGCTCTAGGGGCTTAATCACAAGGAACAACAACAGCCTGTAATTATTGGAATCAAGAGTCTAGGTCAGTGGTCGGCAAACTCATTAGTCAACAGAGTGGCAAACCGCGGCTCGTGAGCCGCAATTTGCCGACCACTGCTCTAGAGGAGTGTGGCCTTGAGTTGCAAGTTGAGATGGATTGTGAAATTGTGCCATTGCAGCTGAAGGGCAAGTTCTTTTTTGAGGGGAGATCTGAGTGGCCCACCTGCACAATTGTCACAGCCCCTTCCCATTTACATGAATGATGAATCCTTAGCCTTTTTTAAAAAGTCTGAAATAATCTAAATTAATAAATAAATTGCTTTTCCCAAGGATTATTTAAATTGATAGAAAGGGAGTCTTTTCTTGTTTTTTGTTGTTGTTGTTTTTTTTTTTCTCTGTAATAGAGAGGCTAGAAAAAAAGAAAATATAAAGGATACCTTAACATGGCACAGTGGAAAAATAGGGTTAAGCATAGCTGTGTGTCAGGAGTCCTTCAGGTTCTTATCATTCTGTCCACAAACATTGATGAAGACGTTACTATATCCTAGAGAACTTTCTATAACAGAAATGTTGATGTGAACAGCAATTCCTACAGTGAACCTTCACAGTCTAATTGTGGTGACCTAAAAATCAGTAATAACGACGCAAGGTGTTAGAGACTCTAGTCTGCATATGGCCTTATTCTCCTTGCCATTATCATTGTCAACATCACCATCATCACCAAGTGTTATTCATGTGCTGTTTTCCTTACTCAGCCCTTTAAATGGATGACCTTATTTAAACCTTACCTAAAAATCCTATCAGGTAGCTAAGAACATTTGTTGAAAGAATGAATAATAGGAAGGGAGCAGAATTGAGGTGAAGGGAAGAGATACCCTCCAGGCACAGGAAACGAGAGCCTGAGGGCACTAGAAGGTGAGGACTCTGGCACAGTCAGAATCCACCTACCCATAATTCCTTGTAGCTGCAGCCCACATTCTACATTGACAAGGAGCTTTAGAAAAAGGGCAAACTGGTAAAATTGGTGGAATGATGTAGATCTTGAAGAATGTTGTGATTTAAGCTATGTTAGTTACTTTTTGTGTTGAAATGAGGAGGAACTACTGGAGGAATTTAAGCCTTAGCTGCCTGTCTCTCCTCCTGGGTAATCTTACCCTCACCCAGCTCTCAGGATTTGTATGCTGTAGTAGAATTGAAACCCACAGTGAAAGCATTAAACAATAATGCCATCTAGCACATCAAGTCTTCTCTAGCACTGCTACTCTTACATAGGCAGCATCTGTGGGTGTTTTAGGAATGCTAATTAGCCCCCTTACTCTGAGCATGGGGCTCCGGGATTTATCCCACCTCCAGGTGATTCTGAAGCTCAAAATTTGGAGGAACTCTGCTCCGAACCAGAGCTGTTTTCAAGTGCAGTGGTCTGCTCCCTCGTGCTGGCCTGTGCACTGTTTCTGGCTCCTGAGGAGGTCTGCACAGAATTGAGGGTGTTTAGAAACATTTAAGGAGTTCATCAGAAAGATATGTTGGTTGACTATTATTTAAAATTTTGGCTTTGTATTTTCTAGTGGCTATTTTATTTCACTTTTCTAAATATTTTATTTTTATGATATTTTACAAAAGTAACAATCTGTGAAAGAGTTGGACACACACACACAAATTGGCTCTCCATCACAGAAGCATGAGATGTTGTCCACACTGAGCCATTGTGGCTCTTTCCACAACTTCTTTTCAGTTCAGGCATCAATGTTCACAGAGAACATTGAATATTCCATTTTGGAAAGGTAAATGTTAACACGTTTTGCACCTTGCATATGCTATTATCATTCCCAGGGCCCCCTGATTTCCTGCTTTGGGGTCACTTGACAAATGAGCCTATTTTCCCCCAAGTGCTGTTGCTAGGAAGCAAGATACCAGCTTCTCACACTTCCCACTGACTTCAGTTTTCCAGATGTGTTCAGACCCCGAGATTAAACAATAGACAAAAGAGGCCAGAAGGAAAGCATTTTAGTGCAATATGTTTGGATGGTGTTATCATAAGCAATTTTTGAATTAGCATATTGAAACAGAAAAAAATATATATATGGATAATTCTCATGTTGTAAAATCACCAGAAATATTTAATTTTCATGGAAACAAAATACCCTTTATATCATTAAAAGTCTGTGAAAGTGCAATATAATACTGCCAAGCTTCCTTTGGGGAGCTCTTGTGCTTTATAGTTTTGAGGGGGGAGTTTATAATCCTCTTCTGCTTTTGTTTAATGAAATAGACAATGAGCTGTCTTCAAAAGGAGAAGGATTTCTTCAATAGAAAATAATTAAGTGAAATAAATGAATCCTTTACTTGTTTCACACACACACAAAAAAAATCACACAAAATAAGTGTGATCAAAAGATGATTTAATGATGGAAGCTGACTCAAGTTGTTATGGCAACTAGAATCTGAAAGTACCTGGTTAGGCCTGTGTGTTATATTTTCCTCCCCCACCCCTCCTGGGGTTTGTTGGGGGGTTTTTTTGTTTGTTTTTTTTTTTTTAAGAAAGAAAAAACGAATTGTCTTCCATCTGGTTTAATCACAGTGTTAAAATACCAACGTCAAAGAAAAGTATCTAATAAGGATAATTTCACATCTGTTTCAAGACAAGTGATATTTCACCTTAACAAGAAATAAATACAATTATAGGCAAAAGTCTTTTAGGAGAAGAGAATATGATTGTACATTATCAAGTAGCTAAAGAATCTTAATTATTTAAGTATGTGCTAAGTGTGGTATTCCTTAACTTGAATTATGGTAACTAGATCCATCCTTTCTTTCCACTTTTTTTTTTTCTTTCCACCTGAAGAGGAGAGCACGGAATTGTGGTTGTGCAGAGGGTGGAAGGTGCTGTTCAGATTTTTTATGTTCCCACTTTAGTAGCCTCTGTCAACTGTCTATGTGAGAGCTTTCCTTTTGTTTTGTGTACTAAATATAAAGAAATAAGGCAACTTTCATTGGAATGGGAACTTTAAAATATATTTTTTAAGCCATAAGAATATATATTGTATGAAAAAGTTTATTTTGCCCAACTTGCTGTAGTCAGCTGCTCTTTAATATCACAATATTCTTCTTAGTTTGTACTTGAAGGTTGAAATTACAATGAAACCTGTATTGGCAACCAAACAATGAACCATCCAGAATAGCTCCATTGGAATCCAAGCTAGTAGAAACATTTAGTAAGTAGGGAAGCATTTTCTTTGCTTTCTTTTGTAAGCAAGTTATGGATTCTTAGGAATATTCTTTCCTGGATCCATAAGCGAGGGGCAAGACTGCTGAGGTGATTCCTGCTGCCCAGTTGTTCCAAGCAGAGGTGTTTTAGTACCTCAATTTTCATTCTTTCATTCTTAGGTATTGATCCAGCTTAAGCCTCTAATACATTCATTTCATATGCACTCTATTCTCAGGAATCCTTTATTCTCAGGGATTCTTTATCTGTAAAGAGGTTAACCTATAGAAAAAATGACTGTGGATATTTGTAGTTCTACTGAGCTAGGAGTGCTGGGAAGGATAATACCACCAGTTTAATACAATAAAATCAGAGGTTGCCTGTGGGCTCCTGTGATCTCGATAGGTTACTCAATAAGTGACAAATTGGGGTTGTCTGTTTGGGAAAATGATGCTGCTGATTGTGATCAATGTATCCTTTCATTTTGAGTTACTTCTCTGATACTCCAATAAAAAGAGGTTAATTAAACAGAAAGCTGAATGCACAGAAACAAGGTAGTGAGCTGATCATGAGGGTTTCCTTTAAGTCCAGTCTCACCCGCTGAGTACCAACATTGCCAGAAGCCAATTCCAGCATGTCATAATTGCAAGTTTCATCAAAAGGTTCATGGAACCTGGGGACTCAACAAGGGCTGAGTCACATATGTTATCACCTGTTGGGAATGTCTAAAGGCATTTCCCCAAACCTGAAAAGGATGATTGTTTACTGCCAGACAGCTCAGGGCAATCTTAATCTACGTGTTATTGCCTCCTACTGGCCAAACACCTGAACAGCGGTAGGCTATTCCTCAATCTGACAATGAACTCTGTAGACTAACCCTGGCCTTTGAAGTGTATATCTCCACTTTGCCTTAGGACAAATTGTGTTAATAAAAAGCAAGGGGTTCTGAGACAAGGAGAACTTAGCTCCTGTAGCTAGGCTCCTCTGACCCCCAATGCCTTTCAAAATTATCTTTCATCTCTGGATTCTTACTTCAATTACACACAGCCTTTCTCCAGATTGCTGAGCCCTTCTTAATGCTGGAACAAGAACCCCGGCAAAGATAAGTTAATATTTATTAACACCAATGATTTATACATTATACCAAACAACTAGGTGTGTTGTGACAGGTGATATAAGTAAGTTGTAATAGGAATGGGAATTCTCTACACATGTCTTAGAATTTGAAGTCTCAGCTTCCTTGGGAATAGAAAACACTGAAAAAAGAAAAACTTCATTTCTAAAACAGTGGTTAATATATGCAGTGAGGTAGTAAGTAAGTATTAAACCATGTAAGTCAGAATCTTCATATTTCTAAAACATCAGAAAACCACGAGTTACTTGCTCTCTAACTACTAGAATTACTCAAGTTTAACTAGACACAATTGCCAGGTAGGGAATATTTTCCAAAAGAAGCAGGGAATTTGTAAACTCACTATGGCAGTCTCTATTTATCAGAAGAAAGATTCTAAATCCTCAAAGGTGTCTTTGACCAAAATTAGATTAAAAATTACTGTACAAAAGAGATTCTATAAGACCTACTTCGGTTTACAGTGCTAACAGTGGCAAAAGTAGAAATCCAAAGAAATGTCTTAAAAACCAAACTCTCAAGAACCCTGTGCTAGGGTTCTTTGAAATTCCTTATTAAATTAATTGTTCTTCATTTGGAGTCCTGTTTGTGTAGAAGATAATTATTTCTGATATTTTTAAGGTACTAGGAAATGTATTATCCTAAGGATGGCAGCACTCTCTCTTTCTCTCTCTGTCTCTCTAATTGCATAGCACCACTGAGGCATCATTCTCAATCTTTCTCATCTATATCTCCACTCTGAGGTAAATTTCCAAACACAGAGTGCTTGCTGAGAGAACACTCTTGGGTTGTTTTTTATGCCTGCGTGCCCTAAAAAATCTGTGAGGAAGCTTAGGATAAAACTCCCCTTAAATAGGAACAGTATTGCTGCATAAAAAACTTATACAAAACTTTCTGTCTGCAAACATTGCATATTTATTACCTTATACTATTTGGAGGTTGGGAATTCAGGGGTAGCTTAACTGGTCTGAGGTTTCGGTCAAGATGGTAGTGGACCTGCATAATCTGAGGTTTGACAGAGCCTGCAACATTCATTTCAGAGACGGCTCACTCACATGGCCATTGACAGGAAGCCTCTGCCCCTCACTGGCTATGGACAGGTAGCTTTAGTTCTCTGCACATTGACCTCCCCACAGAACTGTCGGAGTATTGTCATGATATGGTGACTAGTTTCCTTCCCTCAAAGGAAGTGATGCAAGAGGAGGACAACAATAAGAAAATCACAATGCTTTTAAAGACCTGGTTGCAGAAGCAGACATCACCACATCTGCCACACTATTTGTTAGATTCAAGTTGCTAGTTACAGCACCACTCCAGGGGGAGGAATTAGTCTCTGAGGGAAGTAGCAATCCAGTTTAGATTACAGTTTAGAATCGCCGCAAATGATAATTAGCTGGGACTGTCTGATTCCTGTTCTCAAAATATTATTGAGATATGAAGAGCACACAGATGGCAGCATGAAGATATCAAGGAGACACAGAAGCCAAGAGTTAGCAAAACCCTAGAGATGGAGAAAAAAATATATATAGCATGGAGGGTGAGGTGAGGCGCTGGCTGCAGCAGTAAATACTGTAGAAGCAATGAAGCAGAGCACCTAGGTCATCATGATGGCAGGATGCTGACAGCCTTTTACTGTTGGTCTTGGATTCTGCACCAACACATGAAATTCAGCTACATGTTTATTCTGGAGCTGGTGATAGCTGTAGTCTTTATTTCCATACTATCATCACTCTGTTACTTTAGCTTGTTCTTAAAAGTTAAAAAAAGGGCAAATATAATCATTTGAATGAAAGAACTACATATCTACCATGAAATTTTGGGAATTACTGAAAACATACCAAAATAAATGTACCAATAATTCCAACACTAAAAGGCAAATATAGTTCATGTTTTATCATTTATCATTTTCGATGCATTTTTACATAGTTAATATCTTGCTTTCTTTTCTTAGCATTGTATAAATGTTTTCCCACACTATCAAAATACTTTGTACATCCTAATTCTTTTTTACGGTTATCTTTACTGAGAATAACTTACATATAAAAATTAATCAATTAATTGCATGATTTGAGGTTTGACAAAAGTATACTGTAATGTAACCACTGTCAAACATCATTTTGTAGATCATTTTCATCAAACCAAAGGTCCTCTTGTGTCCTTTCGTAGTCGATCTCTTATCCACCCCTGCTTTCTAGCAACCACTGATCTACTTTATGTCACAATAGTCTTGCATTCTCTAGAATTTCACATAAATGGAAAAATACAGTGTACAGCCTTGGCCTGGCTTCTTTCACTTAGGATAATGGTATGGGGATTCATCCATAAAGCCGTATGTATAAGGAGTATTTTTCTTTTTAATTGATGATTAATAATCTACACTAATAATAGAGAAATATGCAAATTGTCCGGGATGTCGTCACAGTAACAGTAATGACCAAATAGCAGGCTGCATGGGGCAACCAGGCTGGCAGGGGTGTTAGTGAGGGACAACCAAACTACGGGACAACAGGCTGCGTGGGGTGACCAGGCCAGCAGGGGAGACAGTTGGGGGCAACCAGGCCAGCAGGGGGGGCAGTTAAGGGTGACCAGGCCACCAAGGAGGGCAGTTAGGGGTGACCAGGTCAGCAGAGGAGGGCAGTTGTGGGTGACCAGGTTGGCAGGGGGGGCAGTTGGGGGCAACCAGGCTGGCAAGCGGGGGCAGTTAGGATAAAACTCCCCTTAAATAGGAACAGTATTGGCAGGCAGAGGTGATTGGGGGTGATCAGGCTGGGAGGGGGGCAGTTAAGGGCGATCAGGCAGGCAGGCAGGTGAGCAATTAGAAGCCAGCAGTCCCAGATTGTGAGAGGGATGTCAGACATCCCCTGAGGGGTCCCGGATTGGAGAGGGTAGATGCTGGGCTGAGGGGACGCTCCCCCCATGGATGAATTTTATGCATCGAGCCTCTAGTTCATCTACACTAATAAAAGAGAAACATGCAACTTGACTGTACCTCCACTACGCCCACAAGCCATGCCCAACAGCCAATCAGGAGTGAGTATGCAAATTAATCCAACCAATATGGCTGCAGCCACGGAGCAAGCAGGAGGCTTGGGTTTCCCCAGCAACAGAGGAAGCCAAGCTTCCCGCCTGCCCTGGCTGGCCCTGGCCTCCTCTCAAGGCTACAAAGTTTCAATTATAGAAGATAAATAAATCCCAGATACCAGGGCCTCCACTTGAGTCACTGGGGGAGGGAGGGGACGTGGCTGGCCTGCAAACCACCACAGGCCCCTCGCCCAGGCTGCCCCATGCCCCAAGGGAACCCCCAGCCTGATCCAGGACACCCTTCAGGGCAAACCAGCCAGCCCCCACCCATGCACCAGGCCTCTATCCTATCTAATAAAAGAGTAACATGCAAATTGACCATCACTCCAACACACAAGATGGCTGCCCCCATGTGAACACAAGATGGCCACCACAAGATGGCCAACAGGGGAGGTCAGTTGGGAGGGACCAGGCCTGCAGAGGAGGGAAGTTGGGGGCGACTGGGCCTGCAGGGAAGGGCAGTTGGGGGTGGGGGGGACCCAGGCCTGCAGGGGAGAGCAGTTGGGGGGAACCAGGCCTGCAGGGGAGGGCAGTTAGGGGTGACCAGGCCTGCAGGGGAGGGCAGTTAGGGGTAATCAGGCTGGCAGGGGAGTGGTTAGGGGCTGATCAGGCCGGCAGGCAGAAGTGGTTAGGGACAATCAGGAAGGCAGGCAGGCGAGCAGTTAGGATCCAGCAATCCTGGATTGTGAGAGGGGTGTCCAACTGCCTGTTTAGGCCCGTTCCTACCGGGTTTGGGCCTAAACAGGCAGTCGGACATCCCTCAAGGAGTCCCAGATTGGAGAGGGTGCAGGCTGGCCTGCGGGACACACCTCCCTGTGCACCAATTTCATGCACTGGGCCTCTAGTTATATAGATAAACTCTAATTTGTCCATTTACCATTTGAACATTTTGTTTTTTGTTTTTGTGTTGTTTTTTCATTTGGATGCTATAATCAATTAACCTGATCTGAATAGTCAAATACAACTCTTTCAGTAAACATATGACTTCATTTCTCTTATGTATATGTCTGAGAGAAGAATTTCTGGGTTTATGTGAGTATATATTTAACTTTATAAAAAAATTGCCAAACTGTTTTCCAAAGTAGCTGTACCATTTTCCATTCCCAGAAGCAATGTATGAAAATTATAGTTGCTCCACATCCTTGGCTACATTTTATGTGGACAATCATTTTAATTTTGACCATTATAGTATATTTTAATTTGTATTTATCCTATAACTGGTGATATTGAACATATGCATGTGTATATTTGTTTTCTAGGGCTGCCATAAAAAAAGTAATCACAAACCAGGTGGCTTAAACAGCATAAATGTATTTTTTTCATAATATTAGAGGCTTAAAGTCTAAGATCAAGATATTGACAGGGTTAGCTTCTTCTGAGGCCTCTTTCATTGGCTTGTAGATGGCTGTTTTCTCTGTGTGTCTTCAAATGGTCTTCCCACTTTGTATGCCTATATTTTTATTTCCTTTCTGTATATGGATACCAGTCAAATTGGTTAGGGCCCCCTAAGTGACCTCATTGTAACTTAACTATCTCTAAAAATAATTACAGTTACATTCATTTTCTGAGGTGGGGGGAGGGGTGTTAGGTCTTCAATGTATGAAGGGGGGCTTATTTGCTATTAGTATATATTATTTGATAAAATGTCTATTCAAATTTTTTTTCTGATTATTGGACTTTAAACGTTTGAATTGTAAGAATTCCTTACATTCTGGATACAAGACCATTATTATGTACAAGTAATGAGAATGTTGGGATTTCAGGTAGTATTTTGGTGAATCTGTATATCAATTTGGGGAGATTTGAAATCTGAGCACTGTAGAGCCTTTCAATTCATTACCATGCTGTATCTCTCCATTTATTTAGGTCTTCCCTACTTTTACTTGCCAATATAATATTATGTATAAATTTATTGTACATATTTTATCTGTAGCCATAAATGTTAGTTTTGACATTATAAATGATAAATAAATGATACAATGTTTAATTTTAATTGTTGCTAGTATATAGAAATACAATTGAATTGTATATTAACCTTGTATCTTGCAAACATTCACTTAGTAGAGCTAATATCTTCTTGTGGGGACCATAGGAATTTCTATTAGAAACTCCAACTTTGAATAAAGCCAATTTTGGTTCTTCCTTCAGTGTTTTATTATTATTATTATTATTATTATTATTATTATTATTATTATTATTTGGCTTTATTGCTCATGTGAGGATCTCCAGTATAATGTTGAGTACAAAGGATGAGTTTAGATATACTTGCCTTGTCCTTGATTTTTAGAAGGAGCATTTCTTATACCATTGAATATACTATTAGCTGTAGGTGTTTGTAGTTGATATTTGTCAGAGTGAAATTCCTTCTATTCCTAGGATACTGAGAACTCATCATGAATGAGAATTGCATTTTGTTAAACATTATTTCTGCATCTACTAATATGATCATATGGTTTTTCTTTAATTTGTTAATATGCTGAACTACATTATTAGATTTTTAAAGGTTAAATCAATCTTGCACTTTTTGGATAAATCACACTTATGATATACATCTTTTAAAAGTATTTTATTTTTATTTTTTTAATACGGTATTGCATATGTGTCCTTATTCCCCCATTACCCACCCCTTGCTCACACCCTCTCCCCCCTGGTGTCTGTGTCCATTGGTTATGCTTATATGCATGATTACAAGTCCTTTGGTTGATCTCTCCCCCTTACCTTCACCCTCCCCCCCAAAAAAAAGTATTTTATTATTTTCTAAGAAACTTTTACACTTAATCCTTTCAGTGATATTATGCTTTAATTTTAATCATCTTTGACTGGTTTGGGCATGGTTATGCTGGCCTCATAAAATGAGGTGAAAAGCTCTCCCTCATCTATTTTCTGGAAGACTGTAGAATTGGTCCCCTTATTTCCTTAAATCTTTAGAAAAATTTAACAGTGATTTCATCTGGGTCTGATAAATTTGTGTGTGCTGCAAGTTTTAAATCATTTAAATTTTAAATGTACATATCAGGCTAATCAGGTTAACTATTTCTTCTTGAGTAAGCTTTTGTGGTCATATTGTTCAAGGAGTTTCTTTATTCCATCTATGTACTTAAATTTACTGTCATAAAATTGTTCAAAATATTTCCTTTTATCCTCTTGATATCTGTGGTATCAGTAGTGTTGTCCCCTCTTTCATTATGATATTTTTTCTTATCACTGAGATTAGAAGTTTCCCAATTCTATTAACCAGGAACCAATTTTTGGTTATATTGATTTTTCTCAATTGTTTTCTTGTTTTTTCTTCATATATTTTCATTCTAATTTGTATTTCTTCTCTTAATTTTCTTGAGTTTAAAACCTCTTTTAAGGTTTCTTTTAGTTGAATTTTAGATCATTGTTTTGAAATAATTTTCATTTCTATTATAAGCATTTAATGCTATGAATTTCCCTCATATTACTACCTTAGCTGCATTCCACAAATTTAATATGTTGTGCTTTCATTATCTTTTTAGTTCAAAATATTTTCTAACATTTTGTTTTTTATCTCACATATTTTGAAGTATATCATTTAATTTATGAATCTCTGGGGATTTTCTGTCAACTTAATTGCTTTCTAGTTTAATATTCTCATAAAAGGACATAACTATTTTTTAAATTAATTCATTTCCTCAAATTGATTGAGTAATGTATCATGTCCCATAACATTGTCTGCCTTAATGAATGTTTTACATATACTTGGACAAAATGTGTGCATTGCTGTGTTTGGGTTGAGTGTTGTTTAAATATCTATTACACTAATGGCTGACTGTGCTCTTTAAGTTGTCTACATCTTTACTGATTTTTCTGTTTACATATTTCTATCAATTACTGAGGGTCAAATGTTGAATCTCAGCCTATAATTTATGGATTTGTCTCTTTCCCCTTTTTATCAATTCTGGTGTTATATATTCTGAACTCTCTTATTAAGTGCATACATATTTAAGACTAGAGGCCTGGTGCATGAATTCATGCATGGTTGGGGTCCCTTGGCCTGACCAGCAATTGGGACTGATTGGGGCTGTCTTGCCCAGTCCCCGCTGGGGGAGGGACCACGTGAGGTTGGCCGGCCGTGGGTGGTTGGCTGTGGGAGTGCACTGTCCACCAGGGGGAAGCTCCTGCATTGCCCCCTGGTGGTCAGTGCACGTCATAGCAACTGGTCAACTGGTCACTTAGGTTTTTATATATATACTAGAGGCCCAGTGCATGAATTCGTGCACCAGTGCGGACCCTCGGCCTGGCATGTGGGATCGGGCCAAAACCAGCTCTCTGACATCCCCCAAGGGGTCCTGGATTGCAAGAGGGCGCAGGCCAGGCTGAGGGACACACCAGTGCACAATTAGAGCTAGGGAGGGATGCGGGAGGTTAGCCAGCTGGGAAGGAACCGCGGGATGTCATGAGCGAGATGGGAGTGTCCGGCCCATCTTGCTCAGTCCCTATTGGCCGGACCCCAGCAGCAAGCTAACCTACTGGTCAGAGCGTCTGCCCCCTGGTGGTTAGTGCACATCATAGCAACTGGTCAACCAGTCAACTGTCTACCCCCTGATGGTCAGTGCACATCATAGCAAGAGGTTGCGCGGCCTTAGCATACATTAGCATATTACACTTTGATTGGTTGAACGGCTGGCCAGGCACTTAGCATATTAGGCTTTTATTATATAGGATAGATAGTTTAGTCCTTTTATTCCATTTTGTCACTTGCAATAATTCTGCAGCCTGTATTTTCTATTAATATAGCTGCTTTGGCCTTTTTTTTTTATTACTATTTGAATGATTTTTTTTTTCATTCTTTTAGTTTCAATATGTGTCTTTACCTTTAAAATGATTTCTCAAAGACTGCATTTAGTTGGGTCTTGCTTTTTCTCCAGTCTGGTAATACAATGGAATGTTTAGGCCATTTACATTTAATACAACTATAAATAAGGTTGGGTTGGATCCTATCATTTTACTACTTGTTTTCTGTGTTTATCCCATTTATTTCTTATTCTTTTTTTTTCTTTTTTCTTCCTATTTTGAACAAATTGAGTACTTTACAATTCTAATTTACCTCTGTAATTGATGTATTAACTCTACATCTTTGCCTTATTCATCTACTTATTTTCAGTGATTCTAGGGCAACAGTTCTCAAACTTTTTGGTCTCAGAAGCTTTATTCACTCTTAAAAATTATTGAATATTCCAAAGAGCTTTTGTGAGTTATGACTCATTTTGAAGCCTATAAGATTTGTTAGAAAATATACTAAGATGTCTTCAATCTAGTGGTAATTTACTTCTACTCTACCCAATGCCCCATGCATTTTGATCTTTCCATTCTCGTTTGTGGACTCCCCCTATAATTCTCAGTTCCATGTGAGCCTCAGAAAATATTCTGTCAATTTCTTTCCAGTGGTACTTTCCCTAGCCTTAAGAGGTTTCTTCTCTCACATGTGCAGATCAGTACTAAGCCAAAGATTGAACCAGGCTTCTCTGAAAATCTCCAGAGCTCTCCCTATGTGCACTTTCTTCTTTTCTGATACTTGACTTCACTGAGCAAAACAGTGAGTTTCTTTTGGTTTCCTCCTCACTGCACGATGGCCTAGAATTGCTTCTAGGTATACTGGAATAACTGTATGATTTAACTTCATTTGTTTTCAGGATTTTCAATCCTGATTTGCCTATTGTACAAAATTGAAAAGTATTTTCTCCAGTTTTTCAGTTATTTAAGACAGGAAGGTTAATTAGGTCCTTATTTTTATAGTAGATGCTCCATTCTGTTTTAATTGTGTTAGAAAAGTCCATCATAAATGCCATCATTTTATTGATTTTTGTTCCAAATGTTGGAGATTTAAGTTGTTTCAATTTATTAAAACTCTTGCTTTAATAAAAAATTATTGCACATTGCCCTGGCTGTTGTTGTTCATTGTTTAGAGTCTTGGCCACACATAGAAGGGTCTCAGGTTACATACCAGGTCAAGGTCAAGAGCACATACCTAGGTTCCAGATTCGATCCCTGGACCTGGTAGGGGCGTTTCTCACATCGATGTTTCTCTCTCCCTCTTTCAGTCTCGCTCTTGCTCTTTCTTCCCCCACCCCCTAAAAAACACATCAATAGAAAAAATATCCTCATGTAAGGGTTAACAAAAAAAATTATCATACATAAATGTTTGAATTAGTGACTATTTTGTTGGGATAGTTTCCCTACCAGATGAAAAAATGTTAGTACTTTTTATGTCCTATGAAGCAAATTGCTTCTTAGAAAGCATGTGCCAATTTACAAGAATTCTTATACCAATAACTAACACTTACGGTGCTATGAATATGTTCCAGGCACTGTTACATGCATATTCAAAAATACTAATTTGTTCCATCATCACAATAGTAGGCACAATTAGACCCATTTTAAAGATGAGGGAACAAGGCAAAATAAAGACTTAAAACCAAGATTTTAAGTAGCAGCTGGTAAATGAAGGGCGTAGAATTCAAACACAGGGTACTGAAGCTCACAATTTTCATTCTATTCTACATTATTCTGCCTCTTTGCTAGTATGGTTATCATTTAAAATCTTTGCAAATTAAATACTCACAAAATGGTGTCTCATTCTTTCAATTATATTACTGGTAGAACTGAATTTTTTAAAGTTTGTAGTCTTTTGCCTGACATCTCTTTAGGCTAGTTGTCCTAAACCAGGTCCTGAGGAAGACATTATGAGGCCATGAATTTCTAGAAATTCACTGTGACAACCCAATAAAAATGACTGAAGATCCCAGACAGTAGGATTACTTTGCAGGTAGCTGGTGAAATGCCAGCTTTGATCATTAGGGTCATTTCTACAGTGAATAAGACCTACGAGTTTCTAATCTAGGTGGTCATAACAAGTTTGTGAAGGGACAGCAAAGAAGGAGAAATTGAAGGGTTTTCAAATGCCCTAAGAATTAGTGGCTTCAAAGAGAACTTGAAATAGTATCAAGGGTAGCCAAAATCACTCTTCTTAGAATAGGAGAACATTTAACTTGAGTATTATTTGGTCAGTTGGTAACCAACAACATACTAAAATTATTTTTAAGGGTACACTTACAGTGAATTTGGGCATTTATAATTATAAACAATTAGTTTTAGTTTAAAGATAGTCTTGAAGACAACATTAAAATACTTCAAATTTCTTCTAGAATCGTTTCTTAATGCAAATGATACAGGCAAAGCAAATATCGTAAATGCTTTTACCTTGTTATATTAATTCTTTTTTTTTTAAATATATTTTATTGATATTTCACAGAGAGGAAGGGAGAGGGATAGAGAGCTAGAAACATCGATGAGAGAGAAACATCGATCAGCTGCCTCCTGCACACCTCCCACTGAGGATGTGCCCACAACCAAGGTACATGCCCTTGACCGGAATCGAACCCGGGACCTTTCAGTCCGCAGGCCGACGCTCTATCCACTGAGCCAAACCGGTTTCGGCTTGTTATATTAATTCTTAAAGCATTTTTAAAATAGCAAATTCTTATTTTGTTAACAAAATAAACAGTATTTTTAAATATGTAAATGTGTGATCTGTAATTTTATATGTAATATATATTTATATGTAATATAAATTTAAACAAATATAAATCAATTAAATCACTATTGATTAGGATAGACTAGCTTCCCCAAATACGAATGCCACACCATCAGCAGTTTAATTCATCACTTACTGAGAATCAGCTTTATGCCACACTGGATGCTAGATATTCAGCAAAGAATGTGAGCATGAGTTCTGGAACTAGACCACTGACCCTCACATTCTAACTTTTCCACTAGGTATTAGCTGTATGACCTGGTCTCTATGCCCCAGTTTCTATTGGTAAAATAGTGATGACCAAGACTGAAGGCCTCCCCACCCTGGATAACTTTAAACTATATGCTCTCTAACACCTTCTCAAACTCACAACAAATAAGGGACATTTACAACTAAAAAAATACATTGTGGTTATATCAGTTTCATAGAACAAATAGAGGAATGCTGTCTCTTTTTCATCTTTCTAAAAGAGTTGTGTGCGGGGTTGACTCCACATTTTTCTTGAGTTCAGTTGAAACTTTTCTGTAAAATCTGGAAGCTGTGGTGCTTACTTTGAGAAAAAAAATTCAGTTACTGATTCAGTGTCTCCCAAGAACACACTCCCAAGAACACTTGAAGCTGTGAAGTGTCTTAATAATTCCTTACTTTTATCACTCTTTGAAAAACACTATTTTCTAAAATTATAATAGCATCTTTGCTGTTTGAACTTATATCAGTGAGAATTAAACTTAGTTCCACTTAATGTAGTCAGTCAATTTCCTCCTGCTTTCAAGATTTCTTTGTCTTTGTCTTCAACATTTTGATTATTATTTGTTTAGTGATTCTCTTTGTATATATCCTACTTGGATCTAGTTGATCTTAGATGCATAGATTAATGCTTACTATCATATTTGGAGAGTTTTCAACATTCTTTTCTTTCAATATTTTGTTGGTCTTTTCTCTCTTGTTAACTCTCATTTATACAGATGTTGCTGCTCTTAATCGTGTCTCAGAGTTTTCTGAGGCTGTGTTAATTTTTTTTCTTTTTTCTTCCTATTCTCCACATTGGATAATCTCTATTAATTTTCTTCAAGTTCTCTGATTCTTTCTTCTGCCAGGTCAAATCTACTACTGAGTACACTCTCTTGAATTATTTACTTCAGTCACTGTATATTTCAACACTACAGTGTCCTTTTTGAAATAATTTCTATATCCTCATTAATATTCTGTATTTGAATCTTATCTTTCCTTTTACTAAAGGCATGCTTTTCTTTAGTTTTTTGCACATATTTATAAAAGCTTCTTTGAAATGCTTATATGCTAAATCCAACATGTGGGGCCCCTCAAAAATATTATCTATTGCCTGATTGCCTTTTTTATGTATGGGTAACACTCACCTGTTTCTTTGCATGTCTCATTTTTCAGAAAAAAATAAGTATTTTATATTATATATTGCCTATAGTGTCTTATTTTCAGCCTGGGACTTGTTACTGTTTGATTCTCTTTCTTTGTTTAGTTGATTTCTTGGATTAATTCTACAAAGTCTATTTTTTCTGAAGTGTGAAATCTCTGTTGTCAGTGCTTAGAATTTTTTTCTCTCCTTAAAAATTGTTAAGCTTGGAACCCTAGAATTGCTCCTGGGTCAGCATAGGGTAACCTTTAGCCATTGATTGATTGTGGATTTTGCTTAAGTACCCCAAGCCAATAAGACCTTTATCTGTTTCAGGAAGATTTTGGACCTGCACTGCTTTCAGCCAGGTATTAACAGCTCTCCAATTGCTTCAGAAGGGAGGCCCCCTAGTGTATGTTCATAACCTTACAGACTGCTAGGGATGAATATAATTTCATTAGGGCTTTTTGGCTTATTTTTCCCCCCACATATTCTTTCTTGTTAAATTTATGGTGGGTCTGTTTGTTTGCTACTAGTATCCAAATGATTCTCTAATTGTTTACCAGTGTGATCTCTATTGGAGGGACAATGCCTTTACACTCCGGTCCAAATTAAGTCAGCCTCCTCAGGCAGTGCTATAGTACTGCCAGTCCTCAAGTCTTGCCTCCCCCTTAGGAGAAACTCTGTTAGCTGTTCTAGAGCTGAAGTGTGTGGGATAGTTTGTTTCTTCCAGGGGGATATCTTTGCCCTAACAGGGAGCGTAGGGAAATGGTAGTCCCCATTCTTCTTGAGTTAACCTGACTGGCATGGAACTTCTGCCCTATGAGCAGATGCTGAAGGGTAAGGGTAGCTGTTGGGGGACAATGGAAGCCCTAAATCTCTTTATCCTGCAGCTCATGACTTGCCATGTTTAACAAGAATAGAGTTGGAGCTGGGTAAAGCTGGAAGACTCTATTTTCTTGGCTATACCCTCCTGGAATAGATCTTGGACAGGTGATGAAGGAGTCCTCCTGCAGTGACACCATTGCCTTACAACTGAGAGGTCGAGAGAGGAGGTAGAAAGTGAGTAGAAGGGAGGCAACCTGTTCTTGGCTTTGCCCAGTCGGAGTGAACCTGCAACACTGAGAAGGATGCATGCAGGGAGAGGGAGCAGTTTCTGGATCAAATGCCAGAGATTACTACTATTCTTACTGAAACTGTGTTTTAAAAATAAATTCTTCTCAATTTCTTGCCTGTTCTCAGGTCAATTTCCAAAGACTTTAAATAGCTGTTTGGTAATTTTCACCAGTTTTCTGATTCTTTTGCTAGAGAGTCTATAAACACACACAGCCAAAGTCTTTGTGTAGATTTCTACAGCTGATGTTTGATCCCAAGGCTGGGAGTTGGCACATTTATTTCTGACCTCCTTTTTAACCTACTTGTCTCATCCTTAGCTCCTCCCCAAACCTAGAAGGCTTACTGCAGCTTCTTATTTTCCTGTGAAATTTCCCTTATGATAAAATCCTATGAAGAGAAGCTTTTAGACTTAAAAATAAAACCTACCTTTATCTTTTCAACAAATTTTTTTCAAGATGGTTGTTATACTCTGAACTACGAAAGTCAAACTTGACTCAAAATCTAAGTAGTGATGCTGTTGCTCTAGTCCTGTACATACATTTCTCATAAAGCACTAAAATGCTTTTATTCAACAAATGGAGAATCACATGGCATCATGATTTAAGGAAAATTCAAATTTAAATATTAAACTGGCATAACAATGATATCAGCTTAGGTAAAATAATAGGTTGACTAATATTAGCTAAGAAGAGGTAGAAGAGAATTTTGAAATAAACTGTGCCAGAATGAGTAGATGACTCACTTTAGATGTTCTATAAATATAAAAAACCCTACTCCTGACTCAACTGGCTAGGCATCAACAGATTGGTGACTCAGAAGTAATCATTATAAAAAGAATGGTGGGCATATTGACTACAAAAAGTAAGACTGAGTGACCCATGTCATGAAATGATGGATCATATGCTTTTTTTTTTGTTGTTTTTTGTTTTTTTGTTTTTTTGTTTTGTTTTGTTTTTTAGTTAATTTTTAGAGAGGGAGAAAAGGGAAGAGAGAGATACATCCATTGGTTGCTGGTTGCCTCTCATACACACCCCAAACAGGGATTGAACCTGCAATCTAGGCATGTGCCCTGATCAGGTATTGAATCCATGACCTTCTGGTGCCTGGGACAGTGCTTCAACCAATTGAGCCACACCATCTGCTTTGAATGCCACTGTTTTCTATTAGTGATACTAGCATTTCCCCAGCCACTTAACATTGAAAAGAAAATGAGTTAAATATTTTTATTATATACTATTAAAAGCATACCAGAACATATATGTTCAGTAAGAGTCATACTTATAAACATTCATACAACCAATGTATTTAATAACAAAAATATTACTATTCCATCTTGCATATACATTTGGGCTATCTCCACAACTAAAGAGTTCCCTAAATTTTATTTTTATTATTTATTTGCCTTTTAGATATTCTATACTTTTTTTTTATAAAAAAGGAAAATTACTATATGTAGTTTTCTGTGACTTAATTTAACTCAACATTATTTTTTATAATGTTCAGCCACATTGTGGGTCAGTATAGCTCACTTATTTTTTCAACATTTTTTGTTTGAAATATAATTCACATATCATAAAATTTACCTGTTTAAAATATACAGTTCCCTTGTTGATTTCATAACCTTGTGAATTCACCACTACCTAAGTCTAGAACATTTTCATCACCAATAAAAGAAACTCATGGTCTTTAACAACCATTCCTAATTTCCTTCGTCCCCCACCCCCCGCAACCGCTTTCTGTCTCTATGGATTTTCAAGCCCACAACCCAGGCATGTGCCCTAACCAGGAATCAAACCATGACCTCCTTGTTCATAGGTCAATGCTCAACCACTGAGCCACACTGGCCAGGCTGGACATATGTTTTTAATTCTCTTGTTATATGCCCAGGAGTGGAATTGCTAGGTTATATGGCAACTCTGTTTAACTTTTGGATGAACTGACAAACCATTTTATAAGGTGACTCTGACTTTCACTCTCACCAGCAACTCATGAAGATTCTAATTTCTTGACATCCTCACCAATGTTAGTGTTCAACTGAAAAAAAAAATCATAGCTATCTTAGAACATGCAAAATAGTGTTTCATTGTGATTTTAATTTTCATTTCCCTAATAACGGTGGTCATTTATTTAAAAAAAGAAATAAATGGTGGTCATTTATTTTCCTCTACCTTCCTCTCTCAAAATTAATAAAAATATTTTTTAAATATTGGATTTTACTTTTTTGTTTGGTTGTTTTTACTTTATATTTTATTTTTTTATTAAGGTATTATATGTGTACATATCTTACCATTGCCCCCCCACCCCACTCCCATACATGCCCTCACCCCCCAATGTTTTGCATTGGTTGGTTACTCTTATATGTGTGCATATAAGTCCTTCGGTTGATCTCTTCTTTCCCCCACCTCTCCCTAACCTTCCCGCTGTAATTTGACAGTCTCTTTGATGCTTTACTGCCTCTGTATCTATCTTTTTGTTCATCAGTTTATAATGTTTTTTATTATCCACAAATGAGTGAGATCATGTGGTATTTTTCTTTCATTGACTGGCTTATTTCACTTAGCATAATGTTCTCTAATTACCAGGTGCCTACAAATGGTAATAATTCCTTCTTTTTTATGGCAGCATAGTATTCCATTGTGTAGATGTACCATAGTTTTCTGATCCAGTCATCTGCTGACGGGCACCTAGGCTGTTTCCAAATCTTAGCTATTGTAAATTGTGCTGCTATGAACATAGGGGTGCATATATCCTTTCTGATTGGTGTTTCTAGTTTCTTAGGATATATTCCTAGGAGTGGGATTACTGGGTCATATGGGAGTTCCATTATCATATTTTGAGGAAACTCCATACTGTTCTCCACAGTGGCTGCACCAGTCTGCATTCCCACCAGCAGTGCACGAGGGTTCCTTTTTCTCCGCATCCTTGCCAACACTTGTCGTTTGTTGATTTGTTGATGATAGCCATTCTGACAGGTGTGAGATGGTACCGCATTGTCGTTTTGATTTGCATCTCTTGGATAATTAGTGACTTTGAGCAGGTTTTCATGTGTCTCTTGGCCTTCCTTCTGTCTTCTTTCGAAAAGATTCTATTTAGGTCCGTTGCCCATTTTTTTATTGGATCATTTATCTTCCTTTTATTAAGTTGTATAAGCTGCCTGTAGATGTTGGAGATTAAACCTTTATCAGTGATAACATTTGCAAATATGTTCTCCCATACAGTGGGGTTTCTTGTTGTTTTGTTGATGGTTTCTTTTCCTATGAAAAAGCTTTTTATTTTGATGTAGTCCCATTTGTTTATTTTCTCTTTGGCTTCCATTGCCCTAGGGGCAGTATCAGTGAAGAAGTTCTTTTGGTATACGTCTGAGATTTTGCTGCCTGTGGATTCCTCTAGTGTTTTTATGGTTTCCTGGCTAGAGGTTCATCAGGACTTACGTTTAAGTCCTGTATCCATTTTGAGTTTATTTTTGTGTATGGTGTAAGTTGGTGGTCTAGTTTCATTTTTTTTGCATGTATCTGTCCAATTTTCCCAACAACATTGATTGAAGAGACTGTCTTGACTCCATTGTATATTCATGCCTCCTTTGTCAAATATTAATTGTGCATAGTGGTTTGGGTTGATATCTGGATTCTCTATTCTATTCCATTGATCTATTTGTCTGTTCTTGTGCCAGTACCAGGCTGTTTTGAGAACAGTGGCTTTGTAATACAGCTTGAAATCTGGTATTGAGATCCCTCCTACTTTATTCTTCTTTCTCAGGATTGCTGTGGCTATTCGGGGTCTTTTTTTATTCCAGATGAATTTTTGGAGAGTTCTTTCTAGGTCTGTGAAATATGCCGTTGGTATTTTAATGGGAAGTGCATTGAATCTATAGATTGCTTTGGGTAGTATGGACATTTTAATGATGTTGATTCTACCAATCCATGAACATGGTATGTTCTTCCATCTGTTTACATCTTCCTCTATCTCTTTTTTCAGTGTCCTTTAGTTTTCCACATATAGGTCTTTTACCTCCTTGGTTAAGTTTATTCCTAGGTATCTTAATTTTTTTTGGTGCAATGGTAAATGGCATTTCTTTTTTAGTCTCTCTTTCTGTAAGTTCACTATTGGTGTATAGAAATGCCATAGATTTCTTGGCGTTAATTTTGTATCCTGCTACATTGCCAAATTCATTTATTAAGCCTGTTAGTTTTTTTATGGAGTCTTTCGGGTTTTTTATGTACAATATCATGTCATCTGCAAATAAGGACAGCTTCACTTCTTCTTTTCCAATTTGGATGCCTTTTTTTTCTTCTTCTTGTCTGATTGCAATGGCTAATACTTCCAGTACTATGTCGAACAGGAGTGGTGAGAGTGGGCATCCCTGTCTTGTTCCTGTTCTTAGGGGAAATGGTTTTAGTTTTTGCCCATTGAGTATGATGTTCACTGTGGGTTTATCATATATAGCTTTTATTATGTTGAGGTATGATCCTTCTATTCCCACCTTGTTGAGAGTTTTTATCAAGAAAGGGTGTTGGATTTTATCAAATACTTTTTTTGCATCAATTGATATGACTATGTGATTTTTATCTCTCAATTTGTTTATGTGATGTATCACGTTTATTGATTTGCGGGTATTGTACCATCCTTGCATTCCTGGGATAAATCCTACTTGGTCATGGTGTATGATCTTTCTGATGTACTGGTGGATCCGATTTGCTAAAATTCTGTTGAGGATTTTGGCATCTATGTTCATGGGGGATATTGGCCTGTAATTCTCTTTCATTGTGTTGTCTTTATCTGGTTTTGGTATTAGGGTGATGCTGGCTTCATAGAAGGAGCTTGGAAGTATTCCTTCCTCTTCAATTTTTTGGAATAGTCTGAGGAAGATAGGTTTTAGTTCTTCCTTGAATGTTTGGTAAATCTCTCCTGTGAAGCCGTCTGGCCCCGGGCTTTTGTTTGCCGGAATCTTTTTGATGACTGCTTCAATTTCTTCCATAGTTACTGGCATATTGAGCTGTTTAGATTCTTCATGACTGAGTTTTGGAAGGTTATATTTTTCTAGGAATATGTCCATTTCCTTCAGGTTTTCCAGTTTGTTGGAATAGAGTTGTTTGTAGTATTTTTAACAATCCTTTGTATTTCGGTGGGTTCTGTTGTTATTTCACCTCTTTCATTTATGATTTTATTTATTTGGGTCCTCTCTCTTTGCTTCTTGGTGAGCCTGGCTAGAGGTTCATCAATCTTGTTTATCCTTTCAAAGAACTAACTCTTGATTTTGTTGATCTTTTGTATTGTTTCTTTGGTCTGTATGTTGTTTATCTCCGCCCTGATCTTTATTATTTCCTTCCTTCTGCTTACACTGGGCTTTTCTTGTTGCTCTTTTTCTAACACTTTGAGTTGTAGGGTTAGGTAATTTATTACCATTGTTTCTTGTTTTTTGCAGTATGCTTGTAGAGCTATGAACTTCCCTATAAAGACTGCTTTCACTGTGTCCCATAGATTTTGGACTGTAGTGTTTTCATTGTCATTTGTTGCCATGATGTTTTTTATTTCTTCCTTGATCTCTCTGGTAACCCAGTCATTGTTTAATAGCATGCTGTTTAGTCTCCATGTGTTTGATTTCTTTGGCTTGTTTTTATTGTAGTTGATTTCCAGTTTTATGCCATTGTGGTCTGAGAAGATGCTCGATATGATTTCTATCTTCTTGAATTTGAAGAGACTTTGCCTATGTCCCAACATATGGTCTATCTTTGAAAACGACCCATGTGCACTTGAGAAGAATGTATATTCTGTGTCTTTGGGGTGAAATGTTCTAAAAATGTCAATTAATTCCATCTGGTCTAGTGAGTCATTTAGGATTGATGTTTCTTTGCTGATTTTTTGTTTAGAGGATTTGTCCAATGGTGATAGTGGGGTATTAAAGTCTCCTACTATGATTGTATTGTTGTCAATCTCTCCCTTGATATCCTCCAGGAATTTTTTTTAATGTATTTGGGTGCTCCTGTATTGGGTTCGCATATGTTTACCAGAGTTATTTCTTCTTGTTGAATTGCTCCCTTTAGTATTATGAAGTGGCCTTCCTTATCTCTTGTTATGTTTTGAGATCTAATTTGTCAGATATAAGTATTGCTACCCTAGCTTTTTTTTCATTTCCATTTGCCTGGAAAATCTTTTTCCATCCCTTCACCCTCAGTCTGTATGCGTCTTTTTTTCTGAGGTGGGTTTCTTGTAGACAGCAGATATATGGGTCTTGTTTTCTTATCCAATCCATTACCCTATGTCTTTTAATTGCAGCATTTAATCCATTTATGTTTAAAGTTATTATTGATAGGTACTTATTTGTCACCATTTTTATTCTTTACCCCTGTGTTCCTTCTTCGCTTCCTATTTTATTTTTTTTTTTTTTACAGCAGACCCTTTAGCATTTCTTGCATTGCTAGTTTGGTGGTAATAAATTCCTTTAGTCCTTTTTTGTCTGTGAAGCTCCTGATTTCACCTTCAATTTTGATTGATAGCCTTGCTGGGTACAGTATTCTTGGATTCAGACCCTTCCTTTGCATGACTTTGTATATTTCATTCCATTCTCTTCTGGCCTGATGAGTTTCTGTTGAGAAATCAGTTACTGTCTGATGGGGGTTCCTTTGTATGTAACTTTCTGTCTCTCTCTTGCCAATTTTAAGATTCTTACTTTGTCATTGGTGTTTGCCAATTTAATTATAATGTGCCTTGGCATTGGTCTTTTGGGGTTCATTTTGCTTGGGACTCTGTGAGCTTCTTGGATTTATGTGGGTTTTTTCTTCCCTATATCAGGGAAGTTTTCTGTCATTCTTTCTTCAAACAGGTTTTCTATTCCTTGCTCAGTTTCCTTTCCTTCTGGAACCCCTATTATGCGGATGTTGTTTTGTTTTGTCTTGTCCCAAAGTTCCCTTAGGCTCTCCTCCTGCTTTTTAATTTTTTTTTCTAGAAGCTGCTCTGCTTGGGTATTTTTTCCCATCTTGTCACAGATGCGGAAAACTTGTCACTTGCTCACTGATGTGGTCCTCTGCTTCTTCTAGTCTACTCTTGATGCTTTCTATTGAGTTCTTTACAGCAGCAATGTCATTTTTCATTTCTTCTTGGTTCTTCTTCATTTCCTCTTGGTTCTTACTCATATTGTCGAATTTGTCTTCCATTCTTTTCAGCCACCTTATGACCATTTCTCTGAATTCTTTCTCTGGAAGGTTGCTTGCCTCCATTTCGTTTACTTCCTTTTCTGGTGATGCCTGCTTTTCTTTCATATGCGGGCTGTTTCTTTGTCTCCCCATGGTCTCTCTTCTCCAGATGTCTGGTTATGTAGTTTTCTCTCCTACTGGAGAATGAAGACACAGGCAATGTCCTAAATAGAAGAACGTCTATCCTCTGGGAGTTTGGGGATGGGTTCCATACAAACGCCCTCCTTTTTGGGGTTTTATGGTCACTTCATTACACAGGCCTCTCTGATTAACTCATTGGCTATTGGTGATTCTAAAATATTGGATTTTAAATATGCAATTTAAAATCCAATATTTAAAATATATTTTTATTAATTTTGAGAGAGAGAGGAAGGTAGAGGAAAATAAATGACCACCCTTTATTGTCAAATGCATTTTCTATAGCTATTGAGATGATGTGTACTCCCGTTTATTCTATTATTATTTTGTATTATTCTGATTGCTTGTATACTGACCCCAACCAGCACTCCTAGGTTAAATCCCACTTGGTAATGGTGAATATTTTTTTATATGCTGCTGGATTTGGTTTCTAGCACTTCGTTGAGGATTTTGCCTATACTCGTTAGATGTATTGGTATGCAGTTTTGTTGTGATGTCTTGTTTTGGTTTGGTATCCGGTTAATGCTGGCCTTAAAGAAAGAGTTAGGCAGTATTCCCTTCTTTTTCATAGTTTGAAAGTGTTTTTCAAGTATTAGTGGCAATCCCTCTTTATACATTTGGTACAATTTACTAGGGAAGCCACCTGTGGGCTTGAACTTTTTTGTTAGAAGTTCTTCTTATTGTAATTCAGTCTCTTTCCTTGGAGATTTTCTGTTTATTCTTGAGTCAATTTCAGTAATTTTTATCTTTCTTGAAATGTATCTGTTACATATAGGGTATATATTTTGTTGATACATTCAATTGTTTTTCCTATTACCCTATAATCTTTTTTATTTCTGTAACTAGAGGCTGTGCACATGTAGGGTCCTGGTTCCCCTCACTGGTCTCCGGTCCCACCCTGCCACCACCAGCCACCCAGTTCCCCTCACAGGTCCCCAGTCCTGCCCCATCACTGCCAGGGGAGCCTGTAGGCGGGGGGGAGGGGGAACCAAGAGGTGGTCAATGCACCTCATAGCGACTGGTCGATTGATCATTCCAGTCATTACGCCTTTATGATCCCTGGGCTTTTATTATATAGGATGTCACCCATTTCTTTTCTGTTTTTAGTCATTTGAGATTTCTTGCTGTTTTCCTTGTAATTAAATATGTCTCAATTTTGTTTTTGAGAGAAGGCAAGTGTAGGTTAATCAGGATACTGGTAACATGTGCTTCCCTGTTCCCTATTTTCCCCTAGCTTTATTAAAATATATTTGACACATAACATTGTGTAAGTTTAACATGATGATTTGATACATATGTATATACTAGATGCCCAGTGCACAAATTCGTGCATGGTTGGGGGTCTCTCGGGGTGACCTGCAGGAATCAGGCCCCAGCTTGCATCCCCAGCCTCACAGCCCCAGCTCGCACCCCCAGCCTCGCAGCTCCATAGCCCCACCTGCTCCACCTGCTCCACCATCCCGCTGTGGTCCCACTCTCATCAGGGCCCATTGGGGCTGGCAGTGTCTCCACTGCTGCCCACTGCCAGCACTGCATCACCAATGCCCGCCATGTTTCACACCACTCCCTGGTTGTCAGTGCACATCATAGTGAGTGGTCGAACTCCTGGTCAGACAATTTGTATTAGGCTTTTTTTATATAGGAGGATCGTGACATGTTTACCATAGTGTGGGGACCACACCAGAGGCCCCTGATAGTTAAGGCTAATTAAAGCACAGCAGCCTTGTTGTTAATACACCAGACTGTCCCAGACCACTCTGCATCTCAGCTAAGGTACCAAAAGCAGCTGCAAGGCCACAGCACTCACAGTACACTGTGCCCTTCATATTGATGTCATGGTTGGCAACTAGCCTTCTTTGTCTCCGGAGTAGTATACAGGTTACTGGCCAGCTAGTGTGAGAAGCAAAGAGCAGGCACAGAGAATGCAGCTCCTATGTGTGCAGGAAAGGCTAGAGAGCTCAGACAGAGCTGAGAGCTGGTATTACCACAACGTAAGGCTAAGAGCTCATAGAGAGCTCAAATATAGCTACCATGTTAACCAGCTAGCAGTGGTTCTCAACCTTTCTAATGCCGCGACCCTTTAATACAGTTCCTCATGTTGTGGTGACCCCCAACCATAAAATTATTTTTGTTGCTACTTCATAACTGTAATTTTGCTACTGTTATGAATCGTAATGTAAATATCTGTGTTTTCCGATGGTCTTAGGCTCTTAGCAGGGTCACCTACAACTTCTCATGACTTCTCTGTCTAAGACCCGGTGTCCTAGGAGGTCCAGCCCTAGGAAGAGGGGCTCAGACACAACACCTGTGAGTAGAGGATAAAGTAGGAACTTGGACTAAGTTCCCAACAGTTAGTTCAGTGGGCAGGGTTCGAGAAGGAACCAGCCCTGGCATACATTTGGTACAATTTATCAGTTAAGCCATCTGGGTTTGAACTTTTTTAAAAAAGAATTGAGAAGAATATATGGACTCAGAGGAACTCAGAGCAGCAGTACTGAGCAGTGCTCTTGCTTTGCTGTCTCTGACACGTAGTAAGGTTAATTAACACATTCATTCCCTCACATAGTTACCTTTTTTTTTTTTATTTTGGAGTGAGAACAATTAAATTCTATTTCCTTAGCAACTTTCAAGTATACAATGCAGTATTGTTAAATACAGCTACCATTCTGTATATTAGGATCCTACAATTTGCTTATCTTAACACTGGAAGTGTGTACCCTTTCTGCTAGATATCTGATTGAGCCATGTTTGGACCATCCAACCAAACCATCCACCAGCAGAATAAAAAAATGACCCCTTTGGATGCGCCTTAGAGCAGGAGAATATCTCAGCGAAGTGTTTTCCAATTCTTGACCCACAAAATTGTGAGATATAACAATAATTATTGGTTTAGGCTACCAAGCTTTGAGGCAGTTAGTTATGCAGCCATAGATGATGGCAACGGGATCTTATCAGTGTTCATGTAGAAAATAAAACACATGCATGTGTATGGACTGTGTCACTGAAATAATCTACATTTCCTTCAATAGGTGACTGGTTAAAAAAGAAAAAAAGTATATATGTAAATTATGGGGCAGATATTCATTGGAAAATATATGCAGTAGTAAAAAAAAGATTAAGGATGTTTTTATGCACTTAAATAGAAATATCTCTGATATTTGTTTAGTGAAGAAAGAAAAACATAGAACAGTATGTTGAATATGCAACTGTTTTGTAAAAAAATGGGGCAAGGAGTATATAAATGTCTGAAAAGTCAGGCAAAATATATTCATTCATATTAGTTATCTGCAGGCAGTGAGCTTGAGTGGCTTATAGATGAGTGACTAGGAAATTTTGCCTTATACCTTTTATCGTTTATCATTTTTACATTTTAAGAAAACGTATTTTTAAAATGATATTAATAGGATTAGAGACATTTTTGATACCCCAAAACCTGTAAAGTGACTTGCTCATTAGTCTTCTTGCCTCTGATCTGGCCCTTATTTAGTGGCAACTGCTTTGCTTCTCAGTAGCAACCTTGATTCTTTTGCACCTATATGTGTGTGTGTTTTGTTGTTGTTGTTGCACTTCTGACAGTTTTATGGGGTTTTTTTAATTTAGAAAACTTTTTAAATTTACACACCTGTCATCACTATTAGATTGGGATTCCATTGAAAGAAGAGATAATCTTTGTGTCCCAGTTTCAAACTCAGCCCCTATAAGATGGTAAATTCTCAGAAACTGATTGCGAACAGAACTGAAAGGTTGTTTTATATATGGATATATATATATACACACACACACACACACAATTTGGCAGTCTTAGGTCTTATTTTAGATATTTTATATTGAATGTGAAAACATAATCAGAACTAGTGTTTTCTAGTGGTAGCATTACTAATATGCATATATACATATATATATATATATATATATATATATATATATACACACATATACATATATATGTATATATTTCTTTTTTTTTTCTTCAGACACTTCAAATACACAGTTTTCCCAGGCAGACATTTTTTTCTTTAGGCAAGATGACAAAGTAACAAAATGTAAGGCAGCTTTTTGGCAGAATAGCTAGAATTCACAACAATGATAAAGGGGGTTTGTCAAGGAGAAATATGGTGAAAAAGTGTTTTCTCAATTATTTTATTACAAGAATAATCAATTAATGTGTCCATTTTCTATGAGTTTACTTGGCAATAAATAAGTCCTGAATTTTTTTTCCCTTCAGAAAGATCATGTAGGTGTCATTTGTTGCTGAGTAACTATGAAGCAAGGGAACAGTTTACTTAATTACAGAAAAGATATATTGCACGTTTGTATATCACGCCTGGGTAAAAAGATTTAGAGGGAAAGTTATCTTCCTGCAAAATCCCTTGATAGTCGCTTACAGTGTCATTTGAATATTTGAGATGCGGAACAGTAGATGTTCTAAACCTGTTCATGTTCTCTTAGTGACAAGCGAATGCTTTTTATAGCTTGTACTTGCTGTGGGCTTCATTTGGAGGTTCAACTGTTCCTGATAAGCAGTTTTCAATAACAACGGAAACATCAAGCCAGGTTGTGCCCATTCTGGGGTTCTGGAGATTCTCACTTTCCTCTGAGCATGTTTTAGAGTTTGGGAGTGTATGAGGTGCAGTCTTCCCTATTTTATGTTAATTTGCATGTCATTATACTTTAAATGTGTTTACATAGCATCGTTTTGCTTTTATGCATTTAATCAATTAGAGCCATGATTTCATTTAAATACCTGGATACCTCATAAATTCAGTTTTGCTCAAACCAAAGCAAAACTTCAGATATCATGATGGTGTTCTTATGGAGCTAGGTAGAACTTAACAGTGTTTTTATTTTTAAGCAAACACTTGATGGCTGCTTGACAAACACATGTCATTCTAATTCCATTGTTATTTGTTATTATGTACAAATGGAAGAATACACATATATACTTTTTTCTTTTTAAGTATTTTTACACAGGTGATGTATACTGTGTATATTGTACTAAGCTTACATTTTCCACTTACTCATCTTGGACATTGTTTCACATCTGACTAAATTTTCTTAAATACCTATGGAATATTTCATTATCTGAAGTTACTGGAATTTAATGCATCTTATAAAATGAATATTTAGATTGTTTCAAATATTTTTATTACTAACAATAAACACCCGCATAAATATTTTCTATAACATTTGGGGGTATAATTGTGTGATAAATTTCTAAAAGTAAAAGCTTAGGGTCAAAGGGGTGTAGGTTTAAGTTGCTCATATGGAAAAAGATGTGCAGGTTTGATTATTATAATAGCTTTATTAACTCAAAAGAATGTCACAATGGCACAGTAAACCTACTTTTGTCCAGCTAATATGTTAGCTCAGGCTGCAATAGCAAATACTGTAAACTGGGTGGCTTATCAACAGAAATGTATATCTCACAGTTCTGGCGATCAGGGTGCCAACATGGTTGGGTTCTAGTGAGGGCCTCTTCTTGGTTGCAGACAGCTCACTTCTGGTGTGTCCTCATCGGGTGGAGAGCAGAAAGCTGGAGGGAGAGCTCCTGTCTCTTTATAAGGGCACTAATGCCAGTCATGAGGACTGCTCTGCCCTCATGACCTAATCACCTTCTGAAGACCTGCACCTCCTAATACTAGCATATTGGAGACTAGGATTTCAAATAGGGATTTTGGGAGGGGAACACTAACATTCAGTCTGTAACATAAAAGATACTTAATTCCCCATTTCTATATAAGTTACCTATGAGCTTCCTGTTTGAGAAATGACAAAATTATTATATTGCTACTTCCTCTCTCCATATTCCCATCACTTGATTTTTAGTTGATATATTTATTTGATATTATTTTTATAACTTTAAATATACATATATTGTATCTTTATTTGGTTTTAACTCCTACTGAACCCAGGTATAAAATCAACGATGTCTGCATATTTATATTAACTCTTCTCTCACTTTTCTTTTTCCAACTTTTGTTGAATTTATCATATTTACAATCTGTACTGTTACATAATCCTGACATTTATTTTAATGTTAGCCTGACACTTGAAAGGAGTAACACCCATGGCTAGTTCATCTGTAATAGGTTTTCTATCCTCAAGTTAAATGAAAATTTTCTTTCATTTTTTTTCAAGAAGAGTTCCTGAGAACTAAATTTCAATTGCATTGATTTTCAAATGAGAGCTTTTTAATTATTTATTGGATCGATTTTTCTCCCTGAGTATCTTTGAGCATTTTTCCTTTGTTTCCTGGCACTGAATATTACTATGAAGTCTGAGGTTAGCCTGATTTCTTTACCTTTACCTTAAAGGTAGCTTGATCTTCTTATCTAAGTGCCTACTTTCCTTATCTTATTTCAATAACTTTACTAGGGTATGTTGTGGTATTGAGCCTTCAGTGTCAATCTCTCTGAGAAAATGTCTTTTCATGTCTAAAGATTCACACCTGTTTTTCTTTGTGTGTGTGTGTGTGTGTGTTTTTTTTTCTGAATTATATCTGTATTTTTATATCTATAGTTATTCCTTAGTAACTGTAGGGATTTGGTTCCCAAAATCTCCTGTGAATACCAAAATATGTAGATGCTCAAGTCCCTAAAATAAAGGGCATAGTATTTGCATATAAACTGTATTTATACTAGTACATAGACTACAGCTGTGTTTGCCTGCAGACTTCTTCATGTGAATTCAGCATAGTGCTTGACATGTAGCAAATTCAAGTTTTGCTTTTTGGAACTTTATTGGATTCTATCCATGAATGTGAAACCCATCAACATGGAAAGCTGACTGCATTTTAATTCTTTTCTTTGGGCTCCTGAATGCATATATTGGATATTCTTATATGCCTTTTTTGTCTGCTACATTTTCTATATAATTTTAACTTTATTTAACATTTTACTTGCCTTTTTCTGTCCTATATTTTATGATTTGTACTGTGTTTTCATAGGGTGTACTGCCTTTTTGCTCTCTTTTTATGTACCAATTTTCTGTTACAGAACTGATAAAGTTTCATTTTGCTCTGAAAGCTAATGTTGTATCTCCTTCTGTTACAGATTTCCTGAGGTTTTAATATTCCTGCTTTGAACTATTGCCTCTTAGCATCTATGTGAACTTGAAATTTTTTAGTGCTTCCAATTCTCTAAATTAGAAATAGGGTAATAATTGTTCTACTTGATAAGGATGTGGTGGGAATTAAATGAGTTAATTTATTTAAAGCACTTAAAACAGTGTCTTACCCATGGTAAGCACCTTATAAGTGCTTGTCATTATATTTGTGGTTTTATTTTATAGAGGCAACTCCTTTTTTATTTTTATTTTTATAATTCATACAGATATTTGATCCCAATTTTTATCTGCTTTGTGGCAACATTATTCTGGTGAGCGTTTTTTTGTTTTGTTTTGTTTTGTTTTGTTTTGTTTTGTTTTCCAATCTGACATCTGGCTCTTTGGAAACATACATACTCACATGCGATAAAATAGATAAATAATTAAGTGGCCTAGTCAAGGAAAATGTGAGCAAAAGTTAAAATGAAATACTAGGAAATGGGATTATAAAATAAGCTGAAGACTCATAAGTATACTTCTCACAGTTCTATGCAGACACATTTGAAAGAATTCGTGGAATGTAGAAACATCTATAAAAAGATATCTTATCTAAATGAGGGCAGGAAGGGAGGAAAAGCCTAAAGAGACTAATAATAATGGAAGGAGTTGATAAAGTCAGGCCCCAAATG
This sequence comes from Plecotus auritus, assembly GCF_963455305.1. Taxonomy (NCBI): domain Eukaryota; kingdom Metazoa; phylum Chordata; class Mammalia; order Chiroptera; family Vespertilionidae; genus Plecotus; species Plecotus auritus. Next base: position 64,481,564 of record NC_137772.1, on the reverse strand, counting down.
GTGTCATAGGTAGATATTTGTAACGCTCAGGGACCCGGTTATGCCATTGCTCTTCTACGTTTTGAATAGCACAGTGAAGGAAAGGCTTTATAGGACCAGTAACATATCTAAACCTGAAAATAACACACTTTTACTCACAAACACCTACACACACTAGCAACTGCACCTACCACCACCACAAATATTACAGAATAAGCTATTTTTTAATTAAGATATAATTATTATATAACATTGTATTACTTTAAGGTGTGCAACATAATGATTGACATATGTATATATTGGGAATGATTATCACAATAATTTTAGTTAACATCCCTCACCACACTTAGTTACAATATTTTTTCTTGTGATAAGAACTTTTAAATTTTGCTTTCTTGGCCCTGGCCAGGTAGATCAGTTGGTGAGGGCATTGTACTGATATATCAAGGTTGTGGGTTAGATCCCCAGTCAGAGGACATACGAGAATCAGAATCAAACAATAAATGCAATAAATTAGTGGAACAAGAAATCTATGTTTCTCTCTCTCTCCCTCTCCCCTGCTCTTCCTTCTTCTCTTTCTCTAAAATTAATAAATAAAAATATAAAAATAAAAAGTAATTTCCATAAAAATATACTTTCTTAGTAACTGTCAAAAATACAATACTACATTGCTAACTAGAGTCCCTATGCTGTATATTATATCCCCAGAATGTGGCTTATAATGTGAGTTTGTGCCTTTGGACCACCTTCACCCATCTCCCCTGATCCTTGCCTCTGGCAACCACCACTATGTTCTCTATACCTATGAGTTCAGTGAGTTTTGTATGTTTGTATTAGATTCCACATATAATTGAGATCATCTGGTATTTGCTTTACTCTGTCTCATTATACTCTCTTATTTCACTTAGCATAATGCCCTCAAGGTTCATCCATGTTGTAGCAAATGGCAGAGTATCCTTCTTATGGCTGAACAATATTCCATTGTATATATACCAGATTTACTTTACCCATTCATTCATCAGTGGACATGTAGGTTGTTTCCATATTTTGACTATTGTAAATAACACTTCAATGAACATGGGGATGCAGGTATCTTGTTGAGATAGTGATTTTATTTCCTTCGAATAGATATCCAGAAGTGAAATTGCTGGATTATGCTGTAGTTCTATCTTCAATTTTTTGAGGAACCTTAATACTATTTTTTATAGTGCTCACACTACAGAATAATTTTAAGTATAGAATTCATCATACTTTAAAAGAACAATGCAGCCCCCAAAAATGGGGTTTAGACGAGGAATACAACAATGTTTTAATATTAGAAGTTATACTAACCTATATATATAAAAGGCTAAGTGCCCCTCCGTCTGTCTGACTGGTAGCTATGCTGCGCACTGGCTATTTAAAGATAAATGGCACCACAGATCTGGTGCTGACAATCAATACTCAGCTTCCCCCAAAACACAGGCCCTGCCACCACCCCAGAGCGACACTGCACCAAATTGCAGCCAACGCTGCCAAGAACCTATGGCACAAAATGCGGCCCACAGCTTAGTCCAGCACAGAAACAGTGGCTGTGGGCGCTGGGTAATGACGTTATGTGGCAATGCCCGGCTTCCTCTCCCTAGCGACTATTATCCTTGGAGTTTTTTCAGCCCAGGAAGGCAATTTGCTTTATAGCCAGGTGCAAACATTTTACAGTTTAACCAAATGTTTGTGAAGTGTTTTCCCATGCCTTATCTCATTTGATCCTCACAGAAGTCCTGGAGTAGGTAGATAGGAGACTCGGTAGAATCCTATTTCCTTTTCTTTTTTTCTTTAATATATTTTTATTGGTTTCAGAGAGGAAGGGAGAGGGAGAGAGAGAGATAGAAACATCAATGATGAGAGAGAGTCATTGATCAGCTGCCTCCTGCACACCCTCTATTGGAGATTGAGCCTGCAACTCAGGCATGTGCCCTTGACTGGAATTGAACCTGGGACCCTTCAGTCCGCAGGTCAATGCTCTATCTGCTGAGCCAAACCAGACAGGGGCCTATTTTCTTTTCATTAGCAAGACACAAATAGCAATGTTAAAATATTTCTTCTAATTAATTTCCTTTCAATGTGCACAAATCCATGCACTGGGACACAAGTATAATATAAATTAGCATATCAATCAGATAAAATTATATAATCACCTCAACAGATTCTCCCAAAAGTATTTGATAGAACAATTTCTATTCTGCCTAAAACCTGTAGGAATGGTTACATATCCCTCCCTGATCTGTGTGTATTTCATACATATTAAACATACGTATACATATCACAAATATATATATATCCACACTGTATACCTTCTCTATATTTCTAGGTAGGTATACATTAAATAAACAAAAGCTTTTATGCTTAATGATGAATAGGTAGATGACATTCCTGTGAAATTATGACAAAATATGCTTTCATCACTTCCATACTTTTATATTTCTCTGGAATTATGAGCTGATGTAACTGGACAAGAGTGAAATAAGTAATAGTGTCAGAAAGTTAAGTGAAAAACATCATTATATGCAAGTAATGTGTTTGAATAATAGAAGAGCATCAACTGAAAATGTACTAGAAATGAGAATGCAATGATAATAATAGTGCTAGTCACAAATACACACACACCCATACAAATTATATAATATATGAATAAAATTGCAACAAAAACACCTAATGAAAACCTGAGCAAGAAAAGTTTAAATTCCAAATAAAGAAAACCTTAAACTTTCATCCATTTATTTTTTTTATTATGTTTGTTTTGACTTTAGAGAGAGAGAGAGAGAGAAACATTGATGTGAAAAAGAACCATTGATTGGTTGCCTACTCCATGTCCCCTGACCAAGGGGATGGAACCCACAACCCAGGCATGTGCCTTAACCTGACCAGGAATCAAACCAGTGACCTTTCAGTGCACAGGATAATGCTCAACCAATTGAGCCACACCAGCCAGGGCTCATCCACTTAGTAAAAAATTGGAAAAATACACCTTGTTCTTATAAGACCGAATACTATGAAAACTGTGAACAGGCAATTCTTAATTTTATTTATAAATAAAATGAGGCCTCAACTAAAATAGTCTGCAAAATTAAAAAACATGAGAAAATGATACAAATTGTATTTGCAAAAATGAAATATAAGACTGGCTATGTTATGTGTTACGTGTTGACTCCTGGCCACTGTATGAATGAGTGATGTGCACAATGTCCTGCACTCAACAGCTCTGCTCAGCTTTGGGGACGCACACTTATGACTTGTTTTATGCTGTCAATCCATCTCATATTTAATTTCCTCTTTTTCTGCTGTCTTCTAGCATTATTGTCTTTTCCAAGGAACCCTGCCTTCTCATAATGTGCTCAAAGTAGGACAGCTTCAGTTTTGTCTTAGTTGCCTCCAGCGATGTTTCAGGGTCAGTGTGATCTAGGACCCACTTGTTATGATAGTTCCCTAAAGGAGGGACCAACAGAAATAATGATAATTCTAAATTAATGAATTAAAACTTAGTCTGGAGAATATATAGAAATCAGAACTTGGTTTTCCAGAAGTAGAATGAAACATAGTTTAATTTATGGTAAATGAATCAGTGAGAGAAGAATTACCCACTCACCCCCACCCAATTTACTCTGTGCATGTCCACATTATGTTTGACTTTTTCCCCCTCTTGACCACTTTATCATATGTCATGATGATTGCTTTTAAAAGTAATGCTCACTCTAACACTGATTTAAATTCCCTCAGCAATAAACTTAATGTATTTTTTCTTGTTTTATCACATCATTAAAGCATTAACTTTTTCTACTGCACAGAGGCCTTGGTAAGCAGGAAAGGGAGAACTGGACCAACTGGTAGCTAGGGAGCCAGCCTCAACTCGGGAAAAGTGGGGCAACTGGGCAAGGAGCTTTAAATGGTCTGTGACTTTGAATTTGGTTCCTGCTCTGTAAAAGGTGTACTATGACCTGTTCTGCTATGTATTACAGCTATTATAGAGGGGGGTGGGGGTGGGGGTGGGCTTGGTCAGGAGACCCTGGAACAGTTGTGGAAAATGAAAACCACAGATGTTCATACTTAATTTCACTTCTAAATTTTCTAAGCTGTTCGAAAAGTTGCCTTCTCCTTAGGACTTATTTCTAGAAATGAGAGAATGCTTTAGAAAAATCCTTCTTATTTTTGTTTTCAGGATTGTTTCAGTCATTAAATTAAGCTCATATGCACATACTAAATTTTATATGAAATTTCATAATGCAATCTCATGTTAACTTATTTACTAATCATAAAATAAATTGCTGGGATAATTATATAACTCATATTTTATTAATGCTTAATTAAGATATAGGTTAAATAATTGTGGCATATTACAGTACTAGTGAACCAGAAAGGTATAATAAACAATACAATGACAGAAAATTACTAGGTAGAGGCATTTAATTTTATGGATTTTTTAGTCAAATTCATAAATAGATTACATCATTTTCAGATATTTTGGGGATTCACATTAACCTTTCTAAATAAATTTCTGCCATGGTTATAGTATATTCATAAAGGTGGCTTTCATTGACAAGCTAAAGCAGATATCAACATGCCCTTTGGGTTTTTTCATAAATCCAATTTTTAGATCTAATGTCAATAGTAGTTTAGAAGTAAATTGAGAGAAAGATTGACAAAAAGTCATAGATTGAATAACCACAGGGACTTAGGTTTAGGGGCCTCAGGGGGCACTGTGATTTATTGAATTATAACCTTAAGCCAAATTAAACAGTTCCTTCTTTAGTACTCTCCTGCCAGTCAAAGGCTGGCTCTGTAGTCCACACTGCAGTCCAGAGTGAAATGGTTGTCATTGGCTTCCAATTCTATTCTTCCCTGATCTTTTAAATCACCATTGGGCCCAGACACTGTGTGGTAACAGGTAGAATATTAACCTGACTATGTAGACAATGGTGACAAAAGTTTGTTCTAGATTTCTCTAGGACATGGCTTATATATTTTTACTAGAGCCCCGGTGCATGGGCTGAAGGGTGGGCATCCCTCAGCCCAGCCTGCATCCTCTCCAATCTGGGACCCCTAGGGGGATGTCCGACCGCCAGTTTAGGCCCAAACTGGTGGTCGGACATCCCTCTCACAATCCAGGAACGCTGGCTCCTAACCGCTCACCTGCCTGCCTGCCTGCCTGATTGCCCCCTAACCACTCCCCTGCTGGCCTGATTGATGCCTAACTGCTCCCCTGCCAGCTGATCACCCCCAACTTCCCTCCCCTGCCAGCCTAATAGGCCCCAACTGCCCTCCCCTGCTGCGACCTGCCTCCTCTGCCAGGCCCTGCCTCTGCTGTTCATGCGGCCATCTTGTGATGGCCATCTTGTGACGACGTTAGGGCATGATGTGTGAGGGTGTGATGACCACCTAGACTATTATTAGCATAGATTATAACTTGCATAAGTAAATAGATCCTTTAGGAAAACAAATGGATCAAATAATGAACAAAAAGAAAATCCAATATTTTAGCTGATTATGAATTAGGCCTTAGTATATAATTTTTCATAAAGTAAACTATTATTTTTAAAGTTATTGTCAATGACCTAGACTATCAGGGCCTAGAATAGCTTTTTTTCAAACTGAAATTCAATATATGAACTTCAGAAAGGACCAAAACCCGGTCAGTTTAATTTATCTTCTGAAGTGTGGGAGAGCTGTCTCCCCCTGAAACCCCCCAGAAATGAGGGAAAATTAATTTTTACAAGACACAGGTAGCTGGCACTGAGCTCTTGGTCTATGTTCTACTCTATTCTCTTCCCATTGATGACATATGAGGAAAGCACATCCAAGGAACAGGGAATAGTCCCCAAATGGAAAATACTTAGAAAAGTAAGGTACTGTGCTTCACTCTGCATCTCCATGCATGGTTGATTTTTAGTATTCATTTTGATTTACTTGAGGTATGACTTATGTACCTGCAAATGAAAAATGCTGAATGTTTTATAGCATTAGTAGACAATGAACAAGCTGCAGATGGCTGGCTCAAGGTCCACAGGCAGAGGTTCTTTAAGTAGGAGTCACAAATAGAAGTAGAGTTTTATTTGGTCCTCGTGTGTGTTTTTCAAAGTAAAACCTTTATTGAACTTATTGTACAAAACGTTGTAAAGAATAATACAGAGAGAAGTCACCTGTATACTTTACCAGGTTCACCCCATGGTGACATTTTACAAAACTATAGAACACTAAGACATTCAGGATACTGGAGTTGATACAATCCACTGGTCTTATCCATATTTCTGTAGTTCAGCTTGTACTTGTGTGTCTATGTAGTTCTATCAATTTTATCACATGTATAAGTTCATGTAGCCACCACCCTCATCAAGATATTAAATAGTTCCATCACTACAAGTATTCCTACACCCACTTCCCTCAGTATTTCCTCCCCCAAAATTCTTTGCAACCACTAAGCTAGCTGTTCAATCATTTCTGAAATTGTGTTGTTTCAAAACATCATATAAATAGAACTATATGGCATGTTCCATTTGGAGATTGCCTTTCTCCCCCCACTGATTACATTTCCTTGGGGATTCACTCGATTTGTTGTCTAGGCCACTAGTTGTTAGAAGTGCTCCTGATGGGTCCTTGTTACAGGCTTGCCTGGTATCTTCCACTGGTCTTCTGATAGGTTCAAGAGAGAAATGGGCCTTCCTGCTCTGCCTTCTTATGCTAGGACAGGGGTCAGACACTCCCAGTCTAAATAGCCATCTGTTGGAAGAAGGAAATTACACACCTAACTGCTCTGTTATTCTTCCAGTCTTGGAGTGCTAAACCCGTTCCAGTTCTCCTTACCAGATTTCAGACTCTTATGGTTGCCTTTCACATTATTTCTAGGCTTTCTAGTCACACTGATTGGAACTAGAGCAGAAGCCCTCATGGTGGTTCACATTTTTCTATTTATCTTCTCGCTCCCTTCTCCCTCTTTCCCCCAAATATCCTCTCTCATTTTATAAGTTCACATATTTACCTCATATGTGTTTGTAACTTTTGAAGGAAATTTTGGATCCATCCTGCTTCACTCTCAGGCCTCTATTGGAACTTGAATACAAGAGTTAGGATGCCTTTAACCTGTAATTCAGCTTATGTTACTAAAACTGACTTAAATAATGAAGTAACAATAAGAGGCTTGGAAGTAGTGGGTTACAGATTTGGCTAATTCAGTGAGAATCTTGGACATTGTTTTGGTGTTTTGTTCATGATAGCAAGATGTCTGTTGCAGCCTCCAGCATTATATCACCTATAAGGCAACTTCCAGTCTTAAGGAGGCACAGGTTCCGTTTTATGTCTTTAAAGAGATACTTTCCTTGAAGCCCTCCAATAGATAGTCTCTTAAATCTCATTGACTTGGGATGTGTCACACGCAAGCCTGCTTCCAGTGGAAATATAATTACTATACAGTAGGTCCTTGGGTTACGTCAGAGACCCGTTCCTACGGCATAACGTAACGCGATTTTTGCCCTAAGTCGGAACCCACCTACGTCACTCACATGGAGCACATACAGAGCAATAATGAAGTGAAACAGTAAAAAAAAATTAAAAGAAAGATAATAATTCCTGACCTTTACTTGTGGGAAATAAATAATAAAAAACATAAAGCACATATGTACATATGTCGAAATGACGGAACTTTTTTTTTATATAAATAAATGGGACATGACGACATACGTCAAGTCTGACATAACCTGAGGACTGCCTGTAATTGTCTTGGTGTAATTAACATTTACTTTATCTGTAGTTTTGGAAGGGTTTAATAATTAAAGCACACTGGTATCGAATTTCAAAATAATATCTAAGCTTCGTTTGGAAGGAAGTGGGTGATAGTGGTTGTGGTTAGGCCATACTAGACTACTTTAGTGTGTTAGTTGTCTTATTTTAATCATGAAGCCTGATTTGATTTTTGAAATATAAACTAGTAGAGACTAGATAGAAATTAGGACTAAGGAGGATGGGATGCTGAGATAAACTGATTCAACTACAGAGTTGGTCATTAACCTGTAAAATTCTGTTTGTAAGAAAGGAATTGGATTTTAGATCTGATGGTCACAGTTTCAAGTCAAGCTTTCAGTCACACTGACAACAGGGCTACCAGGTTAGTAGGACAGCCTAGGAAAGTGGAAACAATGGCCCAGGGGTCAATCAGGAACCCAGATGTCATCCAAGTCATGTTAGGCCTCAGAGGCTGCTGATGGATTGGTTCAAAATTCGACAGGTCTTACTCTACAAACACAGAGCATCAGTGATGCTTGTTGGAAAGAAAAGGCAGTGGCTCCCATCAAAAACCCTGGTTATCAATAATTATTTGCCACCCTAAATTAAGTAACTCAGCAATGCACTTTTAAATTCTAGAAGATTTATGTCATTCAGAAATATTTGAAGTCTTTAATTTTTCAGAACACTGATTCAGTTCAACAGCTGAGAATTATTAAAAACTAAGGTTCATTTAGCAAAGCACTGTTTGATATTATTTAGAAAATAATCCACGATCTGGATTAGGGAACTGACACTAGAATAGAAAATAAAATTAATTGGTTGAGTTATTAAATATTTATTAATGCTAGCATTAGTTGAAAATTTATGTGCCAGGTTCTATTCCAGGTACTGATGGTTCAAGTCTCTATTCCTTGGAGAGCAGACATTCAATTGAAAATTTACTAATTAGATGCTAGACTCTAAATGAATGTGAGGATGCAAAGATGAATATGTTCTCTAACTTCAAGTAGTTTAGTCTGGAAAGCAAAATAGGACAGACTTCTTACCTATCCTACTTGTCATTGAAATCCAATGAACCAGCAGAGACACTGGCACAGCACTGATGCTCAGAACCCTTTTTGCATAAATGAATATGTAAATGACCAACCAGAATATTGCATGGTACAGCTATACTAAAAGTACAAAGGGAGTGTTAGAGTAGGGAGGATACTTGAAAGGTTAATTATGCTCTCTGTGGAAATGCAAGGCAGGAAAGGGAGAGCCCCAGAAGGAATAACATTTGAACTGAAACTTGAAGGATGAGCAGGATTTGGGTAAGTGAGAAGTGAAGAAACAGAATGCACTAATTTGTAAACTTTGGAGTCTTGAGAAATGTGCATATGAAGGAACCTCTAGTGGATAATGAGTGGGTGATGGCTGGAGATGACTTTGGAAAGGTAGGATGTAGTGATTTGGGGAAGACTTGAATATACTCTTTAAGTGGCTTATACTTTATTTTGTAGGTAATGGAAAATCATCAATTGCATTTAAGTGTATAAACTGCATGATAAGATATGATTTATATAAAGGATATTGGGCAGCATTGTGGAGGATGGGTTGGACACAACCATGAACTAGGGATTAAATCAATATAGGCATTTGCAGTAATCCAAGTAAAAATGCTGAGAGCCAGAGTTAGGGTACTGGCCTTGGGAATGACAAAGTGTTTTGTGGGCGTTGAGAGAGATTTTAGAAGTAGAATTAATGAGACTTGATAATTGATTGGGTATTTATGGTGATCAAGGAGATGGGGAATCAATTTTTACTCTGTGGTTTTTGGTTTGGGGAATCAAGTATTGTGGTTGACTAATCAAAGAACAGTGTTCTTGGGGAGAAAATTGAGATAAGCCCTCTCACTGAAAATATTATGGCCCAGGCAGGACAACTGACATTAGACAAATATTAATAAGGTGTTAGTTACTTGGAATATGTAATGTTGGTGTTTTTATAGTTTTATTGAAGTAAAACATTCACAAGACATAAGTGATCAAAGCAATGAATTTGGCACAAAGTGACACACCTACATAGACCATCACACAGGTTAAGAAATAGAACATGATTAGCACCTGCAAATTAATGAATAATTAATATATGTTATGCTAGCCCGGCTGGCTTGGCTCAGTGATTGAGCATCGGCCTGTGAAACAGGAGGTCGTGGTTTGATTCCCGGTCATGGCACATGCCCAGGTTGCAGGCTTGGTCCCCAGTAGGAGGTGTGCAGGAGGCGGTAATCAATGATTCTCTCTCATCATTGATGTTTCTATCTCTCTCTCCCTCTCCCTCCTCTCTAAAATCAATAAAAACATGTTTAAATGTATGTATGTATGTATATATATATATATATATATACACATATATACTATATACATATATACTATATACATATATATACATAATATTTAAATGTATATATAAATAATGCTAGTCTGTCAATCAACATACCTATCAGTTCTAAAACAAAAAGGTAAAATGTTTACAAGAAAATAAAAATAAAAACTTGAGTCTGTTTCTTACCTCATTCGATGAAATGGCTAGGTTTTCTTTTCATTATTTGAGAACTAAGTTTGACCTGATTTGACTTAAAATGTAGACTCTGAAAAACATCCAGGGAGGCAACTTGAAGAGGTAAGTAGTTACCATTCAAAGTAGTCGAATCTGAGATATAGCAAGAGGCCCATGTGCCTACAGTAGGAAAGTCTGCCAAAAATACCAAGGAGTTGAGGACAGAACAAATGGGGTTTCCAGATAAATTAAATAGTCCTTTTCAAATTGAAGGTCACTAGTGCAGAAGCTGTGAATTATATGCATTGATTTTCTGCTTCTTACTTGGGCAGTAACTATAGCTAATATTTATTGACCTCTTACTATGTGCTGGGGACAGTTCTATGGTCTTTATAGGTATTAAATAATTTAAACCTTGCTATTAGTATCATCAAATGAGGTGCCGGCTGCAGAGAGCCGCTGTGTAATTTTCCTGAAGTTACAGCTGGGGAGTGGTGGAATGGGGCTTTGAACATGGGCACTTGATAGAGAACCAGTGCTGAATATTTCCTACACTGATGCTAAGGGAAGCAATACCCTGAAAAGCAGCAGAGTAACTTGTCTAATTAGTGGTGGATAATAATGGTCCCAAGCCATTGCTCATTCAATGACATAGCACCAAAGATTCTGGAGGAATAATTTAATCAAGAGGCAGTATAATGGTGTGTAACATAGGAAGAATGTTTAACCTCTGTTTATTCATACACTTAATTTTCATTTCTTGAACACTTGGTACAAGTCAGAGAACGTGCCTGTTTAGAATTCTGCTTTCAGACATCTTAGAAAAGTAAACATATCAGCAAATGACTTCAGTGTGATGAAGAATCTTAAAATGGCAGCTTGGGACAGGGAGCGAGGCTTCCCACCTGGAGGCTGAGTATGGAGAAAACCTTTGAATTGCCTCTCAAAGGATGAGCAGAAATTGGTCAGATAAGGAAGGGGAAGACTTGGGTGAAAAACCTGGCTAGAGGGACAAAAGAAAAGGCTGGAAGCACAGGCAAAATCAGGCTAAACCTTTATTTCACCTTGCTCACAGATTTCAAACTTCTTTGACCCTGACAAATTGTAAACAAATGTTTAATTGCATTCAAAGCAAACGTTTCCTGAACTGACTTCCCCATTAGGAAAGTATTGTCTTTTATTTTTCCTCTTTCTTTTTTTCCTTCCTTTCTGTTTTTTCAAAAATCTTCTAGAAAAATTTGAGATCCACAAAATTGTTTAATTGACCCAGCAGGAGATCCCTGACTGTAGTGAGAAAGAATTTTTGAGAGGACTTACCATACTTAAGATTTAGAAAAACCACTTTTGACTTTAGGGTAAGGAATAGAGCAAGATAATCCTGGTGGCCAGATGTGAGGTCCAGAGCCAGTGAAGAATTATTCAAAAAAATTGAGGAAGGAAATGAGCCCTGTGATTGAGAAATTAGACTGCAGAGAAGGATTGCCATTATAATTATAACAAAAGAAACAGTCTGAGACTAAAAAATAGTTTAGATACGGGATTGAGAGAGAAAAAGGAATCCAGACCTAGACATGTGAGAGTTCATACACTTGAATATTAAAGTTTATGAAAACGTAATAAATAAATTCCTTTTTAGCTTCAGAGCACTCCTTCCTGACAATTGTCAAAATGACCCATCCTTTACCCATCAAATTTTCTTCTATCTAGTATCCCAATTAAATGATCCTGCTCAAATGTTCTTTTCTCCATTTATGACCTCATGACAGGCTTTTAATTTTTCCTCCAGCACTTCAAAGAATTTCCTATCTAGTAGATTATGCACAGAATACCATTAGAGAGTAATTTAAAAAAAGAATAAAATGTTTGACCCTTATAAAATTCAACATGAAAAGAAATATAAGAAAATAAGTGTCTGGCCTTAATGTACTCTAAAGTTATAAAAAGGTTCTGATGATTTAAGGAAGAAGTGGGTTAGCTCTTTAATGAGAATATATGAAAGGATATATTGCTGTTTGGAAGAAGTTACTGTTGTGGTAGTATGAAAATCAGATGGCTTAAAAGTGAAAATATTTGTTTTCTATGCTTTCTGTGGGTCGTAAGTGCATAGGCAGCTTAGATGAGTCTTCTGGCTCAAGGTCTCTCACAAGGGTATAGTCGAGGTGTGGCCGGAGCTGTGGTCTCCACTTAGGCTTCTGGAGACAGGATGCTCCCACGCTCGCTCAGGTGATTAGCAGGACTCAGGTTCTCACCAGTCATTGAACCGAGGGTCTCACCAGTTGTTGGACAGGTGGTTTCTAGAGGTTCCCTCCATTTCTTCCCTCCCACTTGGGCCTCTCCATAGGGCAGTTTACAAGATGTCAGCTCGCTTCATCAGAGTGTGCAAGATGGAAATACAATCTCTGAATCTGATATTGGAAGTAACATCCTCTCATCGCTTTTGTCCCATTCTATGAATTATAAGTGAGTCACTTGGTCCAGCTCACCTTCATGGGAGGGCATTACACAAGAGCATGAATACCAGGAGGTGGGGCCATGGCAGAGGCTGCTTACCACAATTTTTTTTTTTTTTGGGGGGGGGGTAGGATAAAGACTGGATAGAGATCTCGTTTTATATTTTTACAAATATAGGTACTTTTACATGAAAACTTTGATATTTGTTTAAATGTCACTAGGATATTTCTTAAAGAAAATAAGAAATAGGTTTTCAGGGCTTTTAATCAGTTGAAATGCAGAAAAAATTGGCAAAAACAGAAAAATAAATTTGGAATGGATCAGGAGACTTGAGTGCTACCTTGAGGCCTAACATTAACAAAAATTCATGATCTGCTTCTGCAAAGCTATAAACTCTTTGTGCTTCAGTTTTATGATCTATAAAATCAAATGGTACTTTCCATCAAGGGCTTTCAAGTTTTTTTGACTGCAATACACAGTACAAAATTTATTTTACATAAGGACCCACCTAGTATACACATATGAAACCAGTTTACAGATAACTGAAACAAAAGTTTCTAGAAACAATAATTACTCTTAATAATACAACACTCATTCTGATATTTTCCTTTATATTTTATTCTGTTAAAATACTTTCTTCTATTTAATAACAAATTATGAGATGATCTAGCTAACTTTTTTATTACCTTATAGTGAATACCAATCCTCAGTTTGAATGCATGGTGATATCTACAGCTACTCCTAAAACTGCAAGACTAATCTAGGGTTATTTGTTTTATCTGTGAAGATGATGCAAAGGATGAAAAAAAAAAGGTGCTCATTTCTCCTACTCCTTAAGCATCAAGTTGCCCAGCTAACAGTCTATTAGCAAGGCTATCTTTCTCTCCGTTACCACCAACATGTGTGTGCAGTGGTAATACCCTTCCCCCTTGTCCAAGGTTTTGCTTTCTACATTTTCTATTACCCATGGTCAACTGTGGCCCAAAAATATTAAATGAAAAATTCCACAAATAAACAACTCATAGGTTTTACATTGTGTGCCATTCTGAGTAGCATGATGAAATCTTTCCAACTCTGTCCCATCCGAGACATGAATCAACCCTTTGCCCAGTGTATCCACACTGTGTATGCTCCCCTCCCATTAGTCATTTAGTAGCTGTCTTGGTTATCAGAGAGAGAGAAACCACATCCACATAACTTGTGTGACAGTATATTGTCATAATTGTTCTATTTTATTATTATTGTTGCCAATCGTTTACTGTGCCTAATTTGTAAATTGAACTTTATCATAGGTATGTATGTCTAGGAAAAAAACATAGTTTATATAGGGATCAGTATTATCTACAGTTTCAGGTATCCACTGGGGTCTTGGAACGTACCCCTCTCCCCCAGATAAGAGGAAACTACTCTACCTCATTTTAGTAAGGAGGACATGGGTACCTATTTCAAAAACTACTGATTACATGGAACAAATAGGCTTTACCTGGGCTACCAACTCTCGCCAAAATTCTTTTTTCTTTTTAATCCTCACCCAAGGATATAGTTTTATTGATTTTGAGAGAGAGAGAGAGAGAGAGAGAGAGAGAGAGAGAGAGAGAGAGAGAGAGAGAAACATCAATGTGAGAGAGAAGCATCTATTGGTTGTCCCCCCCAATCAGGGATTGAACCCACAATCTCTATGTGCCCTGAGTGGAAACCTTTTGATGAATGTGATGATACTCCAACCAACTGAGCCACCAGCCAGGGCTCCCAAAAATTTTTAATCCCCGCAAATCACCTTCCTTTCCTAGTCTGCTAGGTTCAAGGGGTTATTGATCCTGCCACATAAGTGCTGTGCTTTGCTCTCTGTTTCATTATCACTTATTTGCTCATCCTGTGGTTGTGTTATAGTTGGTGTGATATGCAATGCTAACTTCATGAGGAATTGCCACTGAGAAGGGAATTTTACCTAGATCAGGACATTTCATCTTTACTGCTTTTGAGCCTCTATTAAGTGCTGGATAATGCACAGGACATGCATATGTTGTTCCTAAAAATTGTCACCAAAATATAGCTAATGGAAGGGCAGCATGAGATTTGTGGCAGCTCACTGAAAGTCAAACTTCGTAGAAGTTTTCTCTGTTAGCTTGATATTCATGTGAATTTTGAACCCTATGATATGGGCTTTAATATCTAATCGATGTTTTACATTATTTATGAGTCATATTACTTTAACTACCTTCCCTCCCTCCTCAATGTTATAATAAAATTTATGTTCCAGGAGACCGCACCATAGTTTCCCTGGCTCAGAGCAAAGTACTCTGAGGAATTTTGAGAAGCATGAGACAGAATTTTCCCCCTCATGTAATTCTCATAGTCACCTTATGAAATAGGTTTCATTGTCCTGATTTGGCAGATGAGAGATAAGAAGCTTCAGAAACTTATATAAGTGGAAAACAACAGCATTAAAACTTAAACCAGGTTTGCCTCCAAAGCTTTTGTTTGACTTATTATGTCATAATGCCTTTAAATCTTTAAGAAATGAGGAAAAGTCCAGATAATTCTAAAGTATCCTCTGTAGATATTTCAAAGGTTCTGTACATTTCCAGTGTAAATTTTTGTATCCTGGAAGAGAACATTTGTTGTGATTATGGAAGTTAAAACACATATTCCTTCAAGAAGGAATTAGTGCATCTGAAAGTCACTTTTTTATAAAGTCAGATTCAGGAGAAGTCTAGAAACCATTATGTAGATTAAATACCTGGCTTCCTATGATATTAGTCACATTGTAGGAACTAGATTAAATGACTGGTTTGTTGGGAACAAGGATTGAATTCTGATGATGTTACATCCAAGGCTTCTGGATTTCCACGTTTTCTCTGCCAATATTCTCCACTCACGCTGAATTTTCCAGGTCCCTCATAATCTAATTCAGTGGTTCTCAACCTTTCTAATGCTGCGACCCTTTAATACAGTTCCTCATGTTGTGGTGACCCCCAACCATAAAATTCTCCCACAGGTTGAGAACCGATGCTGTAGCAGGGGTCCTCAAACTACGGCCCGCGGGCCACATGTGGCCCGCTGAGGACATTTATCCAGCCCGCCTGGTGCCGCTACCTGTCCTGCTTAGCAGCCGACTCATCCTGGGCCCACAGTGCGCATAGGAATTTGTTCATAGTTTTTATTTTTTTAAACTATAGTCCGGCCCTCCAACGGATGAGGGACAGTGAACTGGCCCCCTGTTTAAAAAGTTTGAGGACCACTGCAGAGCCTAAGACCATCAGAAAACACAGATATTTACATTACGATTCATAACAGTAGCAAAATTACAGTTATGAAGTAGCAACAAAAATAATTTTATGGTTGGGGGTCACCACAACATGAGGAACTGTATTAAAGGGTCGCGGCACTAGAAAGGTTGAGAACCACGGTTTTGTTTGTGGAATCAGAGTGCATAGGAGTGCTTATAGAAAAGGGGGAGAGCCCTTACTCATGTGACTCAGTTGGTTGGGTGTCATCCTGTGCACCAAAAGGTTGCTGGTTCAATTATTGGTCAGGGCACATGCCTGGGTTGTGGTCTCCATCCCAGTAGGGGTATGCAGGATGAAGCTGATAAATGTTTCATGATGTTTCTCTCCCTCTCCCTTCCTCTCTCTCTAAA
The DNA here is from genome assembly GCF_963455305.1 of Plecotus auritus. Classification (NCBI taxonomy): domain Eukaryota; kingdom Metazoa; phylum Chordata; class Mammalia; order Chiroptera; family Vespertilionidae; genus Plecotus; species Plecotus auritus. The sequence continues at coordinate 64,465,201 of NC_137772.1, read as the reverse complement.
AATCAATAAAAATATATGTTTTAATAAAAGGAGGGTGGCAGTGAGAAAGATATATCACACCAAAAGAAATTCTTACTTATTCTTTCAGCTACTTGCAGCTCCCTCAATGGTTATAAGGGGATATAGGTCCACCAGTTACATGAAAAAACAAATCTAGAAATTAAAGTGAGAGCAGAAAAAATATTGCTGGTCCCAATTTCCTTTAATTGAAATAATTATTTCCATATTCTCCCTAACACTCTCAAGGTTGGCACCTTGACCTTGGATTTCTCAGCTTCCAGAACTGTGAGAAATGTTTATTGTTTAAGCTACCAGTCCACAGTATTGTTATAGCAACCCAAACTCACTAAGACAAGTGGTAAGCATTATTCTGATTTAAGATAACCATTCCCTTGATTTACAGTATAGACCCCATGTATATATCATTAAAATATACAGGGTGTGGCAAAATAGGCTTACAGTTATGAATACATGAAACACTGAGTCTAACCTTGTATTATTTGTTAATAATTGTATTTTCCATACAAACAGTAGTAAACCCACTTTTGCCCCTCCCTGTACATATTTTAGGTCTTCTTTTGTTTTCAACGTCATTAATTAGAATATTTATTTTTCTGTGACTTGTATCTTTTCTCAACATTGTTTGTGAGATCCATGTGACCATAGACAGTGTTTCAAATAAATATAGCATGCAGCCAGAGTTTACTTTTCAATGCTATATAGTATTCCAATACATGTAACTTCCATTTATTTCCCATTTCTATACTGTGATTCCTATAGCAGCAGTTCATTTACTTATACTTTTATACAGACTTATGCATAGCATGTAGCAGTGGTTACTTTATTTACATTTTTATATACTATTCCATGTAGCGTGTATATGTAGTTCACTTGTTTTCTTTGCGGTAGAGTATTCCATGTGTGAGCTTTCAACACTTATTTAGTGAACATCTTATTTGTTGCTGGTTTAGAGTTATTATGTAGGATGTTGCTAAGAAGACTATATATTATATGTGTGTCCTGGTGCTCAGTGTCTAAGGGTTTCTCTGGGTCATACACCTAGAAGTGGAATACATGGATACGTATTTTCAGTGTTAGTAGAAAATGCCAAATTGTTTGCAATTGATTTACTTTTCCACCCATTTTGTATGAGAATTCACATTGTTTTACATTATTTCATGATTTTACTTTCAGATTTAAATTTAACAATGAGTATATATTATATTTACTATCAGAAAATAGTTTTATCTTATTTTCAAAAAAAAATTTATCCTTACAGAGGGTGTAGACACTATTATATCATCATTTAAGTATATGTATTTATAATGAGTTTTTAATCCTTTGCAATGGATGTGATTGATCTTATTGATGGTTAACTGTAACTTTAAAATATATTTATAGCTGTTAGCAAAACAACTAGAAACAAATAACCTCCAATTCCCAAAATAAATGATCACTTTATATTCCTGATGTGATGCTCACACGAAGTACTGAGTACTTACCAGAAAGTTCAAGATAAATAAGACAAGAAGAAAGATGCGCATTCCATTATCTGATTTGGGAGTAGTAAAGAAATTTACTTCCCCTTTTTTTTCTGTAATAAAACTGCTATGCGGCTACTGTGGAGAATTCTTGAATTGTGAGATAAATGGCTGTGATTTTTATGGAGTGTTGGTATTTAAACAGAAGCATGAACTATCACAAGGCTTGAGAAAATAAAGGTCTTGTTCTCTCCAGAGATCACCATCTCATTTTGGGAAATGATCTCTTTCTGAAATGTGCACTGCTTGGTGCCCTGGCTGCACTGAGACCAGCAAGGTCCTAGAAGCTGCAGCAGCAAAAACAATGTGCATCAAACAGGCATGACCCAATTAGGAGGAACAATAGTTTGCCTGGGAAAATATCTCCTTACCTTTAGATCTATTCCACATAACAAACATATTGATTTGGACATGCTTACTTATAATATGAAATGAAACTTTCATTTAAATGTTATCTTACTGTATTTGAACTGCTTAAAGCTTGTTTTACAGACATCTACCAAGGAGATGAGTGAACTACATTTTAAAATTATAAATCCTATCAGGTTAATTTTTATAACAAACTCTCAATAAATAAATATGTACACATACATGTATACATTTCCTTGTATTATTGAATTAATATAATTAAATAGTATAAAACATACATGAAATATAAACTTAATTTCCAAAAATTAAAAAAAGCTGAAATAAACATTAATTTAAAATTCTTCTTTTTTCTTTCATACTGTAAAACACTATTGCACTACTCACAAATAGCTAAAAATAGAACGATACAATTGAAACATGCTTTTTTTTTCTTCAAAGCTTTGCAATTTATGATACAGCAACTTAAGGTCTGATTGTAGGTGATATTTACTTTTATACTAGGTTTGAAGGCTATTACAGCTGAAAATTTTATTTCAATAACATACAAATGGTCTGACTGCTAAATGGTCTGACTGCTGATTAATAAAACATATTTTTCAATCTCATCCCTAAGTTCCCAAAGCATTTGTTGAAGATAGGGTGATTAAATGTAAATATTTTGTAATATTAAACATAGTGGGCACTACTTTTTAATAGTTCTAACGAGTAAATTTATACTTTATTGAAACACTTTATTTGGAAGCTCTTAAAACAGATTAGAAAGGCTCATTTTTTATTTTTTCAGTTGTGCAAATATGAAGGTTTTTTAATTAACTTATTTGTATCATATTTTCAATGACAAAAATCCCATAAAGATGAAAATATTTTTAAACATCAATTTCCAAAATTTTCTTTTCATAGCATGATTTTATTTTAAATGAAGATATTTTGTGACCTTGTTAAAAATACCATCTTTATTTTAAAAGTACAAATTAAGTATATTTTTCCATAAATATTTTCAGGGTAACATTGCTTATGACTACTTTTTAACAGATTAAAACTCAACGAAGTTAACACTCTTTATCTTTTATAAAAGAACACTACACAACTCACCCTTTAATTGATAAGCCTTTTCAGGATTCTTCTGTGAGACAGCCATTGAATCAGTGGATGCTTCAAAACACATATATATATTCACACACCATGCCATTAAATATTGTAAGAATTCTTCCATATTTTAAAAACTCCCATCTAGTGATAAAAGCTGGGGCCATGACCTAAAGCAGCGGGCCTGCTGTGGCCCAGTTTCAAGGTATAGCATTCATTAGGCATTACAGGTGCCACAGAGACTCTGATTGACATAGCAGTTTATTCATTTTATTTGCTTCTGGTTTCAATTCCCAGCTTATCTATAAATGATGCCATGGATGAATTCCACAATCAGGGCTATCTCTGTGTTCTTCTCGCCAATTCCCTTCTCTATTCCATCACAGTCAACTATCTTTAGTGGCTCACAAAGAAAAGTAGTTCTTATATATTTCATTACTGAAATAGTACATTGCAATACCATAAGCTGAGACATCATAATCCATAGTTTTATCCAAAGAACAAATCCAAAACACAATGTGTGTTTGTGAATTATGTCCTCCAGTGTTTGCAATATTTTCTGTCTCCCAGCAGTATTTGTCTCCCCCAAACTCCACTTCCAATGATTTTAGATTGTGTCTCTGCTGTTTTCAGGGCATCATTGCAAAATCCATTTTACTATTGCAGGAAGGAGAGTTTCCTCTTTTGTACAAGGCACTTGGATTTCCCAATGAAAACCTTAAGAAACTTCTAAACACCATTTGGTTTAATAGAGAAATTTGATAAAATACTGCATAGCGTATGATGTGACAGTTTTAAGGGATGTTTATTTTTAAGTCTTAGATGTTCATTTTTTTATGTTGCTAATGTGATGGCTTTATACTATCACTCATATCTTAAGGCAGAGAATGTACTTAGGCTGAGATTAATTTATTATCAAATATGTACATGCAAATAGTCTGATTATTTTGAATTCTCTGATGGTAATCGCTTCTAAGGTGTAATGTTAATGAAGATCTTGTATAAGGAGTTGGAGATGTCAGCTCTATCATTTAATTATTTGCTTGGGCTTGGGTGATTCATATTAACTGCAATTTGTGCTTTCTTTGTAAAAATCTTTTAAAGGCACCTGTCCATTTTGTGATGATTACCTTCCTTTAGTTTCAGTAAAATTAAGTGATATAATTATGAATCCACTTAACAGGGCCCAAAACAAACTTCAATTAGTTGTAATACAGTCAGAGATCATGAAAATATAGGGTGTCCCCCAAAAATGTATACACACTTTAACAACTGATAACTCACTTAATTTTAGCTCGTTTTCAGGTTTAACTAATTTGTAATAATGGGTGAAGCCAAACTAAGCTTTGAACAAAGAAAATGTATCCTAAAGTGCCACTAGAATTTTTTATGGGGATACATAAAAGATAAAGTTTAACGTACAAAACCAGCAATAGTCAATGAATTGAGGGCACACAAATACCAAAAGAAATGATCTTGATGTTTGCCATTCCATTGCTTCGCTTTATCAGCAGTGTCTGGACCTAACCGGTTATCAGTTTGAAAAGAGGCATTGACAAAAAAAATTACTCATTTCTGTAGATTCTTTTAAATTTGAAAATGTGCTGTATATTAATAAACACTGACTTTATAATTATTCAGAGTATGTATACATTTTTGGGGGGGAACACCTGTATTACTGTTAACCCTCTAGGTTCAAAAAAATTTCTACCTGTCCTTTGTCCTTAATGACCTAATTCACTTCCAGTTGGAAAATGGGTGTTAATCATTTCCCTGGTCTTTAAATTATTTTCAAAATTTTGAAGATGTACTAGTAATACTGTTTTCCTAGTAAGTTTTAAACTTAGCATTTCTTTTTAAATATTTAAAAACAAGACCTTCTAACCTTAGAATTTTATGGTTGAATATACATCTATTTTAAAAAAATATTTTTCCTGATTATATAATCAACACTTGTTCATTATAGAAAAGTTTAAAGAATAAAGAAAAATATAAAGAATGAAACTTAAGCCCTAATCGGTTTGGCTCAGTGGATTGAGCGTCGGCCTGCGGACTGAAGGGTCCCGGGTTCGATTCCGGTCAGGAGCATGTACCTTGGTTGCGGGCACATTCCCAGTGGGGGGTGTGCAGGAGGCAGCTGATCGATGTTTCTCTCTCATCGATGTTTCTCACTCTCTCTCCTTCTCCCTTCCTCTCTGTAAAAAATCAATAAAATATATTAAAAAAAAAAAAGAATGAAACTTAAAAGGCCTCTAATCTGACCACAGAGAGAATCTCTGTGATGATTTTTGTGAATCAATTTCTAGATCTGAGGCTATGAATATTTATAATACCTACTAGAGGCCCAGTGCACGACATTTGTGTACTGGGGGGTAGGGGTCTCTCAGCCCAGCCTGTGCCCTCTCCCAGTCTGGAAACCCTCGGGGGATGTCCACGGGGAGCAGGCCTAAGCCAGCAGATGGACATCCCCTGAGGGGTCCTTAGCGCTGCTGTGGAGGCGGGAGAGGCTTCTGCCACTGCTGCTACTCTCACAGGAGAGGCTCCTGCCACCACTGCTGTGCTCACCAGCCGTGAGCCCAGCTTCTGGCTGAGTGACACTCCCCCTGTGGGAGCACACTGACCACCAGGGGACAGCTCCTACGTTGAGTGTCTGCCCCCTGATGGTCAGTGCGCATCATAGTGACCAGTCATTCCACTGTTCGGTTGATTTGCATATTAGCCTTTTATTATATAGGATATTTATAAACATGTATTAAAGTAGGAGTCATACTGTACTTATTGTTTTGTAACTGGCTTTCTTCTAAGACATGTATACATAGTAAAATTTTCTGCAAGTTATTAACCACTTATATTTAAGTGATTGTTTTTAGTCCTGCTATCTTGTCTGAGTGCAATCAAGTCACTAGTTTTCATGAGAGTCAACTTAAATTTTATGGCTCGACCATAATTTACAGAAAGGCATGTAGTGAGCATATCATGACAAATTAATTATGGGGTGTGTTTTTTATTAAAACACAAGAGAAACATTTTTTTTAATATTTTTATTGATTTCAGAGAGGAAGGGAGATAGAGAGATAGAAACATCAATGATGAGAAAGAATCATTGATTGGCTGCCTCCTGCATGCCACCTACTGGGGTGGATCGAGCCTGCAACCTCGGCATGTGCCCTTGGCCGGAATCAAACCTGAGACCCTTTAGTCCACATGCTGGCGCTCTATCCACTGAGCCAAACTGGCTAGGGCAAGGGAAACATTTTATTAACTTTTGTATAGTCTTATGTTATTGGGCTATCCATCAATGATTATGAAAGGTCTTTTAATTCAGGAAAATATTTTTAACCTGGATAACTTCAATTAAATGTGGTTGATGTTTCAGGGCAAACAGGCTCCCTTCGAAAAGTTTTAGAGTTACTTTCTAAAGTCATTGCACAAAAAGATACCTAAGAATGACATGAAAGGAAACTCTAAGTGCCTTACTAACTGATGAGAACAAGTGGCAATCTGAAGAGAAAGTGTTTACTGGCAGGTGTAATGACAAAAATGACCTAATTGTAGTAGTGCTGGAGCAGGTAGAGTGATTGATAAATTCGTGTCAGGCTATCTCAGGATTTGATTTTTAGATTGAAAAATTTACTTCCATTATGCATGTAAAATATATATCTATTTTCAAACTCAACCCATTTATAAAAGGACTAGAGAGGTGTGGTAAGGTGAGAAAGTCATACCCTGGGAACTGAGTTAAATGAGGATAGAATTAGAAAACAACAGTTAAGAAGGATTTTTTTTCTCTCTATGACTGAGGAACTTGCCATTTTTTAAATAATCACTTACTGTATAAAAGTATGTTTTTCTACTTGCAAACTGGAAGGTCTAGTATTTTCCAAATGCAAATATAAACAGGAACTAAAATTTTAATAAATGACTTTAAATATCTTGTAGCTCTGATTGGTGTGGCTCAGTTGGTTGGGCATCTTCCCATGCACTGAAAGGTTGCCAGTTGGATTCCCAGTCAGGGCACATGGTGGGTTGCAGGCTCTATACCCAGTAGGGGGCACGCAGGAGGCAGCCATCAATGTTTCTCTCTCCTTATCTCTCTAAAACTCAATAAAAAATCTTGTAAATACAGAGTGCAATTTAATTGCTAATGCTGTGTTTTATGTTTCAAATATGTAATACTTGATGGAATGGCATGAAACCAATGATATTCTCCTCCAGCAAGATAATTTGAGAGCAGAAAGAAAAATACACATATCATTTAACTTGGTGAATTTGAGTTAGAACAAGTTTGCATTACCTTATAGTATGAATCAGCATGCCAAGAAACCAATAACAATTTGGGAAATGCAATTATTCCTACTTTTGGTGACCTTTCCTGCTATCATAAAACTGGTCACTTAAGAGCATTGAGGCACTGATGGCAAAGTGTTACAAAACGTACTTTAAGTATTTGTATCTAAGGTCAAATTTTTATTCTCATCAACACATTAAAACAGTCAATGACTATCTATAGTAATAGCTGCTTTGGCTTTACCAACATTGCCAGGAAACTAGAAAAATGAAGCTGTGTGAACCAGATAAAAATGTACAATTTGACAAGATGAAAAAAAAAAAAAAGAGAGACATTTTATTATTTAAGTTCCCCAAAAGGAAAGTTATAAGTAAAGCATTGCTCTTCTTCTTCCTCCTTTCATCTGTTTTTAAAAATCAAAGTGAGGACTGACATCTCTACTTTCTATCACACCAAAAGTTTGGGACCAGAGTAGGTTTCCTGATGAAATTTCCCAATGTGGAAGAGCCTTCACTGAGAGTAACATTTTTAATGCATTTTCCCTGAATTTCTCTATTATAGCAGTAAACTGTTCATAGCAATAAGATATCTTCAACACCAAATTAAGAAGGGACGTTCTGATAACACCACCTCCTTGTGCCTCTCTGTTAAATTCTCTACATGAGCAATTGCTTCACAAAAGTGAGTTAAAACATTGCCCTTGTTGGTGGAGTTCATGCATTTGAAAATACATATGTGATGAAGATGGAAAACATTTCATTTACCAGATTCCTGGCAGTGAGAGTATGTATGTGCCTGGAAGGGGTGCTCTGGAGCAGCTTGAGCCAAATGGATGATTAAATAGCAACAGACGGTTACTAAACTGTCTTCTTACGGGTAGTCACAGGTAACACTAGGTTTTCAGGCAAGTTTGGAGCAATGAAGACTGAGCATTGGATCTGGAAGGATTACAAAAATATACCCTTTGGCCCAACCAGTGTGGCTCAGTGGTTGAGAGTTGACCTTGAACCAGGAGGTCATGGTTAGATTCCCCATCAGGGCACATGCCCGGGTTGCAGGATTGATTCCCAGTGTGGGGCATATAGGAGACAGCCAATCAATGATTTTCTCTCATCATTGATGTTTCTAACTCTCTCCCTTCCTCTCTGAAATTATATATATATATATATATATATATATATATATATATATATATACACACACACACACACACACACACATACATACACACACACACACACACATATATATGTGTGTGTGTATATATATATATATATATATACACACATATATATATACATATATATATCTCCTATACAATAAAGAGCTAATATGTAAATGGTCATCACACCCTCACACCATCACACCATAATGGCTCAGACTCTCAACACTGGGGTGAGAGGAATGGGGACCAGCCAGGCACAAATGAGCTCGCAAGGGAGGAATGGGGAACAGCCAGGCACAAATGAGCTCGTGAGAGAGGAATGGGGACCAGCCAGGCTGCGGCCCGGAGAGGGACAAGCTGCACACCCCGCGGCCCCAGGCGCCAGCAGCTGGGGCTGTGGCCCGGGAGAGGGACAAGCCACCCGCCCCAGGGTCCCGGGTGCCAGCAGTTGCACCTGCACCTGCAGCCCAGGAGAGGGACAAGCTGCATGCTCCGTGGTCCCGGGCACCTGCGGCTGCAGCCCGAGCAAAGCCGCCTGCCCACGGTCCCTTGTGGCTGCAGCTGGCCCGGGTGAAGCAGGACTGGGTCCTGGTTGCCTGCGGCCAGCCAGAGGGAGGGAAGCCTGGGTCCCAGGTGCCTGCAACCGGCTGGAGGAGGGAATCCTGGGTCCTGGGTATGGGGCAAGGTAAAGGTGGCTAGGGGCGATCAGGCAGGCAGGCAGAGGGGTTAGGGGTGATCAGGCAGGCAGGCAGGTGAGCGGTTAAGAGTCAGCAGTCCCGAATTGCAAGAGGAAGTCGGACATTCCCCCCACAGCAGTCCCGGATTGGAGGGGGTACAGGCCAGGCTGAGGGACCCCCCCCCCCCGTGCACAAATTTTGTGCACTAGGCCTCTAGTATACTAATAATAAAGGAATATGCAAATTGTCTGGGACACCATCACAGTAACAGTAACAACCAAACAGCAGGCTGCGTGGGGTAACCAGGACAGGAGGGGGGGCAGTTGGGGGTGACCAGGCCAGTGGGGGCCGTCAGTAAGGGGGAACCAGGCCAGCAGTAGGGGCAATTAGGGGCGACCAGGCCAGCAGAGGGTGCAGTTGGGGGTGACCTGGCTAGCAGGGGGTCAGTAAGGATTGACCAGGCCAGCGGGACAGGGGGGAAGTTAGGGGCAACCAGGCTTGCACAGGGGACAGTAAGGGGTGACCAGGCCAGCAAGTGGTGGCAGCAGGGGGTGCAGTTAGGGGCGACCAGGCCGGCGGGTGAGGAAGGCAGTTGGGGGCAACCAGGCTGGCAGGGGAGCCAGTTAGGGGCCATCAGGCAGGCAGACAGGTGAGCAGTTAGGAGCCAGCAGTCCCAGATTGTGAGAGGGATGTCCAACTGCCAGTTTAGGCCCAATTCCCGGGATTGGGCCTAAACCGGCAGTCAAACATCACCTGAGGGTTCCCGGATTGGAGAGGGTGAAGGCTGGGCTGAGGGAATGCCAACCCACCCCAATGCTCACACAAATGCTCAATTGGATTGAAATCTGGTGATTGTGGGGGCCACCTAAGCAAGGTAAAGTCTCCCTCATGTTCTTGAAACTACTCCTGCACAATACAAGCACCATGGCATGGCGCATTGTCTTGTTGGAAGAAGCCATCTCCATTGGGATACACCATCAACATGATAGGATGAACTTGATCAGCAATGATACTTAGATATGTTGTGCTATTCAGACATTGTTCCACACGAATTAAAGGGCCCAAATCATGCCAGGAAAACATGCCCCAAACCATAACACTGCCCCCACCAGCTTGAAGGGTTGTACTCATGCATGTGGGGTGCATGCTTTCATGCTGTTTCTGCGAAATTCTCACTCTGCCATCTACATGATGCAACTGGAAACGTGATTCATCGGACCACAAGACTTTTTTCCAATGCTCAACTGTCCAATCCTTGTGTTCCTGTGCGAATTGGAGATGTTTTATCTTGGTAACTGCAGACTAGCAAAGGTGTTCGAACAGGACTTTGGCTTCCATATCCCATACGATGCAGTGTTCGGCTAATTTTCCTACAAACGTCAGGTGGGCATAATAATCTGGCCACTCAGTGTATAGTCCTTGTTGAGAGCAATAGCAGGGATATTGGGTTTTGTGGGGTAAATTATGTAAAACTCACTTGTTCTCAATTTAATCTTAGGGAGCTGTCTGCATTACTCCATCCTGCTTTTGCTGGCAGTTGACACTTTCTGGGGTTTCTGAATAACTTTGTCCTGTGTACTGGTATGCAAGGAGAAACAAAGCAGAAATAGCCTGTGGAGAAAAGCCCATAGACATGTCACAGAAACAAGACTAGAGGTGTGGGGGATGAACCTGGGACATGCTTCGGGCGGAGAAAACGCTGGGCTTCTTTTTCGGGACACTGGGAGAGCATCCTACTACTTTTCAGTTTCTCCATCTGCTGACATTTGGGGAACCAAACCCAAAGCAGTATATCAGGGCAGCAGCTCCAGGCATAAGGCTGCTTCAAACCAACATTGATTTTTTTTACATCTTTAATCAAGTGCGAATGGCGTGTTGTGAATATTTCTAGCAAGTGAATTTACTAGTGCTTTAAGATTAGCTCAACCTAGATATTTTGTGGAAGTTTGGTTTTATTTTGATCCTTGGGCAAAACAAAATAAAATAGTACTGTATGTAATTTAGAACCAAAATGAAGCATCAAGAAAGCAGACATTCATCCTAAGTTCTCTTATTAAAATTCCCAGTGCCAGATCCGTAATCAGATCCTCCATGTGGAGTTTGCCATTTCATTGAAGAGAAAGTAAAAGCTCTGAAAAACAAACATGAAAAAACAAGGAGGAAAAGTACAAGATGCGCTGATTTTCCTTCCATGAAAATGCCGTCTTATTAATGGAACTGATTTCAGATGAAAACTAAGAGAAAGGGTTCGTTGAATTGCTCCACGTTTCTCTTCTTAGTCCATCAGTTTCCTAGGTCGCAGAGGTGAATATACCCCCTAGATGGGTTTGCCCTCTCCTACATCACCATGGTGACCGCCCTATGCATTTCCTAGCAGTTAATGGAAGTCTAGTTTAAGGGCCCTGGGCTTTGCCTGGGGCTCTTAACTAGCATCTCGTTAACTGGCAGGAAATGTTTTCTTTCTGTTGCTTACTTTTATATATTCTTAATAGAACAGAAAGTACCTTGGCTGAGGTAAAAGACGTTACAGTTTTCAGCATCTCATTTGTAAATAACCCTGTTATGAGTAATAGGAAGTGATCCAGCTGGTTGTAAAAAAGACACACATTTAATGGGCAACTCCTGGTGGACTAATGGATTTGCTTGGGAAAACATTGTACCTGCAGGACACATTGCTCTGGTTTCTGTTCTGAACATAATGAGCCTGTGTTCAAGCAGAGATGCACACAAATCTCCCTAGGAGTTATAAATCTTAAATTATACAAGAGAAAAAAAATTTAAAACACAAATCTAGATCTCCTTGGAGATTAACATTGTACTATCCCAGTACCGCTCTTAGCTAAGGTACAGTAATTTCCAGGTACAAGGTAGAACCACTTTTATATGGAATGGAATGTCCCTTTGAAATGTTTCACCTGGTCCATACAGCTTATGAATGTCCTGTGGGAATAGGGCCAGCGTTGCCTCCATTGGCCATTACTGCTCTGCTTCTTTCTGACACTGAAATAGTACATCCAATACAGTAGTTTTATGGAGTTCACGTCATTCAGAATTTGATTCCTGTTGAACTTGGTGGCCTCATGTTTTATTTTTAAATTGTATTTTTTTACTTTAAAATTTTTTAATTTTTTATTAATTTTTACTATAGTTGAACAAAAATTTATTGGCACTCACCACTGTGCTACTAGATTTATTCCATATACATCCAATACCCACTGAAGCCAAGGGCCATGTCAACATATCTTGGTGCCTGGCTTTGCTACCTTAACAGAGTAGCTAAGATTATGCATTCTGATGTCAGAATGGCAGAAACTGTAGCTCAATGACTTGGGCAAGTTACTTAATTTTGTGCCTCAGTTTTTCTCCTTTGTAAAATTTAGAAGATAGCAGTATCCACCTTAAGATGGTATGAGTCTCAGAGGAAATAACCCATGTTGAGTACCTGATGTTTATCCTGGCTTACTATTAGCATCAAAAATGTTAAAATTCATTATTTATAACAGGTGCTTAATATATTAATTCTGATTCTGTAGAGAAATAAGACCAACAGTTTGTGTGTGTGTGTGGATACTTATACTATGCACATTTATAATACATATATACATATACACTGAGTGGCCAGATTATTATGATCTCTGAACACATAATAATCTGGCCATTCAGTGTATATCCTATATAATAAAAGGCTAATATGCAAATTGTCCCCTCGACCAGGAGTTCGACCAGCAGGCAGGTCAGCCAACTGCCCATGTCCCCTCCCCCTGGCCAGGCTGGCGGGACCACACCCATGCACGAATTCATGCACCGGGCCTCTAATATATATACTGAGTGGCCAGATTATTATGTGTTCAGAAATCATAGTAATCTGGCCACTTAGTGTATATGTCTATACAGGGGTGGGCAAAAGTAAGCTTATAGTTCTTAGTACACAAATAATTGGTATTATTTATTTGTATTATTTCCATACAACTATAAACCTACTTTTGCCCACCCTGCATTAAATCCCAGAAATATTTTTATTAAATTATATTGCTAAACTGAGGAAATAATTATGTCCCTTCTTCTTTTCATAATCATTTCCTTTCCTATTCCCCCTCCTCCATCACCTGGCAATAGTGGCTTTCCATGAAAGGGTCATGACTTCAACTCTTGGCTTACACTTCCTTCTTCATTGTACATCCCCATATACATTACCCTATTTATTCCTTTCGTCTGTATTATGAGGTGTTAAAAGTTTATAGCTGTTAACACCAAAATTCATTCTACTTAAGTAATAGTAGGTGACAAAGAGAGGCCTGGCCTTCTGCCATTTTATTGCACGGTTTCTGGACCTCCGCACTATGTGACATCTTAGTCCAGATAACACTTCGCTGTGGTGATGGTGGTGGTGGCAAATACAAAAATGTAATCTGTTTGAGGATCATCATTCTAATATCTTCAGAATTTCAGATTTAGAACTACTATAAGGCACTAGATATTTCAAGGTTTGTACTTGTAATTTTAACCCATAATATGTGCTTTATGCCAAGTGAAAATATTACCAGATAAACTATGTACCTATGATAAATGTCTAGTAATCCTATATAATAAAAGGCTAATATGCAAATAGACCAAATGGCAGAACAACCAAGCAACCAAACAACCGGTCGCTATGACGTGTGCTGACCACCAGGTGGTGCGCACAGAACATGGCAGGTGTTGGCTGCAGCAGGATGGTGGAGCAGGTGAGCGGGGGCGCCAGCCCAAGGCAGGGCACAGGTCGCTGTCATCAGGGCAAGCCTCTGGTGGTTACTAAAAATTCTTTGTTCCCGCGCACCACGGTCACACTTAGTAGCTTGCACCTGGTGCTGGAGCTGGCCCTGTTCACATCTGCTGCTGGTGCCAGAGCCACTGCTTGCACCTGCTGCCGGTGGCCAGTGCTGGGCCCAATTTCTCTGCACCATCAGTGGGTGCGAGAGGCAGCTGCGGGCCTCAGTCGCCCCTGAGGGCTTCTCCACCTCCCCCTGCTCCTGAGGGGTGATCAGGGCTGGCAGCCACCGCTCGCACCCACGGCCAGCACTGGCCCCCCTCACACCCACTGCTGGGGCCAGCCCCAATTGCTCTGTGCTGTCTGCGGGTGCGAGCGGGGCCGGCACCATCAGCGTGTGGGACCGGTGGCAGTAGGAGCAGAGCTGCCCGCAGACAGAAGACTGGGGGCCACTCCGGGAGGGTCCAGGCAAGGGCGCAGAGGATGGGCCGAGATCCACCCCTTTGCCCACCGCAGCCTTGCAACTCACATTTCCTTTCAAAGTGCACTAATTTGTGCACTGGGCCCCTAGTATAGTAATAATAAACAGATGCAGTGAAGTACCAGGGTAAAGATAGGTGTTGGGTATATAGTAGTTGGAAATACGAAAAGGAATATAGTGCCTGTTCCTCCAATGGCTCCTGCTCAGTTTTATTTAGCACCCATGGACAAAACCCATCTGACCCAGTCTTGCCTACCCCCCATTAACTGGTAATGAATTAAATCTTACCTGATATATTTTGATTCACTTATTTTTAGAGGTAAACATGCCACATTCAGTGTTTATAAGTGGCCATAATTAGATTTTCTCTATCTTTCTATGAAAGCCTCTGAAATGGCTTCAGTAGTGATTGAAATAGGACACAAGGATCATTGGCCCACCACCATGCACTCCTGATGTTGTCACCACCACTACTGGCTTCCCCAAACAAAAAAAAATGTATTTCTACTGCTCACTGTCACAAACTAGAATTTCAAACAGCAGTCAATAGGAACCCTTTGATCCCTGAGGCTTTTCTGGGGCAAAGAGGCAGCACTTCCCATCTTAATGGTCTCTGCTCTAATGTCCTCAGTTGCTGGGTGAAACTGTGCTTTCAAATAACTGCAGAATGAGGAGCAAGAAGTGTTAGTGCTGTAAATGTGAGAAGTTGGAGTTTCTTTTTTTTTCTCTTCGTGTAGATATCTACAGGCTTGTGGACGAGAACAGTGGTGTGTATGTGTTTGCTGTTCACTTTCTTTTTTAAAAATATATATTTGTATTGATTTCATAGAGGAAGGGAGAAGAAGAGAGAGAGAGAAACATTCATGATGAGAGGGAATCATTGATCAGCCAGCGTCCTTCTGCTCACCCCACACTGGGGATTGAGCCTGCAACCGGGGCATGTTCCCTGACTGGGAATCGAACTGTGACCTCCTGGTTCATAGGTCGACACTCAACCACTGAGCCATGCCGGCTGGGCTGCTGTTCATTTTCGATAGACATACTTGTCAGCTGTTGCTTTAAATGCTGCCCTGCCTGGGCATACTACAGATGGATGACAGTGAAACAAAGAAATAGGGGCTTTCATTTTACGTAAATCATCGTGTTAATTGGGAATCAGGTGGTGTAAGTACACAAGGGGAAAATAGTATTTATAGAAGCTGTCAGTGTACAGCATACACACTCCAGCTTTAGCTCTGTGAGGAAAAAGCAGACAGCCTATTTCAAGATATATTAGAAAATTAAGCACTTCTTTGGCCAGCAGCATGTCAAATCTGATGACTTCAAATATAAAACAAGAAGAAAAGTAGACTTTCTCTACTGATAAGCTTCTCCCTGCCCCCAACATTCTTTCAAACATATTACAAACCTAGTTAAGGCTTTGAAAAGTCCTTCTTGCAGTTAATTTTCTGAATTCAATCATAATAGAATTGTATCTACATTGTTAGCTTTTGCTTTCTTAATTGGAATAAATAGCAATCAAGCTTGTTAAACTTCACCTTAATAAATACATTTAACTCATTGTTATTTCTCTATGGGGCTGTGGCTTAATACTTAGGTTGCTTAGTTGTCCCAGAGCCTAGGATGAAGGCTTTGGCCTTGGTTATTATTGTCCACACTGTCTGAATTTGTTATATAATTACTTGATATTCTGCTTCATTTTCGCTGTTTAGACTTGGCCTTTAAACACTTGGCATTTGCTCACAGGAAGGAATTTACAAACGCAGTCCTCAGCTGATAAGTGTAATAGCACATGATGGTGTGAATCCTAATTAGAGAATCACACATCTCTAGTACATTAGGGTCAAGAGCTTTCAAGCATCAGAGTAGTGTGTTTATCTCATTAATATATGCAGCTTTGAAATTGATTATTGCAATAATAACAGTTTTTTTTAATTAGGGTAATTAAAACTTGTAGTGTTTCCTTTTTATGTTGGGTAAACGTTAGTTGATTTTTTAAAATTTATGTTGTTTTAAAATTAGTCTTCAGAGTGTTGATTTTTAAAAATCTGTGGTTCTCTTTTGTAAACAGACAGTTTTGTAGGAAAGGCCAGAATGCTTAATGCTTAACACAAATAAGACATTGTAGAAAGAGAAAAGTCAAGGCTTATGTTAAGTGAAAAATAGGCTTTGATATAGACAGTTTTTTACTGGTGGAAATTGTCTTGAAGATGTCTTCATTGTTCCACTCCCCTGCCAACCTGATCAACGCCTAACTGCTCCCTGACCGGCCTGATTGTCCCTAACTGCCCTCCCCTGCTGGCCTGGTCACCTCTAACTGCCCTCCCCTGCCAGTCTGGTCACTCCTAACTGTCCTCCCCTGCAGGCCTGGTCCCCCCAACTGCCCTAGCCTGAAGGCCTAGGTCCCCCCTAACTGCCCTCGCTTGCTGGCCTGGTCTCCCCCAACTGCCCTCCTCTGCTGGCCCGGTCACCCCTAACTGCCCTCCCTGCTGGCCTGATCTCCCACAACTGCCCTCCCCTGCAGGCCTAGTCCCCCCCAACTGCCCTCCACTGCAGGCCTGGTCCCCCCCACTTGTCCTCCTCTGCTGGCCTGGTCACCCCTAACTGCCCTCCCTATTAGCCTGATTGCCCACAACTGCCCTCCCCTGCAGGCCTGGGTCCCCCCCCCCAACTCCCCTCCCTTGCTGGCCTAGTCTCCCCCAACTTCCCTCCTCTACCAGCCTGGTCACCCCCAACTGCCCTCCTCTGCTGGCCTGGTCACCCCTAACTGCCCACAACTTCCCTCCCCTGCAGGCCATCTTGAGGCAGCCATCTTGTGTCTTGGAGCGATGGTCAATTTGTATATTACTCTTTTATTAGATAGGCCTAGAGGCCCGGTGCACAAAGATTCGTGCACTCGGGGGGGGGGGGGGAGCGTCCCTCAGCCCAGCCTGCACCCTCTCACAATCCGGGACCCCTCGGGTAGGGTCCCTAGGCTTGGCCTGAGATCAGGGCCTATCGGGACTTTCCTTCCCCGGGCTGCAGGCAGCTGGCCCCACCCCTGCCTCTGCCACCACTTGCCATCGTGCAGCGCTGCCCCCCCTCCCCTGCCAGTGGTGGACTCCCTCTGTAGGCAACAGGCTTGGGTGCAATGGTTTGGCTGGCCTGGGCCTCCCTCTTTCTTTGCTGGGGGTAGGGCCCAGCCCTGCAAGGGGCCGTCTGCCTACCTGATCTCCCCTAACCACTGGCCTGCCTACCTGATCTCCCCTAACTGCTTTCCTGCCTACCTGATCTCCCCTAACTGCTGGCCTGCCTGTCTGATTGCCCCTAACACTTGCTTGGGGGCAGGGCCAGCCCGGCAAGGGGCCATCTGCCTACCTGATCTCCCCTAAACACTTGCCTGCCTACCTGATCACCCCTAACCACTGGTCTGCCTACCTGATCACCCCTAACCACTGGTCTGCCTACCTGATCACCCCTAACCCCTCTGCCTACCTGCCTGATTGCCCCTTACCACTTGCTTGGGGGCGGGGCCAGCACTGACTTCCAGTTGGTCAGCCTCCGGTTGTTACTGTTCATTACGACCCAGGGTTTTTATATATTAGGATTACCACAGACCAGGTGGCTTAAAGAGCAAACATTTATTTCTCACAGTTCTGGAGTCTGGGAAGTCCAACATTAAGGTGCTATGGGTTCTGTGTCTGGTGAGGGCCCTCTTCCTGGTTTGCAAACAGCAGTTTTCTCAATTTATCTTCACATGACAGAAAGTGAGCTTATGCCTCTGGTATTGTCTCTTTTTAAAGACTTTATTTTTTTATTATTTTAGAGTAGTTTCAAGTTCAGAGCAAAATTGAGAGGAAGGCACAGAGATTTCCCTTATACTCCCTGCCCTAACACATACATAGCCATCTTATTATCAACATCCCTCACCAGAGTGGAACATTTATTAACAATTGATGAGCCTACATAGCACTCAAGTTGATAAGTGACCTAGGACTCACTCTTGGTGTTGTGCATTTTAAGGGTTTGAACAAATGTATAATGACATGTATCTACCAATGTAGTATCACACAGAATAGTTGCACTGCCCTGAATATCCTTTGTGTCCCCTGTCTCTTCATATGAGGACACTAATCCCATTCATGAGAGCTCTACACTCATGGCCTCATTATCTTCCAAACGCTTCCCCTCCAAATATCATCATGCTATCCATTTGGGCCTCAACATATGAATTTGCTAGGAGTGGGATACAACATTAAGTCCATAGCAGAAGAGCACCTTACCTCTGTGGTATTTTCCAAGGCTTTCACTTGAATCATGAGGAAGCACCAAATGGAAGGGCATTCTACAAAATATCTGCCCAATACTCTTTAAAAGTTTTAAGATTAAAAAAAGTAAGGGAGACTGAGAAAATGTCACAGCTTAGAGGAGACTAAGAAAACATAACTAAATGCAACATTTCAATCTCCATTTGATCCCAGAAGAGAGAAGGAATATTAATGGAACAAGTGGTAAATTCTGAACACAGTCTTTAGTTTAATTATACTTTTGTACCAATAATTACAAAACATTAAGATTAGGGGAAAATGGAAGTACTATGTATGCATCTTCTGAACTATTTTTGCACATTTTCTAAAACTGTAAAATTATTTCAACACAAAATATTTGTTGAGAAATATGTTATTGAACAACTGTGTGCTACTAAGAACTTCTAGTTTAAGAGAAAGGACAGGTCACCACCCAAGGTAGAGATGGCTTCTGGAAGGAATGGGCCATGTGACAGGCCCTCAAAACTGGGTGGGATTTAAAGTCAAGTCACTGATTCATCCAAACCATGAGGTTTTGTCCTAAATCTCTCCCTTTTGACCTTTTGAATAAAACAGGATTCTTATTGATTCTATTCAAGTAATCCTGATCTCAAAGCAAAAGTAATTTTGTCTTAAATTTGGGGGCCCTGAGACTAGCTAATTCTTTCCAAGTCTTCTTTTATCAAGAGACCCTAGACATTGCCCAAATGGAAGATTCTCTAGTCACCAGGACCCTTCTGCTGCTATTCTCCTGGGGTTCTACGTGCTGTCTTTCCTCTGTCCACTGACTCCACTCTCCTCTCTGAAAGCAAGATCACCCTTATTCGATGCTTGATCTCAGAGGTGAGTCATTTAAGTAAAAGCCTTTTGTCCGAGTAGAGTATATAGGGTGTTATCCAAGGTGTCCCTTGAGATAAACTTAACCATGCAAGTGTTCAGACATTAAGTAGTTGCTAGCAAAGAACTACTCTAAGCAAGCAGGACCGAGGGTAGGCATCATCATGTGACCTTATATTAATACTAGAGGCCCGGTGCACAAAACTCATGCATGGGGTGTGTGTCCCTCAGCCAAGCCTGCACCCTCTCCAATCTGGGACATCCCTCTCACAATCCAGGACTGCTGGCTCCCAACTGCTCGCCTGCCTGCCTTCCTGATTTCCCCCTGACCACTCCTCTGCCAGCCTGATAGATGCCTAACTGTTCCCCTGCCAGCCTGGTACCCCCCAACTGCTCTCCCCTGCAGGCCTGGGTCCCACCCAACTGCCCTTCCCTGCAGGCCTGGTCACCCCCAACTTCCCTCCTCTGCCAGCCTGGTCACCCCTAACTGCCCTCCCCTGCAGTCTTGATCGCCTCCAACTGCCCTCCCTTGCAGGCCTGGTCCCTCCCAACCGCCGTCCCCTGCTGGCCTGATTACCCCCAACTGCCCTCCCTTGTAGGCCTGGTCCCTCCCCACTGCCGTCCCCTGCTGGCCATCTGTGGTGGCCATCTTGTGTCCACATGGGGGCAGGATCTTTGACCACATGGGGGCAGCCATCTTGTGTGTTGGAGTGATGGTCAATCTGCATATTTTATTAGATAGGATAGAGGCCTGGTGCACAGGTGGGGGTTGGCTGGTTTGCCCTGAAGGGTGTCCCGGATCAGGGTGGGGGTTCCCTTGGGGCATGGAGTGGCTTGGGCGAGGGGCCTGTGGTGGTTTGCAGGCTGGCCACACTCCCTGGCGACCCAAGTGGAGGCCCTGGTATCTGGGATTTATTTATCTTCTACAATTGAAACTTTGTAGCCTGGAGCGGAGCCAAGCCTTCTGCTCCCTCCATGGCAGCAGCCATTTCTGTTGGGATTTATTTATCTTCTATAATTGAATTGAAACTTTGTAGCCTTAAGCGGAGGCCAAGACAGGCCAGGGCTGCAGAAGCTTGGCTTCCTCCATCGCCAGGGGCAACCCTAGCCTCCTGCTCTCTCCAGCTCAGTGGCTGCCGCCATTTTTGTTGGGATTTATTTATCTTCTATAATTGAAACTTTGTAGCCTGGAGTGGAGGCCTGGGCCAGCAAGGGCAGGCGGAAAGCTTGGCTTCCTCCATTGCCAGGGAAGCCCAAGCCTCCCTCCTGCTCTCTGTGGCCACAGCCATCTTGGTTGGGTTTATTTGCATATTCACTCCTGATTGGCTGGTTGGTGTGGCTTGTGGGCGTGGCTTGTGGGTGTACCGGAGGTACGGTCAATATGCATATTACTCTTTTATTAGATAGGATAGTTAAGACTGCCGGAAGAATTACGCAACACAAAAATATGCAGTTGCAAATCACACAGCACACTTTATTACTCACAAGTTTCCTGGTGCCGTGGGCTCAGGCTTAACAGGGTCCCGGGGAAGAGTGGCGTCCTCTGCAGGCATCAGTGGATTAATCTTTGGGTGGCTGGCCATCTGGTTAGGTCAAGTCAGTGGGAGGAGGGCGACCGAAGTCTCATGATGGGAGGTTCGGCCGATCTCCTGCCATCCGGCGTGGAGCAAGGTAGCGTGGAGCGTGGATCAAGAAGATGATCGGTGTCTGAAGTCGGGGACCCATTTTTAAGCCTGTTCTGGCCCACGGCAGTCCAGGTGGCTATCAGTAACATACGTCATCACACAAGTGTTAATAAGAGTACAAGCTGGTTATCAATCACAGTGTCTCTCAGAAGGTGCCTATCAGGTTTACATAGGTCATTCCTCAGGGTATGGTCTTATCTATATGGTGCAGCTAGGGCTTGGCCAGAGTGATCATTCCCTGTGCTCTTTAATATTTCACACAAAAAATAATTTGTCTACATTTCCTATAACACTCTTCAATTGTTTTCTATTGCTATAACATTGTAACACTCTCTACTTATTACCTATCATTATCATATTACTATGACACCTTTTCACTTCAAGGCTTTTACTTAAAAGAAGCTTCCTCCAAAAGCAAAACTTACTCACCTTTCTGCAGTGTTTTCTCTTCTTTCCCCATTACTACTGAACAAATTGAAAAGGCAATTAAAAGGGATCAAAAACACCCAGGAGCCAATGGCTTTTCAGCCAGTTCTTTCATGGTTTTAAAAGAAAAGAGAATTCTTATACAGTGTAAGAAATTCAAAATCATGGGAAAATGACAAAAGGTGCCTACTATTTTGATGAGATTAGATTAATTCTATTAGCAAAACCTAGTAATGAATGATAATAACAGCAAAAACTACACAGACTAATTTTACTTATGAATAAGATACAGAGATGCAAAATAAAATATTAGCAAAAGGTGTATCAGTTTATTAAAAGAATAAACCCATGGACATAAATGCAGAAAAGGCTACTTCATTTTAACAGCTGCATACTTATTATGTCCATGTGCCATAATTTAACATTTCTCCATTGGTGACTTATTGGGATTTTCTCTTAATTTTGACTACTATAAAAAATGTTTTGTACATATATTCTAATGCACATATTTCTGTAGGAATAATATTGAAATGGGGAGTTAGTTTCCACAGGAATATGTGAATAAAAATACCCACTTGATAAATTTTAGTAAGCTAGGAATGGAAGAAAGCAGTCTTAATTTGATAGAGTATATTAATGAGAAATAAACATAATACTGAAACTTATAAATTATGCAAAGACACCTTGAAAAAATTATATAAACTATGGAAACAGTACTTGTTAAAAAGCATTCAACTAATAAGATATTGTTAGCAATTTGGATTGTATCTTTTTGTATCTGTTTACATATTAAAGCATGAATATATAGATGAATGAATGTATAGGTAGATATTTAAGCATGTTTAACAATAGTATTATGTGACACTATTACTAAATTTGCTTTCTAAACTTTATCAACTTATTAAGTTCCTTTTGTATTAGTACATATAGCTTTATCTCATTCACTTTAATAGTTACATACTTTATAGTATACCATAATTTATTTAACTCTTCCTCTATTTAGGATGTTTTAGGGTTTCTCCAAATTATATTATTTCAGTAATGTTGTTTGGAACATTTTTGTACATTTATCCTTATTCATATTTCTGTAGGATGAGTATCAACAAATAGGTAGAAAGGTAAGAAGGAGCTGAGGAAGAAGAGGCGAGCTACGGTGAAATTTGGAGACGCCTACCCAAGCAGAGGAGAAAGATAAGGCATCACCTAAAAGTGGTGAAAGACATATACTTTTGGAAATAAAAATATATATACCAATGAGATAACAGCACAAGAAGTACCAAAAAACTTATCTTGTGTGTCCCTTCTCCATCCACTCTAATTAAGATTCAGGCTCTTCCCTCCCCTGAAAACTTCTCTGGCCATGGTAACCGGAGCCATTCATGCCACAGTATATTTTTCCTTCATGATATTTGGTTTTATTGGTCACCTTTTTTCCCCCTGAAAACTGGGCTAACTTGGATTCCAAGCAACAATTTTCCTGGAGCTCTTTGCTCTCTGACCCCTCCACTCCTGTCCTTTCAGGCACCCCTAACTCTCCCCACATTTTGACTAGTGCAGATCCCCAGGGTTTGTCTTTCACTGTCTCCTTACTCTCCCTCTTCTTATTATGTGGGCTTATCCACTCCCTTGGCTTTAAATAGCACCTGGACTTCAACATTTACAGCTCTAGCCCTGGCCGGTGTGCTCAGTGGCAGGAGCATCTGCCTGCTCACAGAGCATGTGGGAAGCAACCAATCTCTGTGTCTCTCTCACATTGATGTTTCTCTCTCTTTCTCTCCATCCCTTCTCCCCTTCCACTCTCTCTAAAAATCAGTGGAAAAATATCCTTGGGTGAGGATTAGCAAAAAAATAAAAACATGTACAGCTCTAGTACACATCTCTCCTCTGAGTTTTAGAACCATCTATTTCCATCTGTTGACTAGACTCATGTGAATCCCAAAAGAGCTTCAAAATCAACAGTTCCAAAACTGAATTTCTAACTTCACTCCCATTCTCAATATTTTCCTCCTTTTCAATGATTGATTATTTGTATTCGTTAACTATCAATTCAAAATACCACTTTCACCAAATCCCACATCTAAGTATATCAGTCAGGCACCTCAAATATCAGGGACCTAAAATAGTGGTGTTTTAGACAAAAGGCAAATTATTGTATATTTAGGGTTACTTTTCCACATAAATTATTTTGTGGATCTAAACTGTTCCATTTATTGTCAATAATGTGACTACTTACATATGAAAAACCTATAATTTTAACTGCATTTTATAAAATGTATGTCAAAATAGATTTTTCTTTATATATTGCAGATATTGGCTCCTTATTAGAGTTATTGTTTGCAAATACCTCCTCCCATTCAGTTGGCCTTTTTGTTTTGTTAATGGTTTCTTCTGCTGTGCAGAGGCTTTTTAGTTTGATGTGGTCCTATTAACTTATATTTGCTTTTACTTCTCTTGCCTTTGGGGTCAGGTTCACAAAAACCCCTCTGAGACCAAGGAGCATAAGTATAGTACCTGTGTTTCCTCTATATATTTTGTTTCAGGTCTTATATTCTTAATACACTTTGAGTTCATTAATATTTTTTAAAAATGTATTGCTTTCAGATAGAGTAAAAGGGAGGGAGGGAGGGAGAGAGAGTGAAACATTGATTTGTTGTTCTACTTATTTATACATTCATTGGTTGATTCTTGTATCTGTCCTGACCAGGGATCGAACTTGCAACCTGAGCATATCTGGATGATGCTCTAACCAACTGAGCTACTCAGCCAGAGCCAATGAGTCAACTTTTGTATATGGTGACAGATAGCAGTGTAGTTTTATTTTTTTGCATATGGGTTTCCAGATTTTTCTAACACCATTTGTTGAGGAACCTTTCCTTTCTCTATTGTATGTTTTTAGCTCCTTTGTCAAAAATTAGTTGCCCATATATGCGTGGGTTTATTTCGGGGTTCTCAATTCTCTTATATTGGTCTGTGTGTTTGTTTTCTGCTGATACCATACTGTTTTTGCCAATATCACCAGTTTTTTGTCATTGTTGCTTTGTAGCATAATTTGAAGTCAAGGAATGTGATTCTCTTGCTTTGTTGTTTTGTTTTTGTTTTTGTTTTTTCTCAGTATTGCTTTGGCTCTTTGGGGTCTTTTGTGTTTCCATACAAATTTGAGGATGGTCTGTTCTATTTTTCTTAAAAATGCTGAATAAATTTAATTTAAAAATAAAAAGTTAAAAAAATTAAATAGTAAAAATAGACTTTTTGTCTTACTGTTTTTAATTTTTTATTGTTGACACTATTACATATGTCCCGATTTCTCCCCCTTTTTCCCACCTGACTTAACCCCTACCTTCCCCTTCCCCCTGGCAATCACCATACTGTTGTCTGTGTCTATGGATTACACATATATGTTCTTTGCTTAATTGCTTTACCTTCTTTCGTCCAGTCCTCCTCCCTCCTCCCCTCTGACACCTGTCAGTCTGTTCCATGTATTCATGCCTCTGTTTCTACTTTGTTCATCAATTTATTTTGTTCATTAGGTTCCACATATAAGTGAGATTATATGGTATATGTCCTTTTCTGACTGGCTTATTTCACTTAGTGTCTCCACATTGTCTCAAAGAGTAAGAGATCCTTCTGTTTTACAGCTGCATCATATTTCATTTTGTTAATGTACCACAGCTTTCTTATTGCTCATCTGCTGCTGGGCTCTTGGACTGTTTCTAGATCTTAGCTATTGTAAATTGCACTGCCATGAACACATGGGTGCATATCTTCTTTCTGATTGGTGTCTTGAGACTCTTAGGATATATTCCTATAAGTAGGCTCACTGGGTCAAATGGCAGCTCCATTTTTAATTTTTTGAGGAAATTCCATACTGTTTTTCATAGCAACTGCACCAACCTTCCTACCATCAGTGTGGGTGGTTGGTGCAGTCGACACATCCTCACCAGCACTTGTCATTTGTTGATTTGTTGATGGCTAGCAATTCTGA
The DNA here is from genome assembly GCF_963455305.1 of Plecotus auritus. Lineage (NCBI taxonomy): Eukaryota > Metazoa > Chordata > Mammalia > Chiroptera > Vespertilionidae > Plecotus > Plecotus auritus. The sequence goes on along the minus strand of NC_137772.1, from coordinate 64,439,631 downwards.
CAGATGTGAGTGATAGCTCATTGTGGTTTTAATTTGCACCTCTCTGATGATTAGTGACACTGAGGATTTTTTCATACACATATTGGCCATCTAAACGTCCTCTTCAGAGAAGGTCTGTTCAGGTCCTTTTTCCATTTTAAAATTAGATTGTTTGTCTTCCCTGTGTTAGTTGCATAAGTTACATATTTTGGAGATTAACCCCCTATCCTTTGCATTATTGGTAAATATATCCTCCACAGTGGATTCCCTTTTCATTTTGGTGATGGTTTTGGGGGGGTTTGTTTTGTTTTGTTTTGTTTTGTTTTGTTTGCTGTGCAGGAGCTTTTTAGTTTTTCATGTTTAGCTATTTGAAACAAAGATAAGGATTTTTCTCCTCTATCTGGACAAATGTAAGGTTATTCAAATTCTTCATATTACTTATTGACAGGGCACTTACTGTGAAATACTGTTGAAAAAGACTGCACACATACAAATTATTCAATGGAAAAATCTGATTCAAATTCTCAGTTTTTAAAGATTCTGTTTACTTGTATCTGCAATGATAGACGATGCCATTAATGAGGACTCCTGCTAATCCTTAATTCCCCTGGAGTTTGGGGTGGTGATGTTTTTAAAAAAGGAAATACATTCCAATTTATAAAAGTCCATGTTTAAAAAACTGTTAAATATCAATGAAATCCAATAAGTGATACAGTTTTAATTCAAGTTAATAGGCAAACTTAATCATTGATCATCAACATAAAAATATTATGTTCCCTTGGGCACAATGCTGAACATAGACCTAGAATGCAGGGATCCTAATCTTGGGAGAGATCTCAGAAATGATACAGTTTAGAGGTCATGGTGCCCAGAGGCCGAATTTGGCCTGCTAACTATATGTGTTTTTGTGTTCTAAACGTCCCAAACATAACATGACTGCCGTCAGCTGAGGGTGGGGTTGGATGCTTCACTCCGGTGTGCCATATGTTCTGTCTCCTCATATTAACTCTGTTCTGTGTCCTCCCACATACCTTCCCGGGCCTTTGACTTATTTCCCAATTAAGCACATCTGCCAGGTGGTGCTCCAGTCTCTGCTTGAATACTCTCAGGCGTGGAGAACAGAGAGCTTATTAAAATTCCAGGCAGCCTTCTTGGTTAGAAAGTTCACTTAATACTGAGCATCAGCTCGATTCCCAGGAACTTACACCTAATGGTCGAGCTAAGTAGAATGAGCCTAATGCCTCTCCCACATGACAAAACTTTAGATAATAGATGGGATCCATCACATCTCCCCATTTCATTCCAGGGCTTTTCTTCCCAAGGTTAAAGACCCTCAATTTCTTTAATGCCCCTCATTTGGCATTCATCCTCCTGATAATCCACCTTTGAATAAATGCAGTTTCATTTGTCAATGACCCCTATAAAATGTGTTTCTGAGAATGAACACAGTGATCTACATGTGGTCTACCCAGCCCAGGGTAGAGAGAGGCTATTAACACCTGTATTCTGGGCATTATGCTTCCATTAATGAAATTGAGGGCTGCATTAACTGTTGTTAAACAGTTAGCAACAGGGATGGAAATGATGGTTAAAGCATGAAATGCAGCTTGAACCAGGTTCAAAGAAATGAGGGTGCAGTTTAGAAGTTAGTGAATAAATAATCGAGATATGTTCTAATGCTCAGGAAAATTCTCCTCTACTTCAAAGGACACAGGAATTGTATAAGCAAATATATTAATTTTAAAAACTTGAGAAGAATGAACAAAAACTAAAATGGCTGTGTCTGGGTTGATAATGATTCCTGTTTTCTTTCTTTCCTAGAATGTGGTTATTGCATGTTTTACAGTTTGAATAAATTTTTTAAAAACATTATCAACTTTTGAGCATGACTATCTTGCCATATGGTTTTTATTTCTACATTATTTACAATGAAAATAATGCTCAAATATGCATGCATGTTCATGTAACTAGTTTCTGAAATTTAGCAAGGGAAGTCAATATTCATTTTACATTTGCAAATAAAAGTTTCCTATATAAATTTTTGGCTTCACTTTTCCCAATTCCATCTTTTCCACATTGCCATGGCTGACCTCTGTGATCCCAGAAGTTGAAGGCACGGTCCACTCTGATTCCAAGGCCACTCAAACAGGGCAGAAAATGTGTATCTTACCATCAGTATTAGTCTAGAACTGATGGGTGCTTTAGGGACAACAAAAAGTTGTCGCATTATCCCTTTCAAGTCCCCTGTCCCTGTACAGCTATAAACTAATGAGTTTAAACTACAAAATCCTACTTGCATGGATACCTTTCAAGTTTCTGAGAAGGATCCTAACTTTTAATATTCATAATTTTGGATCTTTTCTGATTAAAAAAGGCCTCAGAGTTATGTAAACATCGGGCCACACAACACCTGAATTTACCCTCTCTATTCTTCTTCCCAAACTACTTTGCATACTTGAAAGCTTTTTCACCTACCCATGTATTAGCTAACTTTCAGGGTGTGGGATTCTGCCTTGGTCCTTAATCTGAAGTCCTGCCCCATCATTCAGCCCAGTAGAGCATATCCTTGCTATAGCTCAATGCTTAGGGATGTCTCCCCTCCCTTGTTCTTGCCAGTCTCTTGCTCAGGGAGACTTTCCTCTGATTCTCAGCCTGATTGGCATTTGAGGCTGGGATGCTCAGGAGTGGATAATGCCTGCCTCAGACTTCTGGGCATGCTCTCACCCCAATGTCCGCTGTCATGCTTCCCTCACTGTCCTTCGATTTCCAGAAGAGTGACTTCGGTCACTACCTCTCCTGAGCACTATGCCTGATCCTTCGGCTATACTTTAGCATCACGTCATATGACCTAAATTGTTTTCTCCAGTCCCAGTTAGCCCTAGTGTTTGTCTGAATAAGGTCCTGGCTCATTCTTCCTACCCACCTGCTTTGGGTCATCATAAATAGTTCTCAAAAGCCTTATACCAATGATAGATATTATTCTGCATATAGAGCATGAGGACACAGTTTCAGTGAAAAAAAAAAGGAAATTCCTAAAGGTATGAATGATGTTGAGGCCATTGTCAATTCCTGCCTTCCCTAAGATTTTAGCACATGGCTCCATATTCTTTTCACTCTAATCCTGGCAACAGTCCCAGTGACTTGAGTAGCATCATGGGTGTAAACCTGCCAATACTCTGGCTTCCTAAGTTTATAAGCTTAATTCCAACGAATTAATTCTTTCCTTTTAGCTTTAGAGTCACAGGTACAGATATTATGTTTACTTGATCCTTGATCAGGAATAAAGGATATTGTAGCCATTTTATACCTCCAGACAAGACTAGCACAGCACTTTAAATATATATTAGGAGCACAATAAATATTGATTAAATTAATCAATAAATATTTGGAAAGCTTAACTATAAAATCATAAATGATAAATGAAGCTTGAGGGAGGTAAGTGTTTTGAGAATAATAATTGAAAGTTAAGTTCAGGAAAACATCTATTAAATTATCATTCAAGTTCAAATAATGTTCTCCCTTTTGTTGTATTCTAAATATGAATAACGTAAGATTTAGAAATTATAACTTTTCTCTGTATTTCCAAGATATACTGTATTTTAAAAATTATTCTCATTGTATTTTAAAGCTACACAGTATCATTTAACATTTGAACAATAACTTATTCTTTGAAAAGGTGGTACCTTCACAAAGCAATTCATAGCATAGCTATAATTTTAACAATTAGGTAATGGTTTATTTGCATTGTTATCTAAATTACAGTTATTAAATGGTTATCTAAAGCTGTTCTAATAGACCTGATACATTATCTATGCAATACACTATATACATATAAAAGGCACAAGGATAAAGGAGGTTTTCTTTGAGTTTTTGTTAGTATTTGGGGACACAGAATGATGTGTAAGTGTGCACATTGTATTGGAATACTAACAAGCTGGTATCATATCCTGTTCTTTTCTTTGAGAGTCATGAATACACATATTGTCAAAGACCTCACTGGAGATTTTGTCCATAAAAATAACTCTTGAAGCACAGCCTTTATGAGACTCTTTGATTTGTTTCCCAAAGGTCACGTTCAATCCTGGTAGCTTGCTGTAGGAATGTTTTTAATTTTTATTCAGTAATCCCTGCTTCCTCTAACTGCATTGCACATCCCATCATCTAGCAAATAAAAAGCCAAGCAGTAAAGTTGGTTAGCTAGTCATACTGTGTAAAACATGATGATTTATTCTTTCAGTGGCCTTAATGATAGTTTTAGTGTAGTAAATTTTTTTATTGCAGTAAATTATTTATTGCAGGCGAGGCATGTAAGTCAACAAGGAATGCGGAAATAATAGTGGAGAAATTTATGTTGGTTTTCTAAAGAGTCTTTTTCCCCCCTCTGTGCTTCTAACAACAACAACAACAGAAAACCTTCCATTATAAGAAGTAAATGCTTGAAATAACATGGGCTAGATCAGGTTTTTAAAGAGCACAGATTACAGGTTCAATTTCTAGGGGTTTCCTGGGATGAATTCTTCTCATTCTACTTGTATGCAGCCACCTAATTCACTGGATTACTGTCAGAATAGCTTTCCAGTTGCTACTATTTGGTAAAAGTCAAAGTTCTAATGTTTTCCAGGTTACTGATATTTGTACATGAAGACCTTCAGTGCATTTTCAAGAATGTGTCTAACTCAGGGAGAGTGGAGATCAAATTTCCTTTTCCAACTCTTTGCCTAATCAGTTGGAGAGCAGAATGTGACCAATAAGGTGTCACTTAGTAATTAAATGTCTCTATAGAATAGATGACCTGTGATTTAGAATTCTAGAAACAAGCATTGCTCATATCTATTGTACAATGAAAGCACATCCTTATAGTAAGAACCCTATAATCCTGAAGTCTTCTTTCAATATTAAAATAAAGGTGAGAAATGACTTCATAATCAAACCTTTTATTTTCTTTCTTAATTACTTATTTAGTAATTGGCTACTCCCAATTTATATAAGTAGTAAATGGCCAAGAAGTTTCTATTAACCATAATATTGGATTAGTCAGAACAGGTCTGTCAGCAATCTTCCCAAATAAAACATTAAACTATAAAACATTTGAACAGTAACTAAATTCCTATTATTTAAATAAAAAGCATTTCATAACATTTCGATAGTCCATAATTAACCATGCATGTTAAGGGCCAACATCCATTTGATGAAAAGGTGTGATACCTTTTCAGTTGTTTCCTAGGACCCTGAAAAAAAAATTGCCTGGCATATGACAGCAATTAAATAAATATTTACTGAACAAATAGATGGATAAATAAATGTATATATCTTGGTTTAGTGAGGTATATCTTCATTTTTTCAAAAAAGTGTTTGTGATTTACTGATTTTTGGCACTCTCACACATCTGCTGATACCTTTTGTTGCTTTCATGTGTGAAAGCCAATTTGGATGCCACAAAAATCTGGCATCCATAGATTTTCTTTTAAACATTTAGAGGTGTCACATCCATTATCATTTTACTAGTGGCCCAGGCGGGGGCGGTGGGGGGGGAGTTTCCTCAGCCCATCCTGCACCCTCTCCAATAGGGGATCCCTTGGGGGATGTCTGATTGCTAGTTTAGGCCTCATGCCTGTCTGGCCTAAACCGGCAGTTGAACATCCCTCTCGCAATCTGGGACCCCTGGCTCCTAACTGCTCACCTGCCTGCCTGCCTGATTGCCCCTAACTGCCTCTGCCTGCCTGCCTGATCACCCCCAACTGCCCTCCCCTGCTGACCTGATCTCGCCCCCAACTGCCCTCCCCTGCTGGCCTGATGTCACCCCCAACTGCCCTCCCCTGCCAGCCTGATCTTGCCCCCAACGGCCCTCCCCTGCCAGACTGATCTCTCTCCCAACTGCCCTCCCCTGCTGGCCTGGTTGCCCCCAATGGCTCTCCCCTGTGGCCTGATCTCTACCCCAACAGCCCTTCCCTACTGGCCTGATCTCTACCCCAACAGCCCTCCCCTGTTGGCCTGATTGTGCCCCCAACTGCCCTCCCCTACCGCCCTGGTTTCCCCCAACTGCCCTCCCCTGCCGGCCTGATCTTGGCCTCAATGGCCCTCCCCTGCCAGCCTGATCTCACCCCCAACTGCCCTCTCTGCCTTGGTCCCCACTACCATGGCTTTGTCCGGAAGGAAGTCGGACATCCAAAAGATGGCCAGTTGACCTGGTCTAATTAGTATATTACCCTTTTAGTAGTATAGATAGATTATATAGGATAGGATTGCTAAAATGGGGGCAGGGGGAGCCTTTTTCAGCAGGAGGAGATGCTCTTGGCAGACAAAAATACATAATCCCTATATCTGAACTGATAGCCAGCCATATGCACTATACTGCCAAACCAGTCATTAAAAATTGAACCACTTTCTTACACCTTACACCAAACAGCTGTTGCCCTTAAGACCCCTCTCAGCCCCCACCTTAGGTTCTGCCTTTGCAGTTCACCCAGATTAGGTTCTGATTGGTTGGTTTCTATGCCAGTCAGCATCTCCGGGCCTATCTCCGGGCCTGATCAGAGAGGTGGGGCTGATCAGCAGCCCCTGTGGAGGCCCAGAGGGAAAGAGAGGCACAGCTGCTGGCCAGGCCCAGAGAAAAAGAGAGAGTTAGGGGCTGATCAACAGCTGCCACGGAGGCTACAGATCAGACCCTGCTTCTCTCTCCAGGCCTCTCTCTGGGCCTGATTCACAGCCCCCTTGGCAGTCAGTGCTGGGTCGCCGCACCTGCATCAGTGGCAGTCAGTGCTGGGTCATCACAGCAACCCAGCACTGACTGCAGGACTGACTTCAGGTCGGTTGAGCCTTCAGTCATGACAGACCCTGGGTTTTTATATATTAGTATACAGTTGCTATTTATTCTCTGCCCAGTTTCCTCTCATGGTTTTCTGCTCCTGTCCTACTCTGATCATTCCTTTAAAAAATAGTGATGATCAAGCAGTTTTCCAAAAAAAGTTTTTTCTCCTGCTTCTGATAGTAAATATCTAAAGAATTATTTTCTTTTGAATTTATTTTTAAGATATCATTTCCTTTTTCTTATGTATAGTACTTTTTCCTGTTACATGCTGTTTTATTTCACTCTTATCACCTAGATTGAGGGGATATTTATGGTTTCTCATTAGATGAGTTCTGTGGATCTCAGTTAGTCTAGCCATTTGTGTGTTAGGGATCCCAGCCTCTGAGATGCCTGGATATTTGTGTAGATCTCAAAGCCACTGGTCCCATTATTACTCAAGGCAGAGTAATGAAAAGTACTCAATCCCATTAGTCATTTGAGAATGGCAAATTGAAACCACAATGAGATATTAGTAGCATATCTATAAAAATGGCTAAAATGAATTTTTTAAAAAGACCCCACCACACATTGCTAAGAATGTGGATGAAGTGGAACTCTTATGCTGCTTGCTGGTGGGAATGTAGTGATAAAACTGCTTGGTAATATAGTTTGGAGTTTTAAAAAGCTCAACATACATTTACCATATAACCCAGTTATTCCATTCATAAGTATTTACCCATGAAAAATAGAAGCATACATCCACACAAAAATTTATATATGAATGCTCATAGCCCCAAATTGGAAACCACCCAAATGTCAATCAATAAATGAATTGATAAACAAACCCCAGTATATCCATTCAATTGAATACTAATCAGTAAAACAGACAAACTATTTAAACATGATACAACATGGATGGATCTCAAAATAATTACATGGCATGAGAAAAGCTAGGCAAAAGAGAGTAGATACTATATGATTTATATAAAATTCTAGAAAATACAAATTAATCTATCCTGATAGAAAGCAGATCAATGGTTGCTTGGTGGGGTGAAGGATTATAAATAGCATGAAAGAAGTTTTGGGGGTGAAGGATATCCTCATTATCTTTTTAAAATATATTTTTGTTGATTCAGAGAGGAGGGAGAGAGAGAAACATCAATGATGAGAGAGAATCATTGACTGGCTGCCTCCTGCACACCCTCTACTAGGGATCGAGCCTGCAACCAGGCATATGCCGTTGACCAGAATCGAACCTGGGACCCTTCAGTCCACAGGCCGATGCTTTATCTACTGAGCCAAACCAGCTAGGGCAATCTTTATTATCTTGACTGTAGTGATGGTTTTCACAGGTGTACCCATATGCTTAAATTATATACTTTAAATAAATACAGTTCATTGCATGTCAATTGCAGTGCAATTAAACTGTTAAAAGAGAAATAATAGTTTAAAATATTTGTAAAAAGTTTGAAATGTATTGCTTCCATATAGCTTTTATTCATGAGATTTGACGATGGCTTGACACATGGAGAATAAAAATTATTTTTTAAAATAGCACTGAGATATTATCTAGCATATCTAATAGTAAAGTGTAAAAGAAAAAAAAAGACATAATTAACTGAAGGAAGAATGAAAAGAAGCAACAAGAAAGATATGGTTTTAATTCCAGAGATTCCTTAAAAGCAGCTCTGGAGAAACCTGGCCAGGAGTTGGGAAAATATCATGTAAATGCTACAGGGCAGCTCTGCCAGGAGAAGTTATAATGTCTGAAGGACTATGGCATCTGTGATGAGGAAGAAAATTAATTTTTTATAGTGTATGCTTTTAAGTTTATCCAATTAGAAATATCTACTTTACTAGTAAAAGGCAAAAAAGTGACTAGTAAAAGTTCATCTTTAATTCTTTTAAAAGTACCATGTTCTGAATGTTTGTTTAAATTTTTTGAATTTTGATAATGGCCATTTGAAAGCGAAAATCAAATTTTATTAAATTTGAAATGGACTGAATATTTCTTTAAAATTTCCTTTGAGAAAATTGAGTTCCAAGTTATGTTCAGTTGTAGTTGAAGTTGTTAAAAGTATTTTATCTTTTTATAAACATCCCAGAATATTGCAAAAAAAGTACAATAAAAGAGGGGCAGGAGAGCTGATTATCCTCTATGTGTGGAAAAATAAAATAAAATAAAACTATCTCTGAGTCTGTAGCAAACTCCTGTAATTTCAAATTCATCCTCTTGAAATACCAAGTAGTGTAATTCAACTTTCTTAATTCCACTCCAGCAGTATAATTAATGATTTTCTACTCTCAGATTAAGGGATATAAGCAATTTCAGACCAGTTCTTATCTTCCTAAAAATAGAACAGAAGAATAATATGTGTATGTGATTTAAATAAAGAAAAGGAGAATTGACACTAGACTGACACAGAATTAATACATAATCAATATAACTATAATACTAATTATTAGTAGTTATCTCTTTATCAGTTATTTCCCAAAATGTATCTGTGTTTTTAAAGCACTGCCCACAAATTATAGTGAGTGCCATTTCAAGGTAAAATGTACCTGATAATGTGCAAATAGCTCACTTCACTTAACCATAGATCCCTATAGCACTTAAATGTCAGTTTGGTTTGAATCTGCAGTTGCAAATAGTTTTTTTTTTTCCATCAAATTCTCTCTAAGGAGGACATATACATTCACGTGGGACTTTCTTGGGTTGGCAGAACTCAAATAGAATGCTATAAGTAAGTAATTTAAAAGAAATATGAAAACATATATTATGGGAGGTTTTAGGGGGAAATATTTGGAGAATCATACAGATCTAAGAGCATAATTCCAGTGATAAACTTTCTTCTCCTTTTTTGGGGTGGGGAGGAAGGGGGCTCTTTTTCCTGTGAAATCACAAATAACACAATTGCCATAAAATCCAAAATAAAGAGACAAAAGAGCTATCAGAGAAATAAGCAACATCACCCCCCACCTCATCCCCACACCCCTCAAAAAAGTAAGAAGAATAAAAGAAATGGTGGGAAGGTCACTCATTCTATTTGGGAGGAATTGACTCTATGATATCATCTGAGTGGACAGGTGAATGCAGCAGGAGGGCAAAGGGAAGAGAGCAAACCTAACATAGTTTATAGAGACTTTGTCATCTTGGATGACGGAAGTAAATGCATTTCTTAGGCTCATGCAGACTTTGGGAACAATGACTCTGTGGAAACTGCCTAGTATTGGTCTAAGACAGGAGATTGTCACCTAAGTTGGGGCCTGTAGCCTGCAAACCACTTGAGTGGCATAGCTAGCACACATTCACTTTGGAGGGTTTGGTTTTCAGACAGCTGCACCAGATGTGTTGCTGGTTGGCCTATGCTGGAGGCGCCTCTGGGAGCACCAGGAACACTAGCTAATCTATCAAATTGTGAGTAACTGGACATCTCTCCAGTCACGAGAAAACACCAAGGAAGGGGAAATCATGGAGCTAGCAGTAGATTCCTCTCCCCAGATGCTTCAGCTGGAAGGAGCTTCTTGAATAGGTTAGATGTTGTGCATACACCCAGGTATTGTGGCCTATGGGCAAGACCTGTTAAATTTATTGCTTGATATCTTCCTCAAGAGCCTCTAATAGAAAATATCACATCCCTGCGACATTCTTTGTAGAATTGGCTCATAAATAGAATACCCTGGAATTGCTATATTAAATTTCATAGATAGATGTTTTATGGTTGCAATTCATCATTTTTTAAGGGACTCTACTCTCCTGGGTAGTAGAGTCCCCTTTCTAACATTGCTACCTGGTTTGATGGGAAAATCATCGTCTCCTGAGGCAGCTCAAAAGAAAAATCTTACACTATAATATTCTTCCTTATATTAAACCCAAATCTAAATGTCTGAAACTTACACTTTGTTTGTTTCTTTTTTTGTTTTGTTTTTTATTCCTCACCTGAAGATATTTTTCCCTTGTTTTTCAGAGAGAGTAGAAGGGATGTGAGAGAGAGAGAGAGAGAGAGAGAGAGAGAGAGAGAGAGAGAGAGAGAGAGAAAGAGAGAGAAAGAGAAAGAAAGAGAAAGAGAAAGAGAAAGAGAAAGAGAAAGAGAAAGAGAAAGAGAAAGAGAAAGAGAAAGAGAAAGAGAAAGAGAAAGAGAAAGAGAAAGAGAAAGAGAAAGAGAAAGAGAAACATCGATGCCAGAGATACATTGACTAGTTGCCTTCCACATGTGCTCTGACAGGGAGCGGGTTGCAAACCCATAACCCAGGTATGTGCCCTTGACCAGGAATTGAACTCATGACCCTTTGATGCACAGGGTGACACTCTAACCACTGAGAAAAACGACCAGAGCTGCTTTTTGTTGCTTTATAATTTATTTTTTAAAATATATTTTTATTGATTTCAGAGAGGAAGGGAGAGGGAGAGAGAGCTAGAAACATCAATGGTGAGAGCGAATCATTGATCGGCTGCCTCCTGTATGCCCTGTACTGGGGATCAAGCCCACAACCCAGGCATGTGCCCTTGACCAGAATTGAGCCCAGGACCCTTCAGTCCACAGACTGATGATCTATCCACTGAGCCAACCGAGCTAGGGCTCCTCTTTATACTTTTATGTAATAGGAAGAAGTGTCACTTTCCTGTCTTTTTAAAATTTTTCTGCTATTTCCATTAATACATAGAGTAGTGCAACAAACCACCTTTAAAATTAATAACTTTAAAAAATTATTTCTCAAGGTTTTGTCAGTATCTTGGGCTCAGCTGGATGGCTCCCTCATTCAGTTCCAGTTAGATCATTACCAGTACTAAAATCACCTGAAGGCCTGATGGAGTTGGATGTCAAAGTTATCTTCACACACACATCTTATGCCTTAACTGAGGTAACTGGACTGAACATTTCTCTCTCTTCACGTGGCCTTGCTATAAGGCCAGTTTCCTTATAGCATGTTTTACCGTGTAGTTGGTCTCCATAGCCAAGATATCCCTCCCGATTTAAAAAATGCCACGCTTGGGTGTCGGACCAGCCCGTTCCCCACCTACATCTCTCCTATGAGTCTCAGTGTGCTTTCTTCTTTAATTCTCTAGTTCTAGGGCTTTCATTCAGCCAGATTTCAGGTGGTTTTGAATGTGGTTTAGTGTAATTTTGATGTGGTTGTGGGAGGAAGCAAATATCGTGTTTACCTGTGCTGCCATCTTGACCCTCCTCCTCCCAAAATTTATTTTTCAACTGTATTCTCTTTCTATACAAATGGCATGAATAGTCCCTCATTCCATAGAAACTAGAAACACAAGAGTCATCCTTGATTCCTGTATCTCACTCAGTCTCCATATCCAATCATTATTGGAGTCCTGCTAACTCAACTCAACCATTTCACTTCTATAACATGTATTTCTGCTGAAACTCATCTATTGCAATGCTATTAAATGATAATTGTTGAAAGCATTATTCTTTCTTTTTAGGAGCATTTGCAAAGAAATAGGCCCTCACAAAGACCATGTAGTGACCAGGACTCTTTAAAAATATCTTGGATGATTCTGCTCATTCCCTCTCTACATTTGCTAAAATAGCAGTCTTGAACATTTCCCCCCACTTTATAATATCTTAGAAAAGAGACAGACCCCTGATTTTTATTTCCACAAACCATGTTTACAACTAAGGTGTCATAGAGTAGGACTTTGGAGTTAAGATTAGGTGCGATAATGTGGAGATGTATAGATGCTAAATATTCAATTTTTCTCAGTCCTTTCATTTTTGTTTTCAGTGCTTGCCCAAGTATTTTCTATATGTCAGTCTTAGATTGACCACTCAGAGTGCTGTCTGAAGGGGAGAGAGCTTCTAAAGCATTATTGATACCTACATATGTGGAGGTATCATGTTAATGCTGTATACATACTGTGAGGTGCCACCTGTGGCTAGAAACATGAACATATTAGAAGATCCAACACAAGTAACCTCAAAAAAATTAACAGTGACTACTTCTTAGTTGAAAGAAAAAAACTTAGTAAATTGAAACCAACATATATTTCATCAAATGGCAGAAGCATAACTCTTCTTGGAATTGTAAGCGGGAACATTGGTGAGAGGATTAGTAATGACAAGTACACAGGAAAGAATGACATTAATAAAGAAATAATTGAAGGGATTCATTGCTTTTCATCCATAAAAATAGCTTTACTTCAGTATGGTTAAAAATGCAATCAATCAACACAAGCCAGGACATTCTCCTGAAGAAATGGGGAGACTATTGTGAGATCTGAGCTTACTGAACTAGAGAAAAGTGAACTATTGCTTGAGTATTTAAACACAACTTACAGAACACTTGTAAATCACCATTGATGGTTAAATGTGTATTCCCAGAGGGCCATGTTTATATGTGACCAGGATAGTAAGTCTTTGTAAAAGTTTTGAAGGCTCTTAGTGAAGTCTCTTCTGTCTTACTATAAAATCTTGAGAATTTAAAAAAATAAAAAATAAAATCCTGGATTAGTATTACATGAGTGGACATATAAGACAAAACTTTAAAAGAGCGTAGGAATAAAAATTATTTTCATGATTAAAGAAAAATTGTTTAACTTTTTAAGCAACAGTAATGTGAGGTTTATGAGCATGTCCTAATGTAAATTAAGATTTTTAAAATTTCCATAAAAGACAGTTCTCCAAATATCAGAATTTTAGGAAGATATAAAACATCATCTAGTCTAAATACAGCAATGTGTAATATCAAAATCATAAATATCAGTTTCATATTTACAAATTTGGCAACTTGACAGAATTGGGAAATCATATAAGTAAAATCAGTTAACTTATTTTAAAAAGATTAAAACAGTTACAGCAATTGATATGTTGAATTGCATAGTTGTTTGACATGTCATCATTTATACAGTTCTTGTAAATATGATTTATTGGTGATAAATACGCCTTCAGAAGAAATGCTCTTGAGAGGAAATAAAGGAAATAAATTCATTTTAGTTATTCTTCAGTACAAGAGGGAAATTAAATCAGTTTTAAGTTAGAAAAACTATAATTTTGGAAAATGTTTGCTTAGATAGGTTCAAACAATATTAAGATTCCAGAGGTTCAAACAGTTGTGGTAATGTTTTAGTTATAGTAGTATAATTAGCTCCCTTTGGACTAAAGCTGTTCCTTTTTATTATTCAACAAAAGTAATGAGTTCATGGCAGCTTCATCCCCTTACTTTAAACTTTTACTTATCAATAATTGATCCAATACGAATAAGTTTCTACTGCTCATCCAGAGTTTTTATGATGGTAACTTTTATTTGACCTTCTACAGGTCCCAGCAGGGTCATGCTGAACCTTCCGTGCCTGCATGACTTGCTTATGCTTTAGTGGACTTCATCACTCTCCAAGCCACAGCTAGAAAAATCCTCATGGAGGTAAGACTCTCACAGGCCATAGGAAGCTTGCTTCAAAACGTAAGTTAAACTGACTCCTGGATTATCTTTTGCACTCTAGTATTATTTATATTATGCTCTGTAGAGCATAATATAAATAATACTAGGTATTAGTATTAAAATAATTCCAAGTATTATCTTTTGCTCTATGGTATTATTTATATTATGATAGTGTCGGATATATCTACTTGTTTTCATGATGATTGTTTCTTTTTTTCTCCTCTTCTTGATGTTTTACATTTAAAATTACTATACAGCTAATTCTAAACATGCATTGATATATTTAATTAATAATTAGGCTGAGCTGACTAATAATAGAAAGTGCTATTTTTTTTTCACTAAAGAGTAGAACAAATATATCCTTGTTCTAGAAAGCTATTTGGAAATCAACTTCTAATTCTTTATTTGACTTGGTTCTGTTTGGGGTATGAGAAAGAGTTATTAGGAATTTTTCTTCCTCAATTACAAATCCCAGATCAATAATGTGATATTTATTAGAATTCATGAACTATTAAATCAAGCCTCTTATGAATTATATGTATGTTTCCTATATCCTTTACCAAATAATAGTTCTTAGAGTTTCTTTTTGTACTCCATATTTATATTTACAAAGTTGATCTTAAAATAATTGAAGATGCAAAAATACATTTGGGAAATGGGAAATGGTTTTTAAATATCAGAGCAGATGAAGAAATTTAGACTAGGGATTATTAAACTTATTTTGTTATTGGATGGGCCAATTTTAATCAACTAGATATAAAGCAAGTATCTAATTTATGGTGCTCAGGAAACCCAGAACTGAAGATGTAATTCAAATACAGATACCTCATACTGAAATGTTAAATTGGGTGTATACTTATTAAGAGCAGATATATTTTCTTCAAAATAGGGTTTTTGCTATACTGTCCCTGAAAATTAATGTCTGTCATTGATAAATGACTCTCTTTCTCTATATCTATATATCTGTATATATCTGTCTATATATACAGATTGATATAATATAGACAGATATATACAGATAGATATATACAGGTATATATAATACTAGAGGCCTGGTGCACAAAATTCATGCAGGGGGAGGGGGTGTATCCCTCAGCTCAGCCTCCACCCTCTCCAATCTGGAACCCCTCAAGGGATGTACGACTGCCCGTTTGGGCTCAATCCTGGTGGGATGGGGCCTAAACAGGCAGTTGGACATCCCTCTCACAATCCAGGACTACTGGCTCCTAACCGCTCACCTGCCTGCCTTCCTGATTGCCCCTAACCACTCCCCTGCCAGTCTGATCGACACCTAACTGCTCCCCTGCCAGCCTGATTGCCCCTAACTGCCCTCCCTTCCTGCCCGGTCACCCCTAACTTCCCTCCCTTGCCAGCCTGGTCACCCCTAACTCCCCTCCCCTGCAGGCCTAGTAGCCCCCAACTGCCCTCCCCTGCTGGCCCAGTCACCCCTAACTTCCCTCCCTTGCCAGCCTGGTCACACCTAACTGCCCTCCCCTGCTGGCCTGGTCTCCCTCAACTGCCCTCCCCTGCAGGCCTGGCTCTCCCCAACTGCCCTCCCCTGCAGGCCTGATTGCCCCCAACTGCCCTCCCTTGCAGGCCTGGTCTCTCCCAACTGCCCTCCCCTGCTGGCCATCTTGTGGTGGCCATCTTGTGTTCACATGGGGGTGGCCATCTTTGACCATAAGGAGGCGGCCATCTTGTGTGTTGGAGTGATGGTCAATTTTCATATTACCTCTTTATTATATAGGATATACACACACTAGGAGCCCAGTACATCCAGTACATGAATTCGTGCACCTTGAAAGGAGCTGTGGGCCGCGAGGCTGCAGTGGGCACAGGGGTGGGTCTCAGCCCATCCTCTGTGCCCCTGCCTGGCCCCGCCCCCGTGGCCCCTAGTCCCCTGTCTGCTGGAAACCTCACTCCTGCCACTGCCACTTCCACACGCTGATGGTACTGGCCCCACTCGCACACACTTATGGCACAGAGCAGTTAGGGCCAGAACGACCAGCGGGTACAAGCAGTGGCTCCAGCAAGACCGTGGTGCACAGGAGCAAAGAATTTTCAGTACCTACCAGAGGCTCACCCAGATGACAGTGACTGGTGCCCCACCTTGGTCTGACAGCCCTGCTCACCTGCTCTACCATCCTGCCACAGCCGACACCCACCATGTTCCACACATGCCCCCTAGTGGTCAGTGCACATCATAGCGACCAGTTGTTCGGTTGTTTGGTTGTTTGATTGTTCTGCCTTTCAGTCTATTTGCATATTAGGGTTTTATATATATATAAATATTCTTTTCCCCCATCCCTCCTTTTCCCCCCTCCACATATTTGTTCATTGATGATCAGAAGACTGGAAGAATATGCAAACATAATCTCCTCTTTACAACATAGAAAGAGTTTTGAAAAGGAACTGGTTGTGATTTTTTTTAAACTTTTAAAATGTACCCTTGACTATTATGATAGTTTTTCAAAATGCTCCCACCTGGGACTACCACCTGAGCAAGCAAGGGTCAGGTCTTGGGCTGAGATTTTAGATTGAGGGGGACAGAGGATGCTACTGTTCTTTCTATGGCCAGGGACATATGCATCTAGATTCTCAGTAGAAAGGACATGGTCTGAAAGAACTTCAGTTGGGAAGAGTTAGGCAGCTTCTATAATGTGTTGGCAGGAACAGTGCTACAGAGGATTATTTGAAGGGCTAGAAGCAGGTACCTGTGAAGGGACTAAAGGAGAGTTGTGTTTTCTTTTCCTACAGTACAATTACCTTCCATTTGCCTGTGGCTTCCATTTGGTCTTAGCTGTGCTTTGAGCATCTGAGTGCAGGCTATGTACATACTTGACATGAGACAACCCAGAGAGTGGAATGGTGTCATATACATGTGTTCTTCAGTGAGTCCTTAATGTAGGAGAAACTGGGGAACAAAAGATGGTGACTTAAACTACTGTTACTTGTGATAAAAGGGAGTGACTCCCAAAGTTGTAGAAAATGGGACCACCTGGATGCCATTAAGATTTGAACATTGTCATCAATAATAATAATGCCTAAAATTTGTAGACTACTTTTCTGAAAGTACTTTGCCTTAAAATCCTGCTTGCTTTTTATCTTTGACTATAGAGTACTATTGGGAAATATCTGTTTTCACAAGAAACCAGTCTGATAATAAATTAAGATACCCCAATTTAATCACTTTAGGAAATTTCAGTGCCCCAAAACTGTATATAATAATAGTGTACATTTAGTAAGTTTTCATTATGGACAAGTACTTTTTTAATACTTATTTTCTTTATATTAATTTTTCATATATTGTATACATATATGCAAAATATACATATATAAATATATACATAAAAATGCACACATATAGAATATACTACATTTACTTTCATGTCTAATCCTCCCAATGACTATGATATAGGAAATTTATTAATCTTCATTGTACAGATATGGAAACAGATAGATGAAATAATTTACAATTCAAAGGGGGATTTGAATCCAGACCATTAAATTGCAGAGACTTCTTGCTTAGACCCTGTTACATGGGACATCAGAAATAGTTCGCAGGTAGTAAGAGTTGGTTGAAAAATATTGAGTTCTAAGTTGTATTGTAAGGGAAAACACTTCCCACTTTTTAAAAATATGTGTTTTATTGATTTCAGAGAGAGGAAGGGAGAGGTAGAGAGAAATCATATAAACATCAATGATGAGAGAGAATCATCAATCGGCTGCCTCCTGCATGCCCCCAACTGGGGGATTGAGCCAGAAACTTAGGCATGTGCCCTGACCAGGAATCAAACGGTAACCTCCTGGTTCATGGGTCAGTACTCAACCACTGAGCCACACCAGCTGGGTCTAACTTGTTTTATATTCATCATATTTATAGTCTCTAAATATTTATAATATTTTAAAGTGGGTATGCATTTAAATACAATGTCATTTACTTTGAAAGTATAATATATTTTTGTTACTTCATTTAAAATTCATCACAGAAATGATTTTTCTCCCAAGAATGTCTGAGTGTATTAGTTCAAGGGTTGATATTGGTGAGCTGATAGTATGCATATTTCAAAAATATGTTCAATGGTACTTAACATGCATTTGTGAGAAGTAGATGTATACTTGTGGTCTCTATGAAGGTCTAAGCTTGTTGATCATTCTCTTCCTAACCAGTTAACTATTCCTTCTTTGCAAACCACGAGTCACCTGACTTGAGAATGAAAGAAAAAAGGCTATTTTATAAATTAAGGTTTCTAATATGTAAGCACTGTCCTATAAGTAAAAATAGCATTTACTTTTATTGGGTGTGGACTTTTTGTTCCATGTGAGATATTTTACTGAAGGAAAAATATAATTTATTGCTCTGCTCTGCCTTGATTACATAATGAAACCCAAACCATGATTGAAAAAGTCCTAAATATTAACAGGCACCATTCTATTCTTCGGATGTTAACAGTAAACAATGGAAAAGGACCTGTGAATGCACCAGAAATTTAGGCAGGTCTGATAATTAAATCAGCAAATAGAAAAAAATACAGAAGGGATGAAAAGAGGCCAGAGAAAGCGAAGCCGAGTATGATGCATTACATGAGCAGACATTAAAATTAATAAAATGGAGCTTTCCTGATGTAAATGTATTCAGGAAATCAGAAATAACTGCCAGTTAGATGACATAATTGACCATGAAAATGTGGGTATTCAAAGCTGCTTATCCATCAGCAATGCAATAAATGATGTCTGCGACCCAGGTACATGGGAGCAGGAGGAACACAGAAATGCATGGGGAAAGATGAGTCAACACTGCTTATGGTGCTGCCTACTGCTCTAAGGAAGGAGAAACCATGGTTGTACAACGTATTTTGATAAGCAGTGGGTGTATGTCTCCTATGAAAGAGAATATGGATAAATGACTTCTGATACAGATCATAAAACTTCCATGGAGCCAAGCTACAAACAGGAAATTCAGCTGACTTAAATCCTATAAATATTATTCTTTCAAAGGAGAGCACAGTCTTTAAAACAAAATTTTAATTTTTCCTCTGATATATTTATTGTTAATATTTTGCCGCATTTTATTCCAGCATTTTCTTACACTTTTTACATTGTAATTTAATGGTAGATATGAATCTTAGACTGCATGTATTATTAACGTTATGTAACAAGCATGATTCTGTATCATTAGAGTTTGTAATAAATGACATTTTGATGGTTGCATAATATTATGGATGACCCACAAATGTACTTAATTAATCATCTGTTGTTACACATTTATGTACTTTGAAATTTTTTCCTATGATAAGGCTGTGGTGAAAAGGTTTCATTATGATAGATTTCTGGAAAAGTAATTACAGTCAAAGGATAAAAATACTTTAGTTTTTGGACACAGTTTGCACAATTATTTTCCAGAAATGTGTTTTGGTAGATAGTCTCACCAGAATGTTATGATTGTGACCATCTTAATGTACCCTCTTATGCACTAAATAATTGTAATTATTTTTCACTCATTTGAAAGTCAAATTAATGTACTTAATGATTTGTACTGTGGTTGGATTTTTATATTTCTCAACTATGTTACTTCTTATATATGTATGTGTGTGTGAAATCAGTTTTATTTCTATTTAACTATAAAATACTTATTTCTTTATTCTTGTGCATTTATGATCACTCGTTGCATAGCTAATTTGCAGTCTATGATTTGTTGCCCAATTTGGTTGGTAGTGTTCTTTGAAACCTTGAGGGTTTTCATGTGTATGGCATCTAACTCCAGTTTTCTGTGCTGTTATTGTATTCCTGTTTTTTGTCAATGTTGGACATTTAATAGTATTTTTAGGGGAGGGCAGGGGAGCTAGATATTTGTGGATGCACGTTACTCATCTAGTAGTGGGTCTTTATTATATTCTTATCTGTGTGGGCCTTCAGGGATGGGGTTTTCTTCTTTAAAGAAATGTTACATCCTAAAAAAATAGAGGACTCACCTGGGTCTGGCTCCTTGGGGATATATTTGTAAGGCTTAGCATCATCAAGCACCTTTGGTCTGGAACTTCTTAGGTCATATATGTGCACCCTGAAAACAAAGTTCAATCCTTTACTATGGAGAGCTTTAAACAAATGATTCTTTCAGACATCATCAGACTGTACTGGATAGTTCTTTGGGTGTTTTGTTGTATTTACCAGTGCCCAGTAATTTATCAAATTTATACTTAGATTTAATGGTTAAATAGGTCTCCATATTAATTCTGCCTGAACTAACCAGTTGCTACTAAGAACCGAATCTTTTCCTAACTTTTTTTTAACAAGGCAAATACTGTTGGTTATATATATATAATAAAGGTTCTGATCCATTATACATGCTATGTGTCTATAATAATAAAAGCATAATATGCAAATCGACTGAACGACCAAACAGCAGAATGACAATCCAGACAACCTTCTGGATGACCATGCTAGGACATGCAGTGGCGCCAGGCCAACCAAGGCAGGTGTGATGCAATTGGTCGGGGTGCCCACCATCACCCCTAGATCACACCGCAGAGGTAGGCCCAGGCCACCCTCTGCGGGGCAATCAATGGGGAGGGGGGTGCTCCACAATTGATCGCCCCACAGAGGGAGGCCCAGACCACCGGCCTGCGGGCAATCAATGGGGGTGGGGGGCTCCACGAATGACCCAAAGAGGGAGGCCCAGGCCATCCTCTATGGGGTGATTGATTGGGGGCTCCATGGAACTGGGGAACCCGGGGTGTGTGGCAGTGGATGCAGGCAGCGCCAGGCCAAGGTGGGTGTGGGCCAGGGGCAGGGCCGTGAAGCAGCCAGGGCCAGGTGGCAGCGGGGGCTGTGAGGGCCCAAGCAGCTGGGGCTGCCAAGTCCTACCCTTGCATGATTTTGTGCATTAAGCCTCTAGTATGCTTATAAGAGAGATCCAAACACGGTAATCCTAACTGCTTTCTCTCTTACTTCGTATAACATTTTTTCTTTATTTCTAGTGATCATTCTTTTTCTTTTGTTTTGTTTTGTGTGTTTTTGTGTCCTTTTCTTCATCTTTCCTCTCTTTTTTCCCTATCCCTCCTCCATTTCTCCCTCCCTTCTCTCATTCCTCCCTCCTGCCTTTTTTAGTTGATAATGAAGGCTAGCAATTTTTTTTTTTTTTGAGAATAGCTATGGTGGTCTTTCATAGTTATTGATATCAAGTAATAATTTTTTTAAAATTTTCTAGGTAGTTTTTAATTCCTACTTGATTTCTTTAAAAAATATATATTTATTATTGAAAGTATTACAGATGTCCCCTTTTTCCCCCACATGGACCCCCTCCACCTTGCATCCCCCAGGTCTACAGTACTATTGTCTCTGTCCATAGGTTACACATATATGCATATAAGGTCTTTGGTTATCTCTTCTCAACCGCTCCTTCCCTCTGAGATTTGTCAGTCTGTTCCATGCTTCCATGTCTCTGGATCTATTTTGTTTGTCAGTTTATATTGTTCATTAGATTACTCATATAAGAGAGATGATGTGATACTTGTCTTTCTCTGACTGGCTTATTTCACTTAGCATAATACTCTACAGGTCCCTCCATGCTGTCTCAAAAGGTTAAGAGATCCTTCTTTTTTATAGAAGCATAATATTTCATTGTGTAAATGTACCACAGCTTTTTTATCCACTCATCTACTGATGGGCACTTGAGCTGTTTCCAGATCTTAGCTATAGTAAATTACACTTCTTTGAATGTAGAGGTGCATATATTCTTTCTGATTGGTATTTTTGGGATTCTTATGATATATACTAGAAGTAGGATCACTGGGTCAAATGGCAGTTCCATTTTTAATTTTTTTAAGGAAACTCCATACTGTTTCCACAGTAGCTGCACCAGTCTGCATTCCCACAAGCAGTGTACTAGGGTTCCCTTTCTCTACATCCTTGTCAGCATTTGTCATTTGTTGATTTTTTTATTGTAGCCATTCTGATAGGTGTGAGGTGATACCTCATTTTTGTTTTACTTTGCATCTCTCTGATTACTTTTTTGATCTAAATATGTACTAGGACTTGATCCCCAGTATGGCATGTGCAGGAGGCAGCCAATCAATAATTCTCATTATGGATGTTTCTGTCTCTCTCCCTCTCCCTTCCTCTCTGATATCAATAAAATAAATTAAAAAAAAAGAATGCTGGTCAGGGGACACATTTAAGGGAGAAATATGTTGTTAGTTTGGGTTATTTGACTTGAACTCCCTCTAAAACATAAAAATGGTGAGGTAAAGTAGACTGTTGAAAATATGGGTGTGGAGCTCAATTTGGGATTTATCAGCAAATAGCTATAATTGAAAATATGGGAATAGACTAAAGATAGTATGGATTGAGAAAAGAGAAGAAGAGAGGGAGAACTCGGATTAGGTGCAGGATGTTGAGTTGGGAAATAGAAACATGCAAATTAAACAGTGTATTCCAAGAAGGAACAAAAGGGTTGGTTATATCAGACATTTCTAACAAGTCAAAAAATATGAGAATTAGAGAAACCAAGATGGTGGCATAGGTAAACACCTAAACTGCTGCCTCGCACAATAATATCAAAACTACAACAAAAAGACAAAAGAGACACCATCCAGAACCACAAGAAAGCTGGCTGAGTGGAAATTCTACAAGTAGAAGGAAAGAGGAAAGCACACTGAGAATCAGAGGAGCTGCAAAAGGCTGAGGTACGGAGACGTGTGAGCCCGTGGAGAGGACAGGCGGCTGAGTGCACGGGCGGCTGAGTGCATGGCTGGCTTTCTAAAGTGGGAGGGAGACGGAAGCTCCTGACTGCACTGAACTCCAGTTCTAGGAGAGTTTCTGGGAACCCAGATTCATTCAGGGAGAAACTGGACTGTCAAGAAAAGAGAAAGCACACTGAGACTCAGGGGAGATGCAGAGGCAGAGGTCCGGAGGCATACGCATGCAAAGAGGATGGGTAGCTGAATGCACAGGCGGCTGAGTGTGCGGCTGGCTTTTCTAAAGCAGGAGGGAGACAGAAGCTCCCGACTGCGCTGAACTCCAGTTCTGGGGGAGTTACTGGGAACCCAGACTCATTCGGGGAGAAACTGGACTGTCTGGCAGCAGGTGAAACTCAAGGGCAGCTTTCTCTCAGAGGTGCTTACAGTGATTACCAAGGGACACTGAGACCCAGGGGCCTCATAGGGCAAGGCTGATGGGAAGCCAAGGCTGGCTGCTCCTCCCTGAGACTCCACCCCATCCAAGCTGAGCACAGAGGCTTTTGCAGTTTTGCAAGTCTTGTCCCATAAGGGTGTCTCCAGCACAGAAGTTCTCCCGGCGTAGACACAGCTGATCCTCACAGCCAATTGGCCTGGAGGTCAATTCCTCCCAGTGATACCAACAACAATCAAGACTTAACTGCAACAAGGCTGTACACACAGTTCACAAAGGGGTGCACCAAGAGTGTCTACCTCAGGTAACTGGGGAGGCTGAGCCACTGGGCCATATAGGACACCTAGCACACAAAGCTACTCTACCAACTCAGGGAAGCAGCGAAAATGCGGAGACAAAGAAACAGATCACAAACGAAAGAAATGGAGGAAAGCAAATGACTGGATGTAGAGTTCAAAACCACGGTTATAAGGTTTTTCAAGAATTTTCTAGAAAAGGCCGATAAATTTAGCGAGACCCTCAAGGATATGAAAAAGGACCAACTAGAAATTAAACATACACTGACTGAAATAAAAAATATTATACAGAAACCTAACAGCAGACAAGAGGAACGCAAGAATCAAGTCAAAGATTTGAAATACAAAGAAGCAAAAAACACTCAACTGGAAAAGAAAAAAGAAAAAAGAATCCAAAAATTTGAAGATAATGTAAGGAGCCTCTGGGAAAACTTCAAGCGTACCAACATCAGAATTATGGGGGTGCCAGAAGAAGAGAGAGAGCAAGATACTGAAAACCTATTTGAAGAAATAATTTGAAGATAGTGTAAGGAGACTCCCGACCTGGTGAAAGAAATAGACTTACAAGTCCAGGAAGCACACAGAACCCCAAACAAAAGAAATCCAAAGAGGACCACACCAAGACACATCATAATTAAAATGCCAAGAGCAAAAGACAAAGAGAGAATATTAAAAGCAGCAAGAGAAAAACAGTTAATTACCTATAAGGGAGCACCCATACGATTGTCAGCTGATTTCTCAACAGAAACTATGCAGGCCAGATGGGAGTGGCAAGAAATATTCAAAGTGATGAATAGCAAGAACCTACAACCAAGATTACTCTACCCAGCAAAGCTATCATTCAGAACTGAAGGGCAGATAAAGAGCTTCACAGATAAGAAAAAGTTAAAGGAGGTCACCCAGTATTGTATGAAATGCTGAAAGGTATTCTTTAAGAAGAAGA
This sequence comes from Plecotus auritus, assembly GCF_963455305.1. Lineage (NCBI taxonomy): Eukaryota > Metazoa > Chordata > Mammalia > Chiroptera > Vespertilionidae > Plecotus > Plecotus auritus. The sequence goes on along the minus strand of NC_137772.1, from coordinate 64,415,099 downwards.
AGAAAAAGGTAAAGATAAAAATTATGAACAACAAATACATATCTATTAACAAGTGAATCTAAAAATCAAGTGAATTAAAAATCTGATGAACAGAATAAACTGGTGAATATAATAGAATCAGGGGCATAGAAAGGGAGTGGACTGACAATTCTCAGGGGGAAAGGGGTGTGGGGGTTGCGGGAGAACCTGGACAAAAATCATACACCTATGGATGAAGACAGTGTGGGGGGAGGTAAGGGCAGAGGGTGGGGTGGGAACCAGGTGGATGGGAGCTATGGGGGGAAAAAAGAGGAACAATTGTAATAATCTGAACAATAAGATTTATTAAATTAAAAAAATATATATGAGAATTAATGGTGATGGAAAAAAATAAAGAAAAATGTTTCTACTGGGTTTAATAACATGGAGGCCACTGGTGGTCTGAACAGGAGAAATTTGGTGGAGCTGTGGCAGCTGCAATCATACTGGAGTTAGCTCACAGATGAGTGGAACATAAAGAAATAGAGGGAATTAAAGTAGAAATTTGACTATGGAAAAGAGCATTTAGAGTAACTATTATGTAAGACTGAGGAATTAGAGGAGGCTTTAAACTATGTTTTATTTTGTTTTGTTTTGGTTTTTTTTTTTTTTGATAGATTGAAAGAGTCTTAAGTTCTGATAAGGAGAAATAAATAGAAAAGAAGGTATTGTTACCTCAGTCTTCTTAAGATTACACAATTTTAGTCTTGGATTACTTTCCTGTTTTACAGTCTGGTTACTTTCCTGTTTTAGAGTTAAATTATGAACTTGGATTAAACAGAGGAAAATATCATTTTAGAGCATTAGGTAGTCTTTTTACACATATTGAATTATAGAATAGAGAGAAGCTATCACAAGAGTTGCCAGATCAATTTTGCAGTTGTAAAGTTATTATGAAGTTATAAGTGTGTCAGGTTGTCCCAAAGGGTAGAATTATGAGCAAATTGTTGGGTTATAGCTCTATGAGGAGGGATGGATGGAGCTGATGATTTGCACAGAGCACCTGCATTAGTCTAGGTGAAATTTTGACAAGAGACCTAGTTTCAAACTATTTTTGGTATTATTATTTTTATTGTTGCCATCGATTTTTATTTATTAATTGATTTGAGAGAGAGTGAAGAAATGGGACAGAGGGAGGAGAGAAGGAAAAAGAGAGGGGGGTGGGGAGAGAGAGAGAGAGAGAGAGGGAGAGAGAAAGAGAGAGAGAGAGGGAGAGATTGACTTACTTATACGTTCATTGGTTGATTCTTTTATGTGCCCTGATGAGAAATCAAACCTGCAATCTTGGTGTATTGGAATGACTATAATCAACTCTGCTACTCAGCCAAGGCCATCATATTTGTATAGTGTTGGGATCTGAAGTGGTGGAGACAGGCCAGGCCCACTTCTAGCACCTCCTCCTAGCTACTGATGTCCTACAAGAGAAGCAATTACTAATTTTAATAATCAGAGTTCAAGAATATTCTTTGAATTTCCATGTGAGTAAAGGTTTCCATATGGAAGACACGTAGCCAATTTCTTCTCAACAGCTTTTTTCTCCATGAAAGTTGATCTTGAGATGTGAGAGGGACATACTTAGCAGCTCTTAATAGTGTCCTTCCTCCACACAGCTGACATGAATTATCAGGTCTTGGTAGCAACTATTAATAAAAAAAAAATAATAATTGAATTCCATTTGGCTATTGGCTCTTTGAGTGATCATTCTCTGAAACCCAATGGCAGGGCACAAAAAGAGTTATAGATGGTTTATAGTACAGGATTTGGACTTGCACCAGTCTCTGGCAATAATAAATGTGGTTCCTCAATAAGTCCTAGTGAAAATAAAGGTGGCATCCAAAATATCACATTTAATAAATGATCATATGTGGGAGATTGTTTGCAAAAATTGCTACAAATCTCTTCTCTATCCTTACCTTTTTAAAATATATATTTTTATTGATTTTAGAGAGGAATGAAGAGGGAGGGAGAGAGAGAGCGAAACATCAGTGATGAGAGAGAATCATTAATTGGCTGCCTCCTGCATGCCCCACACTGGGGATTGAGCCCCAAACCCAGGCCTGTGTCCTAACCAGGAATTGAACCATGACCTCCTGGTCTATAGGTCAACACTCAACCACTGAGGCATGCCAGCTGGGCTCTACCCTTACTTTTATCTATGTCCTTTGTCATATGACATTATGGCTCCCTCCATCATGGAGTAAGTTTCTCCCTTCTCTTAAATCAAGACTTGCTTATCCTATATGATAAAAGCCTAATATGCTAAGTGTCCGGTTGTCCATTCAACCAATCAAAGCGTAATATGCTAATGATATGCAAAGGCCGCTCAACCACTCTCTATGACATGCACTGACCACCAGGGGGCAGACGCTCTGACTGGTAGGTTAGCTTGCTGCTGGGGTCCAGCTAATCAGGACTGAGCAAGATGGGCCAGACATGCCCTGAAGACCTCCTGTGGTCCCTCCCCAGCTGGCCAACCTCTTGTGTCCCTCCTCAACCCTGATTGTGCACTGGTGGGGTCCCTTGGCCTGGCCTGTGCCCTCTCGCAATCCAAAACCCCACAGGGGATGTCAGAGAGCTGGTTTCGGCCCAATCCCACAGGCCAGGCCAAGGGATTGCACTGCTGCATGATTTTGTGCACTGGGCCTCTAGTACAATATAATTCAGTGAAGTGATGGTATGGCATCTCCACACCCAGGCCTGATGAGGTCTTGAGTGCTTCTAGTTACTTTCTTATGGCCCTTACCATGGCATGTGAACAAGCCCAGCCTAGTCTGCTGGAGAATTAGACCAATCACTGGAGCTGTGTAAGCCCACTGTCGCAACTGAGGTTCCAGAGATGGAACCTATATACCTAATTTGTATCTGACCACAAGACATGAAGCTTCCATAACTGGAACACCTCAACTGAGCACGGCCCAAATTGCCAACTCTCAGGATTATGAGCTAAATAAATAATTATTTTTCAGTGGGGCTTTGGTATGGTTTGTTACAAAGTATTAGTTAGCTGATGTACCATTCTGTTTTATCCCTTTATGCTAATCATGTCTATCTATCATTACTCAAGAGATGTCATTGCTGGGGACAGTAGGCAGTTATTAAGTGGCTAGACTTTCATTAGACCAGTGGTCGGCAAACTCATTAGTTAACAGAGCCAAATATCAACAGTACAACAATTGAAATTTCTTTTGAGAGCCAAATTTTTTAAACTTAATCTTCTAACGCCACTTCTTCAAAATAGACTTGCCCAGGCCGTGGTATTTTGTGGAAGAACCACACTCAAGGGGCCAAAGAGCCGCATGTGGATTGCGAGTCGCAGTTTGCTGACCACTGCATTAGACTATCCTAGACATTGTAAGTACAAATTACCCACAGACATTTTTAGTAGCTTGAATTTTGTTGATATCTCATAGATTCTGATTCAAATAAGCAACTACACTCATTTGACATTATATTATTTATCATGCCATTTGTTTACATACAATATGTTTCTGGGCACAATACAGATTGCCTGTGTTATAAACCACTGGATGTGACCTACAGAAAACAGCACATTTCTTCCTTGTCTTATTTTACACTATAATCAGTATATTTAAATCAGAGTAAATTCAAAGTATCAATCTGTTTAGCATGCCTCCATTTAATTCGCTAACAACATGAAATATATGTGCATTTGGCAGTTGAAATGAAAAATAATGAGGCACTTAGAGAAATTAGATTACCACATTACACTATAATATGAATTTAATGATACAAATAACATATACCCCTCATACATTTGGGTATATGAGAAACTAAACAATTATTAACAGTGTGAATGTTTTCCTTTTGGTTGCCAGAAAGTATTTGTGTGTTGTACAATCAGATGTAGTAATGTTTTTCTATTGGATGAACTATATTATGACATTATATATTATTTTTATTAATTCTATTATATTGGATAATTGGGTGCCTCCCATGTTTTTCTAAATGACAGAGTAGAGACCTCTGCTCATTTTACATTTTTTAATTTCATGCTTGTCTTCAGCTAAATCTTTTCCATAAATATCAATTCAACAAAATATAGATGTGGCACCAAGTTAAAGCTTAATGAATTGGTTAGAATTCATCCAGAAGTCAAAGAAAGTATATTTTTAAACTCAAATATTTCCACTTAATTGATAGAAAGTATAGTCGAAGAGAATCATGCCTGAATCGCTCATATCACTAATAACATTGAGTATGTATAGTATGTTTAATGTTAAGATGTCAGGGCAAATAGAGATAGCTTTGGAGTAAGAAACAATGTTAAAATCTGATCTGAAGATTTTAGGACTTTTTGGCATGCAATCTCCAGCATATACATGGCAGGGTGGCCAACCTTCCACCGTCTCCTCCTCCCAACAGGCCTGTCCCCAATCCACCCCGATTGGGGCCGGGCCTGCCTGACCCCACCTGTGCATGAATTCGTGCACTGGGCCTCTAGTGGTATATAGCACTGTCATCTCTTTTTCCAGACAGTGACACATACTCATTTCAGTAAATTGACTTTGCCAATCTGTATGATTCAATTTGTTTGCAAAGTTCAAGCATAGAAAATAGAAATAAAAAGGCAGGGTAACATCAATATGGGAGGGATTGCCATGGCATGTTATAATTTATCAAAAGATTAACAGCACCTTATTTTTCTTCATTAAATGCAATTCAATATGAAACCTAGCTTGATATCACTGAGTGGCACTATATGCCTAACACATGGTCACTGAAGATTAATATTTAAGTTTGCTATGGTCAGATGGTTTTGTTATGCCCAGATTTCGTGATCCCCAAAAACCACCAGGGAGCCGAGTCCGATGCAAAAGCAAAGAGCCTTTAATCGAGCTAGCTCAAGCTCCCCATCCACCACACTCACCGACGCAGTGGCAGGAGGCAGAGAGAGAGCCCCAGGCCCCAAACACGCTGATTTATAGGGGGCCTGGGAGAGGTGGGAGAGGTGAGGTAGTGTGGCCTCCGCTGATTGGTCGGGGTCAGGTTGCACATGGGGGCAGGGTGCGGCTTACTTTCCTCTTGTATTTCTATTGGCTAATTCAAGTGTGGGTTGGGCTCTTGGAGAGGTTCTAGGGCGGGAACCTTGTCTGAAAGTTATCTGAGCTCCGATCTTAGTGAGCAAGTCTCGTCCTAACAGTTTCATTGTTCTGTTGGGACATTTTTTTTGTTTAGTTGAGTTCACCACTTTAGAATGACATTATTTTAAGACTTTTTGTTTTTAAATTACAGTAGACATACAATATTATATTAGTTTCATACGTACAACATAGTGATCAGACATTTATATACTTTACAGTGTGATCACCCAATAAGTCTAGTATTCATATAACACCATATATAGTTATTACAGTGTTACTGACTATTCCCTACGCTGTACTTTACATCCCTGTGACTTTTTAAATAATTGGTGATTTGTACTTTTTTTTTCGATTTATACTTCTTAATTCCTTTCACTATTTTCATCCATTGCCCCAACTACCTCTCATCTAGCCATCACCAGTTTGTTTTTGATATCTACAAGGTGTTTCTGTTTTGTTTGTTCATTTGTTTCTTGGATTCCACAAATAAGTGAAATTATATGGTACTTGTCTTTCTTTGTCTGACTAATTTCACTTAGCCTAATATCCTGTGGGTTCATCTATGTTTTTGCAAATGGCAAGACTTCATTTTTTATGGCTAAGTAATATTCCATTTTATATATGTACCTACCACCTCTTCTTTATCCAATCATCTATTGATGGACACTCAAGATGCTTCCATATCTTGGCTAGTGTTTTGGATTTCTTCAGATAAATGACTAGAAGTAGAATTGCTGGAACATATGGTAGTTCTATTTTTAATTTTGTTAAGAACCTCTATCTATTTTCCAGAGTGGATGCACCAATTTAAAATCTCACCAACAGTGCATGAGGGTTCTGTTTTCTACACATCCTTGCCAACACTTGTTTATTGATTTATTAATGATACCCATTTGACAGTATGAGGTGACAGCTCATGGTTTTGATTTGCATTTCCCTGATTAGTGATGGTGAGGATCTTTTCATATGTCTGTTACCCATTGGTATGTCTTCTTTGGAGAAATCTCTGTTCAGGTCCTCAACCGTTTTTTAAATTGGATTGTTGGTGTTAAATTGTATTAGTTCTATATATAAATGATATTAACCCTTTATCAGATGTATCATTGGCAAATATCCTCTCTCATGAATGTCATAATTTTGTTTTGTCAATAATTTCCTTTGCTGTGCAACAATTTTTAGTTTGATATTGTTCCATTGTTTTTGGTTTGTTTGTTTTCCTTGCCCAAGAAGACACATCCAAAAATATAAGGCAAGAATGATGTCAAAGAGTTTACTACCTGTGTGTTGTTTTTTTCTAGGAGTTTTATGTTTTCAAGTTTTACATTTAAGTCTTTAATCCATTTTGAGTTTATTTTTATATACAGTATAAGAAAGTGGTCTAGTTTCTTTTTTTTTCATGTATCTGTCCAACTTTTCCAACATCATTTATTAAAGATATTATATCCCAAAGTATACCCTACTTTGCCATAGATTCATTGACCATATAGGCATGGGCTCTCTATTCTGTTCCGTTGATTTATGTGTCTTTTTATGCCAGTACCACGCTGTTATGGTAACTATAGCTTGGGGTATAGTTTGATATCAGGTAACCTCCAACTTTGTTTTTCTTTCTCATTATTGTTTTTGTCTATTAAAGGTCTTCTGTGGTTCCATATAAACTTTAGGATACTTTTTCTACTTCTGTGAAAAATGTCTTTGGTATATTGATAGAGATTACATTGAATCTGTAGATTGCTTTGGGCAGTATACACATTTTAATGATGTTAAGGATATACCATTTGTTTTTATCTTCTTCAGTTTTTTTCTTCAATGTCTTATACTTTTGTAACTATAGGTATTTTACCTCTTTAGTAAAACTTATACCTAAGTATTTTATTACTTCTGATGCAATTATAAATGGGATTGTTTTCCTAATATCTCTTTCTGATAGTTCTGAATATTAATTTTATCCTGCTAATTTACTGAATTCATTTATTAGTTCTAATAGTTTTTTGTGGAATATTTAGGGTTCTATGTATATGGTATGTTATCTGCAAGTAAGACAGTTTTAATCTTTCTTTCCAATTTAAATGCCTTTTGTTTATTTTTCTCATCTGATTTTCTTGCTAAGACTGCCAATACAATATAGAAAAAAGCGGAAAAGTAGACATCCTTGTCTTATTCATGATCTTAAAGACAAGCTTTTAGCTTTTCACCATTGAGTATGATGTTAGCTATGGGTTTGTCATATATGGCCTTTATTATATTGAAGTATTTCCCACT